>NC_071397.1:67622861-68247861 GCF_022682495.2 Desmodus rotundus
TGCCTTATCACTCCAAAATCATTCTCTTCTTTGAACATGTCTCTTCTGACTTCTGGACTAATATCCTACCACCATTGCTACACTAGGACGTCTCATAAGTTTTTCATTTTCAAAATGGAATGCTTACTATTTCCTGTTCCACCTAAACCTCCCCTTTTCACTGTGTTTTCATCTCAACAAATGGCACCTGTTGCCCAAATTTTCAAATGATTTGCAGCATCTTTGCTTCTGTCTATCATCCTTTACGTACAGTTTCTCTTCAAATGCCCTCTTCATTCTTCCTTTTAAATATATGGATGTCCCAAGTACAGGGTGGTAGGTTTACAGTTGTGAGTACATGAGACATAGAGTTGATTCTTGTGTTATTATTTATTAATTCTTGTATTATTTCCCATAACATTTGTAAATCTATTGTGCCCCACCTGTGTATGTCTTTCCATCCTCATTGTTGTACTTGTAGTTCAGTGCATCCTATCTTAGCCTGGATTGTCAAATTGGCCTTTCTCTCTTTAGTCCTGTGTCCCTCTATCCATGCACTCTGCAGTGGGAATGCTATTTCTATAATGGGAAGCAGATCACATCACTCTCCTGTCTAAAAATATCTTTAATTGGCTCCCCTTGGCTCTACCACGTCCAAAACTAAACATGTGTTGCAGATTTTTCTATTTGAAGGATGGTCCTTGTACCAGCAGTATCAGCAGCACCCAAGTGCTTGTGAGAACTACAGATTTTCACTTCTCCCCTGGGTCTACTGAATTAGTATCTTCATTATAATAATACTCCCTGACAATTCAACTGCACGTCAAAGTTTGAGATGGTCTAATTGACAAACCCTCCTGATGGATCCTTCACAGACATCCCCCACCCCCGCGCCCCGCCAGTCTCATTTGCTTCTAGTTTCCACAAAAGACTCCAGTTTTATGGTGCTATTTTCTGCTTCCTTAAGACACCATGCTATCTCTCCCTTCTGGGACTTTACTGGAGCATTTCTGCCCTGGCTAAATTCTACCCCAGAGATGTCATGATCGTCGAGAAAGTTCTCTCAGTGACTAACATTGGATCAGTTGCCTCAGTTACATGCTTCTCTGCCATCGTGTATTTATATGTCACATTGTCATTGAGCACCACCCTGCATTGTAGTCAGCTGCCTCACTGTTCGATTGTACTCCTCACTAGACAGATGAATCCTTTAGGGATAAAATTGTCTCAGTTTCTATAGTATTTTTAGCACTCAGCACAATGCCTGGAACCCTGAGACATCCAACAAGTATGTGCTACGTTGTTGCCCTCACAGAAGTCTGACTGACAGACATTCTCATCCCACACGCTCACTGACTACTTCGCATATTACCAAAGAAAAATGAAGTAAAAAAGAAAGCCAAAGTCACTGATTGTGCTGTCCCTGAATGCTGCTCATGGATATCACTACAGGTGGAGCCAAAGTAAGGATTATCCTCAAATACTGGGAAAAACTAAATTCTCTAAATTTATTTGAATCTAAAATCATACAGAAACTGTCACTTAAGTATTAGTGAATTTTGCCAGGGGACAAAATAATGTTTAGGAATATATCTTTGACAGTGATTCTATATGTTGCTGATCTTTTAAGTTAATGTCTATGGATATTGCCTCATAGAAAGATAAAATTATTTACATTATTTTCCTACTGAATACGGCACAGATGGAGGTCACTCACATCATGATCAGAGGGACTAGTCACTCCCCTCTTCCTCCTCTCCAATCTGTTCCCGTTTGTTTCTAGATAAACAGACTCCCTGGGACACAAAGGGCAACCCTGGGCTTCTAGTGTTTAAATAAAACATTTTAGCAGACTCTGCTTAGATTACACTATCTCCAGTCTTCTCAGAATGTTTGAGATTTATTCCTGATTTAAAGCACTTTCCTAGATCTTGAGAAGATAAATAGCTCTTGTTATTCGTATTTCTCTTTCCTTATAAGGCTTTTTCTATCTCCTCCCATTTAACCTGTCTCTAAGATGGTCTATATTCTCTCCATTACTCTTTCTCAATCTCTCATTCCTAAAATTCTATGTTGTGGTTTCATTATGGTGTCCACTTCATTTATAGTTTTTACCAATCCCTTATTAAAAGTTTTATACTACAAAGAGTATGCTTTTAAACAGACATCTTAAAATTACTAGGCACATAAATATATATTTAAAAATAGAGTTCTAATTTTAACAAGATCCTAATTTCTAATCTTACCTCTTCATTAGGTTTTGTGTTTTGCATTTCCAAGGTGAAAACTAGCTTTAAAATGAGCAATCTAAAACACCCCATGACCACCGCGTGACCCACACAAATGTAAGCTGATCGCCTGAGACCTTGGAGCTTGTGTTTATAGTGTTTAAAGTAAAAATTACAAAAGTAGAAATAGCATGCCCTGGATTCCTACTTGTAAGGCCAGAAGAATTGAGTATTTCCTTTCACCTTCTTTTCCCTTACAAATTAAAAACAAATATATTTTTGGAACATGATTCTGCCTCAAGGCAGATAAGTTTGGCTTTGAATACACATTATTGAGTAATTTGTTCTTGATGAGTAAAATTTATCATCATATAAAGCAGCAATTTGCTTTTAAGTGACTTGTTCAGGGGCATTTAAAACACAAAGGAAAATTTTCACTAAATAGGGCCTCCTTAAGCTTTGAGTTTGTACAGAATAATCAAAGAGGAGAAGGGAAAGTCTTCTTTTACACAAAATTAGTGAACTGAGATATCACAGGAAGTGTTATGAGTGACCTACAAGCAGTCATTTGAAGAAGACTGGAGTCCTAGAGAGACTGCCCTGGATAAGAGTCATAATTGGAGGCTTTGAGACAATAAGCCACCAGAGAGCCCACGAAAAGGAAAGGACATGGGGAGTGAAGATCCAGACTAGAACCACATTTCTGGCACTTCATAGCTTAGTTTTCTCATCCATAATATTTAGTAATTATAAAAAGAATCATTAAGCCTGCTTGGTCTTGTGTTTGTTAAGAGCATTAAAGGAGGTAACTCTTATGAAGCCTTAAAAAACTGTAGATCAGATATAAATCCATGAACTCAAGGAAAATAACACTATCAACAGAATTTTCTATGAAATAAAAAGAAACACAACTTTGGCGGGTCAGAGTAGTAGGCGAAGGTAAAATAACTGCTCTATTATCCTCAAGAACAAAAAGCTACTGGTGGAAAAGCAGGTTATCAAACACTGAAGGCGTCTACTAACAGAAGGGATATTAAGAGCAGTTCATGGAACTCTGCAAATTAAACCAGTGAAAGAAATGGAAGAAATTATGGTAGGGGAATTTTCTTGGGGGTATGAGTTAGTACCTCCCATGGCTGAAAGGCGTTGGACTTCTGACAGTCTCGAGCTTGGCACAGGTCCCGAAGGGCATAACCAAGGGCAAACATGGCGAGCTGAATACTGTGAACAAGTCCTGGCTCAGTGTAGTCCCACAGGACGTCATTTCTCAGGGAGAAGTTCCTGTTCACATCCTTGTGGGCCTTGTAAGCCAAAGTCCCCCGAGAATGGTCGGAAATGCATTGACTGAAGTCACTGACCTTGACGTGAGCACAGGCAGACAAGAGTATGACATATTCATTTAAGGGTTTGTTATGATCCCTGGGGAACATATGCAGGTTTTGAAGAAAGGTCCGGAAAGAGGACACATTCCCTCTTCTAAAGGAAAACCCCACAACTTTGCCAATCCTTTTAACATTAGGAATGGTGATAATCTTGGTAGCAGTTGACCAATTATCACTAGCAATCCAGACCTTGTTGACATTCCTTTCAATGGCTTTACTGAAGAGATTGAAGACATGGAATTGCCTCAGAAAGACCACAATGACATTAACGTGGGCTTCTGCTATGATTTTCTCAAGTGTCTGATTGATCCTGGTTTCAATGGTGTCATCTGAGAGGAAGGCTGGGATAACTTCTTTGAAGGCTATACACACGTTATTTGCCATGGTCTGAATTGCAAAAGTGTTGAGAGCCAGTCGCCCATAGTCATCATCTGTGGCTATGATGCCAACCCAGTTCCATCCGGACTTCTGAATCAGGTGGGCCATTGCTTTAGTTTGATAGAAGTCACTGGGCACCGTCCGTAAAAATGAAGGAAAGCGAATTTTGTCACTTAGGATTTCTGCCGTTGATTCATAACTCACCTGGAAATTGACAGTATCTTTTAGTTACGGGGTTGAAGAGCTCCAGGTGGCTCTTCATAGCAGGTGTTCCTCTCTTTGATTTCTGGGAAGTTTTTATAACCTTTTAAAAGTTGTCTGGTCCTTTCCATCCTTCCCTTTCAATGAACCCCACATAACTTAAATCATGATATTTAGTAGCTGTTTAGAGTCATTGCTCTCCAATCACTCCATACTGTGTATAGGACAAGCTCTCTGAGGGCTCAGCCTCTCTCTTATCTCTTTATGTGCACTTCTATATCACAGGTCAGAGCCAAGAGTGGATATTATTGAAATACTTAGAGGTAAATACAGGAAAAATACAGTAAGTCAAACAAGCAAATTGCATTTTGGAACACTTAGCATGTTCAAAATTTTATCTAACTTACAACTTGGGTGATTTTTATTTTAGATGAAATAAATCACTCAGCCAAATACTCATCCAGTTCAGAAGTCAGCAAACTTTTTCTCTAATGGACCAGACACAAAATAGTTTCAGCTTTGTTGGTCACATATGGACTCTGTCATATATTCTCCCTTTTTTGTTACAATATTTAAAATATATATAATAACCATTTTTAGCTCAACAGCTTAAGAGATTGAGAGCCACATTCGATCTGCTGGCTATAGTTTTCTGAGCTTTGATCTAGTGAAATAAACATCAGCATTTGGGGAGACCTATGGGGTGTGTGCAAAGGTTTGCCTGATTTACAAGTGGAGTCTTTTGGGGAAAGTAGAGGCAATGAGACTGGGGGGTTTGTGAAGGATCCATCAGGAGGTCTTGTCAATGAGAGCATCTCAAACTGATATGCAGTTGGATTATCTGGGAATATTATATAATGCAGACACTAATTTAGTCTAGTGAGAATTATTACCTTCTATGCTACAATTGCTCGTGTCACTTGCTTGGTGAATGCTAATAATAATAATATGATTATTTTCACTGTTTAGAGTAGCCACATGGTAAGGTGGAAAAACAATAGGCTTTGGAGTCAGACTCCGTACTTAAGTAAATTCGGTAAAGTTAGTTAACATTTCTTTACCTAGCGTTCTCATGAGGATTATAGGAGAGAATTTAAATGGACATTAGCCACGGTGGACCTTCACTAAACCTTAGTTCCCCTCAGTACCTGGCATTGCCATACCCACCTATGCTGTGAGAGCTGGGCGTCTGGAAAATCAGCTTTACCCATGGAGGGTCTCCCTTTTTTTTCATGTGGTCTATCATGCAAATCATATTTTTACATTAAACTATTATTGTCAAAAGAATCTACTTAGCTTACTTGTCACCTAACTAGTATTATACATAGTCTAGAAATTTTGAACCAAAGCCTTATCTCTGAGATATTTGGGGGAATAATTCTTTTGTTTTATCACTTGGGATTTAAGCTTTTCGTTATCAACTTCATTAGGCCATAACACCGTAGAACTCCTGAGTCTTTCATGGGTATAGGCACTTATTAACACTAGCTCCAGAAAGTTATACATTTTGAATTCTTTTGTGTGTTTATTATATAGTTTCACTTCTAGCAGACTGGTAATTTCTTGATCATCTGACAATAAGCTCTTTCATTTTCTAACATTTGGCCTCTAATCTTCCTTGAGCTTAGAAAACAATGAGCTATCATGTTTCAGAGTGATGTGATATGAAGGAAAGTGGCTCAAAACTAAAGTCAAAGGGACTTGCTTGACTCTAAGTAATATGCAAGAACTTATTACAATGCTCTATAAAATCTATTTTGGTTTTTTTTAGAGACACTTTTGTTTCCTTTCTGGTTATTGGCTTGTATTACAGAGATACATAGTTCCACAGTTTTTGCTCAATGCCTTCTCATCATACTCAGAACAAATGCGAATCATACCACAGCTTACAAGATGCTACATGACTGGCCTTCGCCTCTTTCTCAACAAATGCATCTCTTACCATGCTCATTTCTGCTCAATTGATCTAGCCACATAGACCTTTTTGTTATTCTCTGGACACGCTAGCTATGTACTTGCTGCTTTTTTACAGCCTAGATACTGTCCTTCCTTCTTTCATCTGCCCTTGGCTGCTGCTTCTCATTCAAGTTTCAAGCTAAACATCATCTCCTCGAGAATTCTTCCTTGGCCTCCATTCCCCTTACTTCTCACTTTCCCTCCTGTTTTCTTCATAGCACCTGACTGATGTTATTTCAGAAACGAGGCAGTTGAGGTCTTCAGAGGTTGGTGTCTGGTCCAAATCATGCTAAAAACTGTCAGAAACTAAGCATGACAGATTGAGGGGTGACTTCCCCCTTACTGCTTTGTCCACTATCTGATCCATATAGGGAACATTCTTTTTTTAACAAAGAGAAAGGAAAGTAAAAGCAAATTCCCAACAAGTGTACCAGGTTACCCTGACCTTTCAGAGTAAGAAATATAATCTAACCCAACATAAGGAAGTAGAACAAAACCTACCTGTGGCATGAGCTGTAAATTCAATATCCTGGAGACAGCCATACTTATTTCTGAGTAGCCAGCCCCTATGACAGCCTTAACCCTTGGCATGTAGCTGGAATAGTCACACTTGAACTCCACTATTTCTCTTGAGCAGTTGAACTTGGAAAGAAACCTCAGAGCAGCTGCCATTGCCACGGTGACTTCTGTGCAAGTGTCGTAGATTTCATACCCCAGTTTGACTCCAGACAATAGTGTTGAGTTATTGATCATCTCGATGCTGTGTATCATGGCAAGCATTTGAAGAAAAGCTGATATGTCAAACCTGTTGAGAAACAAGTATTTTTTGAAATCAGAATATAACCTTTCTACAGACATGGCGATATCTCATTTTATCCACATTTCTGCCTTAAAATAAACAATTTCTGGATCAATGAAGCTTATCACTTAAAGGGTCTAAACTTATTTATTTAAAAAAATTTTGATGGAAACCTTTCTAAAAGGTGTATAAAAACCCATAGTTTCTCAAGTGGATTCTGTGGAATAGGATTTACCTTGTCTTAATGAATTTTGGGATAATTTTGAACACTCAGTTTAAGATTCTGCAGTATGAAGATGTGCTTGATTTTTTTTCTTTTTGAAGTTAAATGTTGGCATTTTATCACTATCCAAACACCAGATTTTTAGATTCAGAAGGGTATCTTTTAATTATCTGATTCTAATCTGTTGTGGTTGAGAACCAGATTAATGTCTCTTGAAAATAACTTACCAAACAGGCTCTGCATAAAATCCCAGTAGCCTTCTCCTAGATACTGTACGCTGTTTTAGTTCCAGGACATAGCTATTTTCTGTTTCAAAGGGCTTTTCTGATTGACTTCTAGATTTGTGACTATTCCAGAGCACTGAGTTGTTTGATTACTGATTTACTGTTAAGTTTATTTCATCTACCACCATATACAAAAGTTTATGAATGCAGCCTAAAACATAGTAGAGGTTCAATAATGTTTTTAAATGAATAAAGGGAGATACTATTGTTCAGGGTTTGCTATTCTAGAGCTTCCTTTTACTTCATTGAGTTATGACAAATTAAGTAAAACTATTTGAATAATATTATTTGTCATTGTTGATTATCTAAATTTGAAGTTTAGCAAATTTGCATTAAGTTTTAATTTAAAGATACAAAGAAGGAAGGTTAAAGTAAGGAATTGTCTGCCTATTAAAATGCATAATGTGTTCAGAGGACCCCACATGTTAGTTCCATGAGCAACAGAAACTCTTTGGCGTGTTCACCTCAATAGCCCCAGTGCCTGGAACTGGGCCTTGTTGACATAGACACTTAATAAATAGCTATTTAACATTGAATGCATATTTTTCTCAAGGAGTGACAATAAGGTGAAAGGATGTTCCATTTAGTGATTTTTTTTCCAGAATAAATTTGCTTCTTAGATCAAATCATTCTTTAGTGTTTTCCATTCTTAATTACTGGCCTACAATGGTGGTTCTCAAATCTGTAGTCATTCTTTGGGTGCCAGTTTAGTGCTCTGAAAATCTTTATTAATTATTTTGAGATGTCCCCTGCCATTCTTCTCTGTTTAATTTTTTAAAGTATGTTTATTGATTTTTGAAGAGAGAGGAAAGGGGAGAGAGAGAAACATCAATGTGAGAAAGAAACATTGATTGCCTCCTGTATGGACTCCAGCGGGGGATCGAATCCCCAACCTAGGTATGTGTCTTGAACAGGAATTGAACCCCCAACCTTTGGTGTATGGGGATGATATTCCAACCAACTGAATCACACTGGCCAGTGTTGTTTCCTGCTATTCTTGATAATCAATAATTATGGTGACAGTAGGTCCACATGCCCAACTTCTGAGTAGAATGCCAGGAAGGAACCTCAGTGACATACAGGATCATATTTTATCTGACAGCATTCTTAGAGGGCTTGGTAAATAATTTTTTTTTAATTTAAGTATAGTTGGTATAAAACATTAAGTACTTTTTTGATAGAAAAAAAGAAAGGGGTAAAGAGATAAAATTTACACACGAAAGTATCATGATAGAAATCGGAATGTTAGAGTTAAAAGAAGCATCGGGGCCACACTGCCGTAGCTACCGAGGCCGATACCACCTGCACCCTTAGAGGTTCTCCGGCCCCTTATTTTGCAGATGAGAGAGTTGGAGTTTAAGCAGTTCGCCTAAGTCTACAAAATTAGTTTGCCCTGAAATTAAAATTAGAGTTCAACTATCCTGCTCTCTTTTAAAAAATTCATTTGTAATTTCCTCTCCGCCGCTTCCCTTCCCCATATCACACGGTGCCTGATGTCCTTTCTCGTCCGGCTTTCACCAGGTATGTGAAGTGTTTCTTGAGGAAAGGGCACTTTGAGTTGAGGTAGAGCCTTAACTTATCATAAAAGAATTAGATTTTTCTCAAGAAGGAAGTAAACAGTGTTGACAAAAATGATAGTGTAGAGAAAAAATTTAAATGCAGCTTATTTTAAACAAAGAATTAAATAAGAGATCCATGTTTAAAACAAAACGCACGTTGTGAGTGATAGAAACACAAACATGTCATGTATGCTTGTTGTAGACAGGCTACGACGTCTTCTTACTGGTTTTCTCAAGTGACTTCAGGGATTACTTCTTTAGGTAAAATACATATAAATATGTTAATGAAAACATTCATTGCTTCTGCACTTGGAAGTTATTATGCATATGCCACTGATGTATCTCTCTTTTAGGAAAGCAGAGCAAGACTATGTCGACTTGAACATATGAGAGTTTAAATTTTCTTAAAACAAATTAAATGTCAGTACAAGCACACATTTATATATTTGGACATTTAACTGTGTTCTTTAAGGCTTTACTCACCCAACACACTTCCGGATGTCTGGTCGTCTGGGATAGTCTTCTGAGGACAGCATTTTATTGTGAATGGCGAACAAACCTCCAATCATGATATGGCCCGGAGAAGTGGCAGCCACAAAGTCATCGGGGCTCTGACAAGGCTGGGAAGTAGCAAGAATAATCACACAGCACGTAATCAGTACAACCAATAATGCCATGTTTCTATCTCATTCGCTCACTTCATGCAAGTTTTCAGGAATCATTGAGCTCACAGAGTGCCAACAACATGTTCCTATTTCACCTGTAAACCATGTAAGGTATAGTTCAGTGTCCAGGACCAGAAACACGCAGTATTCAGATACTTGATGATAGTCAAAACATTTCTTCACCAATACGAACGTATCAAACTTTCTAACACTCCTTTGTTGGAGATACGTGACAGCAGGCACGCTGGGTGAAAACTGACGGACTTGGAAACACAGGGTCAGTTTGCTCTTCAAGGCACAAAACTTTTAATGTAGTTTATAAACTGTTTAGAAAAATGGAATCCTACTTTGATTTTCTTGGAAGAGCTCTATTTAAAAAAGTGAAATTCGGTTAAGTTTAGGTATTTATCACATACTATTTATACGTGTTAGAAATAAATAGTTTTGTAGTGATGAAATGAGGTGGAACCTGTCTGGCAGTGTTTTGCTTGAACAGGAAAGGTCTGTCATAGATGATTGACACTTCCACAGTTCGTGGGTTTTATTTTTATAAATTTGGAACTAGTGTTAGGCTTTATGTTCTTAGAAGCTTAGGAATCTGATCTAACATGATCTTATGGATATAATTTAGAATTTATAAAAGATAGATGAACTTCAGTAGCTTAGACACCATTAAGAAAAAAGGTAAAATTATAAACTTTGCATTTTAAAATCAATCTTATTCAAATATTGGGTTATTAAAGAACACATCATGGGCAAGCAGTTCCAAATCCAATATATCCAGTTTGTTGGATGGGGAGCAGATACGTTTAAGGGAACTTCAGAAAATAAAAGAGTATAGTGATGATTGTGTTATTTCGCATCATCCAAATCAGCCTAAGTTTCCATAGACAAGTGGGGATATGCCATCTGAAGAGTAGAGAAGTTACAGTCCTTCACACAGTGTCAACTGTTTCCTTAAGTCTTATCGTTCCCACCAGTGACAGGATTTCCTCTTAGGAACCCGACTAGTTAACTTTAGTTGTCCAGAAAGTTTGATAAACATACATGAATTTGAAGACTCTTCAAATGTTTTATGTTTGCATTTTATCCCTCTTAATTTTAATATTCATTTGTGTACGTCGGTGCAGGTGCGCATTTGGATAAATTTATGTTCTTATGTTTTGTAATGAAGGTTATTTTGCTCAGATAACCTCCAAGGTCTTCTGTAATTGCAAGTTCAAAGATGAGCTTTGGTGAATACACTGAAAAATAAGACATTAGAACAGTTGTTCAGCAAAAGTATATAATAGATATTAGGCAAAATCAGAGCCTCATGTGACCATATTGCTCAGATTCAATTCTGATTTGAAAAATCAGTGACAAACGTTATGCCGAGCCATTTCTCTAAGGTTGCAGTTTTAATATTTAGGGCCTTTGCTATCTGACAAAACTTAAGATAAACTACATTTTCTTATTTTTATCAATATAATTTAAGTTGGAAATCTATTTCTAAAGGGGGCCTTCTGAAGCTAGGAAACATGCTCCAAAAGCCCTTGCCTTGTAAAATGCAGTGCCATGTGGCGGAGAGGTTCCAACTTCGGCCCAGACCTGGGTGGTTTTGTCCACCACTTAGCATGGGACCATGAGTGAGTTACTTAATGTTTCTGAACAATAGTTTCCACATTTGTAAAACAGGTAAAACACTCGTAGCTTATAAGGGATGTTTTGAGTCTTGCTGAATCAATTTGCAAAGCTCCTGCATTCTGGTAGGCACTCAACAATTAGCTCCTGTCTTAGTTATGGCTGCTATAGCAAAAATACCAACCTGGTGGCATCTGAACCACAAACATTTATTTATTTGGAAAAATACAAACATTTATTTCACTGGCAAGTTCAAGGTATTTTGCTGGCAGATGCGATGCCTGGCAAGGGCCCACTTCCTCATACATGGCTGACCTCTCACTAGGAACCTCACCAGGTGGGAGGTACAAGGGAGCCTTCTCTGCCTGTTTTTATAAGGACACTAATCCCATTTAAGAGGGCTCTGTCCTCAAGACCTATTCACATCTCTGCATCCTAACACCATATCTTTGGGAAGATGCAAACATTCAGAGCATAGCGGCTCCCTCCTTTCCCTTCCCAAAACCAGACTCAAAGTTATTAATTCTTAAATTTGGTGTGCTTTCTACAGTTGTTAAATCATTGTTCACAGCTCCTTCTCAACATCTTAAATGCATCCCTGGTAGAAACGATGTTTGTAGCGGTGTCAGTATTTACCCACCTTGGCTCAGGAATTCCATCACTGTGCTATTCCCTACTGAATTCGTTTATCACTGCAATGCTCCAGCATATGCCATCCTCTCTGCTGCACTCCTGTCTGTAATTGAAGTTTATCTTTGAGCATTTTATTTAACATATAGCTTTAATATTAGGTAATTGTCTTTCATGTGCAACATAGGTGATATTATTCTCCTTAGGGGACTTTGTGGAAGTCTGTGAACCCCTTAAAGTTGTATAAAATTGAGTGAACATGCCTACGTGGATTTTTCTAGGAAGAGCATTCAGTGCTTTTGCCAGATTATCAGAGGAGTGTGTTATGCCCAGAAAAGTTAAGAACTGTCCATTAAAACAGATTTGAGGCTTGCTTCCTAGGAAACATAGGAGTGTTTTCTGAGTTAATAATCCTGCCTTTGTTGCCCATTTCTAACTCAAATCATCCTCACTGGTCTTCCGCCACTAACTTCGGCATTTGTTTGATACACCTGACCACTTAATACCACCCACTCAAAGGATAACGTGAGCAGAGCATTATTAGCCGCACATCACTTCTCTTCCACCTCCGAGTGGAGCTTAGATCACTGCCCTGGAGGACCAGACCTACTAACCACAAAAGGACGGCTGTTTCCTGGTGAAGTTAAGCATAAACAGTCCTTATACTAGTATAGTGTTTTATTAGTTCAGAACAGGCCAAGTGTTCATTCTTTAAAAGCTATTTTCATTTTCTTTATTCTTTTTACACCATATGGAAAATGCTAATTGTTATTGAAATAATTATATTTTTGTAACTTGAAGGTGTCTGTATATTCCCTCTGCCCCCAACTCTCTCTTAAGGACTTTAATATTTTAGGTTACCATGCAGATCTACCTTTCATAGTCTCATATGGAATGGGCAATGTAGTATTTTATCATCTCCCTTAGCTCAGATAGTACAGTTCCACATGTAAAACTACTTTTTTCACCCATCTTATCTCTAATTATAAAACAGGTGAGGAAATCAAAATCCAGAAGGATCTACCTCAGTGTCTAATCATTGCCTCCGTCTTCTTTTTATGTATAAACTAAATCTCTCATATTGCAAAATATATTTCGTTTACATAAAAAAGTTTTGTATAACAAGTTGCATACACTTGAAAACTATTTTTAATATCAAACTAAATTATAAATTCAGTAGAAAAACAAATGTACCAAATCACCACTTCAGTACTGTTGATATAATTAGTTGACAGAGCGACCTTCTCACTTTTTAATCAGTTTTTGATAGGTACAGACATAGTTCAAGTTAACCACTTAACTCTATTTTCTCTATGGTACACAAATAACGCATAATTTATAAAATATATTTTGTTCAGGAATCTACAAACTGTGCAGCTGTGTCTTCACATTCCCCGATAAACGCCCTGCCTACAGCAGATGCTTACATTGGTGATTACGCTCTTCCTTCTTACCCAGGTTGCTGCGTTGCGCTTAAAGTTGAAAAAGTACAAAGATCATTCTTTTCACCCTGAATATATTGATACTGGAGTATTTCAACCTTCTTGTATTTAATTTTTGTTTAAATGTCATTTCCTGGAGAACTTACTTATTTTCATCACAGATTTTATTAATATCTATCACTGTTAGTTGTTTATTTGTTCACTGTCCATCAGCTCCATTTTATTTTAAAGTTCTATAAGGATAGAGATTATGCCTATATGGCAGACACTCAATAACTAGTTGTTAGACAAATGAGGGAATAATTGGAATAGCACAGAAGTGGGTGAGTACAGCTTTGCCTGCCCTTCCTTGCTGGGTGGGTGTAGCTTTAAGAACCTGCAGCACTGGGAGGAGCCTCCTGGTGAAGACCACTCCCAACTAAAAGCAGAAACTCCAAGTTCTCACTGCTTTCCTCCAGAATGGAAATGTGTTTGGGAAATCAGTGACACCTGCTTCCCTATTGATTCATTCTCTGCTCTCCACTCCTAATGAGGTGGTAGAGTGAGCACCTGGCTGATTGTAGACCCAACAAACTGTTCACTACTGACTTATTTGTTTTCAACATACTTCATCAGGCTCACAGTTCATGTGAGTGTCACATGTTTGTGTTTTAAGGATAAGTAACCTTTTATATGTGCTACACATGCAGCTCTTAGGTTCAATCCAATAGCAAGAAGCAGGCCAAAATAAATGATAAGTAACTAGACAACAAACTAAGAAGCTATGTCATAGGAACAGATTATCAGTGAAAAGACCGCAAGATTGCTCAGGAATAGGAATACTTGAATTTATAGGTTTCACACAAAATAGGCAAAAAGAAGAGACTGGCAATTTTGAGTGGGAAAGAGGACATTGTGTAAGGAACAAGAGCAGGTCTTCTCCCCGGAGATTGCAATCAACAAGTTTAACCCCTCAAACAAAAGCAGACAAATTTGGTTAGACCAGGTTAGTGAATTATTGCAGATCTGGCTGCTTCAGTTGGCAAGCAGTCATTGAAAGGATTTTTTTTCAAAGTTTACTTGTAGGAAGAGATAACGGAGCTATTGAAAATAAGGAGGTGGAAACCTCTCATGATTGAAGAAGACAGTGTAACAGATGACTAAGTTAGGAAGATAACAATTCTACTTATGACTACAGTATAGAATCTTAGTTGGTTACAGTCAAATGACCAACAGTTTCATTTAACTTTTTGAATCCATCAGTTTGTCCCCCAATACTGTCAAAATGAATGTGTTTAATTCTTTAAATCCATAAAGTAGAAAATGAGAGTTGGAAACAAATGAGGTTTAGTTATAAATATATTTGTGCCGATAGAGACTATTATAAAATGTCTTAAGTTACTATCAAAGGTAAACTAATTATGTAGTAATTCCATGCTTTGGGGAACTGCAGAGAGGACTTGGATCATTTATACTTGCAATTCTATTCTATTCTATTGCTTTATCTAAATTAGCCTCAGATAATTATCCGACAACAGATCAGAGTTATTTTTCATTTGCTGGTGAGTGCTTTTCTTCCTTGGGAAAGAGGTAGAGTAAACCATGCCTATAGTATGCTCATATTCAATACTTATTAGTGTCTACTGTGTGTCTGCCACTATTCTATTAATAGATGCTGGGACCAGAAGTGAACGAAACAGGAAAGAAAACCCCATACCTTGAGAACTTCATATTCTAATGGGAGAGGCAGACAATTTTACAAAACACATGTTTTATAATTTGTTAGAAGGCATTAAGTTGTAAAGAATAATAAAGCAGTGAAGGGCCATAGAAAGTTCCAGAGAAGGGGTAGAATTTTGTTCAGGCGAGTTGGTCAGTGAAGGCCTTGCTCAGAAGATGACATTTGAGCAAAGACTTAAAGAAGGTCAGGGACAGAGCTGGGTGGATGTAGGAGGGATGCGGGATCCAGGTAGAGGCAAGTGCAAAGGCCGGAAGGGGGAGCACACCAGAACAGCAAGGACGCCAGTGCATGTGAGTAAGGGGGAGAGTAGTAGGAGAGGAACTGGAGAAAGAGCAGGGGACCACATCATGAGGGCCTTGCAAGTCGGTGTAAGGACTTTGGTTTTTACCCTGAAATAGGAAGTTATTGCAAGGATTGGGTTAGTAGAGTGACATGTTGTGATTTACGTTTTTAAAGGATCACTTTATCCATGTTGAGATTAGATTGGAGGCAGGTTGGTAGCTGTTGCAATAACCCAAGCAAATTGATGCTGGCTCTGATGAGTCTGGTGGGAGTGAAGAAAGTGAGACATGATAAAGCCTGTCTATATATTTAAAGAGGAGAGCCAAACAGAATTTACTGAAATCATTACTTAAGAAAATTGCCAGCACTAAAATTCCTATTTTTCCCTCTTTCTCTGTTTCCATTTATAGATATACTAAGGATGCTGGAGCAGATTTAGGAAGTCAAATTACTAGGCTATAGAACCTATAATTTTGAAGTAGATAAAAGTTCAAGAAAACTTAGTACTATTTCTCAATATTTTTATACTATTATATTTATTCTAGGATATTCAGATAAAATGGGATAAAAGATAAAATGCAAACTGTCTTTTTTCTTACTAAGTATGTGTAGTAAATATAACTTTTAATGAGGTGTGGCTGCAGCATTTAATTTTAACTTGATGGTTCTGTCTTTGTGTTTACCTAACAATAACAAAATGCATCCATCTGGAAAATGCGAAAGATCAAAGGGTTTCTCCTCCATTTCTCTTCAAAGACAGTAAAGGGAAAACAGGAAAAGAACCATAGTGGACATTTTCCACTTTTGAACTCTGTTACTATCTGTTAGTGTATTTTTACATTTCACTTTCGCAATTGGTTTAAAATCTCTATAATTTGCTTTAGTAAACAAGAGATGATAAAAGCATTTTCTCGTGATTATGAAGTAAACAAAAAAGCTAACTCCACTTAAAAAAAATTCCAGGAGATACAAGAAAAACAAAACACTGATGAGTTACAATTTCAGTGAATGGTGGCATGTTTGCAAAAGCAAAGTGTCTGGTGACTTGCTGGTTTGAGTGCCAAGGACATCTGATAATTTTAAGTAAGCTACTAGAGGAAGAGAAAAACTGTTTCCCAAACTTCCCGAAGATGTTAATAGTTGTCCTTTGATAAAAGGATTGTTTATCTAAATAAAATTGGAAACACTGGTTTAATTTAAGTATTCAGATTATTTATTACTCACCCTGGGGCTCTCACATCTCAAACTTTATTCGGCCTAGAGAGATATGGCCATATGGAGGTATCTTTCATGAAGTACTTGTTCTAAGTGTTTTGTTCATTTAAAAATGGGGATTGACTCTTTTCTTATTGATTGAAGGAGTTCTTTATGAATTCTGCTAGACATGAGAATTGAAAATGCTTGTTACCCCTCTATGTCTAGTCTTCTCAACCCCCTCTCCATTTTTATTCCCTCTTTTAAAAAAAATCAGTAAAGAGGCCCTGATTGGGTAGCTCAGCTGGTTAGATCATCTTTCCTATACGCTGAGGCTGTGGTTCAGTCTCTGGTCAGGGCACACACAAGAAGCAACTGATGAATGCATAAATAAGTAGAGTGATAAATTGATCTCTCTCTCTCTCACATTAATAAATAAATATTTTTAAAAATCAGTAAATGAATTTTGATATCTTATCAGGTAAATGAGAAACAAAACATAAAATTAACCAGGTCTGAATTAAAATTCTGACTCTGCCACCTAGTAGTTGAATGAGCCTAGCCAAGTAACTTTACCTCTCAGTTCCCTTATTTATAAATTGGGCTAATAACACTGACCTTCTAAGACTGCTGTGAGGGTTAAATAACACCAAGCATGGAAAGGACCTGACTTAGCACCTAGAACCAGTAGTTGCTTAATAGCCTTTGTTAATAAAAGAAGAATATGTAGAGTTAGGCTCTACACTGGTATTTTCAGCACGTGGGACAGACAGAAGCACTATTCCTCAGTATATTTTGTAACCTACTCTTAAAGCACTGAGTCCAAAAATGAGGTGAGACATTGATTTAGAGTCTCCTAAGCAGCCCAGGGGCAAGAGGCTGACGACCCCGTGTAGTGAGAGAGACTTTCTCCAGCATCTCCAGAGTTCACATTCGAGGTCGAATCCAGTCATTTCTATAGTTGTTTTGAAGGCTTTAAAAAGTTATTGTAATTAAAAAAAAACATTTTCCATTAAAAAAGACTATGTTGGTTCACCGGCTGCTTTTTTATTTTTTTTTAAGTCAGAGAGGCAGGGCTCTTGACCACCTAGAAAAATATTGTTCAACATCCCCACCTACTGGTAACTCTAAATAATATTATTCAATTAGCGAAAGGAGAAAATTCCTAGTTTTAAAGATGTAATGTAGTACTAACGATGGTAATGATTAAAGTGTACTGAGCACTTGCTAGGTGTGAGAGTTCTTTTCAAGAGCTTTATGATATGGTAAATCACAGTCTAGTAACCTGTGCTTTGAATAAAGTGAATATAGTATAAAGAAGAAGTAATTTTAAACATTATCACTGGGCTAGAGAACCAATCATTGACTCGATCCAAAGCAAGAACTTGAGTCCGCATTCTTTGGTGCCTAGAAGACGGCGACAGCCTCCTGCAGGGCCTCTCGGCCTCCAGTTTCCCCAAGCCAATCCATTCTGCACTGTGACAGTGATTTTGTCGTGGTGATTAAACACAAAGAAAAGAAATAAGTTTCTGAATAGACTTCAGAAAAAGATTTTTAAAAATTTAAAGCAGAGACAACAATCTCAAAACCAAGATTTTCAGTGGATAGGGTGGAGCTTGTAAGAGAAAAGTGTGGAAAGAGGAACCTCAGAAGGCAACATAGGATCAAGTATTCACACTATGAAGTTGATTTGAAAAAATGCAGGAGGAGATCAAATCAGATTCCCCACCAGAGTAGATAAAGATCTCCTAGGGTGGGAGGGGGAAGCAGGAGAATGGGGAGGGTGTGGTCTTGACAATGAGATCCTGAACCTTAGCCTGAGCCCCAGGTCAGAATCTAGGGATTTGGGAAGGGAGTATCGGAGTGTATTTTATGAGTAGGAGAAATATAAGTGATATGTGGTCAGAGAATGCAATTGAGAACTTGTCATAAATCTTTGACCTTCCTCCCACTGAGAGATGAGAGTCTCTAGCCCCTCTCCTCCTCCAGCTTTGGCTGGCTCTGTACCTATTTTGTCCTATACAATTTCACAGAAGTGACACTATGCTAATTCCAAGGTCATGTTTTAGGAAATGGGCAGCTTCCGTTTCCTGATGCCCGGAACACTGGGAGGCCTGAAGTTTCCTGTAAGATTCCAACTACCCTGGGACCTCCACGGTGGAGAGGCCTTGTTGACCGTCTCAGCCTAAACTCTTCCAAGACGTTAGAGGTGTGATCGAAGCCATCCCGTACTCTCCTGAGCAGCGGACCTCAGTGGATGTTCCATGGAGCAGAAGAATTGTGCAGCTTAGCCTTGCCTGAAATTTTAACTCATGGAATCAAGAAATATAATAAAAATAGTGGTTGTTTTAGAACCCTCCGTGTTGGGGGAGGTTGATAGCCAGCAATAGATAGTCAGAACATTTCCCTGCGACCCATTGTCAACACAGCAGGCTGAGGATAATTTCAAGTGTGTATCAGGTCATGTCACATCCCTCTTCTGCCCAAAGCCTGCAAACTCTGTAACACCAGAAAGTTCTTACAGTGACCTTCAAGGCCTTTCCTAATCTGGTGTCTGTGACTTCTCTAACTTCATTCCGCACTGCTGTTCTCCTTCACTCACCTCCTGCCGCCACACTGGCCTTCCTATCTCCTGGAAAAAACTCAGCACGCATGTTCCTGCTAATGACTCCAGCAGCTTCCGCTGCCTGGAATACTCTTCTTCCACAAAGCCCGCTTGGCTAACTCCCTCAGCTCCCTGAAGTATTTGTTCAAATGTCACCTTCTCAATACCCTTCCCAGTCAGGTCTACCCTGATGATCTCATTTAACATGTCAATGCTCCCACTCTGGGCACTCCCAGCCTCTCAGCTCTCTTGATCTCACTTACCCTATACTATTTTGACATTTTGGGGGGCCATACTTGTGCTTTTTAAAACTATTATGTAATTTATTTACTTATAATTTCATTAAGTTGTTTATCACCTTGACTAGAATGTAAGCTCCTCAAGGCAAGATATCTTTCTGTTTTGCTCACTGATGGATCTCAAATGTCTGGTACATATTAAGTACTCAGGAAATACTTGTTGACTATTTAAATGAATGCATTTACCTTGAATTAGTAAGATTTTGGTATCTACTGCTGAGCAGATATGGGGGCCTGAGTAGTAAGTTTATTTAATTTTAGAGAGAAAAATACATTAAACTTTAGCTTACCTAAATTCTCTGAATGTGAAGCTTTCTTCCCTGCTATATTCATTTTATCCAGACGTTTCTGGGTAAGGGTTTGAATTTTTAGAAAAATAATTTCCTAAATAGAGTATAATCACTATCATCATCATCATCAATCATCAATCATCATTGTCATCTTTGTGACTGCTTGCAAATCCTAGCTGAAAGCAATTTTATCAATGCAATTTCTTGTGAGACAATAGGCAAAGCATTGTCTTTACTATTTTTATTCATTTTTTATTCTAAATAGTTTTCTTTTTTGAGCCCAATCAAGTTTCCATCTTTTCCTAGGTTGCTGAGTGCTTTTCATGAATGGGTGCTAAACTCCCTCAAATAGCTTTTCTTCATCTATTAAGATGTTTGTGTGTCTTTATTCTGTTAATATAGTGAATTATATTGATTGATTTTAGAATGTCAAAGTATCCTTGCATTCCTGGGATAAAACCCCTGTATCATAATGTATTATCATTTAAATACATTGTTGAATTCAGTTTTGATGAGAATTCTTGTATCTATGCTTATGAGTGATAGTTTGTAATTTCTTTCTTTGTAATGTCTTTATCAGCTTTTGGTAGCAAGGTTTTGCTGACCTTGTAAAATGAATTGGAGAGTACTGTATTCTATCCTCTCCTTTTCTGAAAATTTGGGTGCTATTATTTCTTTTTGAAATATTTTATAGGAATGACTAATGAAACCATTCATACCTGAAGTTTTCCTTATGGAAAAGTTTTTTATTGTAATTTCAATTAAAAAAAAGAATAAGAATATTCTGATTTTTAATTTCTTTTTGAATTAGTGTTGATGGGTTGTGTTTTGAAAGATATTCATCAGTTTCATCTAGGTTTCTTTATTTACTGGCCATAATTTGCTCATAAATATTGCCTTATTATCCTGCTGCTATATCTAGGGTTTATAGTGATATCTCCTGTATCGCACTTGATATTTTTTGTGTGTTTTATCTCCCTCTTTTTTTTTTTGTGGTTGTTCTTATTCTTGCTAGGAATTTATAAATTTCATTAATCTTTTCAAAGGATTAACTTCTGAATATTTTAAATGTTTGTTATTACTGAAATGATTTTTCTCACATCTTTCTTATGATAGTCCTTCTTGTTACTTGGTTTTAATTGCTTTTCTTTTGCTAAATTCTTAAGATGGAAACTTTGATCACTAATTTTAAAACCTTTTTTTTCTTTATTTGTGTAGTCATTTAAAGCTATAAATTTCCATTCAAGTAGTGCATTAACTGAATCTTATAAACTTTTATCAAAATCAAATTCTGATTGTTTTTATTATCATTCCCTTTGATCCATGTGCATTATTTAATTTTCAAATATGTGGAGATTCTGTAGATCTATTGCTTTTATTAATTTCTAGTTTAATTCCATTCAGATAAATGTTCTTTAGGATTTCAATCCTTTCAAATATACAGAGATTTATTAATAGCTTGGTACATTTGGTAAATGTTCCATATGCACTTGAAAAGAATGTATATATAGTTGGGTATAGTGTTTTGGAGGTATTAATTAAATCTAGTTGTCTGATAGTTTTGTTGAGATCTTAACTAGTTTTTATCTGGCAGTTCTACCAATTATTAAAAGATGAATGTCAAAATTATTAACTATGATTGTGGACCTTCTGTTCTTCCTTCAGTTCTCCCAGTTTTTGCTTCATGAACTTTGAAGCTTTGTTATTAGATGCATACACAGTAAGGTCTTAAAGAATGGATCTTTTCATCAGTACTAAATGCCTCTCTCTCTCTCTGATAATATTCCTTGCTCTGAATCTACTTTGTTTTATGCCAAAATAACCACTATATTTTATACAGAACTTTAACAAGAGTTGTTGACCATTTCAGAAAATCATATATCAATGGTAATATCTCAAAAACTCCTCACACCAATATTATTTTGCATGTCTAACTTCATTCATGGTGAGTCTATGTTTAGATGCAAATATCAGTTGTCTTCATAAGGTGTTTTGGTATGGTATTTAGTGTTAAAGTATTTAGTCACGCCTAAGCATGTATCTATTAAAACGCATATTATTTAGTATTAATTATCTTTCTTTAGTTTACTCTTTATATTAAAGCCACTGCATTACATTGATTAAATATATGTGAGTAGTTGTTTGCAAATTTAGTTTTGATGTAGTAAAGGGAATATTGTAAAATATTTATCATAAAAGGGGACATGGGGATGTGGGCTGGTAAGACTGAGGATTAGGCTGGCCTGGCTCCTGCACTGGTGGGAGGTCTAACAGGCGTGGCAGCTCTGGTTAAGACTATAAACATTCAAATCAGGGAGGGCAGGATTTAATCCTGGATCCTCATTCATTAACCATAAGACCTTAGGAACTTAGACCTACAGTTTTTGAGTCTTTCTCTTCATGTTTAAAAAAGTCATGTTCACATGTACCTCATAGAATCAGTGAGGATAAAATGACATAACATTTAAAATACTCAATATAGTTCCAATTACATAATGAGTGTGGAGTATGACCTGTTGTTATTAAAACCCAATAAGTCCATTAATTCCTACAATGCATCTTGAGCAAAGTGTTATATACTATTAACGATATAGCTATTGATAAATGCTTTGCATTTATTCTTTCATTCCTGAGGAGCTTGCATCTTCATTCTACCTCATAGGAATCCATGTGCGAATATTCCACTATTTGTTGTTTCCAGTCATGCCGAATCTTACTCCTTTCATCTTGATTGTTCCCTCGGTCTTGAACTTGCTTTCAGATATATCAAACACTTAGTTTTTTATTTCTGTTTTTTAAACTCTCCTCCTTACATTCTCACCAATGTCTCTTATTTCCCTCAGGCACCATGACTGCACACGGGGGAGGGTGAGTTTCTGTCTCTTCGGCGGCCATCAATCTGTTGTGCAGCCATCATTTTGCTGGGTGAGTCTAGGCTTCCTCAGCTAGCCCAGAGGTGCCCTCTCACTGCGAGAGTTACCGTGCATCCCTGGCCGGGAGGGAGCTTCATTTCCTGCAGGATTTTACAAGGTTACCCGTACAAAGAACACTTCATGCCGACTGAATGAAGCAGTGAAGACATCATATCCTTCCATTTCTTGGTATAACAAATGTTAATAAAACATTGGAAGGTCATAAACTTGAAAAAAAACCACTGTACAATCTTAACTGTTGAGTTAAACTCAGAATTTCATTATCATGACATGCATTTGTATTTACACAGATTTTCATGAGTACCTATTTTTCTAGCTTAAAAGTTTGGATTCGGTCTTATACAAGTGGATTATGAGATAATTGGAAGTGTAACATATACCAATTGTTGGCTCTCTGGAATTACTTTTTTTTCCTGTGGGTTTGTGATTATTAACACACCGGAACAAGGTCAGGACAGAACTCATCCTTACCATGACCCTGACTTTACTAAAGTCTTTGGTTTTACCTTAATCACTTCCTGTCTCAACTATTGCAATTTCCTTTTTTAAATGGTCTTTCTCAATCCTCTTATTTCTAACACTAAGTGAATGCAGGAGGCAGCTGGCAATCCATATATTATTTAATGGAAACTTGTCATAGCAGAATTTTCCATTAGTTACATTTTCCTTATATGGGCTACCAGCAAGTCATATAATGACCTTGATAATTGGCCTAGTATCTCTGGAGAGACCAATTAACACTTATGTCTCTCACATCTTCTTTCAAAATTAACTCATAGTTAGAAACAGATAATCAACTACTTTTCTGATGTGATTTAAGTTATGAATTAGCAGTTATAATAGCTATGCTGTAAGGATGAAGTGGCTATTTATTCAGTTCATAAAATTGGAAATTAGTTCACATTTACTGTAAGTTTGTGAATAAGCTTAATATGCACTTTGGTTTTACACCTGATTTAATGTTGCCCTGCTAGCCAATGAGTTCAGTTTCTGGAGATGCGAGCAAACAACAATTACAAATCAATCAACCCAAAATGTGTAATCACATGTAATTCTTTGCTTTCCATGTTAGTGTGAATGTTACTATAGTTTACTTTTAGTACTATGTGCAATTTAAGTTTAAGTTCATATATTATTTTATATATTCTGACTTCTTTTGATACACCCAATTAATGTTGAAATATATATTGCTAAAATTCAACCTAGTTCTATATACACGGAAACTTACATTTTTAATATCACAGAATTTAGAAAAAATGATCAAAAAGCATTTCAATTTGAAATAATCATTTGATGTTTTTAACTATTTTTTGGTTTTATAAAAGTTAATATCAAAGCCACTTTTTGACTTCTGTATCCCTCATTGATTCCTCCTCTCCACTTGTATTTATTTTTTAACCTGAAATTCATATTTTTTTTAAGGTGCAACATGATCAACAAACGATTTTGGTCTAAGGATAAAAATAGGTTCTATCACTTTTCTATGTATTTTGCATTTTCTCTCATTATGTTTATATTATATTTTAAATTTTTCTGCAGTGTAATAAAAACTCCCTTGAAATTTCACTTCACATTGTTATAAGTGGCTAACTGAAAACACAAGATGTAAATTGTACATTCTTTCTAAAGCAACAATTATTAAATTATTTATTTCATTTAACTGTAAATAACATACAGTAATTAAGAAAAATATTCTATATACAATGACATATTCACTTAATCAGTATTCACTGACTGTGGAAATGGAAATGGAAAAACTATCCCATACCCTTCTTTACAGGAGCTGGAGGATGACCTAGCAACTTACTGGTGTTAGCCTTGTTCTTCAAAGTGGAGAAGACAAACCCAGCGTCCAGGCATTGCTAAGAGTGTGTGAGTGATGAATATTCCTTGGAACATATTCCCAGCAGGGTCTCCTTAGGGGATGGCACTTATACCCAGTCTCTTCTGGGGTCTTCAGAGTCTCTGGTCTGTTTACCTTTCCCGGTGAGCAGACGCTTGTGTATGCACAGTGTGCTGGATATAGTATTATTATTCATGACTTATGTGTATCGTGGTACAAAAAGCCAAACCAGAAAAGCACTGCTGAGACTACTGAGAAACCGATCACATTCTTGTTCTTCCACCTGTCCTCCATACTCCCTCTCCTCCTGTCTTTAACTCTCTCCTCCACACTGTCCTTCTGATTGAGCCAAGGCTAAATTATAATCCAGCTGAAAGCGTACTTTATTACAGCTCTAAGACTTTAGACTATGTCTGGGACATATCTCTGTTCATGTATTCTACAAACTTTCTTTGTCTTGATGTGATACATTTATAATACATGACATATTATTGACATTCATTTTAACTAATTCCCTGGATCTGAGGTGGGTATCTGCATTTTTCACATGTATCTCAGGTAATTCTGTTACAGATGGTACAACTTCAAGAAGTACCATTTAATCCTTGCATTAGATATAACCAACTACCTCTTCTCTTGACCTAATGTTTACTTACTTATTAGACTCTTCTATAGTTATCGATCCTCAACTGGCACTCAAAAGCAGTATGTTGTGGAAAGAGTGGCTTTACTCAGCTCCTCCAATTGATAAGTTGTTCAGTAGAGATGACATATTGAGCTCAAAGCTATCAAACAGAGTGAGAGATGAGGAATGAAAGCATTGTACACACGGTCTTGGACCCACAGCCTGGAGTTAGGAGGTGTAGTTACCCATTACACTCAGTGACAAGTTACAAAACTAGTGATTTAAGCAAAACTAATCTTGTTGAGTTTGGGAAAATTACATGACTTCTACAAAGAGTTATTGGTTTCAATATTATATTTTAAAAATGTATTCCTCAAAATTTCTAGTGATTACTAGTCAAATTATTATATACAGGAACGTGATTACAATTAGCATACTCACAAGTCAATTTCATAAAATACATAAAATTGGAAGGTTGAGAAAAAAATAAAAGCTACAGTCTTCAATATTCAAGGAACAGGAATTCTCAGTAAAGGAGCCATTTAGAGAGTGTTCACAGCTGTACAATGATACACACTGCTACACTGGGAATAAAGGTGGTCTGGAGCCAGCTGTTGAAAAATAAGGACGAATTTATGATACATCATGCATGCTGCCTCAAATTTTACATGATTTAATTTATTCCATATTGTTTGTGATAGTAGATAAAACATGACTAAAATTTATACTTACAACATGTCTGTTAATTTCAATTATTGCCTCATTATGATAGGAATATTAGGACTAAAAAGCATCTGTTTTTGCCCACTTCTTCCAAATGATCACTGATAGGAAAATAAAGCAGTTTTTTGTCTTCATCTTGCAGACTACACATTTTACTTTTAAATTAAATGCTATAAAGTAGCATATTTTATGACATAATTTGTTTTCTGAAATAATAGGCACCTCAGCCCAAGGCCACTAGAAAATAAGTGGTATATGTAATACTGTAAGTAAAAAGTTAAAAAATGAAGAAAAGAGTAGCTCTTAAACATACTTAGTTTATTTGGAGGAATAAGGGTTCAGACTTGGAATACCTTATTCTGTATATGCCCCTAGTGTGTGTCTCCTTGTGGACACTTCATTTCAAAGAGTCAACTGCAGAATTCTCTGGACTTGGGGCTGGAAAGAGAGATATGCCTGGGAAAATACATGCCACCTATAGGGAGGAACTCTCAGGAGCTGCTTTAGAGTGGACTGGGGCACCCAAGTTTCTCCCCCAAATGGGATGTACGTGTATATCTCTGCATGTGTAAACCCACTCATGTGAATTCCTTAAAAAGTCAAGTAGAAAATAAGAACATATAGCCTACATATAAATGGACTTATAAGGTAAAAACTATCTCATTTGGTGTTTTTGTGTATATTATTGTGTTTGATCTTTATATGAACCCTTTGAAATAAGTTAAATTCAAAATCTCCCTCACCTTTGAGTTCTATTTTTCTTCATCTAAACACACACACAAAAAAAGCCCCATCCAAAAAAAAAATACTGCTACATACTCACTCTTCAAAAAACTGTTTTTCTCACTTGCTACTGCTACTTTGGTGTCTCTAAAAGTTCAACCAACCCTTTGTGAGAGGTAAGGCTATCACCAGTCCATTACACGTCAGTTAGTTTTTGCTGATTCTTCCTTTAAAGTAACATTAGTACCTGCCATTCACCCCATTTCCAAGTGCACAGTCTTTTCCTGGCCCTGAGCATTGTCCAGGTGAAATGTGTCTGTAGCTTGCTAGAAAATCCTTTTCCTGGATTTTCTCCATATGAATTTACCTTTTACACTGATTTGTAATTATGGAAAATGGGTTTTCTGCCCACACGGAGACTAGAGCCATCAACTTAGTCTCCTAAATTCTACCAACTGGATTCTCTCTCTCTCCCTCCCTTTCCCTTTCTCTCTTTCAACTGTCTCAATCTTCTCAGCCATTTTCTGACATTTCCTTTTCTTTTTTTCTCCTCTTTGTTCTCTGTTTCCCATTACTTCTCTGTCATCCTACACACAATAAGGAGGGGGAAAAGGAAAGAAAAAAATTAACATGGCACAACCAAAATTGAAGAATGAAGAAATTAGACTGGGAGACTGAAGGAAGGAATGGAATGGAGGCATAATTAGTTGAAATTTACAAGACAATAGTAAAACTAATGGTTCATATTTTAAGAATAAGCATGTGAGGTTGTGTCCAAACTTTGCAAATTACCTTCAAAACAGAGTCTTGCCTCTTTTCCTGGGATGGTAGAGGCTGTGTAGCATCTCTGTTACTCTGAGGAGAGAACAGATGGTAGAAGGGTTTAAAAATGCAGAGCAATAAAACTTTTAACTTGGAGAAGCAAAACCATGCTCCAAGGAAGCATCATCGACATCACCACCAGCAGCACCAGAGGCAGCAGCAACAGCAGCAGCAGCAGCAGCAGCAAGAGCAGCAGCAGCCACCGCCACCACCAATACCTGCAAAAGGGCAACAAGCCAGCAGACAAAATGAAGGCTTCACTGTTGACCTGAAGAATTTTAAGAGACCAGGAGAGAAAACCTTCACCCAACGTAGTGGGCTCTTTGTGGACAATCTTCCTCCTGACTTCACTGAGGAGGAAATGAGGAAACTGAGAAATATGGGAAGGCAAGTGAAGAAGCGAAGTC
This sequence comes from Desmodus rotundus, assembly GCF_022682495.2. Classification (NCBI taxonomy): domain Eukaryota; kingdom Metazoa; phylum Chordata; class Mammalia; order Chiroptera; family Phyllostomidae; genus Desmodus; species Desmodus rotundus. Next base: position 67,650,677 of record NC_071397.1, read on the forward strand.
TTCATTCATAAGGATAAGGGCTTTGGCTTTATTCGCTTGGAAATAAGAACCTTAGCGGATATTGCTAGAGTGGAGCTGGACAAAATGCCACTCCGTGGAAAGCAGCTGCATGTGTGCTTTGCCTGCCATAGTGCAGGCCTTACACTTTGAAACCTTCCTCAGTATGTGTCCAGTGAACTGCTGGAGGAAGCCTTTTCTGTGTTCTGCCAGGTTGAGAGGGCTGATCATCGTGGATGATCGAGCAAGGCCCTTAGGAAAAGGCACTGTTGAATTCTCCGGGAAGCCAGCTGCTCGGAAAGCACTGGACAGATGCAGTGAGGCCTCCTTCCTGCTAACTACATTTCCTCTGCCTGTGGCTGTGGAGCCCATGGACTGTTAGATGTTGAAGAGGGACTTCCAGAGAAGCTGGTTATAACGAACCAGCAATTTCACAAGGAGTGGGAGCAGCCACCTATATTTGCTCAGCCTGGCTCCTTTGAGTATAAGAGCGCCAGAAGGCACTCACTGAGATGCAGAACCAGCGGCAGGACCAAATGGACCGCAACATCAAGGAAGCTCGTGAGAAACTGGAGTTGGAGATGGAGCCTGCTCACCCTGAACACAAGGTCACGCTAATGAGGCAGGATGTGATGAAGTGTTAAGAACAACTGTGGAGGATGGAAGAGCTGCACAACCAAAAAGTACAAAAACGAAAGCAACTGGAGCTCAAGCAGGAAAAGGAGCACAGGTGCCATGAGGAAAAGATGCAGGGACAGCAGGAAGAAATGATGCAGCAATACAGGAAGAAATGATGTTGCAACAGCAGGAAGGCTTCAAGGAAAACTTCCCTGATGTGAGAGAGCAGGAGATACAGATAGGCCAGATGGCTATGTGAGGTGCTATGGACATAAATAACAGAGGGGCCATGGTCCCTGCTCCTGGGCCTGCTGATACCCCAGCTCCTCCAGGACCTGCCACTATGATGCCAGATGCAACCCTGGGATTGACCCCACCAACTACCAAAAGCTTCTGCCAAGCTGCTACAATGGAAGGAATAGGGGCAATTGGTGGAACCCCTCCTGCATTCAACCATGCAGCTGCTGGAGCTGAATTCGCTCTGAACAAGCCTTGCCAATGCTAATAAGATTGCTTTGTCTAGTTTCCCCAAACCCTTAAGAGAAGGACCTTTTCTGGACTAGTAGGAATTCTACCCTGGAAAAGTGTTAGGGATTCCTCCCAATAGTTAGGTCTTCCCTGACTGTACTAGGGGGTATGCTGGAGGCAGAGGGCAGGGGAGGGGTGATATTTAACAAATGAATTCTGTGTGGTATATCATAATCATATCTGGGTGGTGCATTCTTGAAGTCTCATGTGATTATTGAGGGCCTGGGAGAGAGGGAACAATGGCAAAGTGGATCCAGTTAGAGCTCCCATTAATCTTGATCATTCCATTCTTTGTTTATCCTGTTGTATTTGCTTTCTCATTCTTAAATTCCCCAACCCCAGGGACACTGCCACATATACCACAAAACCCACGAACATCCCCCAATGACCTTATCCCACCACTCCATTCATTCCAGGTGGGAATTCAGGCCAATCTCTGCAGAAGCCACATAGAACATATATACAGTTCTGTTATACCCCATATATTATCCCTCCACATCCCAAGGAAAACATTTCCTCTTAGGGATCATTTTAGTATATCTTTTAAGAAAATCTTGTGTTGACTTGTCTCCATCTTTTTCTTGAGTCATTTTGTGAATTGTCATTTTGTGTCTGATGTTGCTGTTTACAACTTTTTTTCAAGATTTCATTTATTTATTTTTTAGAGAGGAGAAGGCAGGGAGAAAGAGAGGGAGAGAAACATTAATGTGTGGTTGCCTCTCGCACCCCCAGCTGAGAACCTGGCCCACAACCCAGGCAGGTGCTCCGACGGGGAATCAAACTGGCAACACTTTGACTTGCGGGCCGGCACTCAACCACTGAGCCACACCAGCCAGGGCAGTTCACAGCTTTTCTTGATCGGCCTAGAACAATAGTGGGAACAGGCTTGCTGTACACTGAATGTTGGACAGCAGCTCTTAGCCTTGCTTATCTTAGGTTGTTACGCTGTGCATTTTTTAAATTTCTGCTTTTTTAAAACATTTTTCTTCATTGAGATAAAAGTCACCATTTTAACTATTTCAAAGTGTATAATTCAGTGATTTTTAGCATATTCACAATATTGTGCAACCATTACCACTAATTCCACAACATTTTTATTACCCCAAGAAGAAATCCTGTATTTATTAAACAGTCACTCTCCACTACCTCTAGCCTCTTGCAGTCATTAATCTACTTTTGATCTTTATAAACTTGCTTATTGTGGACACTTTATGTAAACGGAATCATATGAGGTTTATATTTGGCTTCATTCACTTAGCATAATGTTTTCAAGGTTCACTCATATGGTAGCATATATCAATACTTCATTATTGTTTATGGTTGAATAATATTCTTTTTTAATGGCTACACTACATTGTATTTATTCAACAGTTGATGGGCATATGGGTTGTATTTACCACGACCATTATGCATACTGCTGCTATAAGCATTTGTGTGCAAGTTTTTATGTAAACGTATGTTTTCAGTTCTCTTGGGCATATACTTAAGAATAGAATTACTGCGTCATATGATAATTCTATATTTACAGTAACTTTCTGAGGAACTGCTCTTACTGCAGAGTAGTAAAAATTCTCGTGACATTTACTGCACCATTTTACATCCCCACCAGCAGTGTATGAAGCTTCTAATTTCTCCACATTGTCACCAACACTTATTTTCTCTTTCTTTTTTAAAATTATAAATCCCAGTGGAATGCTATCTCATTGTGGTTTTGATTTGCATGTCCTTAGTCCAAATGATATTGAACATCTTTCCATGTTCTTATTGGTCATTTGTTTATTTTCTTTGAAGAAATACTTGTTCAAATGTTTTGTTCATTTTAAAATTTGTCTGTTATCATTTTAGTGTTGAATTCTAAGAATTCTTCATCTATTCTGGTCAATAGACCCTAATCAGATAGCCGATGCGCAAATATTCTGCTATCCTCTGGGTTGTCTTTCCATTTCGGTGACCGTGTCCTTGTTGCACACCTTCTAATGGAGTTCAGGTCATCCATTTTTTTACTTGTTGCTTGTGCTTTTGGCATCACATTTAAGAAATATTTGCCTAAACCAGGGTCATGAGAAAATTTACCCCAGTGTCCTTCTAAGAGTTGTAGAAGTGTAGCTCTTATATTTAATCTTTGATCCATTTTGAGGTAATTTTTATATATATTATGAAGGAAAGTTTCAAATTCATGTGGAGGAGGTTTCTCTTGTATGTGGATATTCAATTCTTTCAGCAACATTAGTTGAAAAGACTATCTTTTCCCTACTGAATGGTCTTGGCCCTTTAGGAAAAATCAGTATTTGCTTTATGTACTTTGGGATTCTGTTTTTAGGTTCATAATTGACTGTGTTTTTATTTCAAGCAGTGTTAAAGCAAAATTTAACTGCCACGGCTGAAGTCTTTTTAAAGAAAAGTTTTGTTGAGCCAAACACGCTGGCTAAAAAGACCAGACTTGGAGCATGAAGTCTGAACCAACTGCAGAATTGCTCGGTGGAAAACCCTGTATGTCTGTGGTCCCAGAGTTTGTAGGCATTTTTGTACCTGCTGCAGGAGGGCAGGGGAAGGGAAAGAAACAGGTAAGCCAAGTCGTCTGAGAGAATTTACAGTAGCTATAGGCAAAAGTGAAGCCGGGTCAGCTCTGGGACAGGCGCAGAGCCCGCAAGGAGGAAGAGTGGCTCCTTTGGATTGGGGGGCCAGTAATCTGGAAAGTTTATGAATAAACATGCTGAGGCTCCTGGGGTTCAGAGGCACCTGGCTATTCTCTTTTGAATAATTGAGGAAACAGCTATCTGGAAGTTAATCCAGAAGTTCCAACTGACAAACGCATATAGGAATATGAGCAGTCTTTGGTTAGCTGGTCCAGCTATCAACAGGCTAACTGTTCTGTTTCTTTCTTTCACTCTCTGGCCACTGTAATTAATTTAGAACATCTCTCAGGAATGTCCTCCTTGTCAACAGCAACAACGTGAAAAGTATTACCTGAAGGCAGAATAAAAAAATACTTTCTACATTTAAAAAGTATTGTTGGCAAACAGGAAAAATTAGAGGAAATAGGAGCTTTCACAGAAGAAAATTTCATAGAATACGATCACTCCAGCTCATACTAAGCCCAGAAATAGTCTAAGCAAAGAGAAAGATATCCCTCCGAATCTTTCTGCCCTGAAAAGAGAACACTCCTTTCCTTGTCTATGAGCACTAGAAAGGATCTACGGAATAAAAACATTAGATACCTTTTCCTGAGAGCTTACTGTTCCAGGTACTGTATAAGATTTTTCTTTATTTCATTTAATTCTTAATAAACCCTATATTGTGATGTCTTATTTCAGCACAATTTGAGTCAAGTAGTCATTTCCAAAGGTGATTTTTAAAGAAGCGTTTGTTTCTAGGAGAAGCAGGGAAGGTAATAGGGATAGCAGGACAGAGGAAAGGATGAAGCCAAACAAAGGTGGGATTTCAAGGATTGTCTAGGAGGAGATGCTTCAGCTTGATCTCACAGAGAGGCTCTGGAGTGTAAATTGGCAACCTCAATGTATCCCCCATGAGATCAGTGAACTTGGCTTTTATTCTCCCTACTCATCAGTCAGGGGCTAAGGGCTACCAAGGCGGAATATAAACACTGAGTCACGTGGACTTTCTCTGTCTGTGGACCTTGGTGGTCTGGTAACCAAGGCACTTCCTCCAAAGAGTCTCAGGTGCTCTCAGGTAGCGCTGTTGAAGCTGGTTCCTGCCAAAAAAAAAAAAGGGGCAGAAGCTGGGAGAACGGTGTCAGAAAATGTGAGAGGGATCCTAGGGGATCTGGGCAGAGCAGCCACGGTCTGCTACAGACAGGTACTAAATTTTCCAGTTTAGAGAGAGAAAGAACTGAAAGGTTAAGTGGCCCTTCACAATGATAATGAGTTCATCTGACTTCAAATCCTTTTTCCTTTCCCCTTTACTTTGGGAACTTCAAGAATCTCCTTTCTCAGATACCACTGTGCTTTTTTCTTAAAACAGAGTAATTTTTTTCAGATATTCTTAGGATCAGTCAAATTGCATGCAGAATTTTGTATGTATATATGTGAGTATATTTATAAGATTTTTCTCCCTGAGTAAATGATGTAAAAAATTTCTTAAAGGAAATACAAAAAACATAATATATGAATCACTATTTTAAGAGGTTGTCTCCTATTATTATTATTATTATTATTATTTTACTTATTTTTTTATTTTCCTGCCTAGGATCTTATAACTTGTTTATCACCACATATCTCTAAAACTTTGGTCTCTTGGGCTCATATTAATTATATTAATCACAAATGGCAATTGAGAATGACAACAGATCCCTAGTCCCCATTTCGAGCGCTGCTTTCACTGCTTCTCATAAGTTTAGGGAGGATTGGCATTAATTCTCCTCTAAACACTTGGTGTAATTCACCAGCGACGCCTCTGGTCCTGCGCTTTTTTGTGTTGGAAGTTTCTGAGTACTGATTCAACCTCTTGTTACACGTCTATTTAATTTCTATTTGCAGCTAGAAGCACAAAGAGCTTACAGATTATTTTGTTAGGCAAACGGTTTACTTAGAATTAAGGCAACTGCCAACTTTTTTAAAATTCAAGAATAAATCTCAGTATTTTTCTAATGTTGCTCTTTTGATTATGTGATCTTAGTGGGCAGAACTTTCACGTACACAGAGTTAATCGTTGGAACTCCCTTTATAGAATGAGTCTGAGGGTGTCTTTGTAAAGTGGAAAAATTCTAAACTTTAGTATTATAGATCTAAGACCCGCTGCCTGAGAAAGTTCCGAGGCTTTTGGGGGCTTGGGTAGAGATCCATATGCAGAGCTGTCCCTGGGGGGGAGTGCAGTTTCAGACCTTTGGGTGCCTGGATGGGTGGCTGGCTCCAGCCTGAGCCCAGCTGCTGGAGGTAGGTAAGGAGCAAGTCTTAGACAGAGAGGTAATGCCTTCTCAACAAGTGGTGCTGAAAAATGGGAAAGATGTAAATACACCCATAATCCTGGCTGCGCAGGCCAGGTAATGCTCTTAGGCTGTATTACTTGTACCCATAATTCACCCTTCAGCCGTCTACCACCTTGGGTCTCATTTTGTTTTCTTCCATGTTAAATTTTGATATAATGTAGTAACATTAAATTCAAGTTCAGGGGTGTTTTCTCTTTCTAATATTCCAAGAGAGCATGACAGGCTGTGGCTTGCGGTGAGGCAATGTGAATCGAAAGAAGATCTTTGATCTTTTTGGACAGTGCTAGGCGTTTAGTTGTCAAAAGAACAGATGATGAAATGAAAAATTATGTGGCAGACAACAGTCACCCCAAGTCTTTACTAATTTCTCTGTCTTAAAAGGAGCACACATTATCATATTCAACATGTGTGACCCTTGCCATTTTGGATTGAAAATGAAATACTGTGATTTCATTTTCATTTCAACAAATGTCCATTGCACTACCCAGACGTGTAAAAGATGAGGAATCCGCCGGGATGTGTTTAAATCACAAACTACTGTCAGTAGGAGCGAATGCACCTTTTCCTCCAAGCTCAAGGCCAGAATCTCTGGGAAAGTGAGGCCTGGGATTCTGAGTGCTTGCGCACCCGCGAGCAGGGCAGTCGGGACACGTGCGCTGCGATGGTGTCTGTCCCCCGAGTCACGGAGGAGAGCCCTCACCAACCCCTAGGATTGCCCCGGGAATAAATAAGCCCTGCCCGGGTCGTGCAGAACTGAACGCTGCTCTGGGGTCCTCCTCTTCCCGGCCGGGGCTTACTCTCAAGGCTGCTAGGCGGCGCGGCGTTTGTGCCTCCCGAGTGTAGGGACGCGGACATCTGCTCTTCCCCCCGAGAAGACCGTGAGTGGATCTTTTCTGATCTTTCTGGGAGCTTCTGGCATGAGAAGTGTCCTTGGGCCCAGCGCAAGCTGAGAAAAAGGGGGGAAAGAGGGAGAAGGAGATGTGGGGAATGGGACTCCATTACTCTGGTGAGACGCGCGCAGGTGAGGATGCCAGTTTCGAGTTGTGCATCAGTCAGGACCGCAGACAGGTGGAGAAAGGCAGTCCCGCCTCGGCCCACCTGGTTCCCGGGGCGATCTGAGCTGTACCTGTGCAAAGCTTTCCTTCTCCACGCCGCCGCGGGGATCCCGAGCCGGAGGCCCCCGCCCCTGTAGCCCAGGTCCCCAGCCCCGCCCCGCCCCGCCCCGCCCCAAGCTGGAGGCTCCACCGGGAGCCGGCGCCGACGGTGCCCAGGTCTCCCGTGGCCAGGAGGATGGCCAAGGTCCCGGAGCTGGAAAACGCCTTTCCGCAGGCTCAGCCTTCGCCCCAAGTTTCCTCCGACGTCCAGGACGAGTGTTGCGTGCAGCTCCTGGGCAAAGGCTTGCTCGTTTACCCCCAGGAAAGGGTGTACCTGGCGGCTGAAGCGCAGCCCAGAGGCGCGCTGGGCAGCAGAGAGAAGGAAGAGGACTCAGAGCTGCGGATGGGAGTTAAATCAGGTGAGTGCTCTGCTCTGCTCCCTCGGGGATCTGATTGGAATCGGGATTGATATAGTCTAAAAAAGGCATTCAATAAAAAAAGTTATAAACACACCGCAAACATACAAATATGTAGAATGTTCTGTTCGGATCTTTGTATTTCCCCCAGGGAAGTATTTCTTAACTAGAAATTAAGGGACTTCACATAGGTGTCCTCCCAACCCCCCATAGGCCACCCCGTTAGACGCAAAGGTACATTAAGAGGCTACTCAATTGATTTTATGTTCTGATTTCCTGTATCATCTTTTCAAATTGCAACCAGAAATGCATTTAAGCAATGGCAGCTTTTCCTCTGAAGAAGAGGATTCGGACAGTCGCGACAGCAAAACCAAAGCAGCAGACCCACACCTGTGTCAGAAGAAAACCATCACGCAGATTATGAAGGATAAGAAGAAGCAGACACAGCTGACCCTGCAGTGGTAAGATTCCCACCCCCCCCCCGACCCCGGGGTACACTTAAGCACCTGTTGAGTTTTAAAAGTCAGTATCTTCAGAATCTTTGCTTTTCTCACTTTGCTTCTCCCTTTTTAAACTTTTTGTGAGAAGTTTAAAAGACCAATTAGAAATTTATTCCAATTTTTTTTCACTGAATATTTGGCAGAGAGACATATTTTGGTGCTGATGAAAAAGGAACTACAATACAAATAAAACCACATCATGTTCTTCATTATTGACTAAAACTATAATTCATTCAAATGTAAGCAATAATGGATGTTTTTATGACTTATTTGCTTAACATGAAATCAGTTTGCTCCTGTATATTTGTTATTTGGTAGTTTTGTGTTTATAAAATATGATTCTTAAAAATAATTTGGAAGGATGAGGATTTTAACATTGCCTTTATCTATAAAAGGGCAAATTTAAAAATGGTGCACTAGCCATAAGGTGAAATATATTCGAAATAGAAGAAATAGAAAAATCAGTTAAGATATTGCTAGTAACTTAAATAGATGTTCTATTGTTTTTATAGCACCTGTCATATATGATTTATTATAGTAAAATATCAAAATTGGATTTTGTGTAAAATCTATTAATACCAATGATTTATCAGTATACTCTATATAGAAAACATTGTGTAATATTGATCTAAAAGGAAAAGGGATCTAAAGTAAAACATCACATTAAACTTCCCCTCAAAGTGTGAAGAAATAGGAGTATATATTTTCTCCCAAATTCCAAATAATAAGCTAGTAAGTAAAAAGTTCTATCCACTGATAAGTTACATAATCTGTTTATATGTAAAGTATTATCTACATTTTAGGAAAATGCAAAAAAATCATAAAAATTAGTAATTTAAAAAAATTTATTATAACATTAAATTACAGTTTTATATACTGTTTTTATAATTATATACTCTTTCAAATATTTAAAATATAAACCAGTGATCTTCTAAAGTTATGGTTTAACTATGAAGTTGATGTCACACTTACTGGTTAAGAATACACCAACCAGAGCAGTAAATAATTGAGCTAATAATCTGGAATATTTAGGATACAACTATTTCATTAGGATAACTAGGACAAAAGTGTTTTGATTTTAGTTATATTATGGAGGTCTTTCAAATGATCAGTTTCTTTTTGTCAGTTCAAATTGAATGAATAAAGACAAACTTCTGTTTATTTGTAAATATGAATACCTTACAATTAAAGTAGGAAGTTATACTCCAAATTAGTATTGTACTTATGCCTACAATTGCTCAGTTTTGAAGACAAAAGCAATACCTACAACATCAAAACAGCCGGTGAAAAGTGGGCATTATATGCATGTCATTAACACATAATTTTAAAATACTTGTGTGTTTCTCAGTGATTTTCATTTAAATATTCCACACCTTCTCCCTTCAAAAGTGATATATATATTTTTAAAAACCTAAGTGAGTTATTTATATTTTAAGAATTTTCCCTTAAGGTTATAGATGATATTGAGGATGGTAAAAATTAGAACAGAAAGTTAAAGTGAAAAGTCTGATTGAGTAACTCCAATTTTCACTGTCAACTAGGTGTTTGTTTTTATGTATGCAAATCTTACTTGGGTTTGCTTCTTTTTTTCCTTCTTTGTAGCAAAATAGATGTCTGATGCTTTACCTGGTTAGAGAACATATCCTTTACCTTTTATCTCATGTACATTGGGAATATGTTAAATCAAAGATCTTAAAGAGTTCCACTCAATTTTAATCTAAATGGGTAGTTTGTATTGCATTGTTCTTATATAGTAGTAATTCTGAATTTAATATGCATAAATTTGGTAAGTTTTAGCCAAAATAACCTCCTGAATTGTCAGAAAAACTGGAAATAGAATCTACAAGTTCTGATTTCTAGATTGCTGTTCAGAGATTTGTAACCTTTAAATATATATCTTTACATTTATATAAAGTGTGTTTAATTGCAATTATAGACATCCAAACAATAGAATTACCTCTAAATTTTCAAAGTTTGTGTTATTGTATTTGTAATATAAAGCTTAATTTATATCATATTTAGAGGTATCTATAGAGAATTACATAGTGTTTCAAATGTGGAGGATATTTCAGGTAATTACAGTACTGCTCACAGTTAAGGTGTAGGATAAAAATAGATCAGTACCATTCTGGACTTAAGTGAAGTGAGTTTACCCTTAGGTATTTTCCAAATACATGCACCACCGTGCTTCCCTAACTATTCAGGTTCAGAACTAGTTTGTGCATAACAACAAATGATTGTAGACATTTGCCGTCCTGAAGCCTGGCAGCCTTTTCGCATTGAGAATGTTCTTTTTAAAAAACCCCCATCATTTTCAATTTCACTATTAATTGTATCTCACAGAACAAACTCCAAGAACAGTGAGGATTTACAATACATAGAAATAAGACCTGTTCTTTAGGCTGTTGACCAGGGAGGAGTGGTTTTATGTTAGCCATATTATTTTAACTGCATTAACAGGTGTTCATTGGGGTTCTTGCACTTATGACATTAATTTATGATCTTATTTTGAGTAATACCCAGAATATGTCTACTCGTGAACTCATTTGTATAAAGCATCTATTCAAAAATGGACATTAAATAAATATGAAAGGGGAATGGAAAGGAGAAATAAACAGAATGTTTGATTTGACCTTTTGCCTTTTGTCTTAGGCTTGAAGAGAATTACATTGTATGTGAAGGAGTTTGTTTACCACGGTGCATCCTTTATGCGCACTATTTAGATTTCTGCAGAAAAGAGAAATTGGAGCCAGCCTGTGCAGCCACCTTTGGAAAGGTAAGTGACACATATTGGCTCTACTACCTTACAGTTAAAGACATGTGAGACAGAGAGGATGGAAACAAATTCATCTGAACAAGTTTTCATATAGAATATTAAAAAATGTATATCTCAAGCATAAACGAAGTCTTTTAAGAGCTGTATCTGGAACTGTTACACATCTTACTTTGATTTTACCTACTATATGTTTTACCTTGAACAACTATATATTCCAAATGTTAGAACCCTACCTCTCTGAAGGTTTAATGTGACCTTACAGGAAACTGCATTTGAGCAGTGACATTTGCTTTCAGAAAGGAATATATTAAAGAATGTCGTCTGGACTGTATTGAGAAGCAAAATTAAGTGGAGGTGACAAGTATCTTGGTGATGCAATTGATTATTATGTTTCTTATTTAGTGAGTCCAAGTATAAGAGTTTTTTAACAGATTTTTTTATTCTATTACATAAATATTATAGATCTCCTAATTCTCTACTTCACTCTGACTCTAAGATGTTACAGGATTGATTAAATTTCTCTCATTTTTATACATTTCTTTCTACCCAAATTGTATGTCTAGGATGGGAATCTATAGAACCGACATTACTATATTTATATATGTGGATCTCATTTTGAAAATCAGGAAGCACTATCAGTACCTTGTGAAAGTCTTGTTCTTTGAGATTCTTATACTTGATGGCCTAAGAACCTAAGATGTGCCGGAAAAACTGCAGGAAGCTTAATTAAGTCTCAAACATTGTATCTTACTTAAACTGAAATCCAAGTTCTAGCCTGTAGAGGGACTCATTGCCCAGAAAATAATGAATACTATGGTTCGGCCTCTCAGTTTTTTTTTAAATAAAATGGTTTATCAACTTACTTTAAAGAAACTTATTTATGAGAGTGGTGAACATGGTCAGCCAGTGAGTTAGGCTCCAGCCGAGGCTGTGACTAATTCATGTGAGACCTTCTTAAACGCATTTAATCTCTTCAGAGCTCTGCTTACTGCTTGCTTACTCATTCTATAAAATAAGGAGGTTGGATAAGACAATTTTTAATGTCCATTTTAGCATTATTATTTTATGAGTCCCCCTTATGGCAGTAATTCTTATCTGTTAGGGGGGTCGTGAAACATCCTGAGAATCTGATAGAAACTACAAGACCAGTTCCCAAGACGTGAACACATCCATAGTTTGCTAGTTTGCCCTGAAGCCTTTAGAAGATCAGTGTGGATCTCCTATAATCCAGATTAAAACCCCTGCTTTATGTAGAAAAGATTTATGTTCTTTAATCAGATGTTAATTTTTTTTGCAAGTTTAGAGAAAGAAACATAGAAAAGAAAAATTTTAAAACACTGCTGTGGAGATGCTGTAAAGCAGAAAAAGTTTCATGTGTCCCTCCAGGGTTGGAGATGGATATTTAATGTGGATAAACCTCTAGATAGAATTACTGTAGAGAAACTCAAGTCTTCCCACTAAGTTGATAAAGTAAAACGTGCCTTGGATATTGAGACAATTTGTACTTGAAGTTCAACATTTATTTTCTAGAATTAATTAGTGATGGGTGATCTGAAGTAGAACCATACACTTTCTAAAAACTAAAGTAATTGATTTTCCTTTTAGACCATTCGCCAGAAATTTCCCCTCTTAACAACACGGCGACTTGGAACAAGAGGCCATTCAAAGTAAGACATGTCAATAAGCATGTATCAGACTAGTACATGTGATACCTTGTGCATGAAGACTGACACAATGTCAAATAGGTATTGTCTGTATTGGTGAATAGAACCAGGTATTTTCTTCTCGATGAAGCAGACATTTACCAATTGTAAGAACTAAAAAGAAAAATGAGTGGACTTTCAGGTAATATTTTAAAAGCAAAATTGACAGAAAAATCATAATAGTTTTTCTGATGAAATAACTCAAATAAATCACTTTCATAACCTTAAAGCCACTCCCAAAGGCACCAGTGTCAAGAAGGGCAGATGTATGTATTTAAATAAGTGAGCAAACGGAATTCCCACTCTGAAGAGCAAGGCCAAAGCCAGGGGTTGAAGCAAGGTTCAGGTTCTTCCTCTGGTTGTCTGATAATTTTTAGAGTCTCCTCTTTCTCCTTGAAGAAAAATAACGTGCCTGAAATGACCTCTTTGGTCATCTCTTAGTGTAAATATAAGCATGAATGAGGTGTCGTATATCCCTCCTCTTGGTAACTTTAGCTGTTTTTTCATTTGTGTCAATCTCTGTACAACCTGCAGTTATAGGTTTTTGTCCATCACTTATTTGCTCTTTTCAGTTTTTAGTTTTTCCTTTCCTTCTGCTTACAAACATATCCAGATCTCTTTGATGTTGATGAAAATAAAATTATCTCAAACCTCTACACTGTTCTTTTTAATTAGTTATTTTTGTCTTTGCTAATTCTTGAAAGGGTAGCTATCTGCTCCCTTCCCCTAGTGTGAATCACATGCCTCTGTTCTAGTCATTTCTTTACCAGCCATAACAAAAACCCAGTGTCTCGTTTTTACTATTGCGCATCTTCCTTGGTGCCTGTCTAGCATTTGAACCTACTGAAAATGTCCTCTTAAAATAAATACATACATAAAACTTCCCGGATGGCTTCCCCGGCACAGCCCTGCCAGGTCGTCTTCCCTTCCCTACCTCATTTTTCAGTCTGTGCAGTGTCTCCTTCTGCCCTAAAATCCAGTTCAGCACTGTCCAGGGAAGTAAAATGCAGCCACATAGTTGAAAACATTCTAGTAGTCACATTAAAAGAGTAAAAAAGGAACAGATAAAATTGATTTTCATGTTTCATTTAATCCAACATATCCAGAACATTTAATTACCATGTAATTAAAATAAACATTATTAATGAGATATTTTATGCTCTTTTCTGCTAAGTTTTTGAGATCCAACGTGTATTTTACACTTCCAGCACACATCTCAACTCAGACTAGTCCCGTTTCAAGTGGTCAGTACCCACATGTGACTAGTGGAGACTGTTACCCAGCTCAGGCTTAGTCACTTGCCAAAACAGAGGTCCTTCTCTTTGGGCTTCTCTTGAACCTGTCTGTCTTCATCTTTACTTTCGTAACCTGGCCTTGACTCAGTCTTTCCAGTCCATTCAAAACACTTTTCCCCAAACCGACCTAAAATTCAGATTCAATCCTGCCTCTCTCATGCTCAGAAACTTTCGCCAGCTCATAATGTCTACTAGGAAAGACAAATTTTTATCACCTTGACATTCAAGGTCTATTATGATTTAGTCCCAACCCATTTTCCTATCTTATAATCTCCTTTCTTATTTCTCAGCATGAAGCCTGTGCTCTCCCCAAATTATTGTCCTATTACCCATTGCTTCACCCTCAATGGTCACTCCTTTGTGTATGCTCTCTTCCTCCATCGAGCATGGTATTTGCCCTCTGGGTGTGCTGAAATATCATACATTTAAAAGAATATCCCGTGAACCATCTCTTCTTCAGACTCTTTTCTTAGCCCCTTGATTGATTTTAGATTCTTTCTTTGTACTCTCACAGCAATCTGCGGGAACCTATCTTCATGTGCAATTAACTTACTTCTTCCACTCAACAGACAGTATGTTGAGGACAGAGACTTTGTCTCGTTTGCATTCATATTTTATCTGTTGTCTGCTACATAACAGATCATCAGTTAGTATTTATCTAATTGATTCCAATTAATATTAACAGTATTGTGACCTCAGAAGGAGGGACAAAATGCCAAATTGAAAGATAATGCTGGATTTTTCCTTCTAATCAAATCAGCTTTTTCCCAAAGCTGAGTCAATTTTTCTGGCTAATTTTTACTGAATTTGATTTCTACTGGATTGTGTGTGGAGAAAAGATCAGTCACTATTTAAGTAGATAGGTAACCGAAGAAGAGGCAAAGCAATGCTGAGAAATCCTCTTCATAGGATCTACAGGAGGGCAGGCAGGCAGGTTGCAGAGAAAGTCAATTAATCCTAGAAGGAGACTTTAAGATTAGGGATGAATCATTAACCCCGTGTTTTGTGACACAGGGAGGCTCCAGTATTTAGGTTTTTGTAACAACGTGTGATGACTTCGGGTGATATGTTTGGTATCTAAGAGTAGACAAGCCCAGAAGTAAACAATGACAATTTGAATTTTCTTCTACCTTCCTGATATGCCGTTTTGGCTTTTATAATTTGCCTATTATATGTTTGGTGTTTAGATATCATTAGGAATAAGAAATTTTCCATATGTAAACTAGGACGTTGAGAGAGATGACAAAATGTAAAGTTTGTGTACTTTGTCATTGGTAATGCTTTGATGTAATTATTCTTAGCCAGGTAGTTCTCCTGTTTTTATACATTCCCAAGCAATACCCTTAGATTTTTATCCTGAGAGATGATGTATGTAAAAAGGCAGCATTGCCTAGTAGGAGCATAAAGTTTAAAGTTGGACAAGTCTAAGCTTTAATTCTCTGCTTCCATACAGAGCTGTGTGTGACTCTAGATGAGTTGTTCAGCTCTTCATCAGTAAATATCCATCTCATAGTTTTGTCGTGAATGTTAAAAGAAATAAAATATAGGAATGAATGGAGAAATGAATATGGTTTCAACTTTACTATTTTTAATACTATGAAATTAATCACTCAGTGCATCCAAGTATCAGCAGTCTGTTAAGGTTATTATTTATTGAGAACTACATACACACATTCCCCATAATCCTTACAATGATAAAATTGGAATTCCTGTGTTTTACAAATGAGAAAACTGCAGTTTAAAGATTATTGACTTGCCCAAGCCCACACAGATACTATAAAATAACTATATTGGCATCTAAATAAATGTTTATTTGGCTCTAAAGTTTGTGCTTTGTCAATTAGTAAAGCCTACTGCTTTCTGATATCAGTCATATCAACACAAGAATCGTTTAATTGAACTTTGGTTTTTTAAAGTATAACTTTTTTTTTTTCTGATCTAAGTTTTAAAAATTCATTAATATATTGGATTCTTTTTCAAAGAGCTAACAACATTTTCTCAAGCCTCAATCATAAGGCATTTTGAATTATTTTATACTTATTGGGATATATTTATATTTTATATTAAAGCAAATGTGTAGTATGAACATAATTTTGCTCTCTGCTTTTAATTTTTGTCTTAAACATTTTAATATGTTGGCATGTTATCTTCACACTCATTTCTAATGGATGTTTAATATTCTAAAAATTTACATTTTATTAAAGGTATTCTTATGTTTGTAGAAATATGAACAAATGATGAACTAGAAATATAAATGAAGAAGTAAGCATATTTTGGAAAAATAAGAATTTATAATTTCTCCCAGTTTTACTAGTAATTTTTTAAAACTTATTTTATTGTCATAGTGTTTAGTACAATACCCTAAATGTATTATTACTGAATTTTTATTAAACTATTTCAAAAATAAAAATAAATTGGGTATTAATTTATTTTAAATTTTGTGGATTACATAATAAAATATATTAATGATGGTCATTTAAAATATAAGTTCTAAATTTTGCCAAATTCTTATGGAATATGCTAGAGTATGCCCAATAATTTCATTTGGGTATCTCAGGCAGAATTTATTTTAGATCATGATTAACATAAAAGATTCAAAAGATTCTTCTGTATTGTGGGCACAAGATGAACCACTACTTCTAAAACTGTCCTTAGGTGCTGTTAATGTCCATGACACAATGTCACTTTCCAGATTTTACTGGTTAGTGTGTGAAATTCTACAGTGTGTGAAGTGCTGATCTATGGTGACCAAAGACATGATTAGTACATTCTGAAACAATAGGAGTGAATTCTGTGTTTATTTTCAAGTTCTGTTTCTCTAAGTTCTGACATAAGTGGATATTAAAATGGTCAGTCCAAAATGGGCAGAGCCAAGAATGTGTTCAACCCAAAAGGAAGGGAGAAAATATTTTGTAAGGACAGATACATTAAAAACAACCATAAAAACAAATGGACAGAATTGCTAGGTAGGTAGGGCCCATTGTCAAAAATCAGAAACATTTAAAAACTGACTGATTTGTTTCCAGTGGCAATTCAGATGTTCCTCATGAGAAGCCTTTGTTGCCAAAGGTTATGGAAAAAGGTCTCTAAAGATTAACACTCCAGGTCAGAAAGGCTCACCCTAGAGCATTGAACCTAAGCGTGCTTTTTGGACAAAGCCAGTGTAGTTGCAGGCAACATTAGCATCTCAGCTCCCCATCCCTCCCTTCACCCTTAACCATTATTATGCTCCTGGCCGAGAAAACCAATATTTCCAATGGTGGATTCTTCCCAATCTCAACACCAAGATAAAAACTGACTTTGCATTTTTAAAATTTATTTACAGCCAATGCCAAAAATATACACCTGATTGTTTTTCTGTGTGATGTTTTTAAATTTAGATTTTGAATAAATAACAATAATACAGCATTCTGTAGGTACAAAAGAGTAATGAAAAGTAAATATTGCTTATTTGATGTTATAAATGTATTATATCAAGAATGATCAATCCATTTATATTTATATTGATGTATAAAGCATGGTGCTGAAGAGTTTTTGAGATGTAGAGAATAATACCATAGAGTACATGGTGTCCCAAAACTTCCACCATTAATCTTTATTTATTTAATAAGCACTTTGCTGAGTATCCTGAGGGTGAGTAGGCCCTAGGGGTATGATGAGCAAAAGGAGCCTGTATCCCATCTGTGCTCGGAATAACTCAGAGTGGGGGAGAACACGGTTGAGTAGATTTCATGCGCATGGTAGACTGTTTGATTTGAAGTTACATTTTAATTTCTTATAGACTTTGATCAGTTGGATCTTGGTTTTCAGACATGATGGACGAAAGCTATTATCTTATTTATTAGTGGTGATTTAGTGGGTTAATAAAACTGATATGGCAGCTGCTCTTATCATAGTTAAGTTATTGCAAGTCCCTGAACAGCTTAATCCCATCATTTCCTTATCAGTTATCATTTGTGTAGTGTAAACTGACCTCAGGGCTACTAGCTCAGTGGGAACATCTGTTTCAGGAATCCCGTGTAATGACTGAAATGGAAAAGAAGAAATGTAGGTGTAGGTATACATAGATCAGCAAATGAAGAAAAGTATTAGACACAATGTAAATATCTCAGTAGTAAAAAAGAGCAGCGATAATTGCATTTGTCCCGTTAAAAATCTCTTGTATTTTTTAATGTGTTAACTTTATAATGTGGACACAAAAATCAATGAATAGTATTTCTTTATTCCTCAGATGTAAATGATATCTGTTACTTAATATAAGGCTGCGGACAGTTGATGCTAATAAATACAATTTTGTTAGTTCACAAAGACTGCTTGCATTATGAAAACATTTTCTTAGAGAAACTAGCTAATCATACACAGGATTTTAAATCACTTATTATGTATATTCTTTGATAAAAATAGATAAAAACCATTTAGGGAGAAAGAACTGTGCCATGTTTATTCCGAGTAACCCACAGGACAGGCAGCGGGCAGTGATATTGAAATTAAAACAACTAGTTGTCCCACAGTGAAAACTTCACGTTTTTACTTAACATGCACCAGCTCATGTTCTTGTAATGCTAGAACATTTCTGGCAAATATTTCCTAGCAAGTTCATTTTAGGGAACTATATTAACAACAAAATAGTGCTATAAAATGTTGAAATGAGATGAAAAATCCATGTATATGTTGCATGAAATCACCCTGCCCAGTTTTATGAGGTTTGCGCTTTAGCTGTTAGGAGGAGAGAGAGCGATGGTTTGTTATCGTCTCTGTTTTCAGAGACATGGAATCACTACTCAGATCATGCCATGCACCTAGTTAGAGTAAAAGAAAGGCTAAACTAGAAAAATTGTATTGTCAGCACTAGAAAAAAACGTGTATGAAATGTGCTAAAGCATTACTGTAGTGGTCACTGCAAAACAAATTTATATTTCTAATGTTCTTTATGCCTAAATACACTGGTTCCACTGTTGCATTGTATACCTACATTGCTAGGTATACAAGGTTTGTTCACTCCAGTATTTTACAGATAACCTGGAAATGCACAGTGCTAGGAGGAGGTTATTGGAAATGATTGGCTTTAGGAGAATTTGCTTTTTATCAGTTTCTAAATTTCTGGCAGGATACATTGACTCACCCAATAAATGAGGATTTTTCTTCACAGTAATGTCTAAGGGGGAACACAATGAAGGGAAAGATGCAATTTTCTTTCTCCAAATCTTACAGTTAGTAGGTGAGGTAAGCCATGTATACACTCATCAATGGTACGGGGTATAAAGCTGCATGGGATAAATGACCAAGAGAAGAATTCAAAGGACAGAAAACTTGGTTTTACCTGAGAGACCAGGCAAAGCTTCATGCATTAATGCTATGCCTTGAGGCATGGGTAGGAAATGAGCCAGGAAGGGAGAATATTGTCAATGGAGACAGAGCTCAGCCAAGTAAAGGCACCAAGATGGGAAAGAAGATATTCATGGAGAACAAGTAATTCTGACAGAGTAAATAAGTTTATACCGTGTTAGTTGTAGGATTAAAGGAGTTAGTAGACTTACTTGCATACATACTCTTAGACAAGAGATTCTTCAATCTCTACCAAATTTTAAATTGTGCCATTTTAAGTATATACTTAAATGGAGAAAATGCTTTACTTGCTGGTTGCTGTAGAAATTTGAGGCAAAGTTCTTTGCATGTAACAAGTGCTCAATAAAAAGTATCCATTTCTGTTACCTGCTAACACCTGCTTCAATTTTGGCACATATTAATTTGGTGTTGCAATTTATTGTATGCTTTTCTCTCCACAAGACTGTCCAGTCTTCCAGGGCAGAGACCTTCTTCTCCCTCTCTTCGAATCCTCAGCACCTGGCACACAGTAAGCACTGAATACATGTCTACAATAAGGGAGAGCTCACTCTTCCACTGGTCCCCTATCAGCTGGCATGTTTATAAGACTGTAGTAATGGAACATGCTCAACAGCACCAAGACAGCTAAATCATGAGGTATTGCTAATGAGAAAAGCACACGCTTTTCATTTGTAGAGTGAAATGTAGCTGACCAAGTTACCTTCCTCTGGTGCCAGTGTGTGTGTGGTTACAGAGCCATTTACATTTGACCTACGAATAAAATACATTTCTTGAAAAGGACATTTTTATTTGGGTAGAAATAAAATCTTGACTCTGCATGTAGGTGGAGGCATCAAGTACATCTAATTTTAAAAATATCTTGCTCTAATGATTGGAAGGGAAGAGATAAAATAATACAATCATTTTATTAAAATAAAGAACAAATGAATTCTGTAAGAAAAATATCCTTTTCTTAAAAACCATATGTAAGAAAAAATTATAAATCCATTTGAGTCAGTATTTATTGGGTCTTAAAGGATATTGTAATTTTTACAAAAAGTGATCACCAGTGATTTTAACAAGTGGAAGAAACCTGTGCCTCAGGCTCGGCCTGTGTGGTTGCTGTCCTGTGACTGGCAGGTGGTCTGGTTCAGGAAGCCGTGGACTAAGGCGGACGTCAGAGCATTCGTGTTCCTGAGCTGACTTTTCATGCTGGTTTTTCCATTGCTGTATTGACAGCTATGCAGTGGTCAGGACACAGCATGGCCTTTATTAGTTTGTTAAACTCATGACCGTTCCTTGACTTACGATTTTGTCTGCCACCTGTCAAGGCGATGTATTTTATCCCAGTCTGCATGGCAAACTGATTTTCCATGGTATAATATATTTTGCAGGTTGAAAAAAGGTAGATGAGAAAGAAGATAAAGTTATAATAAAAGATTATCATTTTTAAAACAAGTGGTTAAAATGTAGTTATTTAAACTATAGCATCTTGTTTAACAAACTGCAAGCTTTGCATAAGAACATAAAATTACAATATTCTGTATTTTTATTGTAATAGAATTCCCTGTCCTCAAGCATTTCTTGCTTTATTTCGTCTAATGTAAAGACATTTCCTTTGCTATCTTAGTTCTAAAATCTAATAAAGGAAATATTAATATTTATTTCGGTCTCTTGGCTCATTAACTAATTCTAATTCTAATTCTAATTCTCATTAACTAATTCTAATTAGTTAATATAATTGACTAAAGAGCATTTAAATCTGCTCAGTTATTCATAGTTTTGGGATATTTCCTTTATCTATTCCTATTAATATAGCTGCTTTTGGTAATGTCTTAATGACAAGTTTCCTTCTTTTCATTTCTAATTAGAGACAAATCAGTACAATACTTTGGCATTTCTGTAAGTTTTATATTTTCTCCCTTTCCCCTTTGCTCCAATATGCCTTAGAGGTTCTTCTTCCTCACCTACCAGAGGATCATTCTCTGTTCTGCAAAAACTGAGCAGCGGTGAGCCGCCTCTGTTCAGGGTAACAGGCTACCATTGTCCTTCTGCCAAAACTGAGGACTTGAAAACTTGTTTCTTCTCTGCCAGCATCATAAAAATGCCTTCATTTACCTTGATCACTCTCTGTTACTACTTCTCAGGTATAATAGCTATTTCTGAAAATATTTGTTACAATACATGGAATTTTTTCATATTTAGAAACGCCTCTCCATCTCAAATGTCCCGGGGTCACTGCAGGCAACTTCTCCACCACAGAACTGCCCTCAGGACCTGATGGGAGAGCACCCATCTCCGGGCTTCACACTGCAGGGCTCTGCTACGGCTGTCCTCCAGCTGTTCCCCTCCCCAAGGGATAAGGAGTCCTTGGCCCGAGGGAATGTGTCCACCCAAAGAGCACTTCCCCCTTCTAATCCAGGTCCCTGGGGCCGGAGTATTCCCCGTTCAATCAGCCTCCCGTCTGCCTCCTGGGCCTACGTGGGGCTCTCCCTCATCCTTTCTCAGAAGAGTGCTCGGCTCCCGCAGTAAGCACAGAGCAGAGGACTGGCCAGGAGGCCGCTATTCGAAGGGTCCCTGTGTGCATGGATCCTGAGCGTGGAGGCTGCGGTGTTCACAAGAGGCCCCTCACAGTGAAAAGGAGCAGGGGCGGAGAAGTGAACGGGGTGGAGGGTGGCTCTTCCCCACACAGTGTTCCCCCCACAAGGAACTCCAGGAGTCTAAGGATTCTAAGTTCAAACAACCTACCAAAACATTATGCAGTTAAATGGTCAAGATAGGGCAGTCACATGTATTTAGTAATTTGTTAGCTTGACTTATATCTTTTAAATATTTGGATACATGATATTCAGGCCTCCATTGTCCTCTCATCCTCGGCTTTGAAAACAGTTGGAGGCGGAGTCACTCTGCCAAGTATCTTCTGTGTTGCTGAGGTGGGGAATGGAGCCTTGGAACTTAGATCCTTCTGCCCATTTTCAGCTCAGATGGGGATGCTAAGGAGTGACCCTTTGAATATGCTTACATTGGAATCCCTTTATTCTCTTTAGTTATCCCTTCCCTGATCTTAGATGAATGCAAATTGAAGTGTTAGGTAACCACACAGGCAGTGGTGTAGCATGGGGAGAGAGGGGGAGTGAAAGCAGAAGTGGGCAGGCTTGGCCGCCCTCACCAAATACCCACTATATAACCTTTGTAGTTTTGTGCCCGGGTGTGTACTCTGTTAGCAGTCTGCAGTTTTGCAAAAAATGCTACAACGTGAGACGAGATGGATCCTATACTTACCTGTGGCTCAGGATTCACAGGCACATTTATGACAAATTATTCATATACATTCTATGATTTATATTTGCAATTGATTCATGACATGGTTTGCTCCCCCCCACCATTGTTGCACAAAAGTTTGAAGTGAAAATGACAGTGAATTGGGCTTCTCATTCCACACGAGGAAAAAGACTTTTAAAGGATCACATACTTCACACATATTCCTATGCGTGATATCCATGTCTTCTTCACACGTAATGTCATGCTATTTTCTCTATCTGATAGATACAATACAAAGGAACCCTGCTGTTTTCTTATTTAATTGACTAAACTCAAGTTGAATGGAGCCATATGCAAATAGATACAATCTGCAGACTTAGAGCCAATGTCTACATTTACAAGTTTAAGTGCCTACAGTTAAATGCCTACAATTACATTCTTTTTGCTTTGAAACCTAACATTTTAGGGGTTTAAAGGAGTTTGGCAGTAGGTGTTTCTTCTATCTTTATCAAGTCAAGAGCCAGAATATATTTATTTAATTATTTTAATATAGTAATATATGTTTAATTTATATTTAATATATTTAAAACATAAGTAGGATTAGTTGCCCTCAAAGAGGGATTTAGCACATTTACGATGTTATTTGGAAAAAATCAGGAAAGGAAGGTGATCAACGAGCTGCAGTTCTTACTTGTGGTTTACTTCAGTTATGCTTTAGTATCTTCCCCCCTTCGGAGCCTCCTACAGTAACACAGAGCTGGTCCCTGTCCTGGCCCTAGGTATCACTATTATGGGATTGGCATCAAGGAAAGCAGCGCGTATTACCACTCCGTCTACTCTGGAAAGGGCCTGACAAGGTAGGGTTCCGCTATCCTCCAGACAACTTCTCTGCATTTCTTTAAATGTGCATGATATCTACTGAATAGAACAACTTACTGATTTTGCATATAAAATGTTTTATTTTAAGCATCAGATCTTAATTTCAACTTTGTAAGGACACTTACAGTGATAGGGTCTAGATTATTGTACAATGTATATAATTTTCAATCATTAATGACAAATTAAAAGTGAAACAGGTATTTCAGAGAGATGAAAAAGAAAAACCAGGGAAGCCAAATTGATTTTAAATTAGTATTTATTCATACGGCTGAATCTGTTTTCAGGCTGAATTTAGTAAAAATAAAGGCAGAAATTATAAATGTGTTTTTCTTTTCCTACTAGACAACCTGTTTTAAATATCTGTGTGCTGAGCAGGACCTTATGCAGATGAAAAGGTTGTAATTGTACAATCATGTCTAATCACAGGTGCCTTTACTGCCAGCTTACCTTAGTAAGATAAAGCTACTGACCTTTCTGAGACTCTGTGAAAGGAAAAACACAAATGAATATAGAGAATACATTGCTCTCATCTGCCAGCACTTGCCAGGGGGAGGTTATTCACAAGTGAAGTGACATTCTGTGAAACCTATGATATATGCAATTATTATTTTTTAAATTCTAGAGCTCTGAATAATTAAATCGACATCTGGGATCGCCTTGATGACTTATCAAGAATTGCTCTTAGCTCCCAAAGAATGAATTGTTTTTAAAAGTAAAGTGTCCTGTGGTGGGGGGGGGGGAATGAATTTAGTCACCTGAATCATACTGAGATAAACTCAACACATTACAAAGAACGTATGGAAGCTCACTAGCCACTGCCCATTGTAAAGTTCGAGTGCAGCCTGGAACACAGACACAGATATGTACTGCCGAGTATTCTTGCTTGCTTCAAATCTTAACAGACTTCCCTAAGGTTTCTCAATTTTACTTTTCCTTAATAGATTTATTTTTTTAGTAAGTTGAGAGAGATGCTTAGATCCCTTTGAACATCAAATAAATCTCTCCAGATTTATTTCGCTAATCATGGTATGAAATTACTACTTGGTAGGTTGTCTGTATTTCCTTGATAGCTATAAGTGTTTATGTGTATATATTTTTAACTAATGGAAAATGTACTCACTTTTAAGGTTTTCTGGAAGCAAGCTGAAGAATGAGGTAAGAATTTCTTTCATTTCTTCTATTTTACATGTGCTATAATACATATTACAAACTGAACAGTAAGTATTAATCACTTTTGTTGTCAAATATGGAAATAAATGTTATTTATTAGGAACCCCTTGAATGATTGAGGACTTCAGACCAAGCGAAGTTATATTGGGGGCAGCTAATGGTTCTTTATATGGACTTACTGAACAACTTGCAATTAACTTAGGAGAGGTAATTTTTAAATTATCCTTACCTAATATCAGATATTTAAGTGACTGCAAAAAAAAAAAAAAAGACCATTACTGATCCAAGAAATTTCCACTTAAATATAAATGGCATGCCTAAAGCTGAGGACAGGGAAAGAATTGCTATTTGGGATATACCTGTTTGGAAAAAACCTTTAATAGTTATCAGGAAGCCCAAATGCTATGTTAGGGTTGGTTTTAATGTTAGGGTTTGTTTTAGCCACTGTGTGTACATTAGTCACTTTGCCGATCTCTTCTACAACAAGGACGGGTGTGGGTGGTGGAGGTGGGAGTTGGTAGAGAGGGTACATTACACCCCTGGACTCCTCTTCCCTCTAGCTCCCAATCAAATCACAGATCAGCAAAGAGACTTTATCTAAATGAGTTAGACTACCATTAGGGACTGCATGGCTAATTAGGCACATGATAAGGGCTTCATTATCCTCAAGTTAACTAATCATTAAAAAGAGGTGCCGCAGAACTAAGGGCACATGACAATGTGTTGTGTGGTGAATCTGGACCTGAGGTAGATGGTACCTCCATTAGTTTGGTGAAATGGTGCAAGCATATTATCTTAAGAAATAACATAAAGCCCCAATCCTCTGAAATGATCAGTTTCTTCCCACTAGTGTTTTTAATGCAGTTAATGGCTAACTACATAATAAAATCATCTAGATTGCTCTTTTTATCAATGAAGTAATAGTTCTTTATTAGATAAACAATTATGAAAGGGCAAAAATATTGACTTAGAAATATACTTCAGTTGACCTGAAGTTTGTCAACAGGGAGTTTCAGTAACTTCTCTCAGGTGTTTTTCCACCACTTGGGTGGAGCTCGGGGTATCAGCTGGTACAGCCCGCGCCTGGCAAGCCGTGCTGTACAGAGTGAAGGAAAGCGTTTCTCCCGTTTCTCTCTTCATCCTCAGGAGAGTGCACTACAAACTCATAAAGTTAAAAAGACGATTCCAGGTAGGCCACGTAGCATGTGTTTCTAAAGATACCTGACAGAGGCGGGGAAGGGAGGGGGGTTTGGCTGGGGTGGGGTGCAGGGATGGGCAGGAAATGCAGGCAACTGTAATTGAATAATAATAAAAATTTTTTAAAAACCTAAATAAATAAATAAATTTAATTCAAAAAAATAAAGATACCTGACGTGATAGTAGAGTGTCATTACTATGATGACTATAGAAATTAGCAAAATTAAGGACTTTCTGAAAGCCCAGGACTACTCTAGACACTTTTAAAAAATGATAATAAAGTATTTGTTTAACAAGGTTGAAATAAAAATATTTTGTGCTCAGAGTGACCATTGTAGTTTGCTCAGGACCTGAGGCTTTCAGCATAAGCCTGCACATTTCTGGTCCTTGGAACATTAGTAACTGTGGGATACAGGAAATGGGCATTAACATATATAGTTTATAGCTAAGGAAACTGAGGCTAAGGGATATATTTGCTTTTTAAAAAGTTCTGAGTACAGCTTTATTTTTTAAAACCCATGGTCAAGATATTAATCAAGAGATATATGAAGTTACAGGCACTAGGGAACAAAATAGTGAGTAGATAGATTTGACCCTTTACAGAGTAGCAGAAAAATATGTCTTACGTAATTATAAGTAATTATGAAGGGTGTCATGGCAGTTAACCTAGTGTAAGTGGTTAATGACATTTACCGCAGGAAGTGACATTTAAGAAGAGAACTGTAATGGAAAAAATACAATAAAGATTAAAAAATTGTTTAAAAAGGAGAGAACTGATAATAAGTGAGAATGTGGAGGAGGAGAGCAGTAGGGGAAGAGAGAGGAAGAGTGGTCCAGACAGATGGAACAGCAAAGGTTAGGGTTTCTCAGCCTTGGTATCATTTACATTTGGGCTCAGATGATTCTGTTGTGGGGGATGTCCTGTGCATTGTAGGATGTTTATAGGGTAGGACTTTATAAAATTTAAATTGTAGGAAGCAGCAGAAATGCAAAATATTTAGGAGCCATCATAGTAAAAGACGCATACTACCTGTTTAAAAAATACAGCTATAAAAGAACATTTTAAAGGAAAAGACATGTGACAAGTCTGGATAGGAATTCTAGTTATTACAAAGGTGCCAATTCTTCCCATATTAATTTAAACATTTAATACTCTAATAAAAACATCATTGGGTAATTAATTTTTTGAAATGATGAAAATAGCTATGGACTTGACCCAGAAAAATAGAAAGTAAAAGATTTGTCCGGTAGGTATTATAATATTATGACACTATGGTGCTGACTCAACTGAAGGAACAACAAATCTACAGCAGAGATGAGATACCTGAAAAAAGACCCTCGTATGTATAAGAACTTAGCATATGACCAAGGAGACGTTTCAAATGAAGAAGGAAGACGATATTTTTCAATGATTGCCTTAAGTTTTTTCTGGAGGAAGATGGAGTACAAAATAGATAAATATAATTCTTCAGGGCATAATGTTATAAAAATGAATAATTTGGAGAAAATTTTCTATATCTCATACCTTTATGAATTTCATATAAATTACTATGTATACCAAGAATAATTAGAAGGAAACATATGTATCTACTTCATTTCTGGGTGAGGAATGACTTTCTAAGCATGAAAAAAATTAAGAGATTTCAAAGAAAAAAATAAAACAAATCAAACACTTCTTTGTATCAAAAGTACCATATACAAAATTTGAAGAAAAAAAGAAAAACCGGGGAAAATATTTTCTGCTAAGATGACAATGGGATGATATCTCTACTACATGAAGAAATTCTATCAGTTTATAAGAAAAATATGAAGACCACACTGAATAGTGAAAGATGTGAATAGACACTACACATGAGAAAGAAAAGACCGATAAATGTGTGAAAAATTGATTACAATAAATAAAAAGTTAAATAACATTTTAAATGATAAAATTATCAAATATTAAGGAATTGTTATGCCGCTGGTGAAGGTATGCTGAAATGAGATCTCTCATATCCTGCTGGTTAGACAGAACCAAGTTTCTCAAAAATAGTTGCAAGATCTGTATCATTTTTAAAGTGTTTATACACTTTCTCCCACTAATTTTGCTTTTGCATGAATCTCACATAAAGCAATAATAGAAAATGTGGATGCAAATATCATGCGCAAAATTGTTATTGACTATAGTGAAAAACAGCATGCAACCTAAATGTCTAATAATAAAGAAATGGTTACATAACGTATAGAACTTTTGGAGATAAAACACTGTATCATTTATTAACAGGCTTTTTTACTGACAGAGAAGTAATATTTAGGAAGAAAAACAGGGCATGAGAGCAAATATACACATACTGCTTCAAGTATGTAAATAAAACAATATTTAGATATTACATGTGACAGAAGGTTACTACCTATAAATATATGTGCAGTATGGTAGCCCCTATGCACATGTGGCTATCAGTATGTAAAGTGTCCAGTTTCTCTGTCACACTGACTACATTTCACGCATTCAGTAGTCATATGTAGCTGGTGATTATTGTATCGGCCTATGCAGATATAGAAGAACGTTTTCATCATCACAGAAAGTTCCATAGAACAGTATTGTTTTGGAATATGTAAAGTATTCAACTTCAAAATATAAAGACAGCTCAATATAAATATAGCAAAATATATGAACAGGAAATTAGCACAGGATGAAAAAGAATGACTAATATGTAGTGTTGTTCATGGCACCCATTCTGACTGACCAGGTTCCATAACATATGGTCAGTAAATATTTTGAATACCATTTCCACCAATAAACATATAAAAAGTGCTCAATCTAAACCTTCAATCAGAGAAATGCAAATTAAAACTATTAGTAATTATTTAACTATTATTGGAATAATAACAATTTAAAAAGTCTAAAAATATATTTTCAAGAATGTGGAGAAAAGGAACTCTCTTTAGCAGTAGGAGGGACAATAACTAGTAAAACTGAAGGCATGCACACCGTATAAATGCATTCCTAGAGAAACTTCTCACTGTGCACAAGGAGGCGTGTGGGAAGATGTTCCTAAGAGCATTGTTTATAATCTCAGAATGCTGGAAAATAAATGTCCATTATGATACAATGGGAAAACGTATTTTACATATACTTATACAAGGGAATGCTACCCTTACTTGGAAATGAGTGAACTGCAGCTGTAAGAATCACATTAGAGTCATCTCAAAAACCTAAAGTTTAGTGAAAAAAGCTCATTGAATTTAGAAGGATACATACTTTATGGTACCATATTTAAAGCAATAGTACTTATTGCTTAAAAATATTTACATATGAAGTAAATGTTTGGAGGTTTGAATAGGAATGATAATAACCAAATCCGGAATATTAATTATTTCTTGTGAGGAAGGAAAAGAAAGAAGTTAGGGAGAGCTACAGAGCTCCTTTAATATTTCAAACGTCTAATGTCTTAAGATGGTGAATTCATGGGTATTTGTTACTTTTTATCTATACTAAAAAGTATAGATAGTTTTAAATAGTTTATAATATAAAAGCAAACAAAATCAACAACAAAAGCAAAACAAAAAGGAAAATGGATGGTAATAGTAGTTATCAGTCAGTGGTATGAATTTTGATAGTTTCAATTTTTTAATTCAGAAATTCAGTGGTTCAGATTTCATTTTGTTTTAACTAGCTAAAGTACTGATTTGCCATTATTTCTTAAGAAAAAAGTCCCTTGATTTCAGACATTTCAACCAGGAAGTTTCCCTGATAGTTTGAGTTTCCTTCTCTTCACATCAAGCCTTCATGGCCAGTTCAACAACTTTGTACCAAGATAAACAACAAATCCTCCCTTCTTGGTGTATGCTCTTCAAATATTTGTAGAGTGTTATCATGCTCTCTTTTAGTAGTAGCCAAACTGTGCAGCCGAACTCCTTTAATCTTTCCCCATAAATCAGACCCTCTTGCCTTCTAATCATATTGTTTCTTTTCCATAGGTTCCTTCTTATTTTCTTTTGGAAATAAGATTTTCAATAGTTAACTCAAGAGTACTGAAGTCATCGGTTGCCGAAAAAAAAACCCCAAACAAACAAAAAAACCCCAGACCTCTGTAGCTGGCCTATGATCTGGCATCTCCTAGTATAGTTAAAATAGGAAACATATTATTGGAATCAAAATGATTATATTTTACTTTTTTTTCCACTTTAGCAATCCTTCTTTTTTTTCTGTTACATGTTCTGGCAGTATTAGTATTTGATTTTTTGGGGTCTTTTACTTTTTATTCTTTTTATTCAGATTATATATTTCTTTAAAAAATTTTATTGTTATTCAATTACATACCAGCTTTGTATACAATTGTTAATATATTCAAGCAAAGTAACATTTAAAAACTTTTTCTTGAACACTCTGGTCTCCTGTTGATGTTCCACACATTTGTTAACTTCTGTTACACAGAAGTATTATTTATCATCATGAGAGCTTTAAATAAGCGTTAAAATAAAACATGTATTTTGTTCCTTAATATGTGTTTCCTTAACACTACATTTTTTATTGGGAAATGTATTACTTATAACATGCACACACACAATTTACAAACAACCATGAGATAAAAACTGAAGACCAGCCTCATGGCTGAAAAGAGAGAAGTCCTCTGTGTCCCCCCTTCCAGTCACTTCCTTGTCCCTGCTGAGCAGGTTTCCACTGTCCAGAATTTGGTCTTAATCACTCCTTTGTTTTTCCCTAAACTTTATCACTCTTGAATGAATTCCTAACCATGTGGTGATGATTGCATAACCATATGAATGTGCTTAATTCCACTGAACCCTATACTTCAAAATTATCAAGATAGTAAGTTTTATGCATTATTTATTATTGTCCAGTTTATTATCACCAATATATTGTTTATTATTTACCATACATAGAAATGGATTCATTTTTTTCTATGACTTTTTGGTTTCATTCAACGTAAGGTTTTGTGATTCATCAGTGTTAATACATGTAATTCTAGTACTATTATTTATAATTCTATATAGTGTTATATAAAAATGCTGTATCACAATGCATTCATTTCTTTCATTGTTGGTTTCATTTTTTTGGTAGAAAAACAATATTGTTACGAGCATTTTTCAAGTGCACAGGTTCAGGAGTGGAATTCTGGGTCCTAGGATGTGCTTATGTTTAATTTTACTAGCTAAGGTCAAGTTGTTTTCTAAAATGGCTGTATCAGCTTATGTCGCTTCAGCTGTGTGTGTGACATTCCTTGTGCTTTACATTCTCAGAAACACTTGGCATCAAATAACATTTTAGTTTTTGCCAATTCAATAAGTATAAAATGTTATCTATGGTTTTCATTTGAAAATTGATTTTGATAACTACACAAAACATGAGCTTGAAATTCTTCTTGGGTTTTTATTGGCTGATTCTGTTCTGTGAAATATTTGTTCAGATCACGTAATTTTTCTATTTTAAAAATTTGATTCTTAGGAGATTTTAAAAATATTCTGATTACCAATATCCTATAAGTTATGTCTTGTAAATAACTTCTGCCTGTTGGTGGCATGACTCAGCATTTTATACAGTGTTTTGAAGAAGGTAATTGAAAAATTTTATGGCTGGTGGGTTCTTTTTTGTATCTTGTGTGTTAAATTCTGTGTTTATTCCAGATTCTAAATATACTTTCCTACAGTCTTCTAAAAGTATAAAGTTGCTCTTAACACTTAAGTTCTTATTTCCTCTGTAATTGACTTTTTCCTATTTTCTTACTGTGCAAAAATACACATGACAAAAATTTTACTATCTTAATCATTTTTACATACACACTTAAGGGGTACTAAGTGCATTCATACCGTTGTACAGCGATCACTATTACGCATTAACTCGTAATCTAGCAAAAGGGAAACTCTGTAGTCATTAACATTAACTCCCCATCTTCCCCGTTCCCAGCCCCTGAAAACCATGATTCTATTTTCTGTCTCCGTCATTGTGACTACTCCAGGTACTTCATATAAGTACAATCATACAGTTTTTTATGTTTGTGATGGGCTTATTTTATTTAGCATAATGCCCTTAAGGTTCAAGTTTCATCCATGGTGCAGCATACATTAGACTTTTCTTCCTTTTTAAGGCTGAATAATATTTCATTATGTGTGTGTGTATATAAATGTGGGATTATATATATGTGTGTGTGTGCATGCACATCCTGCATTTTACCTTTTCATTCATCTGCCAGTGAATATCTGATTTGCTTTCATGGTTTAACTATTGTGAATAATGTTCCCATGAACATGGGTATACAAATACATCTTTGAGGCCTTGCTTTTACTTTTTTTTTGAGTATATACTTTTGGGCATATTTCATCAAATACTAATACTATTTTTAATTTTTGAAGAACTTCCATACTATTTAACACACCAGCTGTACTATTTTACATTTCCATCAACAGTCTACAAGAGTTCCAATTTCTCCACGTCCTCACTAACACTTGTTAGTTCTAGGGTTTTTTTATTGTCTTAATTGGTATGAAGTGATATCTTTTGTGGTTTTGATTAGCATTTATCTAAATATTAGTAATGTTGAATATCTTTTCATGTGCTTATTGACTATGAATATATCTTTGGAAAAGTGCCTATTCAAGTCCTTTGCCCATTTTTGGATAGCTTTGTTTGTTTTTATTGTTGTTGAGTTTAGGAATTCTCTATATATTCTGTTTATTAATCCCTTATCAAATATGATTTGTAGGTATCTTCTCCTATTCCATGGACTGTCTTTTCACTCTGTTGATAGAGTTCTTTGATGCAGAAAAGTTTTAAATGTTTATTAAGTCAGTTTGTCTATACCTTTTGTTGCCTGTTCCTTTGATGCCATATCTAAGACATCATTGTCACATCAAATGTTATGAAGCATTTGCCCTATGTTTTCTTCTAAGAGTTTTATAGTTTTAGGCCTTATAATCATGTCTTTGATTGATTTTCTTAATTTTTGCCTGTGGTGCTAGGTAAAGGTCTATCTTCAGTCTTTTACATGTGGATATCCAGTTTCCCTAGCATCACTTGTTGAAAATAATATCCTTTTCCCATTGAATGTTCTTGACACCCTTGGTGAAATTCATTTAACAACATATGTGAGGGTTTACTTCTGGACTCTCTATTCTGTTCCATTGACCTATTTGTTTGTCTTTATGCCATACCACTGTGGTTTTGTGGTAAGTTTTGAAATCAGGAAGGATAATGCCTTCAACCTTGTTCTTCTCTTTAAATATTGTTTTGGCTATTGGGGGTCACTTGAGTTTCCATATGAATTATAGAATAATTTTTCTATCTTTATAAAATGTCATTGGGATGTTGATAAGAATTGCATTGAATCTGTGGGTCATTTTGGTTAGTATTCACATCTTGACATTATTAAATCTTTTAATTCATGAACATAAGATATTGTTCCAGTTTTTTGTGTCTCCTTTAATTTTGTTTTTCAGTATTTTGTAGTTTTCAGTTCATAAGTCTTTTACCTCATTGGTTAAGTTTACTCCTAAGTATTTTATTCTTCTTCATGTAATTGTAAATGGAATTGCTTTCTTCATTTGCTTTTTGAATTGTTCATTATTAGTGTAAAGAAGTGGAACTGATTTTGGAGGTGTTGGTTTTGTATCTTGCAACTTTTCTGAATTAATTTATTCTAACAGTTGTATTTGTGGTATCTTTAGGGTTTTCTATGTATAAAAACATGTTTTTATGAACAGAGATAATTTTACTTCTTTCTCCCCAATATGGATGCCTTTTATTTCCTTTTCTTGCTTAATTTCTCTGGCTACAACTTCCGGTACTATGCTGAACAGAAATGGCAAGGATGGGCATTCCTGCCTTGTTTTGGATCTTAGCAGAAAAGTCTTTCAGTCTTTCACCATCAAATATAACTGAGCAATAGTTATATCATATACGGCCTCTTTTGGACATAGTTTCCTTCCATTCTTTGTGAAGTATTTTTATCACGTTTGGTTGGTCTCCAGTGTTGACATCTTTAACTGTTATTGTAGAGTTATTTTTCCCTTTAATTCTGTTAATTTTTGCTTCATATATTTTGATGGGCTGTCATCAGGTGTGTAAATGTTTTAATTGTTACATCTGCTTGCTGTACTGAACCTTTTATTAAGATACAATGTCCTTCTTTGCCTCATAATATCTTGTAATTTAAAGTCTACTTAATCTGATATTAATGTAGCCATTCTTTTGGGGCGGGTTACTATTTGAATGAAATATCTTTTTCCACCTTTTCCCTTTTAACCTATTTCTGTATTTGTGTCTAAAGTGAGTAGGCAGTGCATAAGTGGATTGTGTTATTTTCCATTCTGCTTTTTTTGATTAGAGGAATTAATTCATGTATGTTTAAAGCAATTATTGAAAAGGAGTGACTTCCTTCTGTCATTTTGCTGTCTGTTTTCTATATGCCTTATCACACATTTTGCTTCATTCCTGCATCACTCTCTTTTTGTATGTGTATAGTTGACTTTTTGTAGTGAAATATTTTAATTTTCTTGTCATTTACTCTGGTGTATATTCTATAACTCTGTTACTTTTGGTTACCGTGGAATTGTTTTTAATATCTTAAAGGTGTAACACTAATTTGAACCTGTACCAGCTAAACTACAATAAGATACAAAATTCTGCTCCATTACAGTTCTGTCTTTGCCCCTTAGTTATTAATATTACAAAATTACATCTCTATAAACTGTTTAAAATATACACGAATAGTTGTTTTTTTAAAATAATGTATTAGTCTCTCATATTATATGGAAAACAAAATGTGGAGTTACAAACCAAAGTTATAGTAATACTAGCTTTTATACTAATATTTGTTTTTTAAAAATATTTAGTTTCTTAAATATATAAAAACAAAAAGTAGAGTTACAACTATTATAATAGTAGCTTTTATAATTGCACAGGTATTTAACTTTACTGAGATCTTTATTTCTTCATATGATTTCAGATTACTGTTTACTGTTCTTTTATTTTAACCTGCAGGACTCCCTTTAGCATTTTGCAGGATAGGTCAAGTAGCTAAAAACTTGTTCAGCTGTTGTTTATCTGTAAATGTCTTGTGTGTGTGTGTGTGTGCAAATGCCTTAATTTCCCCCTTACTTTTGAAAAATAGTGTTGCCAGATATAGGTTTTTTGGTTGTCAGTTTATTTCTCTTAACACTTGGAATATTTCAGCCTGAAAAGTTTCTACTAAGAAATCTACTAATCTTGCTGAGGATCACTTGTTTGTAATGAGTACCTTCCCTTTTTCTGCTTTCAAGATTTTCTCTTTGCTTATTGAAAGTTTGATTTTCATGTGTCTCACTGTGGATCTCTGAGTTCATCTCACTTAAAGTTTGTTGATCTTCTTGGATGTTTATATTCATATCTTTCATCAAACTTGGAAAGTTTTCAGCCATTATTTCTTCAAATACTTTCCCCATCTTGCTCCACCTTCTGGGATTATTACAATGTGTATGCTTATCTTTGGATTCTGTTTCCTTTTTTTCATTTTTTAAATTTTTGTTCCTCAGACTTGATAATTTCAATCGGCCTTCCTTACAGTTCACTAATTCTTTCTTCTGCTTACTCAAATCTATCTTTTAATTCCTCTGATAATTTTTAATTTCAGTTACTGTACCTTCCAGTTCTAGAATTTCTTTTTAGTTTCTTTAGGTTTTCTAACCCTTTAATGATATTCCTAATTTGTTCATACATCATTTAACTTTATCCACATCTTCCCTTGTTCTTTAAACACTGGCTTGACTTTAAGACAGCTGTTTTAAAGTTTTTGTCTAGTTGGTCCACCATATGGTCTTTGTTGGTGATAGTTTCTTTGGTTAGTTTTTTTTTTTTCTTTTCAATGGGGTATACTTTCCAGTGTATTTGTGTGTCTTGTAACTTTTTTGTTGAAAACATTTGACTCTAATAATGCAGTAACTCTGGAAATCAGATTTTCCTTCCTCTTCCAGGTTTGTTTTATTTATTTATTTTTAATTATTTTAATGTTGTTAAAGTATAGTTGTCTGCATTTACTCCCCACCACTTCCCTGTATCCCAGCCATTCCCATCTCCCTCCCCTGATTCCACCCCCATTGGTTTTGTCCATGTGTCCTTTGTAGTTGTTCCTGCTGTTTGTTTTATTTTTATTGTGGTAGGCTGTCTCTATATCAACATCAGCCTGAGGTCTATTAGATCTTCTCAGGTCCTTTCCAAGCCTGCACCTTGCCTTGGGTATGCTCGGTGGTTTTCTAATTTCTCCCATGAATGCTGTTGCTTTTATATATCTCAGTCTTTTAATATATGGTTTTCAAAAGAGGAGAAAAAAATAAAGGGAAGAAAGAGGCACTGACCCTTAAAATCTCCTAGAAGTCACTTTATATGGGGTGGGAAGCAGTTCACTTGCAAAAATACTTTCTGGCTCTGTGTTTGCATCTCCATGATCAGAAGCAGCAATTAGTGGATGCAGTACATTTACACAATGGAATACTATGCAGCTGTAAAAAAAGAAGAAACTTCTTACTCTTTGTGACAGCATGGATGGAACTAGAGAGCATTATACAGTATCTCCCTAATCACGCGTTCTTAAAGTTTGTTCCTTAATTTTAGTAATTGAATTGACTTATACTGATCTCATGTCCAGCAACTTTGCTAACAGTATTTCTTAATTGTAACAAATTTTTGTGCAGTTTGTTTTAGTTGTTCAGTATAATCAGCCACATCACTGGCAATTAATAATAGTTTTGTTTCTTTTCAATGCTTAATCTTTCATTACTTTTTCTGGTCTTAATGTTCAATTAACTATTTACTCTAGTACAGTGTTGATTAAAAGAGGTGAGAGTGGATAACTTTATCTTATTTGTAATTTTTAAGAGAATGTTTCTGGTATTTTACCATGAGTGTAATATTTGTTGTAATTTTTGAAAGATATTCTTTAGTGAATGATTAAGGTAATTCCTCTCTCTATCCATAGCTTACAAAGAAGAAAGGAGATGATTATATAATGTATGATATTTTCCTTTTAATGTGGTAAATTTAAATTCAAGTTGAGTATGATCATTCTCACATACTGCTAAATTTGGTATGCTATCATTTTGTTTGGTATTGTTTCAAGTATAATAATAAGCAATATTGGTCTAAAATTTTTCCTTCATTTTCTGTCATTGTCTAGTTTTGGCATATGTTCTCAAATGAATGGGGAAATGTTTCTTCTTTTCTGTTGTCTGGAGAAGTCTTTTAAGTTTGAAATTATCTGTTTTTTAAATGCTGATGAAACTCACCTATTAAATCTTTTACACCTGTTTTTATTTTCCTTGTGAAAAATTTTGATTACTAATTTTATTGTTTATTGAAGTGAGAGTATTCTCAATCTATAACTTAAATTTAATTTAATACAACACTATGTATTGTCATTTTTGGTTTATATTTCTTGGTCTCACTTTTCCCATCTCACAAATTACATGTCAGGATGAATAAACATGATTTTCTATCCAAGAGAAAAGGTATAAAAAGTATAAATCTCTTTTGAAATTAGTACTTAGGTGTATTTCAGTGTTTATCACATATTTATTTTATATCTTGCTAAGCTTTTTTCTTTCTGTGAAATTAAAATCTTAATTTTCTTACATATTATTTTTTTCCCTTTTTATTAACAGTACCATTCTTTGATAATCAATGATAATTGGTACTTATAAATGACAAATCCAAAGCATTGAAACCCTTTGAAGCACATCTTAAATTATTAAAACTGATTAAATAGATTGAGTTAGTATCAACTGCTATTACATCAGTTTATGATATTTATATAGTAGATTTTTATTCATTTATTAAAAATGATTTAATCAAATTAATCCTTTCCTATCCATACTTGAAATTAAAGGTTTACAAAGTTAAAATCTAAAACCCGATAGAGATGTGCCTTCTTCAAGAGATTTGAAAGAACAAATACCTGAACTTTGGGTGGGGGAAGGGTGAGGTGGGAAAGTCCAGAGTACTAGCTTGGGGATTAAGAGACTCAGGCTCTAATCAAAATTCTACTGCTATTTATCTCTGAGTTGAATAAATAAATTAACTTATCTCATTTACTTAAGTCATAGATGAGGGTGCTGGATTTGGCCATCCTTGATTCTCCTATAGTTAAAATAATTTCAATAGCTCTAAAAGTTGATCTTTAAAAATATATGCCCTTAACAGATGTGAACTAAAAGCTCTAAAAGTTGTGAAAACAAAAAATTTCAAAATGAAAATCCAAAGTAATAGGAAATTTATCCTGACTATGAAACTATTTATGGTTTGGAAACAATAAGTCTGCTGAATTATTTATTTGGTTATACAATTTAAACAGTTTACCTAAATCTTCTAATTTCTCATGGTTTGCAGGATAAAAAAGAATACAATGTTATGGGTTTCTATTTTATTAGAATTGTATGTTTTATAAAGACTTTATTTCTTTTTATTTTTCTAAATTTTAGGGTGGTTTCACTCGTAAATATTCACTTAGCTCAAAGACTGGAACGCTTCTTCCAGAATTCCCCAGTGCTCAACACCTTGTGTACCAAGGATGCATTTCTAAAGAAAAGGTATCAATTAAAGCTACTTCTGTATTGATTTTCTGATATGTTGGCTCCATATCTTGCTTTGCTAGGAATCTCATGCCACTTGAAGG
The DNA here is from genome assembly GCF_022682495.2 of Desmodus rotundus. Lineage (NCBI taxonomy): Eukaryota > Metazoa > Chordata > Mammalia > Chiroptera > Phyllostomidae > Desmodus > Desmodus rotundus. The sequence continues at coordinate 67,689,019 of NC_071397.1, forward strand.
AAGGCAGCCAGAAATCTGCATAATCAAACATAATTGACTGATTTATAGGAGGAAATGTTTACTAACATAGATTAAACACTTTCCAATTAATTATTTACCATCTCCATGGTAGTACATAACCACAGAAAGTGGTAAAATAAACCTTACAAGACTAAAAATTGTTTTTTATTTAAAACTCAATATTAAGGAAGAAAACACTAGAATGTAACCATCACATACAGTATTTTTAGTCATAAGCTTTGTTTTTGATTAACAGCATTTAATTGCTGTAAATAGTCATCACGCACTTCTCTAGGAAAGAATCTATTCCTAGCTCTCAGGGGAGGAACCTAAGTGAATGCAAGGATGTACACTAGATGATTACAAAGCTTCTTTTCATTTCTAAAGTTCTTGTTTCTCTTACATTTGCAATTGGAAGAAGTTTTTCATGGTTTACAAATAATCCTCAATATGGTCTGTCAGTACTTCTGTAATAAAATGTATGTCTAAATTCCCTTCTATTTCAGAACTTCTAAAGTCATTTTTGCAGTCCTACTAGCTGATTAATAGCAGGGTCCATTATTAAATCGGGGCATAATTTCCACATTCTTTTATTAACTAGAGTTCATTCTTCATTAGCATTTGAGGAAAACACCTTTGATAGTATTTTATCAAGTCATTTTTGAGGTGCAAAGATGGAAGAATATGATGAACACATGTCCAATTAAATACTTAGAAATGAGCTTTATGTAGAAACCAGAAATAAAAATAACACATTGATTAGAAATCTGTTGATGGATAAGTAGACACGCACAGTAACTTCCGGGATTCATGTTGATGGCAGGCATACTCCCCCAGTTAAGAATAGGCAACATACTGAAGGTTATTCTCAAATGTCAATTCTAGGCAAGTCTCCTGAAGTATGTCCACTTCCTGCTATTCTCCTCTCCCATCATAGTTACCAAATCATTTTTCCCCTAAAGATATAATGTGTGATGTTATGACTTCAGATTTCAGATACCTACAGCTAATGTTAACATGTGCAGTTTGTGGGGTAACCTGTAGAAATCAATGACATCTCAGGGAACACAGTTCTTTTGGGGAGAGCATGGTTGAGTACCTTTGTGGAGAGGATTGCTTACATGCAAACATATTATAAAAATATTTACTGTGTAAATATTCCTGTTGAGAGAAGGGGGGACACAGAGAGAGCAACAAAATAAAAAAGAGAGGTGACGAACATGTTCAATAGTTTCAGTTTCTCCACTAGTCTCCAAGGAATTCCTTACCTGTCAACTTGAAAAACTGGTCTGTGGATCATTTCTCATGCAGGTATCAAGGTGCTTATATAACCCCTGGTTTCTAAATTCATTCCTTTTGGTCCCCATCATTCCCTTTGGAGCCCTAGCGACTAACACTTTGCCCCTTCAGGGCCCTGGGTATTGCCTTTCACCTTCTTAGCCAGAAGCCAAGTTCCCCAGATAACCTGACAGTTTCTAGAAAGAAGGGCGGGGCTGCAGCTAAGCCTTTGCTTTCTTCAGGCAGAAAGGATGGAGATTGCCCAGGGAGAAGCTGACTCCAGTGAGGGGTGCCAGCTGAAGCTGAGGGACCCGATTTCTGCCTCATCACACTGTCACTCAAAGCAGTTGCTACCCCACCCCTCATCACATGCCCCTTGACTTGACTGGGGATGAACCTTGCCTCTGCTCCTGCCTTCTATAATGTGATGTCTGTTCCTAGAAAATTGAGCAAAATTATGTTTGAAAGAATGCCAAGTATGGTACAATGAAAGTTTATTGTCCTAAGACTATGTAAATAGAAAATAAACATAGTACTAATAGTAAGATTAAAAATGTTGATGATTTGTGTATGAAAGAATAAATTTTGACGCAAATAAATGAAAATACTAGTGATGATAAAAATTTACTTGTATTTAAATAGGTTTTGAGGCTCAAGGGTTAATTTTTTACATCAGTTATAAATTCCCTTCTATCATTCATGCTGATTCATCTAAAAATAAAATACTATTGCCAAAACGTAGAAAGTGTCTCAATTGCATTAATTGTGCCATATCTGGCTCGAGGTGTCCTGTATTCAGCATACCTCCTTGGAGGGAGACTGATAATTTGCATGTCATCATTGTACAGTTTGCACTAACACCCCAAATGTGTGCTGTTACTGGGCTGCAGGGATAAAGGTTAGAGGGCAAGGGATTAGATAGGAAATCATCCCCTTCAACATTACCACCCTAGATAACGTAGGATAAAAATAGCCAATAGTCGACTTCTTAACAGGTATTATGGATTAATTCAACCACTTCACATGTGTTAATTCATTTAGTCTTCATGAGAATCCTATTAGATTGTCATTGTTATTATTATCTCCATTTTACAGATGAGGAAGTTAAAACCTACAGACCTTAAGTGAATTGACCAACTGTCACATAGCTAGTGAGTGGCAGATTAGAACTGACGCCAGTTATTAGTTCAAATCCAGGTAGTCTGTGGGCGAGACTCAACACCTTTAACCTCTGAGCAATACTCCTGTTCACATAAACCACACAACTGGTAACACGTAGGGACATTTCTAGCTCATAAAATAGTCTTGATTTTGAATATTGGTAAATTGCTAGAATATTACCTAGTTCTAATCCATTGCAAATTTTAGAATATGAATAAAACTTTAACTATGCAATGCAAATGTCTGTGGCAATATATCATAATAGACTCCCAATGCCCAAAGTTTTAGGGGGTAAAGGAGTCATTTGATGTTTTTACTAATTTTAGGTAATATTTAGTAAGGTATTACTGTATACCAAACACTGTCCTATGTGCATTATGTCTTATTTGATCTTTTTAATACCATATATGTAATATATAATTACTACTCTAAGTATAGACAAAAAGCGTGAGGTTCCATGACTAAGAAACATGTGCTGCAAAGTCATACTTTGTAAAAAGTGCAGTGGAGCCTGACCAGTGTGGCTCAGTTAATTGGGTGTCATCCCACAAAACAAAAGGTCACCAGTTCGATTCCTGGTCAGGGCACATGCCTGAGTTGCAGGTTAGGTCTCTGGCCGGGGCACACTAGAGAAGAAACTAATGTTTCTCTCTCACATCAATGTTTCTTTCCCTCTCTTTCTCCCTCCCTTCTTCTCTATCTAAAAATAAATAAAGTCTTTGAAAAAAAAGTGCACTGAAGCTGGGCAGTCAAGTTAAACCAACTCTAGAACCAAAAGTGAAAACCACTACACCACACTGCCCAAGCACCCACTTAATAAAACTTAAAGTTGAAGAGTTGGTGTATTTTATCATTTTACAGTTCTCCAATCAAAGGCAATTTTCTTAGTAAAAATCACAGTGTCGCTTTGGCCTGCATGTCCCTGCACCATCACCTTTCTCGTTGTTTTATAGTACTGCATTTTAATCACATAGTGCTTGCCTTTCTCCCTTCACAAGGCAGCAAGCTCCTTGAAATAAGAATTTTTTTTTTATTTGTAATTCCTCAGCATTGAGCACAATGCCTGGTGTATGACAGGGCCTTAATAAATGTGTGTTGAATGAAACAACAAATGAATGCATGAAAATGAAGGCAGTGTCGAAAGGATGCTGTGGCTAAGCTTTTTCTCTCTTAAAATAGGTTGATACCCTCATAATGATGTACAAAACTCACTGCCAGTGCATCCTGGACAATGCAATTAATGGAAACTTTGAAGAGGTAAGAGTGACAAAATACTACTCTCTTGGCGTGTTCTTTATATGAGCTGAAGAAAAAATCTTAATGTACATAATCTTTGCTTTGCAACTAGATCCAGCATTTCTTACTACACTTTTGGCAAGGGATGCCTGATCATCTTCTCCCCCTGCTTGAAAACCCTGTTATCATTGACATTTTCTGTGTTTGTGACTCAATTCTTTATAAGGTAAGCTCTTTGGGCTCTCTTAAACATAAACTATATATTTCTTTTAAGAGCATGCTGTCTAAATTTTTGCAATGTATTTTCAATAAATTCATTACTTCCGGCTAGAGAAACACCATTAATTATTTTTTCTAATGAGAAAGCAAGCAGTTTAATAATGTATGTTTAATAGTGTATGTATTTTAATGTAAATTGACATTAAGTAAATCAAAATCAATTTTATTTATAGCTAAGAATAATTCTAAATGTGGCCTATTAATACATGAACACCTGGTTCATTATTATTAACTCTTCAGCATGTTTTCAGATTAAATAACACAGTTTTTTTCACAATATTCGTGCCTTGGGATAAAGCAGAATTAAGCATTTTCACAGGATTAATAACTCGAAAATCTCTAGCTTTAATGCATAATGTCATTTCTGTTCTCAAACCAAGTAAGAGTCCCCAGATGTCCACAGGAGGGTCACCAAGACATCCTGAACAAAGACAAGAGGAGCTGGTTGGCCTTCTAGCCAGACATTTAGTAGGAAGGGGGAGGCTGGTTTCCTGGCCGTTTGCTCTCTAGTTGGAGGAGCAACAGTGTTCAAGCTGAGGGAGAAAACTGTATTGAAATCTGGGTACTTTAAAGTGAGTTTGTCTACATTTACCTGTTAAATTGTCATAAGATACAAGAGAAGCTTTCCTTTGGGGATTAGCTTGGGTAGAAAAGAGGGTGGGGCAGGGTGGAGGTAGGGAAAGGGAGAAAAGTAAGAATAACTGTAACAGCATAAAAAATAAAAATAAAAAATAATAAAAAAATAAAAAACAGTCTGAGTTAGCAAGAAAACCCAAGCCAGAGCCTTATTAAGCATTAATAAAATGAAATCCTTCTAAGTTAATTGCACAGAAATGAAGCAGAAGCTACATAGACTCAGTCCAGAAACAACTTTGCAGACCAAGAAGTGACAGGTGAACTCCATTGTTCATAGCGGTGTTATTTACAAAAGCCAAGTGCTAGAAACAGCCTAAGTGCCCATTAGTAAATGAGTGGCTCAAGAAACTGAGGTACATTTGCACAATGGAATACCACGCAGCAAAAAGAAAGAAGGAGCTCCTACCCTTCATCACAGCATGGATGGACCTGCAGAGCATTATGCTAAGTGAATTAAGCCAGGAGGTGAAAGACAAATACCATATGATCTCACCTAGAAGTGGAACCTAATCAACAAAACAAACAAGCAAAATAGAACCAGAGACATGGAAATAAAGAACAAACTGACAATGACCAGAGGCAAAAGGGGAGAAAGGATGATGGGGAATAATGGGGGGAAAGAAGGGCTTCGAAGGGACAAATGAAGGAACACAAATAGAGGACTCATGGGCGCAGACAGTGGCGGGGGATGGGGTAGTGGAGAGCAACAGGGAAAAAGGCAGGACAACTGTAACTGACCAACAAGTAAAAAATAAAAAATAAATAAATAAAAAAGTGACAGGGGGGCTTGAGTCTGAGTGCGAGAGCCCATATTTTCACCCTCTGTTCAGCTCTCGCTCATCACAGGGTAAGAGAATGGGGGAGTGAATGAGGGATATTGTCTACCTTTAATTCAAGGTAAAGAAGGACAGAGGAAAGCATTGTCTCATGTTGGGGGGTTGAATAAGAATATCATTATTTAGAGGGAAAAGACTGAGCTTGCACTAGCTGGTTGTCTGCAATATTTAAGACTTAAGAGAGTAACTGGGAAGGGGGAAAAGGTGACTCCAAGTGCGTATCTAACAAAAGACCCAGAGCTCAGGCCCGCACATCACTGCCATCAAGATAAAGCTGCTTCGGCTGTCATTGAATGCCTCCAAGAATATCCTTTAAGCATCTTTCCCCCCCTTAAGTGGTCTGTTTCTTTGAGTTCAACACAACCCCCCGAGTTTAAGTACCTTTAAATGAACTAAGTTTCTCTTCTTCACGGAGGACTCAGGGAGGCACGGTGAGCACTGTAAATGGAGCAGTGTACGATGAGCTTCTGCCAGATCTTCATCCCCCTTCAGAGACTGGTCCCAGCTTTGAGTCCCTAAAACAGTACATAATTACTAGGCCAATCCATCGGGAACTAACATACTGAGCATAGACAATGCTGTCTCTTCTTTTACTGGCTCATACACATGGCATGGCATGCATACACATATGCATGTGCTTTGCTGGTAGGCTACACAGGCCTTTGTGGATGAGTGTCTACCCACATTCTGAAATATCTTATGATGGAAACTTCTTGGTCTTCTTCTCCAGGCTGGCCCACTCAGTTGATTAGCCAGCCTAGTGGATCTGCACTGCTCCTGTCTAATCTGATTCCCAACCTCCTTTATACATCATGGTTTTTCCTGAGCTGGAATCAGTCAGCACTATCTAATTTCTTCTTTGTACTACTTTTCATCTCACCCATGTTTAGGGCGCAGTCTAGCCCTTTCTTTTCAGTAATCTTTCTGTTCTTATAATCATCTCTCTGTACCCAGTAGGTGAGTGTCACCTGCTTAACCTAGTGACTGCAGTGTTTTTAGATCCCCTCACCCTGCCTTTTGCACACACACACACACACACACACAACTCATACATACATTCATTTCAGGGAAAAAGCATAACTTTCAGAAATGAGTTAACATGGTATTCTCTTGAAAGCTAGGAATAAAAGCAATTGACAAATAATGTGTCTTTCTAAAGAAATACTAAGTATTAATGTTAACTCTCTTTTGCTGTGATTAAGGTTCTTACAGATGTACTCATTCCTGCAACAATGCAAGAAATGCCTGAAAGGTAGGTTCCGTCAATAAAATATGATAGTTTCCCAATATAGGGTTTCACATTATACACTATATTAAAGGAAAACATTAAGTAGAAATTAATTCATTTAGCAAGATTAGTTTCTTTTAAAAACAATTTGCCGTCTTTAAACGTCTAATTTGTGCTCCGAATTAGGTACAGGTCACAGCAGAATGGCTGTGCTTACTTCGTGGCAGGCATGCGGCATGTGACTAATAGTAATAACAGTTGATGTTTATTAAACACAGCATGGGGATTTGAGGCTTTGCATAAATTATTTCACTTAGTTCCCACAATAAGCCTGAAAAAACTATGTATATATTTATCTTTTAAGTTTACAAGTAATTCACATTCATTGTGGAGAATGAAGAGCATGCATGTATACATTTAAAAAAATCACTCACAATCTCACTACATTCTTACTGTCCTAGTTATTACCTCACAGACTGTTTTCTAGGAATAACTGTAAATATGTACATTTTATAAAGTGAAACCATAGTATACATACCATGGCAGTATACTGTGAAAATGTTTTCATATCAACCATGTAGCTCAACATTATCTCTTTAAATGGTTGCATAGCATCTGAACAACACTATACTGAACCAATTCCTTACCAATTAGAGCTTTTTGACCAAAATTCCAAATAGCCATTATGATCCTAAATTCACAAATGAGGAACCCAGGAGCAGAAAGAAGTTACCTTATTTATTATTTTATATTTATGTAATTTACTTGCTTAGGTATTTATCTACAGGCAGCTTATTAGTAAGAAGCTGAGCCTATATTTTAATCAAAGTCTGTTTAACTCCAAACTGCCTACTCTTTTTCCTGTGCCACGTCTCTGTCCTCAACTTACATACCACGTCAAATATATTTAAATCTCTTTTACTGAGCTGTAAAAGGTACATAATTAACTGACTTTTAAAATTATATGTGTTCTCATAGTTTAAACACAACCAACATTTGCAATTGTAGTGACTGACATGACAAAATAACCGCTTGAGCTGAAGCCGACCCGCTAACATTTGCAATTTTAAAGCAGATTCCTCTAATCAGCACATTTTTGATAATTTATCCCACAGTTATATTTGGAGTAGAAGAACATGTTCCTGGGAATTAATATTAAATACCTGAAATTATGTTACGGTTCCCACGTGATGGGCTCTCAAGAAGCTAAGATGTGCAAAAGTCAAGTGCACACTTACATTTTCCCAGAAATATTTTATAGAAAATGATTGAGTCGTGAGTTAATATTGATAATAATTATTTATTGAACACTGTGCATGACAGGCTTTAACCTAAGCACTTCCCTTGAGTTATTTCATATAATCCTCATAGTAATCTTATAACATGGATACTGTTCTTGTTCCCATTTAACAGATGAGGAAATTGGAGCTTGAAGTGATTGAGTCTATTTAGCAAGATAATTAATGACAGACCAAGGCTGACTTCAAAAGTCATGCACTTGGAATCACACAATAACCGTATGCTTCCATCAAACTACATGTATTTAATGCATTTTGAACAACTTAGCATTTAACATATTGTGGGCTTTGGTTTTTTTTGTAGTTTACTAGCAGACATACGAAATTTTGCTAAAAATTGGGAACAGTGGGTTGTTTCATCTTTGGAAAACTTGCCAGAAGCTCTGACTGACAAGAAAATACCCATTGTGCGAAGATTTGTATCTTCTCTGAAACGACAAACGTCTTTCTTACATCTTGCTCAGGTACGTTAGTAAGCCGAGTGTGTTTGAGTCTCCAACTCAAACATGAACCTTCTTATAGCAAAGACTGAGGAAATTCCAGAGACTGGAGACTGAATAGACAATAAAGTGCATTGTGAGATCTTAGAACAGAGAAAGGCCATTAGTGGAAAAACTGATGAACTTAGAATTATTTCTACAGCATAGTTAATACTATCACACCAAGGGTAGTTTTCTGATTTGGCTAATGGACAATGGTTATGTGAGAGGATAATAGGAGAAGCTGGATGGAGAAGATATGGAACTTGGGCCTTCATAGCGGTGGGTTCCACAAGAGTGGACACTGGGGACAGCTGTACCCTGCACTAACTTTGCCACTTTGTTATTGATTTAAACCCACTTCAGAATAAAAGTAAAAACACAATTCTGAATGCAATATGAAATGTAGAACTTTTATTAGCCACATGAATCCAAATGATAAAAATTAAGTTTGAAAGAAATGAGCCCATATGATGTTTAATATTTTGAAACCCACAAAACCAACACATTTTAAAAAGTACCTTCTAATTGGGCTCTCTTAAATAGAGATGAAAAAAGTGATATTTTTGTGGTATATTCTTTTTTTCTTTGTATTGAATTTACTGGGGTGACACTGGTGAACAAAATTATACAGGTTTTGGGTGCACAATCCCACAACACATCACGTGCACACTGTATTGTGTGTTCACCACCCCAAGTCAAGTTTCTGTCCGTCACTATTTATCTGCCCTACACCCTCCTCCGCTCCCCACCACTCCCAATTCCCTCTGGCAGTCACCACACTGTGGTCTCTGTCCATGAGTTTTTTCCTTTCTTTTTTTCTTTTTTTGCCCAGTCCCTCCACCCCATCCTTAAATTTGACTACATGTTTGCATATTGTGAAGTATACTTTCCCTTCTCTCAAGTGATCATTTGTTTTAAGAAGGTTTCTAGCTCCCTAAATTTTAAAAGACTAGCTTGGAATAATTCCAGATAAGAAACTGTATTACAAAATTCTTGTTTTATAACCTTGAATTAAAAAAATTCATTTTCTAGGTCTAAAATACTTTTCAGACCTTTTACAGAGATGATCACGAGTCTCAGTTATTGCATTTTAGTTTTAAAATAAGAAAACACTGCCCTGACTGTACTGACTCAGTTGGATGAGTGTCGTTCCACAAAGCGTAAGGTTGCTGGTTTGATTCCCAGTCAGGGCACATGCCTGGGTTGTAGGTTCGATTCCTGGTTGGGGCATGTGCGAGAGGCTGCCTACCTTATCGATGTTTCTCACATGATACTTCTCTCCCTCACTTTCTCTCTCTCTTCCTCTCTCTAAAAATAAATAAATAAAATCTTTGAAAATGTAAAATGAAACATTTATGACTTTCCCCGAAGGAAATATTCTAGAAGCTAAAACCTTTTAGATAGACTATCAGTGACATAGTTTAGTGTTTTTAAAAACCTTTTTCTGTACAGATTGCCAGACCAGCTCTCTTTGACCAGCATGTCGTGAATTCTATGGTGTCGGACATTGAGAAGGTTGACCTGAACAGCATTGGATCGCAGGCTCTTCTCACCATTTCGGGCAGCACCGACACAGACTCCGACATCTACACTGAACGTGAGTCTTCTCTCTTTGCCCGAGCAGGGCTTCCCAGCTTCAGCACTATTGACATCTTGGACTGGATAACTCTTTGTTGGGGGGCTGTCCTCTGCATTATGGGGTGTTTAGCAGCATCCTTGCCATCTACACACTAGATACCATTAGCAATTTCCCTCCAGTTTGACAACCCACAAATGTTGCCAAACATTGCCAAATGTTCTCTCCCTAGACTACAAAGACCCTATCTGTTGGAGAAACCTGGTTTATAGAAACATTTCACATTTTTAAAAAAGTGTTCTCTATTTTAAACAGCGACATTTACTCATTGCGGAAAACATGGAAAATTCAGAAAATATTAAGAGGAAAATAAGTCATCCATAATTGTATAGCCTAGATGTCACCAAAAGAGAAATAACCTAAAAATAATCAAAATGGTCTTGAGTCTTGTTAGTTTTCTTCCAGTTCTACATTATAAGCATACACCTCTCCATGTGTTTAACACTCCTGGCGTCATATGGTGCATTTCAAAATGGTATCTCTGCACAATACTGTTTTTCAAAGCAGAAAGTCCACGATCAGGTTTGGACCCCCTGAGAAATTACCATGCCCGTAGGTGTGACAACCAGGCCCAGTTTCCAAGGGATAGTAACCCACTCTTTCTCCCTTCCTTTCTCTCTGAAAAGACAAAAAAAAATGTAGTTCTGTACAGGCTATAGCACCAATGATGAATTGGGGTCTGGGGATGGTCCAACCACAGCCCTGCTTTCTGTTTCTTACCATAAAATTCTAGTATCCTTTGGGATTCAGTAAACCTTGAACTCTTTAGTAAAGTGATAGTCTTAAACTGGTCCTTTAAATTTTACATGTTACAAGATATTCACATAAATGGTTCAAATTCTTCAGTGCAAAATTCAAGTTTTGTTAAAGATAAACAATATTTCATTAAGCAGGAAATCAATAACCTTAGCTCATCCTTTAGCTTTCAAGTAAGTCATTCCATTTAATGAAAGCATTGGATTCAAAATGAGTAATCAACTATATTGACAACTGACCCATCTCTAGTATCATATACTTACATAATATCAAAACCTATATTTCAATATATACCAAGATACACTTATGATCAAAATTTTGAAGAGTAAAGTACCAAGAATATTTTTACTGTTCTCAGGATATGAAATGAATTCCTTTAACACATCTAACTCAATCTACTGCCTTTCCTTTTTATTGTATAATAATACTATTAATGATTTCTAGTTTTAGGTTTTCTCTTGGGTTCAAAGTCAAGTGCAATATTCTGCTTTTTTTCCTTTTATATATGGTAGATGACTCTATCACAGTGTTCCAGGAACTGAAAGATCTCCTAAAGAAAAACGCCACCGTGGAGGCTTTCATTGAATGGTTGGATACTGTAGTGGAGCAGAGAGTTATTAAGGTACTTTTCAATGACAGAGTCATTATATTTTCGTTAGTAATAAATGCTAATCTGGTTGTAATTTCTTACTGCTGGGTTTGGGATGACAGGCTGTGTGTAAAAATGCTTTGAAGAGTTTTGAAGCCCTAAAAATAAGGCAGCCCAAATACCAAAATTAGGAATATGCCAGATCCAAGACCACGGCACCCATTCAATTCTATTTATCCTTTCTTGTCAAAGGACTGCACGGCAGACACTACAGTGGTCCTCCCTTAACTGCAGTTTCACTTTTCATGGTTTCAGTTACTTCTGGTCAACAGTGGTCTGAAAATATTAATGAAAAATTCCAGAAATAAACAATTCACAAGTTTTAAATTCTGCACTGAGCAGTGTGACAAAATCTCTCAACCTCCTACTCCATCCTGACAGGATGTGACTCTTCCATTGTCCCAAGAATCCACACTGTACATGCTCTCTGACCGTAGCAGACTGGGTTATCAGACTGACTGTCTGTACCACAGAGCTTGTGTTCAAGTCACCCTTAGTGTACTTAATGATGGTCCCAAAGTGCAAGAGCAGAGACGCTGGCAATGCATATGTGCCAAAGAGAGGCTTCCTTTAAGTGGAAGTGTGAATACAAAACAATAAGATTTTTTGAGAGAGAGAGGGAGAGGAGAGAGAGAGAAAGACAACATTCACATAACTTATTACAGTTTATTGTTATAATTGTTCTATTTTATTACTGTTAATCTCTTACTGTTTAATTTATAAATTAAAATTTCTCATAGGTATATATTTGTAGGAAAAAACATAGCATATAAATGGTTTGGTATTAACTGCAGTTTCAAGCATGCACTGTGAACCTTTGAATGTGTCCCCCTTGGATAAATGGGGACTACTGTATGCCTTCCCCATCAGTTAATAGAGTTATGGCTGAATAACATCAGTAGTGAAAGTTAAACTTAGAAACTGGGAAGATTCTAGCCGTTTTATGAAAAGCCCAGTTCCATAAATGCTGGCAGAAAATATGGTTTTAAGTATTTACATTTTTTTAATTCAAAGAGCTCAGTATTTTGTGTTTTCTGTGGGGTTTCTTCAACTCTTTCAGTTAACCTTGAAGTCATCCATCATGGAATGAGACAATAAGAACAAATATATCCATCATTAGTCGGTGTTAGCCCTTCCATATCAAGGAAACTAGTTATAGCGTGGGGACTTTCTTTTCTCCTGGAAGGAAAACAGATTATCATTCAGGACCAGAGAAGTCAGAGTTAATCATTCACAGAAATATATAACCCTTCCTTCATGCTTCACCTTCTGTTTTGTCAAAATAAAATTAAGGGATAAAATATTTTGTAAATTATTTCATTTTGTTGTCCTGTTCTATTATGTAACGAAACAATACAGAATAAAGACCTATTAACCTTAAAAATGACCATGAAGACAAACTAAAATCAAATCCCGTGAAACAAATGGCGTTCCCTGTCCTGCGTCCCGTCAGACCGGTGGCCTACCTCCTGCTCTTGTGTAGGGTGCATGTAGTAAGGAGATGACAGGTCTTTATAGTTCCACTTTATTCTTTCACTTTTCAGACCAGCAAACAAAATGGGAAATCATTGAAGAAGAGGGCTCAAGACTTTCTGCTGAAGTGGAGCTTTTTCGGTGCTCGAGTAATGCATAATCTCACCTTGAACAATGCGTCCAGCTTTGGTATGCTATGTGCTTTAGAAAACTCTTCTGAAGCGAATGACATCATTTGTCCCCAGTCACACTTCCCATCAATTTTTAAACATGCGACATTGTCACTTCTCAAACCATGTCTGGGTATTGAGCAGTAGAGACTGGCAGTTATGAACCTGGGTTTTAGAGGCAGTTCACAGGCAGAGGTCAACCCTAACACCTCTTGGTGGCGCAGGCTCTACCCAGGCTCTCTGCTTATCATAGAAGGAGGGGCGTAGCACTCAGTAAACACTTAATAATTAATAGCTATTATCATCCCATTCCATCAGTGCTGGATAACTGTTTTATTAAACAAGTAAATAAAGAATTATGATACATTATGTTCCCAAGGCACTATGCGTTGCGATATGGCAAATTTTGGCACCTGTTTGGGAACCCACAGAGCTGCATTTCAGGAGTTAAAAGAACAGCTTAGAAGACATGCTCTTGTGTTTCTGAATCACCTTTCCTGCTATGTGACTTGTGAATCAAATTGGGTCAAGTTAGCTTTTTCAAAAATTAAATACCTTCTTGTCTTAAAAAGATTTTCTGGGACTTTTAGTTTATTGTTGTAAAGCTATCTCATGGACAGTACTCCTGAATTTCGTAATCGCATCCTGAGAAATCTTCACAGTACAAAATAGATTACAGTTAACTAAGTTGTTTTTATTTAGTTTTCAGCGGAATTAAATAAAATCAGTTCACTTCTATTGAGGGATGAACAAAGTGTATTGAGTCTATTATTTGAATTTTCCTGCTTACAGTTAAGGTTTCTTAAAATATACAACATTGAAGCCTGACTTTTTTTTTTTATGAAAAAAGACTTCTGTTGAAAATCTATTGAACAGTTAAAGAAGGTTAAGGTTTTCCGGAACAGCTTCTACATGAAAATTACTCTTTTGCTTTATTTTTCCCTCCAAATCAAAGAGGTACTTTGTTTTAGGCTGTAAAGACGTCTTCTTACTTGATACTTTTTCCAGACCATGTTGGCCATTGTCTAATTATTTAGTACAAAGTAAACAGAAATAGAGTAGAATAGGGCTTATTCTCCCCAGGTTGAAGCTTATCACACTCCAATGCGTGCCCTCTTAAAGCATAAAGCATGTCTCACTTTCATCCGTATTTTCCTTTGATGTAATTAGTTGCCAAAGAGCTGGCAGGACAGTACACACAGTGAGTTGGGCAGGCGGTACACAGAAAGATTAGAGACCTAGGTTAAGCATGTTGGTCTTAGAAGGTCATTTAAAGTCCAACAAGTATTTGTTTATTTCAGGCACTCCTTGTAAAGTATTGCGAGATGGTCACCAAGATAACTCGACTTCTCCTTCTTTCTCTTCTCTTTCTCCCCCTTATTTCATCTCACAATGCCCTTCACCCATTCCCCACCCACAAACAAGGTTCTTTCCATTTGATCCGAATGCTTCTGGATGAATACATTCTCCTGGCCATGGAGACCCAGTTTAATAATGACAAAGAGCAGGAGTTACAGAATCTATTGGACAAGTATATGAAAAATTCAGGTAATTTAAAATTTATATCTTGTTTTGAATATTTCTTTGCTTAAACCTAAGTTCAAGGATTTGTTTAGTGGGTTTATAACTGTCTCAGAGTTTACTCCAAACATGTCACTGCTAACATGGTATACTAACACTAATAAAGCACTATCTTTTCTTTTCTGTGGACTGTTCTTTTCTACTGAGTATTCAAAGTATCTCTCTGGAAACTCTGAGAGATACAAAATATTTTTAACTTTTGAGAAGTCAGATAAAATGGAAGAGGTGTCTATAATCCAAAAATTAACTGGATTAATCTACACCTTATAAATGGTGTAGAAATAAGTTTTCTAGTAGTTTAGAGAAGAAAGGAACGCATCTCCTTGGGATGTGATGTGTTTTGAAGACTGTTCATGCCAGAGTGGATTATTTTTAGTGCTTCTCAAGATGCACCTTTATTCACAAGTATACAGTTAACTAAAACCAGACCACAGCCAAGAGCAAAGAGCTGCCAGCCTGTTCCCCATGGAAATCATTTCTCATGACGTTCCAGATTTCTGATACAACCCTAAAACATTTGCAGTTTCTTTTACTTGGCCTTCTCCACCAGGAATATGGGAGTGATGTTAATTTTCCCATTAAAAAAAATCCTTCCAGATGCAAGTAAAGCTGCCTTCACTGCTTCTCCAAGTTCATGCTTTTTGGCAAACCGTAATAAGGCGAGCACTGCCTCCAGTGACACTGTGAAGAACGAGAGCCATGTGGAAACACCCTATCTTCCTCTGTCTTCCAGTCAACCTGGAAGCTTAACCTCTGCCCTGCACCCATTCCCTGCTGGAAATACAGACAACATGCCACTCACAGGTACGCTGAGCAACAACCAAGAAAACCACTTAGGCTTTGGTATCACAGGAAACTCTTCCTTCGTTTTCTTAAAGTTGGTAACCACCAGGCATTCCAAGTATTAAAAGAGGTTTACCTTAACTGACTTATAATAACGGTTTGTAAAATTTTTATGACTTTCAGCATTTGTTATTCAAACTTAGCAATACCATTGTTAACATAGGTATCATTCTTTGGCACGCTCTCTTAGTTATACCAGAAGTGCAAATAATTAGTTATCTTCATTAGGTTTGCATAAAACCCAAAAGGGCTGCTATTTATTTTGGAGTTTTGAGGAGACTTATTTCCCCTTCACTAAAAAGTGGATACAGCCCTTTTTGCACAACCATTATGATTTTCCTCATAGGTAGGTCTGAGGTCCCCTTTGGGTCAGTCTGAATGTTTAGTGGCTTGAACTAGCTGCTAGATAATTTCTTCAGTCTGCTTACTGCTTTATATCTTCTTTGAAATCCTTTTACATACATTACTTCATTGGACACACAGAATTTTAAACTTGGAAGAGCCTAATAGTTCAAGGGCTGAATTCCACCAACGGGAAGTTGGTGGCATCCATAACTCATGGATCATCCATGGTTTTTGCATGGTATTTTGAACTGGCTGCTTTAAAACTGTGGTCATTCTGACTTTATTGCCCATTTTTACCTTAAACATCAAACCAGGTCACGTTCAGCTTGCTTGTTAATTGTAGAGAAATGAGAACAGCAGACCCATCTGCCCTCCCACGCTTGAGCTCTAACCATCTCTACACCCATGGGAGCACGAAGCCATCTTAGACTTTCTTCCTCAGTCACTAACTCCAAAAGTCTCCACTGCCATGGAATATACATGTATTGTGATGATGTTTTTAAACCTAAATTTTTAGTGTCCCCCAGTTTTGTGGTTTGGGGAGAACAGGAATGAAACAAGTTAGGGAAAGGTACAATAATAAATCTTTTGACTAATTTTTAAAGAAGTGGCCTGTATCTTTTAGTATACCACTTAGTGAATGCTATGATAATTTTTTCCCCAGGTCAGATGGAGCTCTCCCAGGGTGCCGGTCATCTGATGACACCACCCATTTCTCCAGCCATGGCGAGTAGAGGAAGTGTCATTAACCAGGGTCCAATGGCAGGGAGACCCCCAAGTGTGGGTCCAGTGCTGTCAGCCCCGCCACACTGCTCAACGTACCCAGAGCCCATTTATCCTGCTCTTCCTCAAGCCAGCCACGACTTTTACGGGACCAACACTAACTATCAGACTGTGTTCAGGGCACAACCTCACCCCCCGTCAGGACTCTATCCTCATCGCCCTGAGCATGGTCGCTGCGTGGCCTGGAGTGAACAGCAGCTTTCTAGAGACTTCTTCAGTGGTAGCTGTGCTGGGTCTCCATATAACTCTCGGCCGCCTTCCAGCTATGGACCATCCCCACACAGTCAGGATGTACACAGTATGCAGTTTTTAAATACAGGAAGCTTCAATTTCCTGAGTACCACAGGGGCTTCCAGCTGCCAAGGAGCAACATTACCTCCAAATTCACCGAATGGTATGAAAAATTTGTAAAATATTTTCCTGGCTTTGAGTTGGTGATAAAACAAATCAGACATGGAGTTCCACCCCTGCTGAGTAGCATGTCGTCCCATGCAGACTTTCTGGAGATCACAGAAGTTTGGAATTTGGGGTTCATTTCTGCTGCGAACAAACATACCCCTAATTCTGTGGCTTTATTAAAGTTGTCTTTTTACGTGCCACATGTGATGAAAATATATGATGTCAAACGACATTTGAGACCAACCTTAGTAGCCCCAAAGAAGAATGTTCTGTCCTTTGAAAATATTTTTTTAGTGAATATTTTTTTCCAGACACTTAGCAGAAGATCTGAATGACTAGGACCCAAATTATGACCTCTGTTAGGCTGATAAAATACTGGAAGTTAAGGAGTTAGAGAGACCTGTGGACTTCTTCAGGCACCAAATTTAGTTCTATGTGTAGGCTGTGTTGACGCTTCTCTCTTAAGTGTAGGCCTGCCCTTCCTTCAGAAACATGAATCTATAAATAAAATTGGTATTTGACAAGCAGGGTAATCTTTGTGAGAGGCTAATAGTACTTTTTTTCATTCATAGAAGATCTTGGTAATTTAGATAAGGGAAATTAAATTAGAGAGATGTAGCCTTTAAAAATTAAGAACAGGATAACTCATGTATGTTTTTCAAAAACAAACGAAATTACAGCATAGTGAACCATTCCATTTACTAAGTAGAAATCCAACTGTATAGTAAATATAGATGTGAATGTAATATTTACAGTATATTTTTAGGCTCTAACCTATCATCTTGTCCACTTTTACCTTCCTGAAAGAGTCTTTGTAATAAGTTCACAGTCCATTCTTGACATTCTCTGTTGCAGGATACTATGGAAGCAACATGAACTACCCAGAGTCTCATAGACTTGGATCAATGGTGAACCAACATGTTTCTGTCATCAGCACTGTTCGCTCATTGCCTCCCTACAGTGACATCCACGATCCACTTAACATTTTAGATGACAGTAGTAGAAAGCAGACCAGCTCGTTTTATGCAGACACATCACCTTCAGTTGCATGTCGAACTCCAGTAGTAGGTAAATTATTTTAGTAGTTCTTGAAAACATTTAAAAAAGTTGTTAACCTCAGATATGCAGTATTACTTGGGAGGGTGACCATTGAGGTGGCCTGGCCACTCATGTACCTTCAGTTGATTTATCACTTTGGATCTGACATTATATTTTTGTATCTGTAACTAACAGTTTGCTATTATTCAGAATGCATATCCCTACTGCTAAAATCTACTGCTAGACCTATTATTATTTCCAAAAAGAATAGCTGGCATCCGCTATATAAACAAAAATGAATAGAACCTGTCAAAGGCAGTTTGAAAGACTGTGGGGTTTATGAGAACAGTAATGATGTCTTTTTCTTACTATCTTGTTCATGGATGGGCCCAGGGGCAGAGCCAACAGGTATCTTTGGACCCCATAATCTCCATCAGTACCTAAAACTGTTCCAAGTTAAAAGAATTGGTGACTTGTGGTAGGCATTTTCTCAACTGCATGTAAAATGTGATTAGTTCCCTCTGTAGAAAAGTTGCTATTTTTAGTGTTTTAAAACATACAGTTTAGTGTTTTATAACATACAGCTATTTTTAGTGTTTTATAACATACAGTTTAAGTAAAAATGAGCAAAACAGGGCATTTGTCATGGAGTCCTGTAGCATCTTCTTCCACCCAGGTTGCTGTACCTAAGAAAATCCTGAAACTTGAACTAGATACATCACTGGCACTCAGCAAAGTGTCTGCCACATAGTAGAAACTCAAGAAATAAGAGTTGAAAAAGAGAAGACACACATAGAAATTAAGTTGCTAAAATTACTGATAAGGTATCATAGGACAAATGTATATCCATGTGAGTATCAAAGCAGCATGTTAATGTTTGTTTATATGAGATGGTTGAAACCTTCGGATGGAATTGATTTCAGACCAGCATAAGTAAAGGGCGTTAACACCCAACTGGAGCATAAAGGAAAATGAGATAAATTCTCTCTCTCCCCGCTCAGTGTGCTTTTCTAATAATTCAATAGGAAGTACTTCTGCCCTTCCGGTGACCATCACAGATGCTCTCTGAGCAGAGTCTGGCAGCTCATCTCGTGCTATGTGCAGATGGTCATTGCTTCTAGGTTACTCTAATGAAGCAGAAAATTCCACTTCAGGAAGTTTCCTCACTGTGAGACTAAAATGTACCATGTTGCTATTGTTACTATTAGTTCTGTTTGCTTGTAGAGATAGTGGAAGCTTTGGCAGAACATAGCTTAGGTGTCAGATGGATTCTAAGCTTGAGGTGTCAGGCCTGGCTTACAGGTAAATTACATACAGGGCTCCCAGGTGAAAAGAGAGAACAGAGCAAGAGGGTAAGTTGCACAGAGGAGTTAGCACCTACCTTATGTCTCCTTAGTTATATATCCTGGTTTTGGGTGACAGAGTAGATGGTAATTAGAACAATAAGGAAAACAACAACCAGAAGGCAGCACCCATAAATGCAAGAAGTGTAGTGTTAGTGAGCCAATTAGTGTGATTTTTTTAAGAACCTACTCTGTGCCAAACTTCGTTCTAGGTGTGGGGATATAGTAGTGATCAGGCCGGAGTTCCTGCCTGTAAGAAGTTTACATCTCAGTAAAGGGAGATAAAGCAATGAATATACAAGCAAATGCATTGAAAGGATAATTTCAGGTACTCTGACGTCAATTGAGTAGAGTAAAATGACAGATAGTAATGGAGGAGCTGCTTCTAGGTTAGGTAGTTGGAAAGGAAACCTGAGGTGAGAACACTGGAGTTGGAAGCTGAGGGCCAAGGAGGTACATGACATGGAGATCTGATGGAGTTCGAGGCAGAAGAAACAGCAAGCGCATAGCCTCTGAAACGGGAACACGGTTGGAAAGTTCACTGCGCCGAAAAGAGGCCGGTATGTTTTGAGCAAGGTGGATAAAGAAGAGAGTGGAACGAATCAGAAGGTACCTGAATTCACACAGGTGCCTGTTATGAACCAGGGCAAGGAGGCTGGATTTTGTTCTGAGTAATGGGAGGTCATTGTAACATTTGAGAAAAGTGACAATCTGATTAAGATTCAGCAAGATTACCCTGGCTCTATCTGCAGGGTGAGAGGGTGGGGCAAAAGTGAGGTCACAAGACTAATTAGATGGTTGCTGTGTTGGTCCAGATAAGAAGACCCTGGTTTGAACTACGACTGTGCAGGTGCAGATGGAAAGAGGAGGTATATTGGGTATAGCTTTTGGAGGTAGAGTTATGTGAATTTAAGTTTAACGTTGAGTTTCATTGTGAACTGTATAGAAGCAATAAATTCTGGAAGAATAGCAAGGGGGAAGATGGAAGAAGAGGATGGCTTCAGAAACCACACGCACTCAAATTTAGGACAGATACATGTGCTAAATGCAAAAATAAACACAGAGGCCTAAAGTGAGTGGCACTTGCAGAGAAAAGAAAATGTTAGTTTTCAATTACTGATTGTCTTTTCCCTTACAGCATCCAGCATGCAAACCTCGATTCCTTCCTCCTCATCCCAGTGTATGTATGGAAGCTCCAATCAGTACCCAGCTCAAGAAGCCCTGGACTCCCATGGAGCAAATGGGAGAGACATGGTGTCCTCTTTACCGCCCATCAACACTGTGTTTATGGGAACAGCAGCTGGAGGCACTTAAATCAACAGTGCTGGGTGGGGGTTAAACTTTAAAAATCTCTACCACTAAATACTATTCACTGAGACTCCCATCAGAGTAAAAAGAATAAAATATGCAGTGTCGGGACATTGTTTTTCAAGTCGCTGGGACAAAACGATGGACAACCCCCATAGTGAATGGAGATATTGCAGAGTTGACCTTGCACACAAATTGTTTAAAACACGATCTCATTATTAATCATCACTTCAAATAGTATCAAGTGGAACCAGTGGAGCTTTGAAGAAGCAAATATTTCAACTATGAAGATTTAATATTTCACTTCCTAATTTATTGAAAATTCGTGTGCTGTTGTTTCGTCTTTGGTTTCTAAAAAAAGAGAAAATTTTATTTAACGCCTTTAAAATACCTTTAATTTATTAGGATCTCAGATTCATTGTTACTACCCCTTATTTGACAAAAAGTCAAATGTGTATGTTCTACCTCCTATGGAAATGTTTACAAGGTCAAGACTTAATTCAACGCAGCCCAAACCAAAGTTGCTTGACTTTCCATTCCTGTGCATTAGTGTGGTGATTTCTGTTACATAGCAGTATTCCAATTCTATGTAACTGAAAGGACATTATAAATGCTTTCCCTCTCTATTTAAAAAGGATGAGAAATAAACAGAATAAGGTGTGGAAATATTCTTCAAGGTGTGCTTGCTCTCAGGGCTGGGACTGTTTCTGAAGAATACTGGGCAACTCTCTGAATATCAAATTAAAGAGTCAGGCTGGTTGGTCAAAATATCATTCACCCAAAGTATCAATTCAAAAACACTCGCACATCAAATACATGCATGTAAGTATAAAGACGTCATGATGTGGAGGCTGTTTGACTTGTACACATTGGAAGTAGTCTTTAATCGAGTACTTTGTTTATAAAGGGAGACTGTAGGAGTGTTCAGGGATCATCTGGAAGCAAAGACAAATTCAGAAGTGAAGGATTTATTATATATAAATTAATACAATTTGATATACCACCTACCTAGCTTGTTTCTTTTTCATGTATCTTAGCTGAAATGTCTGTTGTAAAACTCATGGCCTATAGTGGGAACATTTTATCAACTTTACAAGCTTCTCCTACAGCCTTATGCCAGGCATCAAATTACTTTTATGAAGGATTTGGTTATACTATTAGCCTTGGGTACATTATGAAAGGATCTGTAAGCCCTGAATACCCATTATATACCATGATGGAATTTGGTAAAGACAAACTGTAGGATTGTTTTCAGCAACCAATGAACAATTAATGTGGACTTGGAGTGTTGCTGCCATTTGCTCAGTAGTGTGCTCAATAGTATGTAGTTTATAAACTAATTGAGCAGAAAAAATTTGCAACAGTAATAAATCATGACAAAAAGTAAGCCAAGAGTTCCATTCCTTGCTGTGATAATATTGTAAGAGTACAAGGAGAGTGAAATGAATAAGGACTAGGATTGAAGTAGAAAACAAAACAGTTTTAACAAGTGTTTGGATGGAAGCCTTGAAAATTAAGAACTGAATTTCCATTGTATTGTAATTAAATATATATTCAGCATCTAGTTTGTGTCAGGCACATTGGAAAATACAAAGATGAAAAAGATGAAAATTAAAACACAAAGAAGAAAAGGGCACTGTTCCTATTTCACTTCCTAAGTTTTAGTAAGTTTTGATGTGATGGTGAAGGAGTGATGTGATAGAAAGTAGAAGCTCCCTGAAGACTTTTGAGCAGAAAAGCGATATGGGGAAAGTGATGTTTAGGGAACATGGAGCAGCAGTTGGAGGGAGGAGATGGACGGATAGGAGAGGACTTAGCCTGCGAATGGGCCGCTTGGGAGGTGGTTCCTCTTATGCAGAGTCCAGCAGGTAAGTGCAAAGACGATGTGGAAGCAAAGTGAATGGGGAGGGGAGAGAGAAAGAAGCATGAGCATCATTTCAAAGAATATACTGAAGGATTGGTGACTGACTACATATAAGGGGAAAAAAAGGAATATGTCAACAGCAGCTCTGAAGTTTTCCTTAACCTTATTTGCAAAGCATTTCAGTGCAAATAGTTGACCTTATATTGACATTCCCTTTGTAGATGAGGGAAAATGGTCTGGAGCAGGGAGAAGCTGAACAGAGAAGTGAGTGGTGTCTCTGGGTTTCATGTGCATTGGCTCAGTTTTGACAGTTGAGAAGACTAACTTGCCCTTTTCCCCAGGCAGTGAGACTTGAGTTCATCTCTATTAGATGTATAACAGTGTTTCTCAATGCAGGCCCTGTTGGCTTTCAGGCAGGGCAGTTCTTTGTTCCATAAAACTATTGTGCATATCACACAAGATTTAGTAGCCCTGGCCCACAAACACGAAAAGCACTCCCACCGCCTCTGGCCTTGTGAAGACCAAAATTTTCTCCCATATTTCCAAACACCCCTGGAGGCAGTGCCACCCATGTATGAATTAAAGGTGACAGCAGCTTTAATTTTACTTAGAAGGAGCTTCAGACATTTCATACCTCTCCCCTTTCAGCCACACTCATCATTTAAGAATCGTTTCCTTCATAAATCTAAAGTTTGGATATTCAAGGCATTTTCTGCTCTTCTTAGTATTCTTTTTTCAAAAAATTATTTTTATTCTTGTTCAATTACAGTTGTCTGCATTTTCCCACCACCACTCCCCTCAACCCCAGCCATCTCCTGATTCCACCTCCCACTTGCTTTTGTCCATGAGTCCTGTAGAGTTGTTCCTGAAAACCCTTCTTCTCTCCCTCCCCAATATCCTCTCCCCTCTCCCCTCTGATTACTTTCAGATTTTTCTTAATTTCTATGTCTTTGGTTGTATTTTGTTTGCTTGTCTGTTTTGTTGATTAGGTTGCACTTAAAGGTGAGATCATATGGTATTTGTCTTTCACCACCTGGCTTATTTCACTTAGCATAATACTCTCCAGTTCCATTCATGCTGTTGCAAAGGGTAGGAGCTCCTTCTTTCTTTCTGCTGAGTAGTATTCCATTGTGTAAATGTACCATAATTTTTTGATCCATTCATTTACTGATGGGCACTTATGTTGTTCCAGCACTTGGCTATTATAAATTGTGCTGCTGTGACATTGGGGTGCATATGTTCTTATGAATTGGTATTTCAGGTTTCTAAGGATATAATTCCAGCAGTAGAATTGCTGGGTCCAAAGGCAGTTCCATTTTTTAGTTTTCTGAGGAAATTCCATACTGTTTTCCACAGTGGCTACACCAGTCTGCATTCCCACCAACAGTGAACTATGGTTCCCTTTTCTCCACATCCTCACCAGCACTTGTTGTTTGTTGATTTGTTTATGATGGCCATTCTCACCAGTGTGAAGTGGTATCTCATTGTGGTTTTAATTTGCATCTTTGTGATGGCTAGTGATGCTGAGCATCTTTTCATATGTCTGTTGGCCATCTGTATGTCCTCCTTGGAGAAGTGTCTGTTCAGTTCCTTGGCCCATTTTTGAATTGAATTGTTTGTCTTTTTGAAGTGGAGTCATGCAAGTTCTTTATTATTTTATTTAATATAATTCAGAGACTAAACCTGTCTAGTAACAACTTCAAGAAAAAATAAAAGTCAACTACATTATTAACATAACATCACAGATTAGAAGAGATCTGGTTTATTCTACTTTCTTTAGTCAGGGTTGAACCAAAAGAAGTTAGGGCTCTGGTCAGTTATGTGTTCCCAAGTATGTTTTCAGGTTAGAAAGTTATTACAAAAAGTCATTTAAACTAAATTTTAATTACAGTTGTGATATAAAAGCTTTATCTTTGGTTCTTCTTTGAGAGAGAAGGGCCCGTGAGACTCTCAAGGTCCTGCATGTCATAGCCCATTTTGGAAAGAAAAAGGGGGATATTTGTCATTGCAATAATGTCTAATGGGAGGAGGTGCACTGGCATACAGTGTCAGGACTAAGGATGTGAATAACTTGTGATATGAGGGACAGATTTGCACAATGAAGGATTGTCCAGCTCAAAAGCTAATAACACATTGAAGAAATGGAGGTAGACCAGTAGGCTGAGAGATGATTGTCCTGAAATTTTGCCCAGTAGTGATATTCTTTTGTAAATGGTATCTACCCCAATCAGATAAGCTCTTCAGGAACTATGACTGTGAAACACACACAACCTAGAGCAACAAGCAGGTAGAGGAGTAAGGCTACAAAGTCAGAGAAAGTGAAGGAGATCTAGAAAAAAGCAGAGTTGTGAGAGTGCTGCAGTGGACAGCAGTGGGTGGGCCCTTCTAATGGGACCCTGAGACAAGAAGTTCCTAAGTGAGATTTGTGACTGTGCTACCCTGACCAGTGAGGGGCAATACCCAGTTCTCTCTACTTGAATTAGCCCCTGGAGCACTCAGTGGATAAGGTCTTCATTTAGTCGCTCTGAGCACAGCTGCTTTGAATATATCACTATATCCTCAATGACATGTTTTCCTCTTCTTCAGAAAAAGTGGATAAACAATAAACTAGAGAACCACTGAATCAATGCTCACACAAATGCACTTAACAAAAAATAGGGCAAAGAATATGCCAATTCTTGAAAGTCAGCCCAGGTAGTACATTGCCACCCCCCCCCAAAAAAAAAGAGAAAGAGAGAAAGAAAGAAAAAAGGACGGAAGGAAGAAAAAAGGAAGGAAGGAAGAAAAAAGAAGGATGGAAGGGGAGGAAGGAAGGAAGGAAGGAAGGAAGGAAGGAAGGAAGGAAGGAAGGAAGGAAGGAAGGAAACCCTTAGAGATAAACAAATTCTGAAACCCAAATCCAGAGCTCTAACATTTCAAAAAAGCAGGAAGTTAAATGAGAGTGGTTTTTCCAAACTCCCTGGAAAGAAATAGTTCAGTCACTCAGATTTCCATATGACAAAGAGTAAAATTAATCTTACAAGTCTCAAAATAATGGCTATGATCTCTTATAAGGTCTGGTGCAGTAAACTGTTCACACTGTATTGTGAAGGTAAATTTACAATCCTAGGTTAGTTGCAGAAATTTAAACAGAAAACCTCCCAGAAAGGTAAACAATAGTGGTTAAAGGCATACAGGACATTTTGTGCTTTGGGAAAGATAAGAAATGATGAATTTATATAAAAGATTATTGTACTATCTCATTCAATTATTGAAATCTAAATTAAATCCTCGAGTTTGTAAATGGCAGAGAACACAGCCTGTCTGTTACAAAAGCACACTGATTAAATGAAAAGAAAATAAATTTCAGTTACCCCTTGATTATAGGCATTAGCAATGGCTAGAAAAGATCAGTAGTTGTAAGTAGACACCACTAAACGATCTATTCACTAATTCTGAGATATTTTACTACCAAATGAGGTCTTATTTCTGTTCTCTTTGGTAAAAAGTTTTTCAATTAGTTTTCTAACATCAGAATCTTATTAGTGCTTAATTTCTATTGAACTTGGCTACATAATTCTATGATAGAAATGCTTTCCATTATAAAAATAGTCTACTTCAGAACAAGCAAAAGATTTATGTAGTTTTATTTTGTAGAATCTAATCCAGTTGGAGAGATCTCTGATTTTCCCCCAAATCTCTCTTCTAATATCTATAATTCAATCATATTAATGCAGATGTTTATGAGGATAAAATTGACCACTTACTAGTTTGACCATTTTACTTTTTATGTTAGAAGGTTCTAGTAAAAGCCTCTTTGTCCATTCAATAGCATGGGAAGCTTTGAATATATATATATATGTATATCATATGTGTGTATGTATAATATATGTATATATGCTTCTAGATTCTTTTTCCTATTAAAATTTTATCTCATTATTTTATCTCAAGACTTAATTTTTATTTATTGAGTATTTTTAATGAAATGTCTTGGTAGCATTCTTAGGCTTGGTTAGGTTCTGTTAAGGAGTTAATGTGTTGAAGATTCTAACAGACAACTCTGTTTATCTCATATCTTAACAAATTTGTCAGCTCACACTGGTGATAAGAAGAACTGACAATAGCCCTGGCTGGTGTGGCTCAGTGGATTGAGTGCTGGTCTGCAAACCAAAGGGTCACTGGTTTGATTCCCAGTCAGGGCACATGCCTGGGTTGCAGGCCAGGTCCCCAGTAGTGGGTATGCAAGAAGCAACCGCACATGGATGTTTCTCTCCCTCTCTTTCTCCCTCCCTTCCCCTCTCTCTAAATGTAAATAAAGCAGACATTAAACTAAGCATTTACACAATTGGTAACAGTAAAGAAATGATTAATTGAAATTGTGAAAAGAGGTGAGGGCTGCTCAGAGAAATCATATAACAACAGTTGAGCTCATGGAGAGGTGTACAAGACAGATGGTGTCAGGAGAGCAGGTCAGGAAACTTCCTGGGAGAAGGGACCTACTGAGAAGGAAAGAAGAAGTGGGAAACAGGTGATGCTAGGGAAGGGAGTTTTGGGGGGAAGGGTGAGCAGGCAGGACAAGTGTTCAGACAGGAATCCAGCAGGTAAGGAGGCACAGGATAAAAAGATGTGGTGGAACTTGAAGAGCCAGAATGAGTTTAGAAAGATACTTTGGAGGCTTTTAAACTTTAATGATTATAGTGGTTTGTTGATAAAACATGACAAACTCATATGATTGTGAAGATCTATAAGGTATTGGAAGAGGTTGGTAAGAATGTCAAGCTGAGATTTTTATAAATCCTGCTTTTGTGGAACTATTTTCATGATGACATCAGCATTGTTTTTCTAGAATCTACTATTAAAAATAGCCTGTAAGCTCCTTCAATGTGTTCAATGACAGTACATAATTAAGAAATTTAATTTCGTGGTTTCATTTTTATTGGGATATAATCAACATATAACATATTAGTTTTAGGAAGTTGTTTTCTTTAATGAGAATCTGAATTTGGATCTCTTTTTAAAATAATTATTTTAGCTAATAATTTAAGTTTTAATAGAATTCTCATTTCTTTTTCCAGAAATTTAATTCTTGGCTTCCTCCCTTGAAAAATGCATTTAAATAACAGGGAAAGGAAAAATATGTTAATGCTTTGAAGTGGCACTTTTTCTGTATTGCTGATGTGATTAATTTCAACCCTAATGTTGAAGGAAACCAAAGGTGAAGAGAAGGTCAAAACCAAGATGTCTCAGTGTAATGTGGTGACTTCACATCTTTTCTTAAAATAGATGTCTTAGAGTCTCCAAGAATTGGGAGAGAAGCACATTTACAAAGGTGAAAAATTAACTTCCCAATATGATACCTGCTCTAAAGTAAAGAGAAACCATTGTTTTTATTAGTTAAAAACAAGGGTGGTGTTCTTACCAATCAATAGTCAGAATGAGGGTCAAAGATTTACAGCCTTCAAGCATCTTTAAACACACTGAAGCAAATACAAGCTTCGTGGGCAGTTTGTTTATCTAGATTTGTTATTTAACTCTGTGTACTTTGGCTTATTAATGCTTTACATATGACCTCTATGGAAAATAAAATTGTTTCCATATTTTATGTTACAAAGTAGCAAGATTTCTTGAATCTTGGGAGTAATATATATCTACTATTTGCCTTCTTGTCTCCCCAGACATATATTGGTTTTAACTCATTACTAACTGTCTAGATTTCTCTACAATTCATAATATTCACTTGAACTCTGCTTCCCAAAGAACGTTCAGCTAGGAAATATGCCTGAAGATGGTATAAGATGTGTTTTCACAGAAAGCCGAGCACTCATTTGCCTAGGATGTTAGAGGCACTTGGACGGTGAGCTAGCAGAGGAAGCCCTCCGAGAGCACGTTGATCTTTCAATGGAAGATAACTTTGTGGCATAGCAGTGGGTCTCTCGCATCCTGATGTGAACAACTGCCAAGAATTGACTAGTGAGTCCTGGAAATGGAACGAACTGCTTGTCTTTGACACATGCTTCAGTGTTAAGTAGCTTGCCCTAGAGAAACTCCCATATAGTTTTCCTTGGGCTCCCTGCACTTAAGAACATGAGACCAGATAGGGTAAAGCAGGGAGAGAGAAGTATCAGGATGACATGAGCTAATCTTGAGTTCTCCTAGGAAAGGCATGGCCCCCAAAACAAAAACTTTCCTTTATATAACAGCATTGAAGTGATTGTTCTTGTTAAAATATGAAACAGGACTAACCTAAACTATGATTTCAAAGGAAAAACACATAACAATTTCAAACACTTACTACAAAGTCAGACAAGTCTGTGTTTCTAACCACATTAACCGTGTGACTAGTTAAATGTCTTCTCATCTGCAAAGTGGACTTAGTAACCCCACAAAGGGTTTTTGTGAGGATTAGTTGAGATAATGCTCATAAAATATTCAGCACGATGGTTTCTGACGGACACACAGGCTCAGTAAATGGTAGCTGCTATTCGTTTTCATTGTTATTCAAATCCATAGAATCAGAAGTGCTACTGAAAGCAATGCCAACTGTTCTTGTGTGTCTTTATGTGTGATGTGGACAGCTCTATTGCTACAGTTTTCTAGCAAGATAGCCCAGGCTGGTATAATTAAATAAAAATTTATAATGTAAAAGTAAAGGAAAAAAGCAAAAGGCAGTCAATCATTAACTACCCCAATATGGTTTCATGAAAGTGGAACTCACAGGAAACAATATGGTCTGATTGTTAGATATAAAAACATGATTGCAAACAATATTTAAAAGTAATTTTGTTTCTACGTGTTTTACTGGTTTTATACAATGATACAAATTATTCCTCCATTAATCAATTCAATTCAGGGAGGTAACTATCAATGTATTTCAGTCTCATTGTCTTTGTTTTCACAGACCTATAATCAGTAGCCATAAAAATTAGATTTTTCTATGAAAAATTATATTAGAAAAACATTTTAATGAATTTTATTCCCCTTTTACAGTTAGCTAAATTAATATTTAAAATATAAATGGCTAAACTTATAACCAGAAATTATTGTGTTAGACATTTTGAATACCTTTATAATTGCAAGGTTAAGGACAAGGTGCTTTCTGCTCTCATTCTTGCTATTATAAAGAAAACCATTACCCAAGCCTAAAGCACTCTCAAGCTACTAGTCTAAAGATCAACTATTGATTATTGACTATTGAACATCTCTCCCACGATGTACTTCAAGCACCTAAAGCTCAGCATGTACAGACCTGGAGCCATGAGCTCTGTTCTCAAGTAGAGTTCTCACTGTTTTCTCTCCTCATTATACTCTTGTGGGAGTGAAAAACCTGGAAGTCATCCTAAACTCTCCCTCCTGTGCCCTCTCCCAGCTACTCTATCCCTTTATTATCTTCAGGAGCTCCCTTCTCATCCTCCTCATCCTCATGGACAATGCCTTACCCCACTCTCATCTCTTGCCAGAATTACGGGATTAGCCCCAACCGAATCAGCTTCTCCACCGCTCCCAGAGGAAGCCTCCTGAAACACAAATGGCACCTCTTCTCTGGCTCCTCTGTGATCTCAGAACAAGGCATGGATTTAAGGCTTTTTTATTTTTCCTGCTTGGACCTAGTGTTAATCAATATAATGTAAATGCTCTTTGAAAATTTGTATGCAACTGGAAGTTTCATGGGATTTTTTAGGTGTTAGAAGTAATCACTTTGTAGGTTCTGGGATTTCCTTTATGTTTTATGGTCAGAGTAGAAATAATAGGACTATGAATGATAAATGGTCAATAGAGATGAAATGCTTATAAAAATCAATAGCTGTAATGGCTCTAAAATATTTCAAGACATTAGCACTTGACATAAACAACATTGAAGGAAACCTTATTTAATTGGAATTTTTGGCTCAATTCTCAGCCTTTCTAATGTGTGACAGAGTGATACTGAAAGACTAAGGGAAAAGACCTTTATAGACCTCAATGCCATATAGACAGAAAGAGGCTTCACTGAGTCTAAGATTGAGATTTTTTTAAAGTAGTACACAGAAATTCAATAAATGCGGCAAACTCTCTTCCTCTTCATTCTGTCGCTTCTGTGTTTGGCTGATTCTTACTCCACCTTCCAGTATAGGTGTTGTATGCCTTAAGCACTCTCTCCTGAAACCCCAAAGCCCAGGTTACTGTCCCTCCTATACGCTTTCTTTAGCTTATATTTCCACATTGGGGAAATACAAAACCTAAATAAGATGATAAGATGACTTATCATCTTATTTTTGTTTCCTGAACTAAACTATTAGCACTGGGATGGCTGAGGTGATTGTTAGGTTGATATATTTCCACAATAAGTACATGTTCACTAAAATTACTTGTAAGGAGCACCATTAAACTCATAATGAATAACTACCTTTGGGTCCATTGCTCTAGAAGCTGTGTAGCAGATAACACAATGAAGATCAAATCCCCTATCAATGTCAATGTTACAGTTCATTCTTTGAAGTTCAGTTAATATTGATGAGGTTATAAACATGTGGCTTCCTCTCTTGAAATTATTCCTCCATGCAAACATACCTCTCAATAGCCTAGCAACTCATTTGCCTTCTGCTTTCAAGGCTAGATGCATCCCACATTCCCTTAGGTAAAGGAATGATTCAGACTCATCTTCCACATATCCACGTGAAGAAATAAAATCCAATTTTCCATCCAAGGTCAGTGCAAACAACAATATCCAACCATCAAGAACTTTGCTGAGTTACGTTAAGGAGATCAACTCCTCCTGGGACTGTTTTTTCTGAGATGTGACTTTGTATTTGTGCTTCTGCTCAACTACAAGTAACTCATAGAAAAAAGCTGTGCCTGGAATCCCTTCAGTTACTATAATCTGTATAGACAGTAAGAAAGATACTGCGATGTTCCAGGTAAAAGTAGTTATAGCCTCAACTCAATGATTTCAGTAGGTTAAAAATAAGAAAAGACAAGACTTAATTACTTGGATGTGGGGAATGGAGGTGATGGTAAGAACGACGGAAGAGAAAAGGAGAGATCCAGACACTTGGTATGTGATAATACGAATAACTGATTATGCAATATAGGAGGGAGTGTAGTGTTTCTGTCTGGATACATGGGTGAAGAGAGACAAGAAACATAAGTATATTATGCAAATTGGGAGATGACGGATTGGCCTATATTTCTGGTCTAAAATCCAGGGGAACCATAAATGCTGGAAATACACACTTGATGCTCATTAAGATAAGGTGTTACTTAAAACTGTGTCAAAGTTATCACCCAGGCAGAGTTCATAGATTGAACACAGAGCAAGGCCAAAGACAAATCCCTGAGAAAATACTGTTTAAAGAGAACATAAGGAGAAGGCATCCATGAAGGAGACTGATGGCCGGAGGTAGGAGCAGAAAATAGAGAAATCTGTGACTTAAAATGAAGGAAGGAGAGATTTCCAAGAATGCATGATGGTCAATAGTGGCAAACATAGTATAGATTCTCCAGAAAAAAAGGTCTGGAAAATACCTATCAGGTTTGGTAAGGCAGAGTGTTGTAAGCAAAAGGAAGCTTGTGTATATTTAGATGGAATTGTGAATGGGAAGTAAGAAAAAGACCATGAGTAGAGAACATTTTATTAAAAACCTTTTGGACTCCCTGCTTTTGAGAACATGGGACTACAGGTTTAAAAGGGAGCTGTT
This sequence comes from Desmodus rotundus, assembly GCF_022682495.2. NCBI lineage: Eukaryota > Metazoa > Chordata > Mammalia > Chiroptera > Phyllostomidae > Desmodus > Desmodus rotundus. Next base: position 67,721,294 of record NC_071397.1, read on the forward strand.
TGTTTTCCTTTTTCTTTTTGGCTGGAAAAAATTTAAGCATGCTTATGGACTACAGAGAAACAGTTGGCAGCGAGGAAGGCGTTGAAGGTTTGGGAGAGAGGGAGACCATGAACGGGGTGACATACCGGGCCAGGTGTCTTTCCCTGCGGGGGGGGGGGGGGGGGGCTGCATCAGTGGAATGCACTGTTGCTGCTTTTCTTCTCGCTGCCCCACCATGCCTTTCTCTGTTCACATGCTATTTGTTACCTATTCACATACTTTGGCAGGATCTGCAACACGACTCATCTATTTATAAGCCTTGTTTTTCCAAGTTCTTTTGCAAAAATCAGGTAATGAAAAGGAGCTGGTGATTGGTGAGGAAAGATTCCTCTCTTAGGTTGTATACTTTTTCCTTAATTTGTACATCACTAACAAAAGACCACGTGATTCAGTTTTCCTCATTCAAGAGACAAGCTCAGTTTTCAAAGCAAAATAGACACAACACCGTTGTGATGTGGTAAAAATTTTTGCAAAATCCAAGTTAATGGGCACATCTCACAGAATTCCCTGACTGCCTGAATTGAATTTGGGTAGGTTTTAAACTACTGCATCACACACACGTGTGCAGAGGATACACAAAGTTATATTGCTTTCCTGGTGCTTAAGTGAAGCGAGAAGTTCTGATAACAATAACAACCCAGCTGGTGCGGCTCAGTGGATTGAGTGCCAGCCTGTGAGCCAGAGTCGTCACTTTGATTCCTGGTCAGGGCACAGGCCTGGGGTGTGGGCCAGGTCCCCAGTAGGGGGCACTTGAGAGGCAACCACACATTGATGTTTCTCTCTCTCTTTCTCCCTCCCTTCCCCTCTCTAAAAATAAATAAATAAAAACTTAAAAAAAAAAAGAAAACAATAACAAACCATAGGCACATTTAGTCTAGTTTAGAGGCAGATATCAAACTTCCAGCTTTTTAATTACCTAGTGAAAAATCCCTTACTCTATTCCTGATCTCAGCCCACTCCGAAGACTTACTCCTCCATCCTCATGTGTGACCAACAGGACAGAGTAGAAATGTGGTGAAGTGTCCTGCTCTGCTCATTGTGTGGTAGTCTTTACAAGCAGAACATGCAATGCTTTGTCTTTTTACTTTCATGAATGGATATGCAATTTAAAAGTCATAATGCAAAAATAGCAACATTAAACAGCTTTGTCAGAATGACATGTAACTTCCCTAGGTTCCTTTGTTTTTCTTTTTATTTCTAATAATCTCGTGTTCTATCAGAGAGCTTCTCCTGCTTCTATTCTTTTCTCCTCTTTCTTTTCTGAAGTTCATAGCTGACATGACAATTTTTTGTCCACTGCCCTCACCCCACAGCCAACACTTACTACCTTCAATCAGCAGCTCTACAAGACTTTCTGAAGTAATCAGTCACTATATCAACCCATAAATACTGTTAAGCACCAGTACTATTATTCTGAGAGGTGGGAATATACAGTTTCCCAAGCAAGAGCCATTGGCAGGTATACTCACTTTACATTTTGGTGCTTGTCTGTACAGAGAGCACTACTAATCATTATAACCTGAGTCCTAAGCCCCAGGAACAGTATGAAGAATCAGCTATAGGCAAGAAAGGTACTTTAGCGTCAGAATGACCTGGAAGTTCAATGATGTTTGATAAGTTGTTACATAAGAAATTTGGGGAATCCGATGTATTATCATCATTTGAATGACTTACATCAAAGATAGTAAGGATTCGTAGAAACTCCAAGATACTGTATAAATTTTCCTCAAGTGCTGGAAGAAACATATTAGTGCAGCAAATACCAAGGGAGCCCTGGAATAAATCCCTCCCCCACAACCTTGTTGTTCTTGACAAATGAAGGCCATTTATCTGGAAACTATTAATTAGCAAATATACATATATTGTGGAGTACATATGCATGTTTTGGCATTAGCTGGTATAATCCTGAGAATTCTACCCCCTGCTTAATAACTACAAAAAGAAAGAAGAGGACTACAAATACAAAACATGAGGAGGCAGGAGAAAAAATTTAAATGAAAATAAGCAAGCAAACAACAAAAGTAACCAATCTGTGGCTCTTTCAGATTCACAAAAATGAATGAGTGAGACACATTTCCATTCAGAGAGTGGCAGTCCCTAGCTATGCATATTCCAATAAACTTTAAATATTCAGTTTTTGTGGAATTCGGCCCCTATATTTCTGTAGACTTTTCCTTCTTAATGGTGGCACAGATGGACTCACAATTGGAGAGCAGGTAAAAAGATTACATTTTGCAGGTGAACTAGGAACACTGACCTACCTTCCTCTGGGCTTGGTTGATCATTACCCTTAATCAAATAAAGGGCCACATGTTCCAGCTGCCCTTATGCCCTGGTTACCACAGGGAGAGAACGAAAGGAAAGAAAGAGAGGGAGATAGAAGGAAGACTTAAGACAAGATAGATGGTTTTATATACATTTTTATATCATCTGAATACAGGCATTTCCATGCACTCAGATACTTCATTTTTATTAAAAAAGAACATTTAAATGGTATGAAAATGGTTCACAATAAATAATTTACTCTTGTTGTACTGAAAACAATACTTTATTGCAACAAATTCAAACTTTTAAAATTAGAAATATTATGCAATGAAGACATAGAAACAAATCTGAATGCCTGATTAGAAGTGGAGAAGAATAGGGTAGAAAGAAGGGGTATGGAAGGAGATTCAGAGAACAGTTCCTCCTCCTGACTTCCTGTCCCGAGGATGCAGATGTGCACAGGCGCACACAAGCACCGCTGCAGCCCGCCCATCTGTACGATGATGAGAGTTACTGGTTTTCTCCGTCTCCACTGAGCTTTCCATTTGAGCTGATGACACTGGGTAGATATTTGTATTTTTGTTACATATTTCTGAAAGCAAGCACTCCAGAATGAGTATTTCCACCAAATGAGTTTTAAAACCTAGTGTTGTTCTGAGACATGGAAACGTCTCAATGTGGTAGAGGGTAGGGAAGCAGATTACAAATTATTATACATGACATAATGTTTTTCTTGAAAACATCATTTTTATTGTATAAATAGAAACAAAAAAAATCTTGGAGAAGGGATTAAGCCTCAAATTATTGATAGTGATTTTCCAGGGTGAGGAAAATTACAGAGGACTTTCTATTTAATGATTTCCTACAATAATTAAATTTTGTTGATTACTATTACAATTATGAAAATACATTTTCTATTATAATATATACATTATTAAGATTTAGGCTGTGGTGATTAAAGTGTTGACGATTTTCTAGTGACCAGGGGCTAATGTGTGTTTTCTTGAGAATTCTGCTACGGAGCAGATCCTGTTTGAACTTGATGAACCAGATTTGTTGACAGAAAAACCCTGAGTACTTAGGTTTTTTTAAAAAAAGGAACCTCTTTTACATTATCCCATTTTATTAGTTCCAAATTAAGGGGAAATAGTAGGTATTATGTTGGCTGATCATATTGTTGAAATTGTTCAAGGTGAGATGAATAGCATACCATTTGTGCCTTTGCAATTAAAATGATAGCTGGCAATTTAGAGAAGAAAAGTGTTTTGGAGAATGTGTCTGGTGGGGGTAACTAAGTAAATTTAGGATGTGAGAACCTTTCAGATTGGATGGCAAGAGCGACTGGATTGATGAGAGGGGCTGAGAAGCATCAAGCCAGCCCTAGAGCGACATCACTCTCAACATGAGATCAGGTGTCTTAAAGATAAGTTTATCTTCTTTCGATTTTGAAAGGGAAGTGAAGCTGAGAAAGGGTTTCAGTTTTATTCATTAACTTTAAAAGATTAAAGACTATGATTTTCAAGTACAACACAACAGAAATGTGCTTGGAATGCAGTGCCATTTTATTGGACATTTCTAGGGCTGCTGAGTCAGGGAGGCCTTGACCACTGCACAACGCACAGAGCTTAACATGAAGATAAAACTCACAGTCTATTCTTTTGGCATCAACAAAGTCATTTGCTCAATCCTGATGGTATAATTTCAAAGTACAAAGAAAGGGGCTTTGTAGTTTTTGGCAACCTGAAGCCACATATATCTTGTAGAAAAGATTGCTTTGAACTAAATTGTTAAGATGGCATTTTGCCTTCCATTATTGGCCAAAATGAAATCAGGATGTCCTTCCTAAGTCATGGGGAATGGCAGAAGTCAAACAGGTGTTTAAGATTTGTATCACATACCTGCAAGTTAACTCTAAATCATCTGATTCTATTAGTGCTGCTCACTTTCCACAGCAAATGGATGTATTCTGGGGAAAAAATAGCACATGTTTTGAGCTGACTGGGTGCATCACAGTCTTTTTGCTACTGAATCTATGTGACTTTATGGCATATGCAATTTGTTGCTTCGTTGTTGCTGCTAAATTTGGTTTTTCTCAAGAAGAAGAAGGTGGGATAGATAGATGCCTTCCATTCCACAGTTGCCTCTTTCTGTGACTCCTTGGAACAAGCAAGTCCCAGGATGAAGAGACAGCTTTCAGTGTTTCCATGGCAACATAGCATTTCTTCAGCATGGCTTTGTCTGTAATCTGCTGTCTGCAGGAAGAGCATCTGCAACTGGCGTTGTCAAACAGAGTCAGATTGGGATCAAAGCCGAACCCTTTGTGACTGGTTGACTGGCAAGAAGAGCAGAGCCCCAGGAGAACAATTGGGTGTCTGATGCACAGCTGATGGGTTCCCGTGCTTTCTCTCACGTCTGGTTTACCTCATTTTATCTATGCTGATAAGAACAAGAAAAGTATGTGAACTGGACAGAGGCCAATGATAACATATTATTAATATACTCACATAAAAATCTAAAGGCATACTTACAACTTCCAAGCAGCATGAGGTCGATCTTTTGCTGTAATTTGTATTGGTCCTACAGCTTTCTTCCACGGGGATCTTAAGGCCTTTCCTCCTGCCTCTCCCACCTCCCATGCTTAAGGAGAAGGAGTCTGTCCATAGCTACAGGAGGCCCCACTGATGTGTTGCTAGGCTGTGATAGGAGGCTTGGTGGTTCCTAAAAGCACCTAGTTCTCAACCAAGTAAAATTTCCTATCCCATGGAAACTATAACCCTGATTAAGTTTTCAGGAAAACAGAAATTTCCCTAAAATATTCAGGGTCCTAGAGAGTATAACTTTTTGAACTGATTATTGAATGTGAAATAGGATTTTTTTCATTCTGCAGAATTGTCCACATGGTTAGAAATCCCAGTAGTTGTCAAAATAGTTCAATTTTTTTGAAATTCTTTTCCTCATGTTAGCTTCAGGTCCTTTTCAAGCTACATGCTTTCATATTTTTAATATATTTTATATTCATTTTCTAGAACAGTTACATATCCTAACATGCCCTTGGATTGAGTTCACACAATACTTTTTATTGGTACCAGAATTTTTGAAATTATTATTATAAATATTTATTATAAGCTCATCAAAACATTAAAAATAAAATTATTCATATCTTGTTTTTCTAAACATAAATAAGACAAAATCTAATGAAAGTTTTGTTGGTCTCTTCATACAACTTTTGATCAGAACCACCATGTAAACATTCTCTAACGTCCACAGTTTCGAGGATCAGTTGCATACAACTGAACTGAATGCCCACCCCTTCAGTAACCTCTGTGTGCCCAGCACAGAGTGTGGCTGATGGTAAATTACTCTTTGTCTTCTATTTCAGGGCAAAAAGAACCATATGCCCACTAATTACCCGGCATAAGCATGGTTTTTATAACAAGTCCTGTTAATACGGTCCCAGTAACATCACCATAGAAAAACAATCCTTCAGTTTGGCAGATGACGAGTTACCCTTATAAGAGAAACTGGATGCTGTTAACTATTTCAGAACCTTCATGATGTCTGTGGCAACTCTGCTATGTTGAATCGCGGTGTTCAACAGGCCGTCATCACATAGTTACAGTGCTCTGGTAAGAAAGAAAGAAATCTACGGCGTGTCCTCTCTGTTTCAGGACTGTACTAAGAGGAAAAATGTATTACCTTAGTAAGTCAGCCCTATGAGATAGGTACTATCAGTATTCACGCCATTTTCCAGATGATAAACCATGTACTGAAGATGTTAGGTGGGTTCCCTGAAGTTACACATCTAGTAAGCAGCAGAGTTAAGAGTAAAAGCTAGGCACCATGAGGCTGAAGCTTGCGTTCTGAGATATTACAGCTCTGTATAGGAGTGACACCCTGCCCTGCCTCCACCCATCCTGCCTTCTCCTCACCCCCAATACACCCTTGTTCCACATTCTAGTCTGCTATTGTTAGCTTGACATGAGCTGTTTAGGAGGAATCCCTGAATTGGGCCTCAAAAATCTCCAGGTTACTTACAGAAAGCCTGTAATTCATAATAAATTTTATGCCTTGTCTGGTGTGGCTCAGTGGATTGAGCACCAGCCTGTGAACCAAAGAGTTGCTGGTTTGATTCCCAGTCAGGGCATGTGCCTGGGTTGCAGGTCAGGTCCGAAGTTGGGGGCATGTGAGAGGCAACCACACACTGATGTCTCTCTCCCTCTCTTTCTCCCTTCCTTCCCTTCTGTTTAAAAATAAATAAATAAAATCTTAAAAAAATAAATTTTATAATAGTTATCAATTATTTTCCTGTTTTGTTTCTCTCCCAAAATGAACATGTAGAAGAGATGTCAGCCAAAGAGAACTGTGAAATTGCTTTAGAAGCACATTATTAAACCTTATATCTAGTTATTTTTATTGGTGAATTACACTAAAACTTTAAGGCAAAATGCCTCAAGGATTTGGTTTCAAGTAGATCAACAGATTGAGACAGACATGTAATTTTTTTAATGCTTCCTACATATTAGACACTATACCAGGTACTTTACACATTATGTCATAAAACCCCACAGCAATCCTGTGACAGAAGTACTTTTATCTTCACTATTTTATAAGTGAGGGGACCTCCACTTAGGGAGGTTAAGCAACGTCAAGTCCATGAAGGGCCATGACTCATATTTTCAAATGCATCTCCCAAATGCAAAAGACGTGATTTATGGTAGTTCAGACATCACTCATGTCCACCGTGTGGAAATCGGGCCACTCGTCTGCTTCTTCTCTCTGGGAACATGAAGGCAGGCCTACAGATTCTCTATCACTACAAAGCTAACACACTTCATAAGCTACTTATTTAAAAAATATCCCCCTTGCCTGAATAGTCTGCTGTGTTCATGGGTCCTCTCGGCTGTAATAAGCACTAAACCACCCGTGACAAGCACACACACTCGGAGTCCTGAAAATACCATGGCCAGCTAACAAGAAAAGTTCCCGGTACTCCGAAACACATCAAAACCTGTCTCTAACACCACCCTATTCGTCCTCTAATAAATTAGTAATAGCTCTGCATGTACAAGAGGAAACAATACACCTTTGAAAAAGAACAGTACTTTCTTTTGCATTTATTTTGAATTCTGTGACAGGCTTACTTTTCCATCACTCAGAGAATTTACTACTTTTTTTCTACTGATTTGTTAGCAAATCAAGGCCCTAAAATCAGGACTGTGAAAGTAAAAAAAAAAAAAGCCATTGTAGATATTTTCTTTACCTTGAAAGGAAAAAGAGTTTACCCTCTCAGCACGACAGATGGTTTTAAATGCAGTGATTACAAAATTCTGAGGGTAAAACGGTTTAATTACAGAGTCAATACTGCCTCCAGCCTGGGCTGAGACTTGAGCGTAAAAACAACAGACGGAGTAGTGCAAACGCTAGGACAATGTTTAACCAGAACTTTGCATAGCTACTGCAGTAGGGTTTTCCATGGGGCTTAGTAAACGACAGAGCACCTGACTCCAGGTTCCTATTCATTGAGTGTTCTCAGAGGACGATGAGTTATATAGGTGCGTGTTCATTTCACCATGCAATATTTATACATACACACAAAGAAGCCTGATGAGGCCTACTGGAACCCGATATTTTGAGATAGGGTTCGATTCCAGCAAAAATGAGCAATTAGGGGAAGTTAAGGATACACGAAGAAGGAGTTTGCCACAGGAATGAGTTTATAGTTCATTTAAAAAGGACAACATTCTAAAATTATACTTTAGTTTGTAAAACTTGTTTCCAAACATTAAATGGTCAGTTTTGGCTTAAAACTAAAAGGAACAGCAATGACATACTAAGAAATTATTCAATTGCTATATATTTGTAAAACTGTTTTTTGTTGTTTTTTAGTCACATAAGAAGGCAAATTGACGTTCTTTATAAAACTCATCATCTTTTTTTCCAAAACAGAAATTTGAGGATACAAAAAATTATTCATGGATTAAATCCTGATTTTAATTAAAGTTATAATACTAAAAAATAAAATTAGAGTGCCTGGTTAGAGCTTTCCTATATGTCTAGCAATACACTCATCAACAGATAACTCAGTGAAATTCTTTTCATTTTATCCATTAAATAGAATTAAAACCATCCATGAAAACTGATATAAAAGAAAACCAAATGCTTTTTTTCTTATGCTGGTGTATTTTTGCCTTCATATCCTCTAACCATTTGATATAGGCAATTATAAGATAGGGTCACTGAGCTAAGCAGGTGTGGGAGGGTTTAAATAGTTAAGTAAAATAAACATTTCTGATGGTCTTATCTCTATACCTTCTGATCTTAATAAATGTCACCAGGATAACCTAAAACAACTCTTCTAGCAACTCTCTGTAGGGAATTAAAATCAGAAGCATTTCTAATCTGTTCAGGTTTCTCTGGAAGAAAAAATGCCTCATTCCAGCAGGATGTGCCTGGGATTACCTTCAACAACATTTGGAAAGGTTGGTGTTGAGGTTAAAATATAGAAAATAAAAAGGGAAATGAATACTAAGTTCTAAAAATAAAAATGGCACAAAGGTGCAATTATCAAAACATTACATGTTAAGGCAAAGTAAGTAACCTCTGAATCATAATTGCCACACATTAATTTCACTTTTGAGGAGGTATTAAAATTTACCCAAATTCAGAGTAACAAGACATAGCTAGTTGCTTACTTACTGTCATTCTCTGCCACAAGCTTTGTAAAGAGCCCTTAAGCACAAGGAAGTATTTTACTCTCCTAAAACTCATAATAAGATTAAGAAATCCTTTGGTATTCTTTAGTGATAAGTTCTTGAAAATCATACATTTGAAATTCATTCATTTGCTCTCTTTTATTTCCTCTTTGACAGGCAACCATTCTAATGTATTTAACATACAGCTTCAAGAAAATCCTTTGTATTGTAGTATCAGAAATGTAGACAATTCTACTTATCTTAAGTGTAGGACTTGATGCCATCAGCCCCAGGAGCAAGAGGCAGACATTGCCCGCCCCCAGCCAGCCTTCTTGGGTCCCTTTCTAGCCACTGTCAGCACAGGGGAACCACTATCCTGGCTTTCAGCAGAGGAGATTATTTTTGCTGAGTTTGTACATTAAAGGAACAGACCCATACCATCTGCAGTTGTATGTGTCTGGCTTCTGTAGTTCCACATTGTGATTTTAAGATTCATCTATGCTTTTGTGTATAGTTGAATACTGTTCATTGTCACTGCTGTGACCCTGCCACTGTTCATTCTCCTTCTATTGTTGGGCATTCGGGTAGGTCCCAGTTTTGTTCTTGTTAATAGGGTTGCTAACAACCTTCTGGTTCATTTTTTGGTGAACATATGTCTATATTTCTGTCAGGCCTATACCTAGGTGTGGAACTGTGTGTCACAGTGCAGAGAGTATGTTCACTTTTAGGCAATATGGTCGAAGCTGTATCCCAAAGCGAGTGTTTATACTGAGCCCTTTGCTTCTGTGTTCTTGTACAGCGTAAATTGCTTTGCTGTGCGTGTGCTTTTATTCATTATAAAGGGCTTTATGTTATACATCTATTTTTCTACTTTTTTCCCACTCAGGATTACGGATTTGAGGCCCATGCATGCTGCTATGTGAACATCGAGTCTGTTACTTCTAACTGCACGTCACTGCAGGATGTATAGTGACAGGTTTATAACCACAGGGGGAAAATTTCAACCAGACAGCGAACTACTACAGGCCTGCTTAAAACAAAATTTTTAAAGTGTATTTGATTCTGTGGGAAATATTCGCTAAAATCAATATTTTGGGAAAGGAAGGATAAAAAACTTTATAAAGTATAATCTAAATTTTATTTTTAAATGTATATATCTGAAAGGAAGTATACCAGATACAATCTTTACTATGGTAAAAGATTTAGAGTGCTTTTTGTTTCTTTGTAGTTTTCTGTATTTTCCAAGGACATTACAACCAGAAAAAGGTAAGTAAAAGAAGAAAATACATAACCTATGAGTACATTCTTTTTTTGAAGTGTTAGAAAACATTCTTACTTTTTATATTGTGAGTAGTTGTTTTCACGTCATTGTTTTCATTATCATTATTTGTGCTTTATGAGAATCATTATTGTCATCTCCCTGAATACTACCTTGTTTCAATATTTTTGTCTTTCCTTTCTATTTAGTTTTTCCTATTCTGAACCCTTCTTCATAAGGAAGGCTAACTAAAGGTCAGGACTTCACTCTTCTCCAGGGGGCAGCCCTTGATGAAGGAGATGAAATGGGGAAACCAGGACAAGGTCTATGATAAGAATGATCTTTTCAAGTATCTGGCAGGGTGGAAGCCTCTTCTCATGGGCTGGCCCACATTTACTCAACCCCTCCCCTGCTGAATCCACTTGGCACTCTAGGGAGGCCCTTGAAGGCCACAATCACCACGCTCCCCAAATATCCTGGCTGCTTACCTTTCTCTGTCACAGCGCTTCTTCTGCCCTGCAGCTCGTCCCCTCAGGCCCCTGTGGTCTGCACCTAGCAGCCTGAGGCTGGATAACTATAGGGACAAATCTCCCAGCCGAAGGTGCTGTACTGGGTGGGAGTCACCTCTGGAATATTTTTTGCCAATATAGTAAAAGCCATGCCCTGGGTTAGACTTGTGACTCTCTAGAATTTTCTAATTCACCTTGGTGTCTGACTTGCTGGACCAACTAGAATCGAAAAGTGGACTGAAAGCAGGGGTTTTCCTGGCAGACCATCATCCTTGTCACACACGGTGAGGCAGCGGGCCAGCCTCACCTACACCCAAGCCATACATCACTGTTATAGCACTTCTATATTTTTGATCCATTAAAAAATAACTGTAAAACAGTGTTCAACCCGAGGATAAATAAGGTAGAAAACCCATGTATTTTCAAGGCTTTTCTTGGTTAACAACTTTTACTAATGATAGCAACAAAATTATTGGAGCCTGCAATAAGCCATCCAGTGGTCAAGTAGGTCGTCTATGACCAGTATTAAGATTTAAATATCCTTTAAAATTAAACACTTTGGTGTTATTAATGTTTCCTCTCCTCTCAAAATTTTTGTGTTGAGAGGAGGTATGGGAGGAAATGTATTAGCAACAGTAGGATGTGAAGAATAACTCAAAGTACATTAAACATCTGTTGATGGAGCTATTAGCACAATTTGTAGATACTGCCACCTGGCCCTTATTCCATTTTGCTCAAATTTTAGTACCTGAAAATATACTGTAGCAATCTCATTCCACTTCTATTAAATCTTTTACTACTGCATTAGGTGGGACGTAAGCATCAATCAGTTCTCATTAAGAGAGAAAAGACCTACTTATGGCAGAAATCAAATGCCAATAAGAAAATGCCAGGGGTTAAACATCACTTAGCATCTCACACTGGCTGTGTTATCATCTGTATGAGCGGAAGGCCTTAAAACAGCAAATGGAGGCGGAGGCAGCTGCAGGTTGTATAATCGGGTTATTCAGGTGAGAGAATATGAACTTCTTCCTTTATGACTTCTATAGGTTGTTTTGAAGTGCAACATCAGATTTATCATGGATGGGGAGCTAAATAAAATAGGATCTCAAAAAATGAAATCTCCATTTTCCCTGAATGCTAAGCCTAAACTGGCTGTTCTTTACTAGCAAAAGCATGTGAAGAAGTGCTTATTCTGAGGTCTCATCAGAATTACAGAGTCCAAATAAAGGCAAACAAAGTTCTCTAGTGAAAGGACAATTGACTTTCCTGTTTTTAGAGCACTCCTCCCAGGTTTATATATGTGACCATCCAGTCTCCAGGTTGCTAGACACAGGGAACAGGGGCCCGGGGGATGAGCTGCAGGGCAGAAAATGCGCTGTGACAGAGAAAGGTAAGCAGGCAGGTAGTTTGGGAGAGTGGTGGTTGTGGCCTTCCAGGGGCTATATGGTCAACAAGCTACAAAAACCTTCTTTTTCACTTCGCAATGGAACCCGGCTTTCTTTCTTTGGAATCTTGGCTCCTCCTATTTTGCCATTTTCTTTGTGTACCACAAAACTTTCCTAAGATTTGTCATGTTTGCAGAGGTGCTTCAGAGGACCTAAAGGCCCAGAATTTCATTTTTCAGCTCCCTATGAAGTGTCCCTGCTTCCACCTTGGCCACGTGAAATTTGAGGCCTCAGTCTCTTAATGTTTATGGAATGAATGAACTCAGTGATGCATTTGAGTTTTAAAAGAGACCACTGTGGGTCATCCTCACCCATGCTAAACCGTTCTGTGCAAATCCTTTTGTGATTTCACATACCATAGATATGTAATGTTCCTTGAAATTGTTTTTCTCAGCTCCAGAAAAAAACGACCTCTACCTTTTCCCTACGTAGGTCCTCTGTGTTATACATTAGATACTGAAGAACTCTATTGCTGGACATCTGCCCTGATATTATGTCTCAAAGACATGTCCTGGACAGAAGTTTGATGGAGTCAGAATGAATTACTAGTTTTAATCATTCAAAAGCGCCTACTTTCCAATCTCACTGCAAACTGGTGGTGTGTGTCGTGGTGATGTTTAAGTCTCTGGCATTCATGCATTCAATGAACTCGATCTAGTTAATTGCATTCATTTTCAAACTGTTTTCATTAGATAATTGGTGCTTCAGTTTCCATCTTTGGAAAATTAGGAAAGTAATGTCTGAGTTATTTATTTCATGAATGATGGCTATAAACTTTTTAAGACTGATCTTGAGGCTTGACACAGTTTTAAAGCTACTGATAGCATCATCTCTCACCTTTCCCCTCCTTCCCATTCCTAACATCACTCGTCTAGGTTAGAAAGTTTTTATGTCTTACTTACATTACCTGTACTATGTAAATGTGAAAAACAACAACAATGCAAAGACTTCCCATTTGAAAAGAAGATACTCTAAACTTTTCTCTCGTAGTCTGTGAAGTCACTGCATTTGCCTGGGACACTCCTCCCTCAGATCATCACGTGGTGCCTCCGCATAGTGAAGGCCTTGGCTCAGTGCCCCCTGCAGAGAGACCTTCCCTGACCACTTTAGCTGTGGTAGCTTGCCTCCTACCCTGTAACCTTTCCCCTTCTACCCCATTATTTTGTTTTATATTTTTATTAGAGACGATCACTGTCAGGAATTATTCATTCATTGTTTTTCACATTTGTTGTTCACTTCCTCCAACCCCTCTCTGAATCAGGGACTTACTCTTATTTGTAACTCTAGCACTTAGAATAATGCCCATGGTAAATGCTCAACGAATATTTGTTGAATGAATGGAACATCGACTTTATACATTTAACAAATAGTCTTTGAGCACCATCTATGTACAAGCCCTACATGTATGCTGATGGTATAAATGTGATACAATATGGCTCCTGCTTTCAGGAGTAGCAGCGGAGATAACCAGGGAAACAGAAAAACACAGCATAGTGGGTTAAGTCTTTGATGAGGAACACGTGGGAGCCGCAACAACATCTAGGTGAGACATGTGACATAGACTTGGGGTGGCTATAGGAGGTTTAGGAAAAGACTTTCTGGAAGAGGGTGTATTAGTTTTCTATTGTTGCCATAACAAAGATACTGCAAATCTGGAATCTTACAACAACATTCACTTCTTATCTCACAGTTCTGTAGATCCAAAGTCCTACTGAGCATCGCTGCTCACAGCTTAGTGTCTAACAGGCCAAAATCAAGGTGTCAGCAGGGCAGTGTTCCTTTCTAGAGGATCTGGGGATATATTGCATTTAAGCTTATTCCGATTATTAGCCAAATTCATTTTTTGCAGTTGTAGGACTGAGGTCCATATTTTCAGACTGGCTGTCAACCAGGGGCTGGTCTTTGTTCCTGGAGACTACTCACATTTTTCTGAAGCTTTCCATGTAGCCTGCCTCCAATAACGGTGGGCCAAGTCTCACTCACACTTCCAGTTACTGCAACTTCTCCTTTTGCTGTGTTTGTCTCCTGCCTACAGTCAGAGTATGTTCTCTCTTTTCAGAGTCCTTGTGATGAGAGTGGCCCCCCGGATAAACCAGGATAATTTCCCTGTTATACTAAGGAACATATCATGTTAGAAAAAAATGTATTTACAGATTCCAGGGATCAGGGCATGGACATCATTCGGCCGACCAGAGACTAGATATCTAATTTAAATCTTTCAGATTAATTGGGAGTTCTCTAGGCAAAAAAAGTAAAAAGAGCATCCCAGGCAACAAAAAAACCAAACAAACAGAAAATCATAAAATTGTTGCCAGTCATTCCCCATGTCTGGAACACTGGGATGTCAGTAAGTGTGGGAAGGGTGCAGAACAAGACATAAGACTAGAGGCGTAGGCGGAAGCTAGATGTTAAAGGCCTTGTGTACAACGTGGAGAAGTTTGGACTTTATCACAAGACAATTGAGCCACCACGGGCTTCTGAGCTGGAAGTTTATGACGAGAATTGTGTAGAATAGCAATCCAGACAAGTCTGGATTTGCTGAAAGAACAGTTAAACTTGTGTATAAAAGCATGTGAACATTTCTGTGACTACCAAGTGAGGGAGAAGAAGTGGCTCTTTGTGCTGAAAACTGCGTGAAATGCTCCAGGTAGCCTGGGAAGACTGAAGTGCTATGATTTCCTAATTCTTGGTAAGGATCATGAAAGGATCTTCAATCCTAAATTATCCCACTCACTTGTGTCTGAAGTTCATCATTTAGCTTTAGTATCCAAAATTACCCCAGGACTTCCAGTCAAGATAGCAGCGTAATCAGACATGGTTTGCTTCTTTGCACAACCACATCAAAATTACAACTAGAATATAGAACAACCATCACTCAGGAACACCAGAAATTGAGCTGAGTGGAAGTCTGACAACCACAAAATCGAGTTGAATGGAAGTTTGACAATTATGGAATTAAAGAAACCATATCTGTCCAGACTGGTAGGAGGGGTGCAGATGTGGAATGGGCTGGGCCCACACCCACGTGAATAAAAATTCAGGAGGCATATCTTGGGAGCGAGGACTCCCAGCCCCACACTAGTCCCCACAGCCCAGGATTCTAGGAAGATAAGTCCCCACAACTTCTGGCTGTAAAAACCAGCGGGGATTGAGTCAGTGTAAGAAACTACTGGAGTCCCAACCTGTTCCTCTTAAAGAGCCCACCCATGGACTCACCTCTCAGACTCACTCCCTCTAAACTCTGTCACCAGGGTAGCCGCTGGAATGGCACTAGTGGTATACAGGAAGAAACTGAAGTATCTGGCATCAAGGTAAGCAGAGGCCATTGTCCCTTTGCGAAACCCTTCCCAAACACCCCTGTCACCCTGGTGCCATATCTGAGATCCCATCATCCTGGCAAATACTGTTTGACCTTCCCTGGAAATCCCCAGAGACTCTTCCCCACCCAACTTATGGGCCCACCCAACTTATGGGCCCACCCAAGCTGCTTTTCCATAAGAATGATTGGTCTTGGCCCCTAAATCCTATCAAACAAGCAATAGCTGGCTTTAGTGAGTCTTAGTGGCAGCCAGATTACATTCACAGCTTGGCTTCACCTGGGAATCTCCAAGCCCAGCATAAGTAGCAGCCATCTCAGGTTGCTTTACAGCTCAGGCAGGGTACCCCAGGCAAAACATGGGTGGGGGCTGATCTTGACCTGCACCACCCAGGAAACTCCAGGGCCAGAGTACTCAGTGGACAGCTACAGACCATGTTGGAACACCCCCACCCTACGCCTGCACAGCTAATTGTCCATGGATGGTGGAGGTTGGCAGTCAGTGGTCACAGCCAGTCCTTGCAACTGACTAGCCTGGATAAATCCCTCCCATTGATCTATAACAGCAACCAAGGCTCAACTACAAGAAGAGGATGTACTCAGCCCACATGAAGTGTGCACCTCTAGTGCCCAGCTTGAGTGATAGGGGAGGCTGTGCCACTGGACTCTACAGAACACCTACTACATTAAGCCACACTACCAAGACACAGAGTCAAAGCATCTCTACTTAATACATAGAAATAAACACAGGGAGGCTGCCAAAATGAAGAGACAAAGAAACATGGCCCGAATGAAAGAACAGATTAAAACTCCAGAAAAAGAGCTAAACAACATAGAGTTAAGCAATCTATCAGATGCAGAGATCAAAACACTGCTTATAAAGATGCTCAAGGAACTTAGTAAGGACCTCAGCAGTGTAAGAAAAGACCCAGTCAGAAACAAAGGATACACTAATTGAAATAAGAAACAATTTATAGTGAAGCAAAAGTAGAGTGGATGAAGCCAAGAATCATATCAATGTTTTGGAACATAAGGAAGCAAAAAACAACCATGCAGAACAACAAAAAGAAAAAAGAATCCAAAAAAAGTGAGGATAGTATAAACCACCTCTAGGACAACTTCAAGCATTCCAACATTTGCCCCATAAGGGTACCAGAAGGAGAAGAGAAAGAGCAAGAAATTGGAAATCTATTTGAAAAAGTAGTGAAAGAAAACTTCCTTAATTTGGTGAAGGAAATTGGCATACAAGTCCAGGAAGCTTAGAGAGTCCCAACTATAATGGATGCAAAGAGGCCCACTCTAAGACATACCATAATTAAAAGGCCAAAGGTTAAAGATAAAGAGAGACTCTTAAAAGCAGCAAGAGAAAGAAGTTAGTTACCAGATGGTGGACAGATGGGAGGGGAGAGGGGGAGAATAGGTGAAGAGGTGAGGGGATTAAGAAGTACAAATAGGTAGTTATAGAATAGCCATGGGGATGTAAAGTACAGTATAGGAAATGGAGTAGCCAAAGAACTTAAACATGACCTATGGACATGAACAATGGTGGAAGGATTGCCTAAGCGAGTAGGGGGTACTGGATGGAGGGGGACAAAGGGAGAAACATCAGGACAACTGTAATAGCCTAATCAATAAAACATAATTTAAAAAAACACAAAATTACCCCAAATATAGATCAACATTGAATAAAATGAATCCTTCTTTTGTAAACATGCTCTCCCTTCTATCATAGTTCAATACTTTAAATTGGAGATTAACAAAAATATATTAAAAATTTACTCTGTCAAGCACTAAGTTAGGCAGTGTGGAGTGTCCATTCATTCCTATGAATTGTTATTACCACTTTGCAATAAAATGTCCTTCACAATACAATCCTTGACTTACATCAGCTATGCAAGAAAATCAGCAGGATTGAAAGGGTAAAGCTCATATCAGAACGCAGCTGGGAAGATTGTCCCTAGATGGAAGGAAGCTGGGAGATCAATGAGATGTTCAGATATGGAACATGAGAGTGACTGAACTTGGGTCAGAAGATGAGGTCCCAATACAATCACATAAGTCAATTTATGGATCTAGGATTTGTCAAGGTGAGCAATGATCAATTTTTACCCGACTGTTTGTGTGTGTGCTTAGTTAAAAACATCTGAAGAATTTGCTATTTTTATCAATCTTTAGGGTAATTTTTATGCATGAACCTCTGGTCTAGCCTGTCCTAGTTCTCCTCATTCAACAGATGAGAAATGGGGCCCAGAGCAGTCCCCTTGTCAGGATCTCTGGGTTGGTGAGTGGCAGAACTGGTGCCACAACCTTGGGCTCAGGGCTTCCTGCTGGGTGTTCTGAATAGATCAGTGGCCTTATCTCTTCTCAGAAACCCCAAGGAAGAAAAGCAGATGCTCAGCCTAGCTAGGAATAAGGCTCCATGTATTGAAGAATTATGACAGCGTTGAGAAGAACGATAGTTTCATTGTAAAGGGGTTGAGGAGAAAGTCATCAGGTGGAGGGCACAGGCCTGGGTGAGACACAGCAAGGATACTCAGGTCAGACGAAGGATCGACTAGTCATTGGGAGATTGTGTGTTGTTAACCTGCAAAATCTGGAGCTCTGGTTCTTACTACTGGCTTCTGCTTCATTGAATCCAAGAGCAGAGATGATGGACAATGGATGTCCTGACCACAGCGCTTCTCCATCTGATTAGTGTTATCAGGGGTAGAGACACCTGTGCGCTCACTGCTTTCTAAGCTCACCATTGGTCCCAGAGCAATAATAACCCGCAGTCTTATTGTGACACCTTCGCCATCTTGAGAAAATAGACCCACAAACACTCAAAGATCCCATGAGGGAAAAACTGAAAGAAAGTGCAAATATGCTCTTGTTTATTCTGTCACCAGTTGGTCGACCTGGTCTCAAGTTTGAAGTAAAAGAATTCCAGCCTGAAACTCTGTCTCAGGAACATTTCTCCTGCAGAGGCTGACCTGCAGTGAGGAGGAGGCTGCCCCTGTCT
Organism: Desmodus rotundus; assembly: GCF_022682495.2. NCBI lineage: Eukaryota > Metazoa > Chordata > Mammalia > Chiroptera > Phyllostomidae > Desmodus > Desmodus rotundus. The sequence goes on from NC_071397.1 coordinate 67,739,822, forward strand.
TTGAGCTGCTCTTCTGTGCTGAGAGATTAATAGACGTAGGACTCCTACAGCAATCTGATAAAATAGGCAATGGTGTCTGCATGATATGAGTAGGAAACTTAGACCCAGGGAGAGGAAATAATTTAGGTTTGGCAGTGGCAGCACCAGGATTCAAAGCTACACCTGGGACCAAATCCTTGGTGGTTTCCAGGTTATTTAACCTCAACAAGGTGAGACTATTGTAAAAAGCACCAGAACAATTCAGAGTGGGCTTCAACTCCTGAAGCAGAGATGATGCTTGTTAACACAACCGTACTCCCACCCTAAAATGAAAAGGGCGTGCTGGCCCCAACAAAGGTAGGGAGCAAGTGATTTCAGAATAAAGGGGTGCTCCTGACAAGTACGAACAATGAATCATTTAAACTGAAATATATCTTTACAGTCCTTGTTTTTCTAATTTCCTCAAAGATATAAAATTTATAAGTTCGAGCTCACTCTTTAGACTGACTTTATGAATCACTGGCTGACAAACATCTTCCAGTAATTTCCACTGCTGCTTTTTTTCAAACTGGCAATATCAGACATGATGTCGAGTATTTCAGACACTTTTTAAGAATTAGTAAGCTCTCTATTTTATATACTCATAAATATAAAGTTATATAGAAGTACATATATACTGCATATACCTGATATATATAAATACATATAAATGTATATAGACCTCTAAGATTTTATTTATGTATATTACATCATATATAATTACATATGCACAAATTGTATATTTATAGAAATATTTGTACACAAATTATAAATATATAATTTACATATACATATTATATTGCATATAATATGTAATTATTATATGATATAATAGTGTAATTATATTGTACACATAGTTATAAACATCTAGTATTATGACAATGTTATAAATGTTTATATTTATGCATGTAAAATCATACACATAATTACACACATAATTATAATTATACACACAAATGATAAACCATACACTTAATTACATGTATGTTATATACACATAAAAATTACATATATTATAATTACATATTATAGATAATTAACATTTATATCATATAATTTTATAAATACCTTTACAATATAATAGAGAATAATTTTGGCCATAGCCTGGACGTTCTCTTTCTAATCAACATTATCTAATCCGATTGTCATTGAATTTTGGAGCTTACAGCCGAGTTTATGTACGATATGATTCTATGCTTATGTCTTAATGAGACGAAAAAGCAGACCAGAATGATTCATTCATGCCAAGTGAAGGCCAAATGATGTTGCGCATGCTGTATGGGTGACAGTCTCGCAGTCGATCAAAAACCACAAAGTGATGGGAAATCGAGTCTTCAGGTCGTGCTCAGCAGGGAGGGCACACCTCTGCAAGAACTCACACCCCAGAGTCAGCAGCACTTCATGTTTCAAGTAGACACTGGTTTCAGCAAAACAAAACCATCTGTTACATTAAATTAAGTGTTAATATGAACACTGTTGAATTTGTAGTTTTGTTTATATTTGATTTTAAATTTCATCTTATTTAATAAGGTCTGTATCTAGTCTTGTGGCTCTACACATGCAAGTAATACTCTTATGTATAAAGTTGACTTAACACTCTAGTGCTTTAAGTATTTGATTGCTACTCTTCAGGGTAGGTAGTTATATGCCAGTCAGGTATTCGAAGGGAAGGTAGGGGGAAAGTGGGGTTACTTAGACAATCGTAGTATCAAAACATTTCTAAATTTGGAGACATTATCTAGTTTCAGAGGGTCTTCTCTGTTCTGAGGAGTTCTATATTACAAAGAGAGGTGGACCCCCCAAAACAGGAATTATTTTCTGGAGGGCAGCCCCTTGTAGTACAAGCTTCCCCTGCTAGGTGAGTGTTCTAGGAACCCATCTGTATCAGTGCACCAGCAGGTGTTGCTGTGAGAGTCTGTGTTCAGCTTCAGGGCAGTTTTTGGGAAGACTCTTTCCACGTGTTTGCCCATTTCACGATGGGTAGTTTACGAGTGCACCTGCCCAAACTGTGCTGAGTGTTTAGCAGTTTTTGACCAAAAATGGCATGACCCCTATGCCCCACCCTCCCTATTCACACTATCTCGCCCCAAGCGATATTTTTGTTTCCCGAGATGAAAAAAGTCCTCAAAGGGAAACGTTTTGTGGATGTGGAAGAGGTGAAACAAAAAATGGCTGAAGCACTAAAAAGCTTCAAAATTGATGGGTCCAAAAATTGTTCTGAGCAGTAAAAAAAAAATTTCAATAGCTGTATTGCATCAAATGGAGAGTAATTTGAAGGTGACTGGAGTTTAAACATGTAAGAATAAATACACAATTTTTTATAAGTAAATTCCATTTTTGGGTCCCCCATTGTATTTCTCTCTACTATGTCATATGTTAACTGCATTTTTATATATCAGTGAAAAACATTGTAACTTTTCCTAGTCAGGCCTGCTTATGACATGCAAATATGGCCTTAATCCAACTCCAAACAATTGAAACGGCCAAGACCTACTTGCCCCACTGGACTCGGAGCTCTGCAAAGATAGGATCTCTTATGCCTGAGTCTTGCTGTATCCATGGTTTTGAGTGTATATTTAATGAGAAAGAGAGGAGAGACAAGGGAAAGGCAGAGGATTGACATGGAAGGAAATAAAAAAGGAAGGAAGGGAGGAAGGAAAGGAGGGAGGGAAGGAGAGAGAGAGAGGGAGGAAGGGAGGGAGGAAAAATGAGAGATGGGTTAGGTCTCAAAACTCCCAACCTAGTTTTTTACTATACCATAATATATGCAAAACGTTATATCTGTTTTTTCTCCAGGCTTTACACTTAGATTATAATTCTACTGTCATAGAAAGGCCCAGAAGAAGAGAAGTCAGTTTACTATGATACCTAACTGAAGAAACCTCCATAGAGGCAAGGACCATGTATATTTTACTAAAACTACATTCCTAGACCTAGCATAACGTCTGGCATTTAATGTATACTCAAAATATCCATTGGATACAAGTATGTAGGCACTGGGGGAAAGACTGGGAGAAGTACTGCGGCCAACACATAGGAATCTCTGTTTTCACCAAAGCGATTCATCTGTCTGTTATTATAAGAAAATCAAAATACCTCCTCACAAATGAATTACAGAAAAACTGTCTTGAATTTGATATTGCAAAATGAGAACTTCTCTTTTTAAGGGAGAATACAAATAAAATGAATTGATCAGAGTGTGAAAAGAATAAATTAAATACTTTAGTAAAACATTAAAGGAAAAAACTTGTTTCCTCTAAAATACAGATTAGCTAGTTGGTGAACTCAGGAGGACCCAGTGATCTCTCCCAACTGAGCCAAGAACAGGAAACTGCCCCCAAGAATGAATGAATGGTCTTAACTTGCTGCGTTGCACAAGGTCACGTCCGGATGTTACAGACAAAGCAAATGTAACTCAAAAAATCTGTGCGAAGAGCAAGCAATGGGTGAGGCAGAGAAGCAGTCAGATAGCCTTGTAGGGGGTCAGTGGAGGGTGAAGGACGTCAGTTATTGTAGCCTGAAGTGACAAAGGGGCATCACAAGGCTTGAAGTTGGCAGACCTGCATGGGGGCGCTTACCAGCTATCTGTCTTCGGACAAGTTACTTACCTCTTTCAGCTTCAGTTTATGTGTAAAATGAGGACAATGCTGTTCTCGTTACAGTTAATATGTGTATAGTTGCTGGCATGCAACGAGTGTGTTTTAAAGTACTACTAATAATAACTATTATCACCATCATCATCATTATGTCGTCATCTTTATCAGCATCTCAGCCTCAGGAATCTTTGTACACAGAGGGAAAAAAAGAACCAGTAGCGCTACTTCACTTCTGCGTTTCTACCAAGCTCCGAGATGATACCAACGGGGCTGGTCCACAGACCACACTTTGAGGAGACAAGTTGGACCCTTTCAGAATCTCTGCCCTTCCTCTGTGTTCCTCCTCTCATTCTAGTCCCTAGTCTCACCCCACCACCTTTCCCCTGAGTCTAAATAGACAATATCATTGGGACGTGAAGGGGAGATATGGGCTTGCTTTTTTATTATTTCTTTCTGGGCCTCCTCTAGACCTGCAGTGCAATGAGCTCTCCAAGGAATTCCTGCATACACTCGAGCCCAGGAAGCCCTGGTCTAGATACAGATTTTCTAAAGCATGGAGGATTCTTTATACAAGAGAGACTGTGAGGACTAGTTTGCATTGCTCTTAATAAAAATTAAAAAAATGATCTTAATGGGGCATATTGTCTCGAGTGTTCTTCTTCCTGGGATCTGTGGGAAGACAGGTTGATGGAGGAGGCAGCAGAGGCCCAGGGGAGGGTAACCCATTCTCACCCAAGGAAGCTAGGCTGGTGCCAGTCTCCCTTGCTTGTTATAGAATGAGGCCCCGATAGAGCTGGGCTGATGTGTTCTTAAAGTGCTACCAGTGAGACCGAATGCATCAGCTATTACTATGGTCCCTTTAAGCTTTTCTTTTGGTGACTTGGTTTGTTTTCAGTCAGCAAGTGGAAAAGACACCAAGTGCCACAGCCTGTCCACTGGAGCTAACCGCCCCTCAGCTTTGTACAAAGAACCCCACTACGGCTTTGTGCCTGCTGACTGAATGTAAGTGAAGGAGCAACCGTCCCACTCGTCTGGGAAGTGAATACCTCCAATCTTCACCGCGGGGGAATGACTGTAAGGCTGGAGGAATGAGCAGAGGCTGTTCGCGTGTCTGAGCCTCTGTCCTTAACCTAAAGTGGGCAGTACGCACATGTACAGTGGCCCCTACCTCCCTATTGGCCTGACTTTGAGAAAATGGAGATGAAGGAGACAAAAGGGGTATGGGAGAATTAAATAAGGGGAGAGAATTCACAGGAAGTTTCTAGCTTTGAAGAAGAATTAAAGTCACAAAACCCAAAGAGAATCTTGGGTTCTTGTCGCCTGGTTCCACATTACCACAAGAATCTTTGTAGGACTGAGGGGTAAGGACAAAATAGGATTTGCTTATGGATAGTCACTTATCAATCAGGAGTGCAGGGTCTGTAAAATAGAGAGGAAGTAGGAAACAGGCTGTTAAAGGAACAGTGTGTCCAAATACAATCCACCTGATTGAAGGAGCCTCACCTGCTTTGAAGTCTGCAAATCCGTGCTCCCTGCTCCCCCTGCTGGATCTTTGAGAGTATATTACCAGATCTATAAGATGCAAGTCAGTCATTGAATCCGTCCTCAATGAACCAAGCACCTGCTCTGAAGGAGGAAATAATTTTGCTAGGGTGGGAAGAACAAAGTCGACTTACATTTTCCTGACTGTTTCTGATACTGGATAAAAAACAAAACAGCCTAATTTATTTTCCACAAGAAAAGACAAATATAAGGAAAGAACCCACCTTTTAAATAGCAATGATATAAAAGTGTTTCTAGAAAGAATGAATAAATATCCTCCATGTGCTAGAGAAGCAACGCGTATGCAGCTTCCTCTCCTCTGTTTCCCCCCCACAAATCCCACCTCAAGGACAACATGTGCTTCCTTCCTCTTCATTACAAATGGAAGTGCTCCTGGCTTGCTGGCTTCAGCGGCAAGATTGCGTTATTGAAAAGCACTCGCAGAGAAAAACAGTAAGAGTGAACAGCTTACAATGGATACACCATCACCTATTAAAAACAGTTCCCTCTTTCTACGTTCTTTCTTTGTTCTCTATTTTTAAAATTGCTTGTGATGAACGTCCCTCCCAATCTTTCCCATCTTAGCAAGGAAGCACATATTTTCCCCATGAAAAAATTAAAAAAACATTTATTATGGATAATTTCAAACCTACACAAAATTTTTAAAAATAGTACTCCTCATTCTATAATCTCCATGCAGTTTCAACAATGATCAATCATCCAAAGTGCCCCATTTTACTTCCTCTGCTGTGTTATTTTCAAGTAAATTTCACTTATATTATTTCATTCATAAATATTTCAGTATTTGTTCTAAAAGATTAGGACTATTTTGAATATAATTATAACATTATTATTATATGTAAAGAGGAGCAATAAATTCTTAATATCCAGTAAATGTCCAAATTCCAGGTTCAAGTAAATTCAGATAAGGTGCTCACATGTGCTTGGTTCATAAGATTTTAATCTGTAGATATCTCTTCTGACTCACCTTCTTCTTGCTCTTTGTTTATTGATTTATCTATTTACTTGCTTATTTTTATCCTTGCTGGATAACGTTTTTCTTTGCTTTTCTAGAGAGAGAGGAAAGGAGAGAGGAAGGGAAAGAGAGAATCATCAATGTGAGAAAAATCAATCGGTTGCCTCCTCTATGTGCCCTGCCCAGGAATCCAACCGTAACCCCTCAGTTACTAGATGATGCTCCAGCCTACTGAGCCACACTGGCCAGGGCTCTTGTAATTTATTTTTGATGAAACCAGCTTGCCTTGTAAAATTTCCTTCATTCTGGTGTTGCTGATGGTATACTTTAACAAGTTTTGGGATGTTTTTTGTTCTCTGTATTCCTGTATATTGGGATTCTGGCTTAGAAGTTTGCCAGGTTTAGGTTTATTATTATTGTTAGCAAGACTGCTTCATAGGTGGTGATGTGTTCTTCCAGCCAGGAGCATCTAATGTCTGATTATCACTCCTCTTGTCCTATTAGCAGCTATTGATCCAAAATGATTAACCACTAATTCACTGTGGGTTGAAAAATAATGATATTCTAATACTATAATTTCTTATTTATTAACTAGACTAGTTCTATAAAAGTACAATAATAGTAGTGTCTTACCCCATGATGTAGTTTGGATAAGAAAGGCAAGATAAATGACTATTTCTCTTTATTTGCCAGTTATCAAAAATGAGTTGGTTCTCTGGAACCCCAACACGACCACTTATTTAGAGAAAAACAGTTCTGTTTCTATTCATGTATTCTTTTTTTATTTTTTAAAGATTTTATTTTTATTTTTTTAATATATTTTATTGATTATGCTATTACAGTTGTCCCATTTTCCCTTCACTACTGTCCTCCCTGCACACCCCCTCCCACCCACATTCCCCCACTTTAGTTCATGTCCATGGGTCCTACATATGAGTTTTTTGGCTTCTACATTTCCTATACTATTCTTACCCTCCCACTGTCTATTTTCTACCTACTATTTATGCTACTTATTCTCTGTACCTTTCCCCGCTCTCTCCCCCTCCCACTCCCCTGTTGATAACCCTCCATGTGATCTCCATTTCTGTGGTTCTGTGTCTGTTCTAGTTGTTTGCTTAGTTTGTTTTTGTTTTTGTTTTAGGTGTGGTTGTTAATAACTGTGAGTTTGCTGTCATTTTACTGTTCATATTTTTTGTCTTCTTTTTCTTAGATAAGTCCCTTTAATATTTCATGTAATAAGGTCTTGGTGATGATGAACTCCTTTAACTTGACCTTATCTGAGAAGCACTTTATCTGCCCTTCCATTCTAAGTGAAAGCTTTGCTGGATAGAGTAATCTTGGATGCAGGTCCTTGCCTTTCATGACTTCAAATACTTCTTTCCAGCCCCTCCTTGCCTGTAAGGTCTCTTTTGTAAGGTCTTTTTTGAGAAATCAGCTGACAGTCTTATGGGAACTCCTTTGTAGGTAATTATCTCCCTTTCTCTTGCTGCTTCTAAGATTCTCTCCTTATTTTTAATCTTGGGTAATGTAATTATGATGTGCCTTGGTGTGTTCCTGCTTGGGTCCAACTTCTTTGGGACTCTCGGAGCTTCCTGGACTTCCTGGAAGTCTATTTCCCTTGCCAGCTTAGGGAAGTTCTCCTTCATTATTTATTCAAATGAGTTTTCAATTTTTTGCTCTTCCTCTTCTCCTTCTGGTACCCCTATAATTTGGATGTCAGAATGTTTAAAGATGTCCTGGAGGTTCCTAAGACTCTCCTCATTTTTTGGAATTCTGGTTTCTTCATTCTTTTCTGGTTGGATGTTTCTTTCTTCCTTCTGGTCCAAACTGTTGATTTTGAGTCCCAGTTTCCTTCCCATCACTATTGGTTCCCTCTACATTTTCCTTTATTTCACTTAGCATAGCCTTCATTTTTTCATCTAATTTGTGGCCAAATTCAACCAGTTCTGTGAGCTTCCTGATTACCTGTGTTTTGAACTGTGCATCTGATAGGTTGGCTATCTCTTCGTCACTTAGTTGTATTTTTTCTGAGCCTTGATCTGTTCTTTCATTTGGGCCATGTTTTTTTGTCTCTATGTGCCTGTTACATAGTAAGGAGCGGAGCCTTAGGTGCTCACCAGGGCGGGGCACCCCATGTCCCTGCACTGTGACACTGTCTGTGGGGGAGGGGTCCAAGAGGGAACAATGACACTTGCTCCACTCTCTGACAGATTTCAGTCACTTCCCCCTCTACCCACAAGCAAAGTGGGCCCTTCTGGTGCTGCTTCCCGGGTGGGTGGGCTTGTGCACGCTCTAGGCCCCTGTGGGTCTCTCCAACGAACTTTCCTGTGAGGCTGGGAGTTTCTCCTGTTGCTGCCTCAACCCCCACAGGTGTTTTCAGTCAGTGGTTTGAGGCTTTATTTCCCCGCAATGGAGCCCTGGGTTGCACAGTCTGCTTCACTCCCAAGTTGTTCCTCCCGGTTTATCTGCACATGAACGTGGGACCACTGGGTCCACCAGCTGCTGCCTTGCCTGCCCCGCTCCACAATCCACCACTTCGCTGGGCCCACTGCCTTGCTGGGTCCGCCAGCCACCACCTTGCCGTAAGTCCTCTCCCCCACGGCTGCTCTTCTCCACCCTCCTACCAGACTGGGTGAGTGTCTGCTTTATCTCTTTGGTTGTCAGACTTCTATACAGTTCGATTTTCTGTCAGTTCTGGTTGTTTTTTGTTTTTTAATTGTTGTCGTCCTTCTTCTGGTTGTGCGAGGAGGCATAGTGTGTCTACCTATGCCTCCATCTTGGCCAGAAACTCTCCTATACTTGTATTCTTAAATAATTTCTAAAGCCAGTCTTGGAGTAGTTGGGTTTTGATATAATTTACATGTTTTCCAAAATTAATTATGTACTTTCCTTTTTATTATACTCATTTGATAAATAATGTTTTAACCGTGATATATATTTTCAGTCTTTCAGTTGGATAGGTCTTGTCTTTTACTCAATGTGGGTTTACCTGTTCTTACTTGTACAGGCTTGAACATTTGTATATAATCAGATTCTCTCACCTAGTCTTACATGTAAGCCTACTCATCACGCATTCATTCATTTATTTGTTCATCTATTAAACATCTATTGAGTGCCAACTGTGTGCCAAGCATTGCCCTCAAACAGATAAAAATCTTTCTTCTTGGAATTACATTCAAATGGAAAAGATAGGAAACACACACACACCCCTTGAGATTAAAATCCTCCCGCTCCTGTTTTCAGTTTTTATACCATCCTCCCATTTTCACTCCTCTTTCTTCCCATCAGGTTTGGAGCCTTCTTAGTTATAGCAATGCAGCTGTGTTAGGGTTGGAAGTTGGCAGGAAGCTGAGAAGCAGAGGAAGCAGGAGGAAGAGCTGGGGTCTGTGACTGTATTTGTGTGTGTGCTTCTGACTGCATGTTGTATGTACGTACATATTGCTGTGCCTTTGTGGTGACCTGGCTGATGGTTAACCAGGGAAATTTTGGAACCAGAAACCATGTCTCTGAAAATGGCAGTGCAGAACAAATGATGGAAGCTTGTGATAACTGGCATGCTAAATGCTCTTAGGACAGAGGTACAACTTTTGCTCACTGTGAATATTTTACTTCTGTGCCGTATCTTACCTGCATTTCTGAATTTGATACACATTTGACTGTCTGGGGAAGCTTATAAAGATGACTAATGCTCAGCCAAATATGAATGAATCAGAATCTTTATTAGGGGCTGGGAATGAGGATTGTTTTAAAAGCTTCCAGGTTATTTTAATGTGCAACCAGGGTTGAGGACGTCAGCCTGTATTAACAGGCTTTGGTCTAGGTAGTAAGAGAGACCTCATAAAGCAAGTTCTCCAATACTAGCAGTAGGGGGCAGCACTGCTCCAATAATTATGTAATTCAAACCTGTCATTTATGTTTCACTGTGTGAGCTTGATGGATAATTTTTAGCATTTTAAATGAAATATTCTACTTTCATAAAACTGGGTTTTTGATTCCAGAGCTATGTAAGCTTTAACTCTATTTTAAGTTTCTAAGAAATTAAATTAATTAAAAATTTACACTGCTAATATAGATTCTAAATGTAATCCCACAATTTCAACAATACCAAGAGGTCATTTCAAACTACATTATTTTAAACTACAGATGAACAACTCGAAAATGTTACATTAGTAAGTGGCATTAATTTTTTAATGAAAATTAGAAAAAACATTTCTGGATTTGGTAAATTATATAACATTTAAAAAATAACATGAGTTGTTAGCATGCTTGGTTTTCAGTCCTGGAGGCTCAAAGTATACAATCTGGCAAGGAGATCTGGAAAGAATTCCCATGAATGTATTTCAAAAAGCTGCACCAGTGTCTTAGAGTAATTCATAAATATTTTTGGTATTATTTAGATCCAGCAGATGGGAGAATTCTTGAGCCAGTAAACCAGTCCTATTTTATTCAAAGATTCTCATTTATTTAAAACTCATGAAAATACAATACATGATATTTTAAAAATGCCTTTATTTCCATATCGTACTTAACATGACTGGGGTCCAGTAATAATACGGTATAGAGAGTAGTCAATCTGATAAAGATTAGGTTGAAAGTGATTACTCTCAATCTGGGAAAGGACAGCTGTGGGCATTAACTTGGTGGGTGCTGTTGCAGAAGTAGTAGTTCTGCTGACATACACAGGGTTTATGGCGCCAAATGGATCCACAAAGGTTGTGAACATCAAAGACAGCTTCCTCTTGCCAATAATCATCCTCTTCTTGAGCAACATAACTTTTTACCTGGTCCCGCTAGAGACAGCAAATGGCCTGCCTGGGTGCATGCGGCACTCAGGTGTTAGTTTGTATGAATGAAAACAAGATGAAGTACAGTGCTAACAGACGGCAAAAGGAAACTCCATGTAAGGACACAAAGACAATAAGCACACGTAGTGCCGCGTTCCCCACACTGAGTCAGTGAATACCAAGTCTGCTGGTCTCTTTTCCTACAGTCATGGAAGCTCTTTGGTCATTTTGCTCTAGTGTGTAAGAGTCAACTGACTCCCCACTCCCTCTGCCACAAGCCTACAAGCTTAGGATGGAAAACAGTTTCGACTTTCGCCGCTTGGACTTTTGCCCTTAGCAAGCACATTTGTTGTTCAGCCATGGTCTCTTGGCTGCCTTCACTCCCAGCCATCTGTTAAGAAAGGCATTGTGCCTGCTGAGATGGCATGGAGCCACTATTTCTAAGAGACTCTCACAAAACATGTGTCTTAACTATTTCAACTTCACAAATTTCAAAGTATTCAGTACAGTTACGAACTGAAATTGCATTTTAAAACTCAGCAGAGGTGAGTAGTTAAGGTCTGAGTTCTCTGTACAGATGACTTGTGAGATTCCCAAAAGAATTATTCCAGACTTACTTTCAATGGGTGGACAATGAAATTGAGTGCTGCATTTTCCATGATTAAATGCAGGATACAAACGCAGTCGTACACATCAGTGCTTTCTCTTTTCATGGGACCAGCTCTGAGGAAGCATACCTGTTATCCTCACATCCCCAGGGCCACGCGTCTCAGCGACTCACAGAGATTGTGTTTACACTTGGAATATTTAATTTGTGAATAATTGGTTATGGCTGAGACCACGTGAGTCCCTGCTGTCATTAATAAGGCTTCAGTGGTGACAATATATTTACCCTAGGAAATCCTTGAGATGGAGATTGCCTTTCCAATGAAGGTTGGGCTGAGCCTTTTGACCTTCTCAGCTGGTACATTTTAAAGTTTACCGTTTCCCCTCAAGGTTGAAATGTGCTTCTTACCAGGTTCTTATCCTGGGTGGAGTTTGAGCCTGTCTCCAGGTCTGTGTCAAGTTTCATCTTTCTACTCGATAAGTCATCGTGTTTGCAGTCAATCTGTGGGTCCTTCTGCATCTGGCCGATGATCATTTCACTGTCTACATGGATTGGAAGGTAATGTGAATTTGGGAAGCAAGCCTAACAAAGCCAGCTGAATACCACCTGAATGGGCTCTCGTGTCGAATCATACAATAAATATGTTGTATATGAATATCACCAGACTTCATCATTTCTTCTTCTTCCAAAATTCCAGTTAGAAAAGTAATAATCATTTAACTGCAAGCTAACATTAAAAGAATGATCTAAACTCATGGTTTTTTTTCCTAAAAAAAAATTATCAAGTTTATAGTATAATGACTCTGCTCAGGAATAAATGAATGTTAGTAATTAGATTTTATGTAGAAAATATAATTTATAATTCTTTTCACCAAAGCATGTGGTAAGTGATGAAGAAAACAATCTCGCTTGATCCAGGGAGGACTTGGGGCAGCTGATGGGCAGCTCTGGGTGACATGATTACTCTGTGTGTGATGAGCATTCTGTGTGGAGTGAGGGAACTGTGACGGTGAGGTAATGAAGACCTAGAAGAGAGCTAACTGAATGGAAAGGACAAACGGCAGAAGGGAGTTCTCTTGAGCTGAACAGGGGTAATGCGATAGGGAACACAGTGAAATGAGTTCACCCGATCATTCAGGAGGGCATGTAATAGGGTCATTGTAACTTAGGATGAGGAATCTGATGCTGAAGTCCAGTATGATGGGAAGCCACGCAGGTTCTTTGACCTGAGCTGTGGTGTGGTGATCCCGGCCAAGGCTCACGGTGAATGTAGCTTAAAGAATTAATCACAGTGGGACAGGGCCTAGGAAGAACAGCAGCTGATTGCAAACCTGAGGTGTTCTAGCTGGAGATGGGTAAGTGTTGCCTTTGACTTTGAGCCCTGTGACAAGAAACACCACGTGTGTCTTATACATCATCATATTTATGAGGTTGAACACAGAACCTCGTGTACAGCAGGGGATCAGTAAATATGGTTGACTAAATGAGAGTGTGAGAGGAAAGAGCTTTGTGTGATGATCTGAAGAGAAGAGCACTAACACTCAGAAGTGGGATAGTTTTATGTGTGAATGACCATTGTTATTACAAAGCATCTTGAGTTTGAACCAGGGGTGGACTTACAACAAACTACATCAGCATAAATTTCAGGTCCTTCCCTTGCACAGGCTCCCTTCCAAGATCCTGGGGGTGACCTTAGCAATGTGTGTATGTGTCACCTGGTTTTATAGAATCATCACAATAGATAAGACTAGGATCCTTTTCCACTCTGGATTTCCCTCAGTCACTCTTACCTGCGTGTAGGGGTAGCATTGCAGGGGAGCTGTGAGCCTTTTTGGAATCTGGCTGACAGGAAGTGGAATTGAATATATAGTTAATTTTGATTTAGTGAGATACAGTTATGTGGTTTGCAGGCATTTTTGAGTATAAATAAGTCCAAGGAATACTCCTTCTACCTGTGTGATAGCTTGCCCTGTGCTATGACAGAAAGGCCAGGGCAGAGGAAACATCAAGGGAAATAAATAGCCTGCTATCAGAGACAATTCTCTGTGTCCTGATGCCAGCACCGAAGATTGCTCAGTAGGGGAGAAACAAGGTTAGAACTGGTGGAAGTTAGTTCATACAAAGCTTCCTCTTATCTGATATGCAAAATTGTAAGCTGAGTTTTCAATCTTCATTAATACCTAATCAAAAGAGAAGTTATTCCCCATGAACATGAATTCAGGATTGCAGTTCAGAGTACTGTAAATTCACCACATATTTTTTCTTTTCAATGAAATCTCACAAAATAGATTTTATCACAATTATATTAATGGGGCATAAACTTTTGTCAAAACTACAAATAACATGTTTGTGTATGAATTCACTTCTTTTAGTATCTCAACTATCAACAACAACAAAAAACCACATTTCTATCATCCATGTCAGTAGAAAGACTGAATTACACTTTTATTCCTTCTATAGGAAATATTTTTAAATTGCCTGTCATTTAATTAGATGTTCAAGTGGTAGGCAGACAAAACAAGTAGGAGAAAAAGTATTATAGCTGTACATTGGGAATGTTATTTTTCTTAATTTTTGTAGTGTTTGTGATATTTGTAAACTTTTAAACATTTGTAATTTGTTGTAATTGCTTTTTCCAATCTGAATATTTGACTAGTCTATATTCATAGTTTGCATCTGTCACTTAAAGGGTCCCTCCCCCAAAACTGTACCTAAATACTTCAAGACCCAGAAAACCTAATTAAATAAGATGTGGTGTATCTAGTAACAAGAGTTTGAAAGAAAAAGAAATGTTTCTGTGTATTACAATGGAAACAGTTCAAGATACATGATTGATATATTTATGAGTAGATTTTAGCATAGAAATTGAAGCCCAGACCATATAACATTGTCTATTTTATATACAGGAAAGCTTAATACATTGAGAGATTTAAAAATGTGAATTATGGACTATAGAGACAATAATAAAAATGAACGATAGAGAAATAGACACAGGTCTGAAGCTCAAAAACTTCTATTTTCAGTGGACAATAGGAGGATATTATCCTAAAGGTGACATTATCAAGATAGAAGGTAAAAATAAATTTGTGGAAGCTAAGATTAAACAAATACTGAAAAGCACTATCAAATACACAAATTAGTTGTACATATTATCTACTAATAAATGTGATTTAAAGTAAAAGTTTTTTCAACATTTTAATATGAGTACTAGTAAATTTGGTAATAATAATACAAATACAGATAATAATAATGATATTATCTATTCAGAGGATTTTTGAGAGGATTAAAAAATGCATCAAAAGCACCAATCCTAGCCATTGGCCCATAATGCCATATACAGAAAATGTATCATAGAATTATACATTCAAAACCTGTATAATCTTTTTTTAATTTTAATTTTTTATTGTTATTCAATTACAGTTGTGTGCCTTTTCTCCCCATCCCTCCACCCCACTCCAGCCAAACCCCCCTCCCTCCCCAACCTCCACCCTCCCCCTTGATTTTGTCCATGTGTCCTTTATAGTAGCTCCTATAGACCCCTCTCCCCACTATCCCCTCCCCACTCCCCTGTGGCTATTGTTACAATGTTCTTAATTTCAATGTCTCTGGTTATATTTTGTTTGCTTTTTTCTTCTGTTGCTTATGTTCCAATTAAAGATGAGATTAAATGGTATTTGTTCCTCATGGCCTGGTTTATTTCACTTAGCATAATGCTCTTCAGTTCCATCCATGCCATTGCAAAGGGTATAAGCTCCTTCTTTCTCTCTGCTGTGTAGTATTCCATTGTGTAAATATACCATAGTTTCTGGATACACTCATTTACTGATGGGCACTTAGGTTGCTTCCAGCACTTGGCTATCATAAATTGTGCTTCTATGAACATTGGGGTGCATGGGTTCTTTTGAATTGGTGTTTCAGGGTTCTTAGGGGATAATCCCAGCAGTGGAATTGCCAGTTCAAAAGGCAGGTCCACTTTTAGATTTTTGAGGAAATTCCATCCTGTCTTCCACAGTGGCTGCACCAGTCTGCATTCCCACCAACAATGTACTAGAGTTCCCTTTTCTCCACAACCTCACTAGCACTTATTGTTTGTTGATTTGTTTATGATGGCCATTCTGATCAGTGTGAAGTGTTATCTCATTGTGGTTTTAATTTGCATCTCTCTGATGGATAATGATGTTGCATGTCCTTTCATATGCCTCTGGGCCCTCTGTATATCCTTTTTGGAGAAGTGTCTGTTCAGGCCCTTTGTCCATTTTTTAATTGAATTGTTTGTCTGTCTGGAGTGGAGTCGTGTGAGTTCTGTATATATTTTTGAAGATCAAACCCGTGTCTGAGGTCTCATGGGCAAATATGTTTTCCCATACATTTGGTTCCCTTTTCATTTCCCTGATGTTTTCTTTAGCTGTGCAGAAGCTTTTTTATTTTGATGAAGTCCCATTTGTTTATTCTTTTCTTTATGTCCCTTGCTCCAGGGGACATATTGGTGAAAATATTGCTGAGACTTTCTCAGAAATATCTGAGACTTTCCAGCCTATGTTCTCCTCTAGGACTTTAATGGTGTCGTGACTTATATTTAATTCTTTTATTCATCTAGAGTTTATTTTTGTATGTGGTGTAAGTTGGTGGTCAAGTTTCACTTTTTTTCATGTAGCTGTCCAGATCTCCGAACACCATTTGTTGAAGAGCCTATATTTACTCCATTTTATACTCCTGTCCCCTTCGTCGAATATTAATTGACCATAGAGACATGGTTTTATTTGTGGGTTCTCTGTTCCATTCCATTGATCTATGTGTCTGTTCTTATGCCAGTACCAGATTGTTTTGATTACAGTGGCCTTGTAATACAGTTTGATATCAGATATCATGATCCCTCCTACTTTGTTCTTCTTTCTCAAAATTGCTGTGGCTATTTGGGGTCATTTATGGTTCTGTATAAATTTTTGAAATGTTTGTTCTATATCTGTGAAATGTGTCATTGGTATTTTAATAGGGATTGCATTGAATCTATAAATTGCTTTGAGTAAAATGGGCATTTTGATGGTGTTAATTCTTCCAATCCATGAACATGGTACATGCTTCCATTTGTTTGTGTCTTCCTTAATTTCTTTCTTCAGTGTTGTGTAGTTTTCTGAGTGCAGGTAGTTTACCTCCTTGGTTAGGTTTATTCCTAGGTACTTTATTTTTTTTGTTGCTATAGAAAAGAGGGTTTTTTTCCCCTGATTTCTGTTTCTGATGTTTCATTGTTGGTGTACAAAAATGCCTTCAATTTCTGAATATTGACTTTGTATCCCTGTGTTTTGCCAAATTCACTTATTAGGTCGAGTCATTTTTTGGTGGCATCTATAGGGTTTTCTATGTATACAATCATGTCATCTGCAAACAATGACAATTTTACTTCCTCCTTTCCAATTTGTGTGCCTTTTATTTCTTTTTCTTGTATGTGATTTTTGTCTTTCCTTTTGTTTATGTGATATATTACAGTTACTGATTTGCAAATATTGTACCATCCTTGCATCCCTGGGATGAATTCCACTTGATCATGGTGTATGATCTTTTTAATGTATTGCTGGATGTAGTTTGCCAATATTTTGTTGAGGATTTTAGCGTCTATGTTCATCCAGCAATGTTGGCCTGTAGATTTCTTTCTTTGTTGTGTCTTTGTCTAGTTTTGGAATTAGGATGATGCTGGCCCATAGGAAAAGCTTAGGAGACTTCCCCCTTCTTGGATTTTCTTGGAATAGTCTGAGAAGGATAGGGGTTAGCTCTTCTTTAAATGTTCTGTAAAATTCTCCTGTGGAACCATCCAGTCCAGGGATTTTGTGTGCCAGGAGTTTTTTTATTACTGCTTCAATTTCACCAGCTGTTATCAGTCTGTTCAGACTTTCTGCTTCTTCTTCATTCAGTTTTGGAAGATTATATTTTTCTAGAAATTTGTCCATTTCACCTAGGTTTTCAAATTTCTTGTCATACAGTTGTTCGTAGTAATTTCTTACAATCCTTTGTATTTCTGTGGTATCAGCTGTCATCTCTTCTCTTTCATTTCTGATTTTATTTATTTGGGTCCTCTCTCTTTTTTTCTTAATGAGTCTGGTTAAAAGCTTGTTGATTTTATTTATATTTTCAAAGAACCAGCTCTGGGATTTATTGATCATCTGAATTGTTCTTTTAGTCTCCATGTAATTTAATTCTGCTCTTATCTTGGTAATTTCCTTCTTTCTACTCGTTCTGTACTTTGTTCGTTATTCCTCCAGTTCTTGTAGATGTAAGGTTAGGTTGTTTATTTGAAATGTTTCTACTTTTTTAAGTAGGCCTGTATCACTGTGACCTTCCCTCTCAGGTCTGCCTTTGCTGTGTCCCATAGGCTTTGGGTTGTTGTGTGTTCATTTTCATTTGTTTCCAGAAACTTTTTTTGATTTCTTTTTTGATCTCATTATTAACCCATTAATTGTTTAATAGCAAGCTATTCAATCTCCATGAATTTGAATGTTTTTGAGTTTTTTCCTTGAGATTGGTTTCTAGTTTCAGGCCATTATGGTCCGAGAATATGCCTGCTATGATTTCTATTTTCTTGAATTTGGTGAGGTGTGTTTTGTCTCTTGTCATGTGGTCTGTCTTTGAAAATGTTCCATGTGCATTTGAAAAGAATGTGCATTTTGCTTCTTTGGGATGAAAGGTCTTATATATATCAGTTAAGTCCATTTGATCTAGGGCGTTGTATAATGCTGCAATATCCTTGATGATGTTTTGTTTGGAAGATCTATCCATTGTTGACAGTGGGGTGTTAAAATCCCCTAGTAGAAGTGTTTTGCTGTCTATATCTTTCTTGAAGTCCTCCAAGATTTTCCTTGTATATTTGGGTGCTTCTATGTTGGTTACATATGTGTTTATAATGTTTATGTCTTCTTGATGGATTTTTCCCTTGAGTATTATAAAGTGTCCTTCTGTGTCTCTTTTTATGGCTTTTGTTTTGAAGTCTATTTTGTCTGATATAAGTTCTGCTACCCTGAATTTTTTTTCTGTCTCTTTGCTTGGAATATTTTTTCCAACTCTTCACTTTCAGTCTGTGTAGATACTTTGTTTTGAGATGGGTCTCTTGTAGGCAGCATATGTGTGGGTCATGTTTTCTTATCTGTGATCATAGAAAGTTTTGGTGAGGATGCAGAACAACTAAAACCCTTATACACTACTAGTAGAAATGAAAGATTATACAGTTGGTTAGGAAGTTTGTCAGTTTCTTTAAAAGTTGAACAATTATCTACCATAGAACCCAACCATTCCACTCTTAGGTATCTATCCAAGGGAAATGAAAGCTTATGGCCATTTAAAACTTGTGGGACATGAATGTCTGTAGCAGTTTTATTACACTTTTCCAAAATTGTAAACTACCCAAATATCTATGAACAGGTGAATGGATAATCAAATATGACATATCCATGCAGTGGAATACTTACCTACAATAAAAAATAAACTTTTAAAACATATAACATGGATAAATCTCATAATAATTATACTGAGTGAAGGAAGCCAGACAATAAAGAGCATCTATTATATTCTTTCATTTATATAAAATTCTATAAAATGCAGACTAGTTTATTGTAATATAAGGCAGATCAGTTGTATGAGGTTGAGAGGACAGTGGGAAGGAATAACAATGTACAAAGAAACTGTTGGAGATGATGGATATGTTTATTATTCTGATTTTTTTGATGGTTTTGTGGGTCTATAAATATAAAAACTTATCAAACTGTATACTTTAAATGTATCCAATTTATCGTATGTCAGTTAAAACTCAACAAAGCTCTTTAAAAATAATTAAATGAAATCAAACATATACTATTAAGAATCAACCAGAAGTGGGTAAAACTAGCTTTTTATTAAAATCATCCCAGAAAATAACCTGCTTAAAGAGAGAATTCTAACTTACATTTTTTTCTGAATTTCAAAATGGAACCCAAAAAGCCATATTAAAAATATTTCAAGAAGCCCGGGCTGGTGTGGTTCAATGGATTAAGCACAAGCCTGTGAACCAAAGGCTGGTTTGATTCCCAGACAGGGCACATACCTGGGTTGCCAGCCAGGTCCCCAGTTGGGGGCACGTGAAAGGCAACCACACATTGATGTTTCTCTCCCTCTCTTTCTCCCTCCCTTCCCTTGTCTCTAAAAATAAATAAATACAGTCTTTTAAAAATATTTCAAGAAAATAAGTAATCTAAAATTATATGAGACTGAAGTAATATTGTTATAAAGTAGAATTACAACAGGGTCTTTAGCAAGTAGAAATAGTAGAAATTAAAACCAGTGAATACTGCATCATATTTTTCAGTATAAGAATTAAGATGTTTGGGTTCTTGAATAAAGGGAAGATTTTTCAAAGTTATGTAAAATTAACTTGATGATAAAAATGTGAAACAGAGCATTTCATAAAGAAGGAAGGGAGAAAAACTAATTTGCTTACTTAGAGTTTCATTTGCTCCTCTTTGCTGTGTTTCTGAAGTCATGTCTATGAGACATTCCTTCTTTGCTAGCAGAGGTTTTCAGGAAACTCTAAGTTTTCCTCTAAGTATTATTTTTAGCTGCATCCCACAAACAGTGATATGCTACTTTGTTATTTACATTTAATTCAAAATACTTTTTCATTTCTTTTGTAATTTCTTGGTAATTAATTCACTAGGTATGGTCTAGCTTGGTAAACTTCACCTATATATCGGTTGATTCTTGTACGTGTCCTGACGGGAGATCAAACCCACGACCTTGGCGTGTGGGGCCGACACTCTTAACCAAGAGAGCTCCCCAGCCAGGGCCTGTCTGATCTTTGTTTTATGAATACAATGTCTCCTTTTCATTGGCATTAAGCATTCTGATTGTGATATATTTTGGTATAGTTTTTTTCATGCTTCTTGTAGTCAGATTTTATTGCAATTCTTGTATCTGTGAGTTTATTGCTTTTGTCATCGAATTTTAAAACTCATGCATTGTTTATTCACCATTTTTTCTCTGTGTCCCCCTCCCATGTTGGGCACTCTAATTACATGTATGTGAGGCTGTTGGAAGTTGCTCCAGAGCTCAATAAAGCTGTAGAGTTTTTTCAGACTTTTTTCTTTTTTATTCTTTTTTGTATCTCTTCAAATTTACTAATTTTATATATTTTCTAATCTACTTTTATTCCCATTCAGTGTATTTTTCACCTCAGATATTATAGTATTCATTTTAAAACTTCAATTTAAAAAGTATCTTCCATGTCTTTCTTAACATGCTCATGTTCTCTTCCTTCTTGAGTGTATGGATTATAGCAATAATGACAATTTTGATGTCCTCATTTATTAATTTTACAACCTGTGACATTTCTGGATCTGTTTGCATTTATTGGTTGTTCTTATCTTGTGGGTCATTTTTCTACTTTTTTGCATACCTAGTATTTTGGATAGATGCCAGAAGTGAATTTCACTTTGTTGAGTGTTGAGTAATTTTGTATTTCAGTAAATATTCACAGTCTCCATTCTGATACTCAGTTCAGTTACTTAGAAATCATTTGGTCCTTTCGAGGCTTGCCTGTAAACTGTGTTCGGCAGAGTAGAGCTGCCTTTACAATCAAGCAGTACTGAGGCAATACCTTTCAGATTAGTCTACCCAATGTCACATTGTCATACTATAAAGCTTTATTCTTTGCTTGTTTGAACATATACTACTCTGAGTGAGTAGGATATGTTCCTAGGATTGCTCTCCCTGCTTCTTTATTTTGTATCTCCCCCAAGCCTCAGATAGTTTCCTCACATGCATGTGCTCAAGTGTAGGTGGGCTGGGAGAGGGGGAAATTTTTTGCAGGTCTCCCAAGGGCTCTCTCTGTGTAGCTCTCTCCTCTCCAATATTTTGTCCTGCAAACTCTAACCATCTTGGTATCTTTGAACTCCCAATTCAATCTCTTCAACTGTGGGAAACTACCGGGCCATGACAGGCTTCTCAGGTGATTCTACTCATATGTTCCAGAACATACTTCTCAGGTTATTCATTCATTGACTCACTTGTTCATACAATTGATATTTATCCCATGCTTATAGTATTCCATGCCCTGTTATAGGTGTTGGGAATACAATGAAAGACAAGAAAGAATACTGTTCCTGCTTTTAGATGTTTATATTTTGCTGGAAGGAAGTCACTGATAAACAAGTATATTTCAAAAAGAAGCAAGTACTAGGTAGAAAATAAATGAAATACTGTAATAGAAAGTGACTGGACAGAAGAATGCTAATTTAGTTATGAGTCACTGAGGAGGTGACACTTGGTCTAGGACTGAAATGACAAGAAAGATCACCAATAAAAAGTTCTGAGAAAGGACAATCCCAAGACAGCAAGTAGCAAATAAAAAGGACTTAAAATGGGAATGGGAAATGTGTATTTGAAAATAAAAAGACAACCAGTGTGGCTGGAATATAAAGTGATGAGGAAAATGGTGGGAGTTGAGATAAGAAAGGCATGGTCTAACTTAAAAAAAAATATTTCTATTGTTGTTCAACTAGTTTTAGTCTCACTGAAAAACAAACAGGGTGAGACCCAGACACTGGTTGTTCTTATGAATACCCTCTTCTTCCTTGCAGGCCTATCCAATTCTGTTCAATGTCTATTCCTAAACCCAGAGTAGATGCTACTTACTATACTAATCATAGCAAACCTATTTATCTGGCTAGTGATTGACTTAAGAAAAGGTACATGATAGAGCTATAAACAATGAGACCTGAGGGATAGTTTTCTGAGAAAGAGTTCCTTATTTATTTAAAAAAAAAAAAAAAGGCCAGCAAGGGGAGATAGGTCCTTTTTTCACTAGACTAATAATTTGCAACTAGAAGCAATTTTGTACTCAGGGGACATTTGGTAATGTCTGAGTACTAATGGTATTTAATGAGTACAGGCCAAAGATCCTCCTAAACATCCTACAATGCATTGCACAATCCCCACACTAAGGAATTATCCAGACCCAAATATCATTATTACCAAGATTAAGAATCCCTTCTTTGGATGTTGTTGGTTCTAAATGCGATGGCCATCTTATAACCAGGAGAATGAGCTGATGCACTAAAGATGAGAAAGTAAAAAAATGAAAGAACTGTAAGGATATAAACATATCTTTGAGGTGCTAAATCACTCAACTTGTTACAACCACTTTACCTTAGAACTGCTTGCTATATAAATTATTATACTTGTCTATAGATTAGACTATTTTGAGTTCAGCAGTTGCATATAGGAGTCTGGAGTCAAGAGGAGAGATTATTTGAGAGTCATCAACAAATATATGAAAATTGAAGCCATAAGACTGGAAGAAACAGGTCTCTAGAGACCCTGCCCCAAGGGAATGCTAATATTTATAGGCTACATTGAGTCAGCAAAGAGGACTAAGAAGGAGCAGTCAGGAACAGCTAACAATAATAGCTAACATTTTCATAATGCTTACTATACGCCAGGCACTTTTCTGAATGTCCTATAAATATTAACTCATTTAATCTTCTAACAACCTTATCAAGTAGATACCATTATCATATCATTTTGCATGAGAAGAATGTGAGTTATAGATCAATAAAAACTAATTTGCCTATTATCACAGAGTCAGTGAGTGTACGAGCTGAAATTCGAACCCAGGAGATCTGGCGCCAAACTCTAAATTGCTTTGTCATGCAATAGGTCTAGAATCAGAAGTACATGTTTTCATGGAAGTTAAGGGGAAGAAGATGTTTGAGAAAAGTGGGTAGAGTCAACTGTATTGAATGTAGTCAATAAAACATGTAAGATGAGGACAGGGAGGTGTCACTGAATTTGGCAACATGAAGAACACTGTGACCTTGACATGAAAAGTTTCAGCTCCTCGGATGGAAAACAAGCTCATTTGTAAGGCCTGAAGAGTAAATAGGAAGTGAGAATTCTAGACTTAAATCTGGACTTTCATTTAATTATTATATGTGTGTGTATGTTGTATTTAGGAATTAAAGTTCTAGACTTTAAGAAATTAAGGCCAAGATAAATAATATAGACAATTATAGTCCATTTAGTCAGATACCTATTGACTTCAATTATAACTTGGAATAATTGTAGAACTGTTATGTGATTGGTTTTGATACCCACTAAACATTACCAATAATTTTTCATTTGACTTCTTTCCTGGGTTTTGCTTTCACCTTCTTATTTTGCCTGCTTTAAAATAGACACCTGTGCCTTTGGCAGAAGCACAGTCATGTCAGTTAAATTATGGCCTTGACTGTCACCAAGGCATTGGATTCCGCATGTACGTGCCTCTTAACCTGTAATGAGCAGCAGGTTACTGTATTCTGTGTGTGAATTTCTGGGATAAACATTACGGGCGTTTCTCTCGTTGGTTATAAATATCTAGGAAACCTCACTGCAATCTTAGCATAGTAAATCTTAAATCCGAGTACATAATACAGCGAAGTCATGATGTACAACATAGGTGTCATAAACAAATTAGACAAACAATTATGTTTGTGTCTACTAGTTTTGAGAAAATGTCTTACGCTATCAACATATTCTTGAGAGAATTGGCTGGTCTTATACCATTCTGCCAAATCTTTATTATTAAAATGTTTGGTGGCTCAAATTCTTAAACTGAACTTTAAGCATGGTAGGTATGATACTCCATTTTTATTAATAATAAAGTCATTTTTAGGGCTTAAAAATGTTCCAAGTGGGGAAACATAGATGATGAATAAATTAAGCATGTTATCTTCAATTATTACTTAATATGAATAATATTTTCTCTATGAATAAAATCACAGTCATGATCCCATAGTAATGGTATCATATAATAATATGATGTGAGTTGTATATTAATGAATTTAAGAAAAGTAGTTATTATATTTTCATGAAAATAATTATCATCAAAATACAAGGTGGTGACTTTTTTGTTGTTGTTGCTCTAGATTTTTATTTTAATAACCACAAGGGAAAAGAACACGAGGCAGCAGATGTGGATCCCAGAGCGAATGTTTGCAACTAACCAGTAATGGCAGAACCTTAGCTCGTTATTTAACCCATTTGAGTCTCAATTTTCTCATCTGCAAACTGGGAATAATAGTACTTACTCTGCATGTAATGAGTGCTTAGCAAGTGCTTTCTAATTTCAGTTTTAGTGGGTGGATACCATTATATATACGTAGAAAAATCAGCACACGATCAGTGTAAAGATCTTCCCCATTCTGATGGGATAGGGCAGTGGGGAGTAATTCTGGTCTGGAAATCTTTAAGCACACGGAATATACTCACCTATTTAGACACATTCCAATAGAGGCCTAAATTAAAGAAGACAAATTAGATGACTGATCAGATCTACTCCTTTTCCTAACTGAAATAAAAACATAAAGATCTTGCCTAAATAAATGCTAATCTATTAATAAGTATGATGCACGCTGAGATAAAAGTATCAGACTTGACTGACCGTTTAGTTCTGTAGTGTCCATCACGTTAGTCAACACAGCATGACTCTTTGGCTTTGACTTTTGGCACCAATGTTATCTTTTGAAAAACCCCATAAATTCATATGAATGAATGTCCATGGCACAGATCAGGCTTAGACGGGTAGAGCCAAGTCATGTTCTTTCCCTGTGCTTTTCCTTGGCTTCCTCACCGATGTCCCTGTTGCTCTTTTCACAAAGGACAGTGACTTGCTTGGCTTCCAACCCACGTGGAACAAGAGGCTTATTAAAGTCTAGATGCAGGTTTGTTTTTAACAAAACCAATGCCCCCAAATGAAGAATTCAGCCTAACAGTCTCTTTGGTGACAGAAAACAACCGACCTGATTCATGTTTTTGTTCAATTAGTATGTGTTTAATACTTGTTTAATTAATAAGTTGTGGTTTAATAAAAAGAATATAAATGTGGGAATCAGAAAGTCTGATTCTACTCCTTATAGAATAGATTTACCTCTCTGATCCTCAGGTTCTTCATCTATAAAATTGGTATAATCATACCCATGCCAGAGTGTTTTTATGACAAGAAAAATGTAACATATGTAAAGTACTAAACTTTAAAGAAAAGCAACTAAAAATAGTATGAAAGAGGAGTCCCAGTTAGGGAACTATAGCAATATACAGATGGCAATGATAAACATGTAATAATAGCAGTGGTGAGAGATTAAAACACCCCCACAATGTTTCTGGGATCTGCTTCAGTTGAAGGAGTGATAGGCTGGTTGGGAGAAAATGGAACAATAAACAGGAGGATTGTGGGAGAAGAAAAACAGAAAGGGACCAAGAAGGTGTTTTGAACATATTAAGTTCAAGATGCTCATTGAGTATCCAAGTGGAGTTCAGGAAAGAGATACAGGGTGGAAATACAATCATGGGAGTCATCAATATACAAATGATATTTAAAGCTATGAGGTCATCAAAGAAGTATGTGCAGAAGAAAAGAGCAGAGGACCAAGGGCTCAGCCTTAGGCTCAGGCTTGGGAGCAACAGCCTTCAGAGGACAGACTGATGAGGATGTACCAGAAAAAGAGACAATCTAAGATTAAATACTTTCTGAATCCATTTATATTTTCAATATCTTTGAACATCATTGTATTATTGCAGGATAAATAGGAATTGCCATAACAGCCTTCCAGAAAAATCTGGAAAATAAATAGCTGTTATAAATTATAGTGTTATAAATTAAAGGAAAAACAAATAATTGTGGGTGTGTTTTCATAGTATCCCAGTTCCTGTTTCCTTTTATGAGTAGGGGTTAATTTATACTGAAGTTCAAAGGTACAAAGAATAAATTGTCAACATGTGTTTTCGTATCTACATTTCTGTATCTTTTATTCAGAGCAAAAGGTGCATGAAGGCAAAAAGTTCACCTCAGAGCATGTCCTCCATGGTAGCTTGAAAATACAAAGGTTCCAACTTGCGTTTTGAAAAACAAGGTCTATTTGAACAATTTCCATCTTTCTAAGGACAGTCATTCAATAAAAAATCATATGGTATACAGGGAGGACTTCATGAGAGATAGTGCTCTGTGGCAGGGTTCAGCTTTCTCTCATTTGATTCCCTTATTGGCAACTATTCATAACACAAATGCTTTGTCCTTTTCTCCCTCTCCCTATCACAATAGGCCAAGTAATTAACCAAGTGAAGAGGCTGTCAATTAAATACTGATACTAATCTAGGCATAAAAGCTTCTTTAGGGAACATTGGTTTTGAACATGTCTTCAGCATTACCAGCATTGATTTTATTCAATCCAATTCTCACACAATCGAGTGCTCCAAATGTTTACATGCCTTCCAGGCAACACGTGCAAAACGGGTGACCCACACTGTAGAAACCGTGTTCACAAAGAATGCACAGAGAATAAGCCCTATTGTGCTGCCAAGGCCCATTTTTCCCGGAACTGATGTTCCATCATTAATTAATGTCCCATATCTTTAATGATGAGTTTGTCAAGAACAATTAAGGAAATGATTACAAGTGTCCTTGGTAACTGGAATGCCCCAATGAGTTTAGCTTACTTTCACTAAGTGTGGCTTAAAGGTCATTTCTTTGAAGTGTGAAGATTGAAGCATGTCTTAAGACATTGGTGTCATTATGTACAAATGTTATACAAAAATAAAGACATGTTTTTAGCTTGATCTCTTCAGTACAGATAAGAAGATATTTAAAAATAGTCAAATTTTGATCCATTGCTTCAGGTATTAACTAATGTCTCACAGTAAATGATCTTCAGGAAATGCTAGGGTTTCTTTATTACCTGTTTGGTTAACCTGTTTGATTCACCCATATGCTATACACTGTAATTAGTTCTTTTAAATGAATTCAAATTGGGTTACTATTAGCTATCAATGATTTCTTCCTTTTTCTTACTTTTGCTGCAGACTGTTGGTGCATATCTGTGCAGACATAGCCTTGTTTAAGCCTATAAGCCCTTGGGTCTCCAAGACAAGCCCCCTCTTCCCAACCCTTGTCAAAAACTGAACAGTCTGCTACTTTAGTCTATTTTTCAAGCTAATATGTTAGCCTGTTACATTTCATAGACGCTAACGGAAGACATGAGTCCTAATAGTGCTCAAGTACTGCATCCCTCACGGCACAGCAGGCTGCAGAAGCACTGCATTTGTCACGCTTTTCCTTGTCTCCCAAGTCTCACAGAGGTGACATTAGGGCCTTGGGAGATGCTGCAAATATACCTTTTAGATCTTTCCTGTCAGGTTCTGTCACATGGTGTCCTATGGGATGGCAAATTATCGAAGTTGTTAAGTCTAGACTAATTTATAGACCCACCATGTTGACATAGCCCTGAAGCAATATGATAAAATCATACAGCCATCCTCGTCATGTGAAACAAGCCACTTTTAAGATTAGCTGAGGGGTATTAGGATTATTTTCGGCTTATTGGTATAGAGAGGGGACAGTCACTATAGCAATAGCTGTGTATCATGTGCCAGAAATCTCCAAAGCAACAGCAGCTACAAGGGAAGTCACACCTTATTACATTTGTTATGATTCATAGCTATTGTCTAAGATCTCTCTCTCAGATATGTGACAAGGTACTGTCATCTAATTTCCTCAGGGGTAAGAGTTTCTTTGGTTTACTATTTTGTTCATCAACGGGAACTCCAGAGACTTCCACTTCACACTTTCTGTCATGCACGAACATGCTAGTCCACCTGTTAGAGAGACAAAGATAGTAACTGGGGATTCTTCCAGATACTGGAAAAAAGCATATTCCAGTTAAATAATCAAGAACTGATAAAACAAACACTGAATGGCTTCATGAATCCTCTTTGCCCAGTGAGAGAAACTCAGACCCAAACTTCACTTATCACCTAAATTCCCTAAGCCTCTTCTCTGAAGGGCACAGGGCAGGTGGAATTCTGAATTTCAGGAAGTAACTGCAAACCAGTGACCCATAATCTTCCAAAGCTCTGACTGCTTTGTCTTTTAATCCTAACCTAAGCCTTAGTACATTCTTACCCTGGAAGTGGTTTCCACTTTAGGGAAGACTAGGAGAAATATTTATTGAAGTCTCTGAGTCTGTGGTAATCACACGCATCTCGATCCTTGAAATTAACTGTTGATTCCTGGCTTCTGCTGCCTCAGGATCCATTATTCCCGCTGAACGAGGGAACATATTTCAATGGCAATATTTCCCTCCATTTTAGCCTCAGACGACACCTCTACAGCACTTTCCTAGGGAACTGGCACTTCCCTCACCTGATATGTGTGTCCATGTCTTGATAAAGGGTGTGTCTTCTAAGCCCTTGGAAGAAATAGGGCTGGAGTGTAAACTGGTTATACAGGATAAATCCACCTTATGTACATAATCATTTGTATTCTGTCTTCTGCATTAAAGCAAATAATGTCTGGTATCTCAAGTTTATTCAGCTTAATCCACTGTTGAGTCCAATTTTGGTTTATCAACTGAGCAAACAAGGTAATTCTAAACTCCTCAAATTAGAACACTGAATTCAAAATCTCTGCTTAAGTATAACTGTGTTGATAAACCATAAAATAATATTCTATCCCATCTAGTCTAGAACCCTCAGAAGTCACGGGTGCGTATTTGCCAGGTGTTAACAAGATAAGTTAGAAAAATGTTTCAGTTCTCTTGGAATGTAAGCCTTTTCCTCCCTGGTTGGTTTAATTGAGCCCTTGGAATATGCTGCTCTCTAGCTGTCACTATTGATCTGAAGATACTAAAGAGTAGTAAAGTAGGGTGACGTGGAAACACCTTCTTCCCAACTAACTACCTTGGGCAAAATCAGAATAGAGACGCCAAGCAAGTCAAGACTGACCTCTCAAACAGAGGCTACTCCTATTGGTATAGGATGGTATCGGAAGCTCAGAGGGATTCAGGGGTCTGAGATACTGTGAGCTGCCCAAACTCTCCAAAATTTAGCCATTTCAGATCTCAGTCTTTTATTCTTTCCAACTAAAGCCTTTATTTTTACCTGAGACCCAACAAAGCTATAACATCTATCGACCATGTGATTCATCAACTGTGTGGCTACCAGAAGGAAGAGTCTTATTTAAGGACAATGTAGAAACTTCCCAGTTTTATTCTACCTTGCCCTCAGCTCAGAGTTTAAAGTCCTTTTATAGTGATTTTTTACCCTTTAGCTCTCCAGTGAAATTTTAAGTATTTTAAATGAATTTTAAACCTTGTTAATTTTTTTTTCAAAATTATGCTCCTAAACCAAACCTTCAGTATTATATTTCTATTCTCCTTTTCTATAGAATTTTTCCTATTAGTCCAGTGGTTTCTTTTCTTTTCTTTTGTTTATTCTCCACTCTTTAACTATGCTTTAATGAGAAAAAATCTATCTGGCCTTGGAATTTGCCAACAGAGAGGGCACATGAATTGTCCTAGTTCTCACTCTCAACCTGGGAGCTGAGAAACCCACTTCTTAGATCCATAGTTAAAAATCAGATGAACAGGTGTAATTCCCACTTTGCTTCCCATTAAGTACAATGTTTTATGCAGCACAGCTCTTGTCTTACCATCCTACCTGGTTCTCTAACAGCTGGAATGATGCTATAAATAGTAAGTGCCATTTTTAACATATGCACTGCTATCAGGACTCTTTTATCTCTCACCACAAACTTTCCGATGTCCTAAACAGTAAGTAGTGACCGCCATGCCTGCACAACAATTTCTGCCCTGTCTTCTGGGAACAGTTCATTATTTGGATATATAAAGATAAGGAGTGGGGAAGGAAAGTACTCCAGCTACTTCCAACAGAAGCTCCGCTACGGGAATGTACGCTGCTCAGTTTTACAGTTAGTACAGACGGTGGCTGTCTGAGCCACGGTACAGACCCACACTGTCTATGTGTGATGACGGCTGCAAGTGCAGTCACATTCGCCATCTTTAATTTTCTAGTAGCCACACTTAGAAAGTGCCAAATAGTCACATGTGGCTGGTGGCTCCAGTATTGGACAGTGCACGTCCCGGCAGTCAGAACATGCTACGAATGTCTCCATGCCTATGTTCATTCGCAGGTGGCTCTTTTTAACGGGTGAAGAATGAGTGAGCTTTCAATTATTATTCCTAATCTTATGCCTCCCTTCCCCCATGGAGAAAGTAAAACTTCTAATCATCCAATGGAAATAATTGGTTGATTATTAATCTTAATTTTCATTGTTGACATGCTTTTTTAAAATCTTTCTCTGTATACTCTCAAGAGTTTTGTTGAAAAATTGGAAAATTGCTACCCAGACGTAGTTTTAAACTCTAAATCAGAAAATTTAATTTTAAGCTTAATTTCTTTCCATTAGTACATAAAACCCTAAAACAGCTGAGAAAAAAATACTACCCTTTAAACTAAATTCCAAGGCTAATAAATGAAAATAATTCCTAGTGGCAGGAGCTCTTATGCGTAATCTCCGTGTTGCTGACACACGTGTGTGTTTGGGGAGACTTTCAGTTGTTGCTCTCGTCTGTGTCTTCTCGCTGGAGGGATGATGTGCACTCGTGCAGCTAAAGGCGCTGTGGGAAGCTGGAAAATGTCTCCGTTCTCTCCATTTGTTTACCAAACATGCTGCTTCACAGAAAAGTAAACAAGCTTGGGGTTTCTGTTTCAAAAAGTGGCTATTTTACAAGAATGTGAATAGCTTAGAAAGACAATCCTGTCCTTTTAAATGTTAAAGACTAAATACCCCATTCTCTTCATTAAATGAACAAAATTCATTCTTAAAATTACCATTTTACTTAAAGTTCATGTCCTTCTTTCTGATGGACAACCTCAATCATGTTTATTGTGTTAAAACAATTTCTTATAATAGAGGAAAATATAACATATAATAACAAGACACCCAAAATTCAGAGAACTCAACAATAAAATTAGTATAGAAATGTTGAAACTATACTGCTGTGTAAAAATCTGTTAATTCCTAATATTGTAATTATTGTGAAGAATCCAAACTACAGAATTCCAGTAGTTTAAATAATAGCCTTACTATGAATCAGATAAAAATATTAAAAACAACCAAATGCATATTTAACATTTTTAAAAAGATTTTATTTATTTAGTTTTAGATAGAAGGGAAAGGAGGGAGAAGAGAGGGAGAGAAATATGAATGTGTGGTTGCCTCTTGTGCACCATCAACTGGGACCTGGCCTGCAACCCAGGCATGTGCCCTTGACTGGGAATCGAACTGATGACCCTTTGGTTCTCAAGCCAGAACTCAGTCTACTGAGCCACACCAGCCAGGGCCATATTAAACATTTTTAATGACTAAATTGTGTTGCTTGGAAAAATAAATTTAACTGATGAAACAAAGTAGTCAAATTTGACTACATTGTTAGTAGCCCATGTATAAATTGATATATCTTATATATATAAAATACTAACAGTTATTTTTAAAATAAAAATACCACTAGTGTTTTACAAATATGGTAATAAAGTATACTTGCTTCATCCATGATGTAAGGCCAAAAGGATTTTGACTACTTTGGAGAGGGAACATTTTGGAAAGCCTATTTATTTTTGAAATTTTTAATAGCGTCTAAATACTCAGATGGGACAAAGAAGGAATCCAGTCAATGTTTGCCATTAATTCAGCATGCCTGACTTGCTTTTCGTAGGCAATTAGACATTTGGAAAAAAACACGTTTGTTATCGCTTAAAATCTACTGCTAGCCAGCATTATTGAGCATGTGCCATCCACAAGGAAGTGCCCTAATAGTTTACATGTATTAATTTCTCAATAACCCTGTGTCAGGCACAGCTATTATTCCCATTTTACTGACAAGAAAACTGAGACAGAGAGTTTATATAATAAAAGAACATTGAATTAAAATATCTTCCCCACTAAATAATATTTAATCAGAAAATAATTGCTGTAAATGGCCAAAAACTTGTAATCTCACTGGAGTAGATGTGTTTATACTTAGATGGAGGTTGAGAATTAAGTGATTACTTCTGATGAGTGCGATCAGCAATGGCATGCCAGGGAAATCTTATGAAAATCCTATTAAAAGGTTTAAGGGAAGCAGACAGGTTTTTGTTTTTGTTTCTTAAGTTAATGAAGTCAAAAGTCAGTGGTGAGAAATATGCAGAACCTAATAAGACCTAACCCTGTGGAGGCAAGGGGCTTAATTCTTCATGTAGGAATTTCCCTGTGGATAGAGGCTGCTCAGGAAGAAGCTAAGATCTCGGGAGGCACAACAGCCTCTGTATGAAGAAACGTTCATGGCTCTCTTTCATTCCCTCTCCCTTATTCCTACCCTACTCAAGTGACTGGAGAAATGTTGGAGTTATTGATGCACTCATTATAGTTATTAATAAACTTGTTCCCAGGTCACTATATTAAAATTTGTTTTTACTTAGTATGTGCTTAGTGCCCTTTTGAATGAATGGACAAATTAATCAAATGACTTAACAAAAGCAAAATAACATGAAAGAACAAGGCTTATTTTCATCTTTTAAAAGTATCTAAGGATGAGAAGAATGAGAAGAAATTAACACCTTCCATAAGTGTTCCTTCAATACTTGACTTTGTTCAGAATGTGAACTCGTCTATAATATTGTTTGTTTTAAATTGCTTCAACTGGTGTATTCTGTTTACTTTGAGCTTTTTGGAATTCCAAATCTGTAAATTGCATTCCAACCAAACAGCAATATACCATTCACAAAGTGAAATGCCTCCAAGAAGAATGAGATTAGCTCATTTTAGTGAAAGATAAGTTCATTAAGACACTTTGAAGATTGGTGGAATGTCTGGAGAAAGAGTTCTTTTCAAGTACCTTGAGTTCAACAATTTAAATTAATTTAACTCAATACAAATTTATTGAGCAAGACACTGTGGGGATATATACAGGTGTAAGTTACCGTGATTAAGAAAGTCATGATCCTGAAGAGTAAATGTGTCCACTGTTAAATACAACAGAAGGAAGACTGTAGTTAGTGCCGTGAACACAGAGGAGGGATAAGTAGTCCTGGGCCCAGAGACTGGGAAGAATTCATGCTTGGTACTGCGGCAGCTAGTGTGTGACTATGAGGGAGACACTACTGACACACAGAGAGTGGCAGAACAGAAAGATGGCCAGAACGTGTTTGTCCTTGGTGATATCATTTATCTGTTACGCAATCCAGCAACTGCCTACCTCTGGACTTCTTTCTTGATTGGGAAGATAAAAATTTAATTAAGGTAATGCCACTTTCAGCCCATCATTCATTCTTGCAGCAGAAATCACTCTTTGTCTGAGGGCCCACAGATCTGGCTGAGCTGTAACAGGGGTTGAATGAAACTTAGTTGCAATGAGAATAGGAAGGCGGGAACAAGTGCCAAAATGTAGGATAGAGAGAAATCTGCATTTCTGAGCCTGGAAGGTTGGAGAGAAGGAGGAGCCAAAGATGTTTGCGTTTTAAAATCTGACGACTGCATGCATAACTGCGATCAGCCTAGACTGGGTACGATAGGAGGAACAGGTTTGAGGGCAAAGGCACATAATTGTGGTGCTGAGTTAGAAAATGTAGGGAAAAGACTGACATTAATTTTTCTAAATACCCTTGAACCAACTGTACCGTCATTTATGAGGATATCAGCACGGCACTATCCTCAATAGGTTAAGCAAGCCTTGTTCACTCCACACTGAAGTGCTGATATTTATCAAAGCGGAGTTTAGTATTGCAAAGAAACCACTGGTCTGCTTCTTACTGGTTGAGAAAAACAAATAAACATATCAATCTCAGAAGGAAACCTGACTAAACTGAGAGCAAAAGAATAAAAAACTGTTGAAACTTACAAGCGCCAAGAAATGGGCATCCTTCCTCAAGAGGTTACTGGAGCATGTTAGTCAGCAAAATGAGGAGGTGATTCAAAAGGACAAGGAGGATTCCTGGAATCGGGGCACCCAGCACAGGAAAGAGCTGAAGGACATTCCCAGGCTGATGATGAGGAAGCCCTAGGAGGACATCGACAAACCTAAAAAGCAGCAGTTAGTACCACCTGGGACAAGGGTGGCAAGCAGGATTGTATCTAGGGAAAAAAAAAGATTAAAAAAAATGTAAATTTATCTGCTGTGTCATTTTCTACTCACATGGTTAGATCTTTCCTGGTTCTAATGAACCCCTGGAGGAGACTGGGAGTCTTCCTGTGTACTCAGGAAGAAGCGAAGAACTGGTATGGTTAGCACCAGCAAAGCTTAATAATCAAGTTATAGCCATAAAAGCTTAGGTGGGAATACAAAGTTGAAGGGCAGGAGAATAAGCAATTGGCTGTGGGAGCTGGAATTAGTGGTAGAAACAGGGAGCACCAGGAAATGCTGTACAGTTGATTGTACTGAGCCTTCCAGGGCAATTTGATCTTTCAAAGTCATCATATAAATAACTTTGGTGAAAACTAAAATTTAAAAGAAAATGAGAAAGGGAGGAACCCACTCAGAGAACTGTCTCAGATAAAAAGGTAACAGTTGCCTCACTGGACGCTTGTTCCACAAACTCCATCCCTCCACTCTGCCGCGAGGCTAGCCTGGTGATTCGGTGGCAATGCCGCCTGCCCTCCACGTTCACGAGAGCACCTCGTAGGGATGGAGGAAGGATTCGATTCCCGAAAACTGCTCAGCCACAGGCTCTCATGGTGTGGGCAACAAAAACACGCTTTTTATCTCTATTCAAAACTATCACTTACATTTTGATCCAACTATTCTGGCCAGTGTAAATATTTCTGGAAATCAAATTAGAGCCAGTGTGAGCTGGGTGAAGCTTTGCTAAGTCACTGCTAAGTTTTGGGGAAGCCATAAAAGCCATGCTGCACACAATTAAAATATTAAATTACACATGAGCAAGTCTGTTTGAGTCTTAAAAAAAAGAAAATAACACATGGAAAATTGTCTTACATGAAGAGATGAAAAATGGCTGCCGAAAGGAAAAAGAGAGAATTTTGAATATAAAAATTGCCCACTGATAGTATTTTGCCATGTGAAAATCTAAAATTACAGAAAGAGACTGTTCTTTAAAAGTCAACCAGTCAAAAAAAAAAAAAAAAAAAAAAAAAAAACCCCTTGATTTACAGCTACGGAATCACAGGTCCAGGGAGGCAGAGTGCCTTGCTTGGGACAAAAAACTATTTATGGAAAGGCACGAAATGGAGCCGAGACTACATGACTACCAACCTACTGTCACTCCACATTAAGTGCTGGCTTCAGTTGCTTCCACCAACATGCCATGGCCAGGCTGGAGAATAGGGCTCCTGGCACAAAGGGCTCACAAAAGGTCGACACTTCAACCCGGCAGCAGGTGAAGCACAAACGCTGAGTTAATGCGCCGCCCACAATGTGATTACGTCTGTGCCAGAAGGAAACTTCACAGGGTCTTCAAAAGACAGTAAAGCGCTTGGGATCTTGTTTTAAAGGATCAGAACACTCCTGCCTCTTCTCTGTTCCTTTCATGTGCACATTAAAAGAGCAGAGGTGTTCTATTTCCACTGTAGGTTTTTGAGTGAGACCAAGAGAGCTATTGTTGCAAAACTACTCTTAGTGACGCAGTGCTTCAACAAGGCATCCCCAGCACAACCCAGGTGATGGCCATTTGAGCCTTTCTTTTAGGTCTCTGACATCAGCTTAAGACAGCCTCTCCCCAAACTGAGTTTCAAATGCTGCTTATAGATACGCTCTGATGAATGAAGTCAGAAATTGCAATCTGGGTACATCCTCCACACTCCTTTTCCAACGTACTCTCTTCAACCATAATTCTAGATCCCGTCTTTCCCTCCCTCCGTGACCCAGAGCACAGATAAATAATTACTCCTTTTTGTTAAGTTTCGGTGCTGGCTCCTTGCCCCTTATCTACAAATTTCCTTTTCATTCAATAAGTACAATAATTATGTGTTCCGATATGTGCAATAAGTTCTCTGGTTCTTAGGAATGTTTCATCATTAAGGATTTTCCTTCACCTCGAAGGTAAATGAGCTTAACATAGTCCATTAAAATTGTCATTTTATCTGAGGACCACGGACAAACTCAGTCAGGTCATGTTTCACTCTTATCTCTCTGTGGATCAGAGAGGAAGTCTTGCTAGTCCCTCTTTAGTTTGAAGCTGATTATTGGCCTCACAATCTCACAAAAGGAGATGCGGTTCTTTCCACACCTGAAGGCATTGAGGTGCAATTTGTGTGGTACTTACAAGCCCTGACAAAAGGAAAGGCTGCCTATTTTCCTAATCTGTCTGTTTGCATTTGTAGGCATTGAGAATGCACAGTGAGAAAGCTAAACTGTGGAAGCTTTCAAGGCTTGTGTTGGGCAATAATAGCTACTGGTAACAAAGAAGAGAAAAAGCTCTTTCCAAATCTGTACTTCATCGGCTCATAATATGTTTGAGGATATTCTTAAGTAGGTTACTCCTATAATGGCCAAACCTTACCATTTCCACCGACAGGAACTCAAAGTAACATAACTGGAAAAAGTTTTTTCATCTTCTAATTTCAAATATTCTGTCCTCATCTGAGAACATGTAATGTATAGAATATAAATATAAGGTGCTAATCTTAAAGTGAGTGATAGGGAAGAAGATATCCCATAAAGAGAAATTGGTTAATGGGTTTTAAGTAGGATTTATAAAAGGGAAAAGAGTTTTACCTCTCCGTGATGACTTAATTGTTCTCCTGCTTGAAATTCGAGATGAAGTAGAGTTGAGTGAAGTCCTCTTCAGCATTGATATCATTATTTTACAAATCTGTTTTAGATAAGTGCTTTAAATATAGAAAGATTCGTGGAATCCTTAATCAGAATCTCAACAGATGAGTCCTGAAAATCTATACGGACATAACGCTGCAAGTGAGTATGACGCCCAGCTGCTCACACCTGTCCGCGGTACCTGCCGTGGCCTCCACAGTTCGAGGTGTTTCCGTGCTTGCGAGAAAGGAGTTCTGCTATTCCCTGACCAGATAGAACTGTAGCTTTTATATTCTAGATGATTTAGAGGAGAAGTTGGAATTTTGTTATGGAAATAAACTAGCTTCATTTATATCTTTGTTACAGAAGCAGTTGCAGAATGGGTAGAAAATTTTCTAAGGAACATTTCTTTAGGGGGTCTCCTCAAATGTTTCAGCTAATATTTCATTGAAATTCCAAATTTATATACTAGAAAGCAAAGAACAGTTGACCGTGGCCTGGAAAACTTTGATGACTAGAGTAACCAATGAACTCACTTCAGTATAAAAATCTTGTAAAGTTCCTGCAAGCAGCTTAATTACTGAATGGGAATATGCTAAAGGATGAAATAGCCTGTTTAAAAAGTTGTTTGAAATTGTCTATAAAAAATCCTGAATTTTATCTGCCTAAAACAAAGGTTTGTTTTTCACATACTTTATATGAAAACCTTGTTTCTGTAAATAATTATCCATTGCGATCTGTTGCCTCTTCAGGGCTGCTGCTAACACTACAATGCTGGTAGGTTAGAGGAAGATGCTTGCCTTCACTGCATTAGTGACTGGAGGACTTGTATCCAATACTTGACCACTGACTATGCATTAATTCAACAAAAATATTGTGATTTACTATGTGTGAAGCTCTGTGAAAAGTTCTGGAAATTCAGTAGTGAATACGGCATATAATTTTTATTCTTTTTAGGGTATTGGGGGAATTGAATCTATCTGACTTGGATTTTTAGGTTCTAGGATCAGAAGTTTTTCCTCAGAAAATATATTTGTATTAATTTCTTAAAAATATATTAGTAAAAGGGCTTTGAAGGAGTCAACCTATAAATGGCTTCTCCCTGAGGAGGTAGTGTCTCATGATAAATAAATTCTGAAAAAATTTTTTTAATTGTTCCCAATAATCTTACTAAGTAGGTAAAATAATAGGGCACAACAATTGTCCAGGGCAAAAGAGTTGCTTCTCACACAGGATGTCAGATCCAAGGGTCCAGACTTGCAGCATTTTTAGAAACAAATGCTTTTGTTTTTTGATGCTTTTGAATTTTGATGGATTGTTTAAATTAACTATACTGAGTACAATTAGCAAATCTAGTTAAGGAGCATGCTGAGTCTACAAACCATCAGGTGACTACCATAGAGCTATGAAATTCAGTAGGGAAAAGTTAGTAAGTTGGAATAGAAGTATTAGTGAAAATGTATTCATTTATTCAATGAATATTTATTGACCTTCCACTATAAGGCAGGCAATATACTAAAGTACTGAGGATATAAAGATGAAGATAGTCCTTTCCTCAAAGCAAGTTTGTTCTGAAAATTGAAGGTGAAATAAAAACATTTCAGATGAACAAAAACTGAGAAACTTTATCACTAATAGAGTCTCTCTAAAAGAATACTCAAAAGAGTTGTTCAAATAAAGGTAAATGATCCCAAACAGAAGATTTAAAATGTAGAAAAGAATGAAGCCTGCAGCTAGGCCAAATTTGATGTTCTGTGAGCAGCTAAAATTATGAGTGAAAAATCTGTGGTCTTTCTCGGTTTAAAGAACTACAGGACAAAGCAATTCAGCCACTAGAAAATAAGATGTAAACCTCATAAAGGAGAGATCCACAGAGGGGAAGCCCCAAATTCTGTCTGTAAACTCTGCCCATCCCTAGCTGACACCTGACCCACACATGCATGGGACAGATTCCAGGTAAGAACAAACACTGACCTGAGATTTGAGTGGTCATTCAGGTGAGTGGTGGAGGTAGGAAAGGGAATGGGGGAACAAATGGTAATGGAAAGATACAATAAAAAATAATAATAAAAATTAAAAATGCTTCATAACCAAAAAAAAGACAATATGGTATTTGAGTCCCATCAAATTCATCATTTTATAAAATACTCTTGAAGGTTAAATAAAACAGAATTCAGAGTTCTCACAAAATAATATTCACATTGCTCTAGATACAATAAAATATATCTCAAAATATGAAGAAACCTTGGATTTGGGCTTGGTATGCCTTCTATAAAATAGTAGTTTATTTATTTTAAGATGCTTTCTCCAATAATGAAGGCCACCCTGGTTTGAATAAAATGATTCTAATAAATTATTGGTAATCTATTTTTCAGAACACGTCCCACCCAGTTCTTAGGATATCATTTCTTAAATTATGGAGACTGAAAGTAACAATTCACATAAGCATAGACTCTCCCATCCCAAGGACAGTGTGAAAATATATTGGGAAAGAACTACAAGGCCATCCCCAGAAAATAGTGCTTTTGAATAGCGAAATAGGAGCTCTGTTCACAAAGAACTGAGGGATCTATTTGTAGTTTCATGTCCACATTTTGAAAGCCCCCAATTGTGGTTTCAGTATCAAAATAATGAAGTGTCAATGGCATTTCTCCTCACAGTAAAGAATTAATTAAACAACCTCTATAATGATCCGCCTTCTAATACTACTATTTCTGACATGAGACCCTTTTACCTTGATTCTGAATTACATGAATCCTTGCGAATGCTTTAGTTATAAACACTCATCTTGCTTCCTCATGTGTTACATGAATTTCTATGATCATAGATCACAATTATCTCCTTACTCCTTTCAGAGAATTTGAATAGCTCCTTTGATAAGAGAAACTCAAAGTGTTTTGCAAACACACCATTTACCCGAGCCAACGTGAATCACTGCCCTCATTTTATGAGAGCAATATCACCTTTCAGCCAAAATTGTCAGGCAAAAGAAAGTCTTAAATCACCTAAAGACTAGCTACAAATATAAGAGATCTAAGTTCTGGAAATCAAGTAATGTTTTTCATTATCAAGTATGTCTTGCTTTATGTAATATATGAATTTCTTTAAAGATTCCCATAAATGAGTTGTTTTAAAGTCAGATCAAACTTGAATACATTCTGAAGACATTTCATAGTAATAAAGCCTGTTGACAGCCATTAAGTTTTCAAAAGGGAAGATAAAATGTGTGCTATATATTTTAAAGAAAAAATTCACTTTGAATATGCCAAGGAAAATTTAAGTTTGCTTTTTCTCTGAAACATTGTTCAATAGTCACAAAATCCAATGCTTATGGGGCCAGGCAGGAAACATAAGGAAATAGAATGAGGCTAGGCATGGAGTAATGAATTGGAGTGGACTGGACACTGAGGCACACATGTAAGGTCATATCCCATCTAATGGGGGCAACTGCTGCTCATATCTCAAACAATGTGTGTGTAGTATTTAAGAAGACGGGGACCCCCCCAAATCAGAATTATCCTCAAGAGGTTAGGTACTTGTAGTACAGGCTTCCCCCACTAGGTGAGTGTTCTAAGAACCCATCTGTATCAGTGTACCAGCTGGCAGTGTTGTGAGAGGCTGTGTTCAGCTTCAGTGAATGTTTTTTTTTGAAGATTCTTTCAAGGTGTTTGCTCATTTCATGATGGGTGATTTACCAGTGCACCTGCCCATACCATGCTGAGCATCCAGCAGTTTTTGACCCAAAAAGTCATGACCCCTATGCCCCACCCTCCCTATTCACCTGATCTTCCCCCAGTGATTTTTTTTGTTACCCCAGATGAAAAAAATCCTCAAAGGGAAGTGTTTTGCCAACGTGGGAGAGGTGAAACAAAAAACAGCAGAAGCACTAAAAGGCATCAAAACTGACAAGGCGAAAAACTGTTTTGAGCAGTGGAAAAAAGGCTCAATAGGTGTATTGCATCAAATGGAGAGTACTTTGAAGGTGACTGAAGTTTAAATATGTAAGAATAAATACACAATTTTTAATAAATAAACTCTGGGTTTTGGGGGATCCCCATTTTTAAGCCCATTTTACCATCTTGTCAAAGTTTTCCAGGCACAATGGAAACCCATAGTTTTATGTGAAATTTCTTGATATCTGAATTCAAAATCTTTTAAAATCACTGGACAGGACAAACCAACAACACATGCTGACCAGATCAGAATCATAGGACACTATTCTATGATCGACGTCCACTAACACGTTCTGGAAAAAGGCAACCACTTAGAAGCTAACCCTTAGGTCACGAGACTGAAAGAGTGTCCCACGAGGTCATTTGGCTCAGATCTCTTATGAAGATGTTCGTTCAATGAACATTTGCTATAAGGTGCAATTCTGACGGGCATTGTGCTAGGTGGGAGAGATGACATTGAACAGGATACCATCGTCCCTCTTGATGAGCCTGGGGAATAGGAG
Organism: Desmodus rotundus; assembly: GCF_022682495.2. Classification (NCBI taxonomy): domain Eukaryota; kingdom Metazoa; phylum Chordata; class Mammalia; order Chiroptera; family Phyllostomidae; genus Desmodus; species Desmodus rotundus. The sequence continues at coordinate 67,781,393 of NC_071397.1, forward strand.
CCATCCTATCCCATGGCTTTATGTTGCCAAATGGAATGGTGGGATCTTTACTAGCATAATATTTCTGTCCTCTTGTTCCATCCTCTCCCTCTCTTTTCCCAAGGTTGGTGAGTTTTTGAGAAGGACCTGGTAAAATATAGATTGGCTCCCCTGTTCTCTGATCCTTGCTCATTCACCTTCTCCTGGCCTTACCTGGGGGTGGGGACAAACAACACCCTGAAGGGTAGTTCAGTTCAAGGGAGAGCAAGAAAACCACTTGTCCTCACCTAAGCCATGGCCTCCGAAATAGTTTTAAAGGTTCAAAAGTTTGGAACAGACAAGTTTGTCTCCTTTGTCTTCTTTCTGTGTGGTTTCAAGCCAATGCAAGATAGAGAGATGTTAAGTACTGGGTCTTATCAAAATTGTAATAATCTCCCCAGAATGCAAACCCTGGTGGAAAGTGCTGGGCACTTCAGTAAGGGAGGTATATTGTGCTTTGAGAACATATAGGAGAGGTATCTTTATCAGGACTCAAAGAGTCAGAAAAGGCTTGTAACAAAAATCATGGAGAAGAATTATGTACTTATCCAGGTAAAGGCATGAGTAAGTATGGAAGGACATTGTTTCTAGAATGGGAAATAGCACACACAGAGACACTGGGGTCAGAGTGGCAAGATGGGAGAGTCACCAGTATTTCAATAGGGCGAGAGCCTACGGAAGAGCAGGAGAGGCAAAGGGGTGATGCCAGAGAATCCAGCAAGTTCTGAAGGGTTCTATACTCCATATCAAGGAATCTGGCTTTTTCTTTCCCCCTGAGGAAAATGAGGGATGCCACTGAAGTGCTTTCGGTGGGAAAGTCAAATAGATTTGTGGTTTTAAAAGATCAGTCTGAGAATAAGGGAAGCTCAGTCCCGCCACAGTGTTACAAATTGGTTGCAAGCAGCCAGCCTGAAAAGAGATGGACTCATTATTGTTATAGGAACCAAGGCAAGAGGTGAAGGTTCCTACTCCAGGCATAAAGAAGAGAGATTCAGGAAGTATGTGGGAGAGATAATCATCAGGTCTCAAGGGACCTTATGACCTCAGAATGAAAAGGTCCTTGGATCTAAGCAATATCACCACCCTGCCCTCTGCCTCCCCTCCCAAACCATTGCTACCACTTCCCTGGCTCCAATGCTAAAGTCAGCAGCTAGTGTAACTCAATACATGGTCTCTCTCAGCTTGGTGAGAACTGATTAACACACCTGGACTGACAGCCCTCCCCCAGGGCTCTCAGTAGCACTAAAAATCCATGAGGCTCTTAAAGGTCCTCCTTAGCTCTTCTAGGCTGGGGGGTCCACACCAACCTCTGTGTGGGGCTCATTAGCCCTCATCGTGATCAGCCTAATGATTTCCAACTTAATTCCTTTTCTGTCTTCTTGGGCAGGGAGTGGGTGATAACCACAGTAAGTTTTAGAACCCATCCACACAACCCAAGAACCCAGGGTGGCCAGAAAATGAGGTTCATACCCCATCAAAATAACTCTCCATCTAACTTATCTAACACTCCCTCAATTCAGAAATCTGAACACACCTGTAAGCATTTTGTTCTCATACCTCTGACTGTGTTAGCCTCCTTGTTTGATAGAACTGGGTGTCTTTCACTTTCTCTTCTCATCTGAGTCTTCTTTATGCTAACTCTGTGGTCTAAACCACCACATTTGTCTTTCAAAGCAAAAGTCTCAAGAATCCCTTCTCACTGGCCAGGATTTGAGGAAGACTTCTGAGAGAAGAAATCAACATAATAATAGCTAACATTTATTGAGTTCTTACGCTAAGACGTGGTAAGTGCTAGTCCAAGTGCTTTTAGATTTAATTGTTTTAATCATCACACTAACCCTGGTATATTCCCCAGTGTGCAGGAAACTGAGGGGCTAAAGAATCCTGTAACTTGCCTAAGATGACACAGATGATCAGTGGAGGAGCACAGTTTGAAACTGGGGGTTCTGGATCTTTGCCAAAATTTTTTTTTAATGTGATATATTTCAAGCTAAGAGAAAAAAATTAAATAATGTTAGAGTGGTGGTCTGTGTTTCAAACACTTCTACATAAGAACTATAAAGGGTTAATTTAATTTGAGTCTGTCCCTTGACTTCTCAACCCTCACATCACTGGCCTTGGTGTTCTTAAGTACCAGAGGAGAATGAGAGCAGTTACAGGGATCCAAACGTGAGTGAGACTTGAGAAGTTAAGGGACAAACTATACTATTCTTCCGGGGGAATAGCTGAAGGCCCACATAGGGTTGAAATGAGGCTTTTGTTTCATTTTCTTTTGTTCTTTAACTTGGGAGAGCATTAGACATACTTAAATAAGGATGAGAGAGAACCAGTAGAGAGAAGGTGGCCCAAGGTTAAAGGGAATGGGGAGAAACCTCATCATAGCTCATCAGAACTCCCAGGGATCTCAGACGAGGTTCCCTTAATTGGTTTTGGGGCTGAGATAAGCAACCAGGACATAAATATGAAGATATGAAGGTAAATCCAATACTCAGTGATGGCTTCTTTCAAAACTGGTTAGCTAAGACCCAGGCACTCATTAGAGAACTGTACAATTTATTGGGTTTAAAAAAAGCAAAAATCACCTCTTAGCACACCAGCATCTTCATCCTCTTTGTCCTTTAAGAAGTAGAAGCCAAGAGGGTTCAGAAATACACATAAGAGTTTCCATTTGATAAAATACAAAGTTCAAGGCAGCCTTTGCTTTTGAAAGGTGTTCTTTTCATGTTCTAAACGATGTAATGCTATTAAAATTATGCTTTATAGAATTGTGCACCTGGAACCTATATAATTTTATTAACCAATGTCACCCCACTAAATTCAATAAAGATTAAAACAAACAAATGAATAAATAAACATAGCAGCAATGTGCAAGGGGAAGGAAACCACTTAAATACTATTATGGTTCTACTAATGGAAGCATTGTTCAAAGGAGGGGCTTTGATTTTTCCCCCAAAGCAGTGTTTACCAGAGATTAAAAACACTGACCTTTAGCTCATATTGAGCAAATATTACATTGCACTTTAGCAAGCCTTATTGAAAATATCTTTAGTTTTCTTATTGTTTTAAGGCTTGCTCTTTGTCATTATTAATTTCTTATTTTTATCTCTATGGTGATTTTAAAACATTGCCCATGCATTTCAAATGTTGCGGTATAGGCATTATAGGTAAAACAAGCCAAGAAAATATAATGTAATTTATTGAAACTTCTTCAAAAAGTTATTGTCTGAATTGGCATTAATCTTAGTACTTATTGCCTTGTATTCTAGATATTTGCATATTTTTCAGAAAGATATATTTCTCCTTATGTCCCATCTTATACATATTTCACATAGAGTAAAAATATCATAACTATTAGTGTAATGAATTAAGTACCTATTTTCTAAAAGAAATTCCTGATGTTCAGAAATCACTAATAAAATTATTTTGTGTTTTATGTATAATTTCCAGAAAATATCTTAGCCAGAATGGAAAAGAATTTTCTAGTGGATTACAAAGAAATTATATAATATTCCCTGACAAGTAAATAGTGTTCATATTATAAGACTGTCTCCACATTTGACTATTTATATGATTAAAATTTCACCCTGTCTTTTTCAAGTTGCAGTGGTAGAAAGAGCTTAACCCCTAATATAAATTTTAGATCAAGGGTAATCTTGACAAGATTACCTCATCAAACATGTATTGAGTTCCCTATTTATCAGCAAGAGTCTGCCTTCTGAGGGCAATGCTTTGGGGTCCGCTTTAGGGCTGTCACGTGTCAGTGTAAAGGGCACCAGGAGGTCAAGGTCTGCAGGTGGGCAGATCTGCTTCCAGTGACTCTGGACAGCTTCAAGTAAACAATAAACCCATTCTCAAGTCAAGGCCTAGGATGAGATCCTATGACGTTCCATGTCCATGCTAAATAAAATAAGTAAAGTAAAATAAAATAAATCTGTCTTTCCAGCTGTATGGCCAATGGAGGAAAAAAAAAACTCTTAAGTTTGAGCCTGTGGGTTGTCCAATGGGAAGCACACAGGGTTTAGACTTAAAAGACCATCATTACAGACTTTAAAAATTCAGAGATTATAAACTAAAGCCCTATGTTGTTCTATAGTTTTTCAAGTACTGAAGACAGATGGGTCTTAAAGTACAGTGGTTTACTTTATATTCACATAGCAACTTATTTAAGTGATTAATTTGAAGATGGGACCTACTTCTTGAAGCAAGTCAATATGGAACCTGTCTTCCTACATATACTTATTGATCTGGTGAAACATTTCTCTATTGCAACATTCAGAATACACCGAACACTGGTTGGGGCACCAGCCAAAGCAATACGGGGTGAGATGCCATGGTGAGTCAGGTGCTGAGTCGTGGTGCTGAGTCAGGACACTATCCACTGCCCATGTCTCGGACACAATTTATTTCACGGACACCTTGATCATGCCAGCATACTTCAAGATATAACATTGGTTATCAAAGTGAATTTATTATGTTGATAGGATTTGAATAATATGAAAGGTAAGTACCACATGTGCTTCGGTAGCTCACCTGAGTGTGGAAGCAGTGATATTCAAAGTGTGGCCCAGTTTGCAAATATTCCGTCACTGCTCTACAATGAGGTAAGAGTCTAGAAACTCTTAAAGCAGTTTGACAGCACTGCAACATCCATGCTCGAGATGAGTGGACACTGGCTAAGTTGAATAAGGCACACCAATCCATGGCAGATTAGAAAGAAACGTAAAAACTACCCACAACTTTGCATCATAAAAGCAAGTTCCCAATGTCTATTAAATAAGAGGACAAAAAGCTGTTTTTAATGTAAGCCTCTGCAAAATGTGCTCCATTCAGCCATAACTGCACTTATGTGATATTCAGCCCTCCTTGGGGAAGGAGGTGAGCTGTTGAAAGACAAAGAGGAATGGAAGTTGGGCAGAACTTCAAGAGTACATCTCTTTGTCTGTATTGTCAGGCAGTAATGGTGCCCAGGAGAATCTAGATCAAATCATAGACCCAGCCTAGTAGAATGGTCAGTCTTTTAGGTAATGGACCTAAAGGAAAGGTAACATGAAAGTTCAGGTAAATTGCATGTGGATGGAGATTTTGGAATAGGTCTAGGACATGAGTGTCTATATCCTATATAAATTCACATCGAAGATCTTCCTCAATGAGGGCTCCTAATGTGATGTTTCATAGAATGAATTGCATTATCCATGTTAGTTAGCATCTTCCTCAACCACTTCATTCCTTGCTTAATAAGGCCACATGCATGGTGGCCATGAGCTTAATAATATGGATTTACCCTTCCCAAAGATGATCTGGATATTGGCCACAAGCACTCAGTTTCCCACAGCAGGAATCCTCATTGTGACCCCAGGCTAAGGGAGATCATTCAGCTCCCTGGTAGGAGATCGAGTACATTTTACTGCTACAGCTACTGCTGATGCCCAATTTTCTATCCCCACTTGGATATTCTTGAGGACAACAATTTGTTCGCACTGGAATAAACACATGCCTGAGATTTGTATTTACACCCGCCACTCGTCATTTTCTGTTAGCACTACCGCTTGTGAACTTTCAGAAGGCCTATGTTTCACCATGGCATCTCAGCCCATATTGCTTTTCTTTTATTGTGAAAGAAGTATAGACGTGGTCTAATGTCCATGGCATTCATTAGTCTCATACGTGTCAAGTCATCCACAAGCAGCTATCTTAAGAGAATAGAAGAATGACCCATCGAAGCCTGAGTTATTTGCCTGTTGGGACATAATAACTTGTGAGGTTGTAGGATATCCTGTAAAATAAAGAATATTATCCTTTTCAGTGGATTTACACTACACGAAAATTAATGATTCTGTTTTTCCCATATCAGGTTATATCAATCCAGGAACCAAATGTGGGGGTAAGAATAACAACTTCCAAGATTAGATTTAACAAACAACCCGGCAAAATTTTTGTTACTCCACCCTCATGTTTATAGCTTTTGATAATTAAAAAACAAATGTTTCCACTAAGAAATGCCAAAATCATTTTACTGAACTAGAATGTGAGACTTCCGGCTAGCTGCTTCTGTCTCGCGATGCCACTGGGGAAACAGACAATACGAGGGGTAATAGTGCAGACAGGTGTGATTGATGCTGAGTATCAAGAAATGGGGTTGTTTCCTCTTGATGGCACAGAGAGATGAAGGGAACCTAGTAATGGTGGGTTGCAACCTACGTCGGTAGAACCACCAAGGGCTCAGATATGTTAGGTATGATGATTAAGCAGGTAAGGAGTCCTAGCCATCTGAATTTTAAGCTAAAGAAAAAAAAGTAATCTGATTGGTAATAGATAAAGAATATATGTTAAATTTTGTATTTTTTCTCTCTTTTTATTTATTTCTTCTTTATATTTCTCCCCTTGTTTTTTGAAATGTGTTGCAGGTTGTTGGCTTTACACATCATCTCATGAGTTGTAGGACATTAAAACAGAATGAGACTGAATTCAAGAGATATAGACATCACTCCAATATCCTCAACCCGGAGATGGATTCAGTAAAGCATGTGCCTTTGAGTTGTTTTACTTTGGGAAGAGAAGAGTGTATGGTACAATGGTAGGCAGGAACACTTCCTTCCTCGGTGTAAATGCTCTGATTTCTGACCTGCAAAAATATTTACTTCACTCCATTTGAGCTATCCATTCTAGAGTCACACTTTGACTTTGCCACTACCAATGACAGAAACAATCTCCAAAAATTCATTTCAAATATCCCCTTTAGGGCACCTTCCAGCCTGTCCTTTAGCACACTTAACTTCAGAACTACTACACAAGCAATGCTTTGCTCTCATCTAGATCTCCATTCTAGGAAATCTACCTTCCTTTCAATAGGCATTAGCACTTTCTGTCCTTCTTAACCAGCTTAGACTCTGTCTCTGCCGTAACACCACTCTTAATTCCCTCCCCTGCTCTCCTTCCATCAGTCTAACTTGCCAAAGGGCTAAACACATGTAATCCTATCTGCCTATTTCTTGCCTGCATCAGTAGCTAAACATTGCTGGAAAAAATACAAACTCTTCTCACTTGTTTTAAATCTACCACCCCTATCTCGAATGAGTCCTTAATACTGCTTATCAATTCTTACACACTTGACTAGACTTTTAAAATTTTCTACTCTCTAAATAAGCTATTTTACACTTTATCCTCCCTTGCCAAACTTCCTACATTTCCTCCCCTCTGCTCTGTTTACCTCTGAGAATCTTATGCCTTGTGCTTTACTACCTTATTCAAAGTTAGCCACACTGGCCTTCTTTCTGTTCCTAAAGCACCAACACCATTCAACCTTAAGTCCTTGCATAAGCCATTCTCTCTACCCTTGCCGGAATGCCCTTGCTCTTGATCTGCACAGGGCTGGTTCCTAGACATTCAGGTTTCAACTTTGATGACACCTCCTTAGAAAGACCTTTAAAAGTAGCCGTTCAATCACTTTCTATCACATCACACTATTTTAATCTTCTGCTTAGCACTAATCAGTTTCTGACAGTCCTTTTGTTCATTACTTGTTTATTTGTTTGTTATGCATCTCCTGCCTCTAGAATGATAAGGGGCCTAGAACAGAGCTGGCACAAATTGGGCACTCAAGAAATATTTTTGAATGAATGAATGAATTTAAATGAATGAACACAGTCACCCTGTTTAGTGAAGGATCACGTGAAGAATTAACAGTGCTGTAAGTCATAGAGATTACTGTGCAGGAAGTGTATTAAATGGTGCTCTCGGGATCAACGTCTATGAGAGGAGAGAAGAAAACAGAACAGGGAAGATGGAAAAGTTGGCTGCGATGCAGTCACAACAAAGGTCTCAGTAGTCCCTACAGGGAGCTCTGGACCTAGAATGACCCTTCAGACTTGTCCTAGGTTGGGACAGAATGGCCAAGCTTTTTTACCCTCTCTCCCTCTATTGTATCAACCAATCACTGGATCAGGCCCTGGAAAGGGGATGTGACCTGAGCCAAATGGCTCCTTTCAGCCAGGGGCAGTTTCCAGAGAGTGCTAATGGGAGGGGGCTGAAGGTCAGTAACTGGCAGCACTCTTGTTAACTGCAGTGGGCAGGTCCATCACTCCTGAGCAGGACCTTGTAACACGTAGATCCCTTTCTTCCTGTGAATTCTGAGAGCAGCTTTTCCAGAATTCTGGAAGGTCTCTTTTCCTAGAGGAGACTTACAAGGGGAAGGTTAGAGAGCCATCTATATAGTCCTTTCTACTCAGGGCACAAATGATACTCATCATTTTCTTCCTCTAATGTCCGTTCTAGATTCTCCTCATCATCACTAGTACCTCCTGGCCTTGTGGGCTTACCTGGAGGGAAGAACCATACCCTCAGGTTTTAGGTATCTGAGTTCATGATCCTTGTGTTGTACTCAGGCTGAGATGGTTGCATTTCTCCATTAGTTTGTGAAAATTAGGCAAAAGAGTACCCCCAAACACCCAAGTAGGTTGCTGGGGTGCCAAGGCGTTCCTCCTGCTACTGTTGTGCAGCAGCAGCCTGGCTCCTCCTGCCGATCAGGGTAAAGTGTGCCTGCCAGGGTGGTGGCTCCTCTTCTTGTCTGCAAGTCCCTGGCATGAAGAACCTAAAATGCCTGGGCAGCAGCCACAGCTTAAAGCTCAATGGGACATTGCTGAGTCCTCTGTTGGAAGCACTCCCTCTTTGTGAACCTAGATCTTAAATCCACAGAGCCCAAGTTAATGAGAAATTGTCAGGACGGGCCTGTGAGTGGTCCTCAGCCACCGATGCTCACTTCACGCTTGGTGGATGGAGCTTGGGGATGTAGTGACTGCCCAACATGCTTTCCACACTTAGAATTTCTAAGGTGTAAGGAGTAGAGGAATTGCAATATTGTGCTTAGGGACCCACTTCCTTCAAATGACTTTTCTTCCTTTAAAATCAAACTTCAGGTAGATTGTTCTTATCCATCTTATTCTCATAGCAATGGCCACAAAATCTGCATAATTTTTGAAATTCATGCTGTCCTTCAAAGTCCCCAAGGTGTACTTGTTTCCTAGGGATGCTATATCCAAGTACCGCAAACCAGGCAGCATAGAATAACAGAAATTTATCTTCTTACAGATGTAGAGGTTGGAAATCCAAAATCAAGGCATCAGCAGAGCCGTGATCCATCTGAAAACTGTAAGGGAATCCTTCCTTGCCCTCTTCTTAGCCTCTGGTGATTTGCCATCAATCTGGCTTGTAGTTTTATAACTCCAATCTCTGCCTTCGTTTTCCCATGGCATTCTCCTTGTGCACCACTCTGTCTTCATATGTCCTCTTATAGGACATATTGGATTAGGGGTCCACCATACTCCAGTATGATTCCATTCCAATAACATGTACTGTGAAGCAACTTCCAAACTCCATCACATTCTGAGGAACTAGGGGAGGACATAGTTCAACCCATACCTAGGGGAAATGGGTGGAGAAGATTTAATTAGATCTTACTCTAAACTGTACTTCCCCGATGTCCTCACCCCCAGAAATTTCAAAATATAAGTGTTTTAATTTATTTGGTTTACATATTGAGGTTTCCCCCCAGCTTTCATTTGAAGACAGATTTACTAAAAATAAAAGTTACAAGACTAGATAAACTTCCTGGTTTACCAGGAAAACCTGTTGTTCCTATTGCTTTGTGATCCTGGAAAAATTACCTGACTTCTCTAGAACTCACTTCCCTATATGTAAAGTGGGATAACTAGTGCCTACCTCGGAGGGTTGCTGCACAATAAAATAATCCAAGTCAAGTGCTTAGCACTGTGCCCAGCCCAGAAAAGGGGCTCTGGTAGTGTTAGCTCTTGTTCATAGTTATCTGCAAATACTGAAATGTCTGGTCAATAGAATAAACTATAAGGACTCTGACATGGATGTGTTAGGTGGAAGTAAAGAGTCAAGGGAATTTCTATGCGGCTAATTTAAAAAATGAATCATAGGAACAACATGTGAGTCCCTGACCCAGGGAAAAGAATCCAGAAGTTCTGTAAACCGCAGTCTGCAGACATTGTCTCATTCTACTCCTGCAGCCAAGGATGCTCAGCAAATGCTGAAAAACACTGGAAACCCATTGGAAACGAAGGGGAAATCTCTCTTAATCCCGTGTAAGGGAAGCCCCTGGCCTCCGAGGAAGGAGGTGGTAGACGAGGGAGGAGCTGGTCAGAGCCGGAGCTCGGGTGGGGCGTGGACGGCAACACTGAAGGCGGCACTCCCTCCATCTCAGTGTTTGTGGTGTCAGCCCTGGGACCCGCAGCCCCGAGGGGGAGCCTCCTAAGTAGGGGCCATGAAGTTTTCTGCAGATAAATATAAAAGTGTGGTCTTGAGGACTAAGAGGGAGAAAAAATGTCTAAAAAGAGAGAGAAGGCAAGTCAGGCTGAAGATAAACCCTTTATTTCGATAACGAGGAGCTTGAGGCGAGGGAAGGTGAGTGATGGTGTCCAGCTTGCACAGCTGGCGGTGGCGGGAGCCAGGCTCAGAGCTCACTCTCCTCCCTGGCCAAGTGCCTTCCGCTGCAACGTGCAGACACCGTGAGCCATCAGGAGGATGTGCCAAGAATCTCAAGTATTTTAGATATGGAAATAAAATGTGTTTGTGAAAAGAGTTTAAAGTTATGAATGTTGATACTAGGTAAATAGCAGTAGAAAAAAATCTTTGAAAAGAATGAGATTCCAGATGTGCTGTTTACTATTGATGGGTTAGATGGATCTTCTTCTGCTCAGTCAGTTTGGTCTACGTCAGATGCAACATCCTGGACACGGCTTTGGCATTGGTTGTGGTAATTACTGGGTATTGAGAACACACTGCTGTTATATGCCAGGGGCTGCACATGGATTATCTCTTTGGTTCCTCGTTACAGATCTATGAGGTAGGTATTATTACTCCCATTCTTACTAACAAGGAAGTAGCCAAGAAAGCAATAGCATATAACTTGAAAAAATAAGTAAATAGGAGTATCAGAACTGGAATCCAGATCTCCCTGACTCCCAAACCTGTGCTCTTACCGAGGATGCCTTCCTGCCTTTTTCACATCTCCCTTTTCCTCCTCTCCTCCATGTAGGTCTGGGCAAAGGCCTTTTAGAATATGCCCAGGCTCAGCCTCTTGTCTCACCATTTTATGATGCCCATGCTATTGTGTTTTCCACTCCACGCCTTGGGCCATGAGATCTTTCCAGCGGCCACCTCCATTCCTGTTCCCACTCTATTCTTCTTCCTGTCCCTTCTGGTTGCTGCTTACTGCCCCATTGGAATGTACTCTGGGTGTCTTCTGATCTTGTTTTTGTTTTGTTTGTGAGTTCTTAAGACCACACATTAGGATTTGTACCTGGATTCCCTTACTTTCCCTTGCTATAGAGCCTCCTCACTGGTCTACCTTCTTCTCCCTTAGGAGTAAGCGACTTTCCTTACAGGGGAACACAGAACTTTGTTTTTAATACTTTTCCAGATTTTTAATGCAACATTTTTTGTAAGCATGTTTGGCTACAGGGGTAGAAATTGAGCCAATTTCTGAAGACCACAGTGCACCTACGAGAGATACCAAGAGAAAATCGGTGCAGGGATGACAAATGAGAAATACATAGAATTAGTGCTGTGAGTTCCTAGGAGGAGGGAAGTTCAGGGAAGGCTTCATGGAGGAGGGAGAATTTACATCGACATTAGAGGAAATAATCGGTTTTCTAGGAAGGACAGTGACACAGAAGTTGAATAGTTGCTTCAGATAAACAATAAACTAACAATAAACAAGTTAGTATGTTTTAAGCAAAAAATTCACATGGGAAAACTAAAAGATAAGTCTTAAAAAGCAAGCTGGGCATGGGGCAGAGTGTCCTTGAATGCCAGACTTTTATTACTCTAAATTAAAAAATTTGACCTGACACCTAATTTTGTAAATAAAGATCGGTTGGAACACATCTAGCCCACTCATCTACATGTTATCTATGGCCGTTTTCTCATTTGACAGCAGAGTCAGTGGGCCATACCCATTGACAGAGATGGGTATGGCCACAAAGCGTGAATATTTACCATCTGGACTTTTACAAAACAATTTTATTGACCCCTTGCTCTAAGTAACTAGAAGATGCCAACATATTTCTTAACTGCAGGGTAATAGAAAATGACAGAAATTGTGCTTATTTCAAATTTTATGAATTATAAATTTTATTAATAAAATTAATGTCAAGGGCAAAGAAAATACATGTTAAGACTTTTAAAAAATTTACAAGAGCCAAGTTTTCTTTATATGCTTTAACATTTCTAAACAATTATTGGTAACAGAAATTTGTTTTGCAGAGATCCACTCTTTGTGTGTGATCTAGAGTATTTGTCAGAAGAGGGGGAGGGATACATTGTAACTGAAAAAATTAATCCTGCACAAAACACCAGTCATTAAGGAACGGAATGACCCTAAGATATGGTGCAGTTCCTTTGTTTTGTGCTGAAAGCACAGGAATCTTAGGAATATGTTCCCTAACCTGGCAACTTAATCCTTTCTCTGCTGCTTCTTAAAGTCATTCTCCTTGTTGGCTTGAATTAGGCCTCGGTAACAAAAACAACAGCTTTTCTTTGAGGATCTCTAGGTAAAGCAGGACTGAGTTATGTGACAAGGCGAACCAGGTAATTCTGTTTTGTCTGCCCAGGATTTCTCCTGACACCAGCAACCCGGTGCAATTGGCTCAATGGAGAGACTCAGTTGAAAATGATGGCATGCTTTTTCGTAAACACAAAATTCACTTATTAAAAATGAATAAAACATTCTAAATAAGTCTGAATTTTGTTTTCTTTAAATTCTCAACCCACAATTGGAAACAAATGACAACAATAAAACCAAGAGAACAGCATCAGAAGAAAAAAATGCTGAAGGTGATCAACACAGTGGAATTTATATCTTCTCCAGTTTCCAGGTTGTTACAAAGATGAACTCATGCTCTCCTACACAGTCCTGATAATTACAACAGCTTACTCTAATACACTCTAAAGCAGGATTGCAAAAGGAAAAAACAGGGCATCTGCTTCTCATAAGAAATTAGATATAAAGGAGTTCTAAAGGAAAGTAGAGATAATGAAGGTTGTTTTTAAAAATGAGTGGATTTTTTTCCTTTTACAAAATGTTGTATGTTCATTGTAAATATGTAAAATTTGGACAAACAAAAAGAAGAAAAGAAAGTTTTACTCTTTAAGTCCACAACTCACAGCTAACCACTCTTGCTATTGTGTCAGTCAACTTCATGTTGAACGATAGGGAATAAATAATTAAATCAATATGACATTTTTGTAGTGTGTAAAGTTACACACTACAAAATGAATTAACATTAAATTCATTTTTTCAAGAAACATTTGATGACATTGACAAACTCAACTAATATAAAAACAAATGTTAAAAGCCTGATATAAAATTGCATGTAGAGTGTTATGGGTTGAAATTTGTCCCCCCCCAATTTACATGTTGAAGTCCTAAATCCTAGTACCTCTGAGTGTGACCTTATTTGGAAAAAGTATTCCCGTGGCTGTAATTAAGATGGGTGCCTACTAGAGAAGGGTGGGCTCCAAGTTCAATATGATTGGTGTTCTTATAAAAAAGAGAACATTTGGGGACTGACTTGCACACAGGGAGAATGTCATGTGGGAATAAAGGCTGTGGGATGATGCTTCTACAAGCCACGGGGACAAACTTGCCAGTGAGAAGGAAGACAAAGACGAGATTCTCCCTCACAGCCCTCAGAAGGAACTAACTCTGCTGACACCTTGATTGTAAACTCCTACTCTCTAGAATTGGGAGACAATACATTTCTGTTGTTTAACACGTCCAGCCTGGGGGGAGTTTCTTTAGGAGACTAATATGTACAGTATCAAATGAATTTTGCTAAGTCGTGTGTGTGTGTGTATGTGTATCTTTCTCAATGACCCTTCCCTGGGGAAAGGTAACTTCTTCCCCAGTGATCCTATCTAAAACACAATTCTCACCCTATGTATTTTCTTATTTTATTTTATTACTTGCATGATCAATATCTTACATGCTATATTTTACTAATTCATCTTTTCCATTGTCTGTTTTTTCCATCAAACTATAATTTCCATGAACGCAAGGGTGTCTGTCTTTTTATTTCCTGCTCTCTCCCAGTTACTTAAAGCAGTGCCTAGCACATGATAAACACTAAGTAAGCATTAAAAAACAAGTAAATGAATGGGAAATATTTCAAATGGGAAAAAGAGAAGTATACCATAACATAAACAATAGCTTTCTCTGGGTATTGAGAATGAGATTTGTTGGTTTATGCATCTTCCAAATGATCTGCATATGTTATCTTTAAAAACCACCAGCTTCATTATACTTTATCATGCATAGCTGTGAATCCACACATTTCTTAACTATTTTGTTATAAGATAGTTCTGTCAGTTGTACTATTATTTGCATTAAAAACTCATTGATTTACATGATACTATATTCTAGAAATACAGAAGTACATATTTTTTACAGAAGCTGTGAAGAACAGTTCTTCTGAGAAATTAAATTGACTTCTGGTGTTAAAGCCATTCGTCTGCACCTGCCCTCTCATCTACATATTTTCCCCTCATTGGCATGAAGATACTGACCAGCAAGGCTCTGAACCAGGTTCTCAGTGTTTGCTGAGAGATGTGTACTCAGCCTCTAGAACACATTGGAAAAGGCTGGAATCATTACACACGATCATTAAACAGAGCAGTGTGTGTGTGAAACGCCATGAGAGAGACACAAAAAGAACTCCCTGTTAGACAGAGGGAGTCATCGGGGGATCAGACTATACTTTATGCTATTCTCCTACACTAAACACTTGAGAGGCTTTTCACAACGTTCTAAACACCAGTCTGGCATTCAAAGAAGTTTACTCTGTGACCCCCTCCAGCCTTTCCACCATTATCTCCTCTGAGTCCAGTGGTCCTCCCTTTCTGTGGTTAACCACAGTCTGAAATAGTAAATAGAACGTTCCAGAAATAAACTTAGGAATTTAGAAATTCCTAAGTTCTAAATTGCATGCTTTTCTGATTAGTGTAATGAAATCTTACACTGTCCTGCTCCTGGACGTGAATCATCCTTTTGTCCAGCATCTCCACGCTCTGTACACTCCCTGCCTCTTAGTCACAGAGTAGACATCTTGGCCATCAGAGAGAAAGAGAGAGGGAAAGACCTCATTCACATATCTTTTATTAGATTTCATTGTTATAATTGTTCTATTTTATAATTAGTTTGTGTTGTTAAGCTCTTACTGTGCCTAATTTAGAAATTAAACTTTATCTTAGGTGTGTATAGATAGGAAAACACATAGTATATAGGATTGGATTCTGTCTGTGGTTTCAGGCATTCACTGGCAGCCTTGGAACATGTTCCCCATGGGTAAGAGGAGGCTGTTGTAGGTTCCCTGTTGTTCCGGAAATGCAGACTGTTTTCCAGACCCAATCCATCCTGCTTGCTTCTTTATTCTATTCATACCCCCTACAATTGTCTCTCCTGAATTTTCTCTGATGATTCCAATTTTATTTATTGTGTTCTGTTTTCTTCAGAAGTAGAATTGTGCCTGTCAAGTCACGTACTTGATTTGAGGGTCCAGAAATGAATCACAGTGCTGATGGCCTTCCAAGCAAGGGCTGGCCCTCCAGCTTCAAAGCCAAAGGCTGCTGTAAAGCTGGGGTAGGCTGAGTAACATGATCTGCTATTAGGGCTATCACCTCAGGAAGGTGATTGCCTGAGAGCTGATGTATCAACATCATTCACTCAGGCCCTGAAGTGGAGGGGGGTTGGCATGTTGAAGGACGGGCAGTTTGGAGCAAGCAGAGATGGGGAGGTCAGGCAGCTCAAGGCTTAGAAGGCTCTCAGAGGTCTGCGCTCTGTCTATGGCTGCATTTCCCTTGTGTGCGTGGTTGATTTACTCCTGTTGATGGGCAGTGGGGGCTTGGAAGCACAGGAGCACTCCTGAAAAGTCCCTTCTGTGGGAGGATCCATTCAAGGCTCAGCCCAGATAGAACTTCCTACTTGAAGCCTTCTCCAGCCACACCAGTCAGAAAGAACTCCCCTGGGCTCCTCTTAGATCTTCGCCCAAATTGTCTCTGCTACACTGGCTTGTGTGCACTTTGGTAAATTGTTAAGTTCCTTGAAGCTAAGAACGTATTTACACACTTAGTGTTTCCCTTGCAGCCTAGCACGACACTTTCTGTGCTTAATAAATCTTGGGGGTAAGAGTTAATGCTTGGCCATTTCCTGGTTATATGGGAAGGGATTATTTGGTGTCATAGTCTGGAATTGTTTGGTTTTACAAAACAAAACCATGGAAAGAAGCTCATATTAAAAAAACCTACTAGAAGGATAGCAGGAATCTGATGGAACCTAATCGCAGCGTGACAGGCTGGGTTTAGGGAAGAGTACTGGGTTGTCAGTAAGCTCCTGTCTGCACTCTTCCCGTGAATCTGTGGTCCTCTCCTGTCCATCGGCCAGCTGCTTCATTCTCCTTTGCAGGCCCTCAAGGCTCTTTCTGCTCCCCCATGCTTCAGCTTTTGTGCAGTGTTCCATTACTGTGGCGTAGACTCTGGCCCCAGCTCGATGTGATCTTACACTCTCAGGATTCACCACGTTTTCACTAACTCCACTTCCTCTAAGTCATTAAAAATTGCCAAGGGAAAGAATATCATTGGCATTGGCTCACCAGGGTCATGATTAAGACATGTAGAGGCCCTATGTACTAAAAAGATTATTGTGCTCCACGTATATCATAATAATTTATCCTAAACAATGAAGTAAGTGTGAGAAAGTACACAACATTCCGATCTTTCCCTGATGAATACTGTCATTTTTTCTCAATCTCCAATAATAAATATTTTAAAAAGAAATGTGGGGTGTCTTCAGCTTTGCTGAGGCTACAATCTTTATCTACTGGAAGTCTGGCTCAAGGTCCACCCAGTGGATGGTCTCCCCCAGGCTGGATGCCCTCTGTGCTCCGATCTGTGGTCACAGGAGACAGGGCCTTGCAGTGAGGAAGGCCGCCCCTCCAAAGGCTACGAATCGGGAGGCTGATTTAGAAGGTAATTAGACAAGACTAACACTGCACCACATCAAGTGGTGTTCGTTGTAGAAGGATGCATGTCTGGACATCAGCTTCCTTCCTCTTAATAAACAACTCCTGGGTAAAATAATGTCATTTCTTTATTGGGTATTCCAAAAAATTATAAGTAACATTTTACTTGTTTATGCTAGGAATAGGATGTACTTCTGTCTACTGAAAAATGCCATCATGAGTTAGAACTTTTTATATTTATTGCAGTACTTTACAAACTAACCCAAAAGATATTATTGAATTCTCTCTCCTATGTTTTATCTCTTTATAACCTCAATGAAAGCTAGAAGAGGCTTTCATTGTTTATAATATCTTCCCAGTTTTTAAAGGTGATTGTCTCTATTTCTACATAAATGATATCCTCCTTTAAATATGTGTTTAGAGGTCAGAGAAAGTCAGAAATTCGAAGCACAAGGTCTCTGTTTGGAGACCTCTGTTTCTGTTTCTCTCTCTGGGAGAGAGTCATAGGAAACAAGGCAGACTCTAGGTGCTGAGAGTGGCCAACAAATGAGGACCCCCATCTCACAACCACAACAAATAAGTTTGACCAATGACCTGACTACGTTTGGAAGCAGGTTCTTCCCCAGAGCCTCCATATAGGAACTCTGCTTGCCTGGTACCTTTAATGTATCCTTGTCATACACTGAACTAAGAACCCACCCATGCCATACAGACTTCTGACATATAGAGCTAATAAATGGAACTGTAAGATGCTATACTTATGGTAATTTGTTACAGGACAATAAAAATGAATACAAAAATACTATAAAATTTGAGGATCATGATAATAGGCAAAGGAGATTGGTTCCAGCATGCAGTGAACACATGTGCTTTGCTTGCTCATCATCCTATTTTTCTTTTTATGGTTATCCTAGAAGATCCGCCCTTCCCCTTTCTCATTGTGATTTGTATGGAGTTGACCTCACACTTCACCTCCAGAGTAGGCACATGACCCAAGTCTGGTCAAAAGGATTATGTTCTGGAGCATCCTTGGAACTACTGGGAAAGAGAATATTGTTTAAGGAAAAAAGGCCATCAAAGAATAAAGTTATTACTGAGAAGTAGAGACTAAGAGAGAGATACATAATCCTGATTATATCACTTACCCTAATATCCAAACATAACAGAAAATACAGTTCCATTACTATTAAGTATGTAAGTCCATATAATTTCCCCTTTGTTTAGGTCAGCTTTGAGACCTCCAAAGAAGCAACCAAAAAAAGTCTAAAACCAAAATGTCTGGGAAAAGTACAGCATATAACTTTACTACTGTTTTAAAAAAACAAAACAAAACACCCCAAACCCTACATTTCTAGTGTACAATATAAACCACAATTCACAGTACAAAACTAAAGATAAGCATGTGTGACTTCTGTCTATGAAAGACGATTAATATCTAAACACCACTTCTTCAGGGAAGCCTTGTTGGCACCTCCCACTGGCACGGGTACACCTGCAATATGCTCTCATGGCATTTACACTGCCTTTTCCATAGCACATTGCTATCCTAATCATCGAATACTTGCTGACGTAGGTGTCTGCTCAGTGTCTGCCTTCCTTAGGCAGTCTCAGGTCCCATGAAGGAAAGCACTATGCCGTGTTCATCACTCTGTCCCTGGGACTGCCACACGGCACGTGCCCAACTGTAGTATCAGTTGAGTGAATGACAAGACACTAATGTGACCAAATTTCTTAAAGGAAAACCTTCTCTTTTTAAGCCTACTTGCGAGAATCCATGTATACTGTATGTGTTTGAAGTATAAATTAGTTGTTTTTACTGTAAGTGAATTGTTTCATCACCATTCTTGAGATAATCTTATACAGATTAGCTCCAGATTTACTTCCACAAATTTAATTGCAAGTAAAAGCAAGCATGTGTAAACCATTTTACAAACCACAATATGCTTTTTATGTACATTAGCTGCCTTAATCCTTACAAAAATCCTGTGACTGAGGACTCAAGGCTGAAGGAGGCTAAGCGCTTGCCCACAGTCACACGCACATGATGAGGTGGAGTCAGGCTCAAACCCCCATCTCTCAACTCCAAATTCACTGCAGTGCTTCTGAAAATAATGAACACAGGAGCCCACATTAATTCTTCTTTAGCATTAGTCATTTTCATATTATTTTAAGCTGTATGTGTGTGTGTATAAACCAATTCAGACATGACAGAAAGCTAAAAAATAGGGAACACACTGGAATTCAGTTACTCGAAAGTGTTATATTTTATATTTTAGCCATATGGGTAAAGCAAATATTCCCTGAAATGTGAGTGTTGTCATGTATGTGTGTGTTGCCTTGAAATGGGAGAAAAAGTCTACTTAGTTGTTAAGATCAGTCAGAATTTCCCAGTCACCTCTAGTCTTACCCCAATAAAAATGATGTTTATTTTTATTTACTTTTGTAAAAACTAATCTGTTTACCTTTTATATTATGAGAAATGTAAATTATCCTTTAAAAAGAATTATTTTGGGGTAACAAGCCATTACTTCCTTGAGTTGCATGGTTAAAAAAATCTAAATGAGGTGAGGCCTGCTTTCTTCGTTTTATAATTGTCATAATCCACCAGAAATAATATATAATTTCATGTAGCTCTACGGCTGTCTCACAGATGGATAGTATAATACGTCTCTGTTCCCTTCAGTCCAACTCCAACCCCTACTTCTGTTTTCTGCCCTCGCTCACAGTCTCCGCGATTGTCACTCGGTAATGTATATGTGCGAGGCCAGCTAGCAGAGTAACCGGGCCCGCTCACGCTCTCCTGCCAGGGATGCACTGTCTTATGTCATAAAACAGTAAATCCTTTATGCTGAAAGCCTGTTCATTTTCACACCATTCACTTGTTCGCTAACAGTTGTCCAGATTTGAAAATTCAGGCTCTTACACTAATCCTGCAACTGCTGGTCCCAGACAGGTGCAGGGATCAGACCGGCTCAGTTAAGTAAAACATCTGGCCTGAAAATGATAATAGGCTCTTTCTACTCCCTCAAGTTATAGGAGGAATGTGAAGTTTTGAAATGTTAAATCACACAATTAGACTTTAATATTCGCTTAAGCATAACCCCAACACACAATGAGCACTAATAAGAGCACTAATATCCCACGATTTCGCTTGCAGAATAAGACCTCTGGAGGCAGAGCTAGGGCCACATGAGGATCGAACCCCACGTGGACGGTGCTGCAGCGGCTTGCTCGCTGGGCTCCAGCAGGTATCATGGACCCATTCTCACAGCAGCCTACAGATAACTTTCTGCAAGAAGCACTTTACTAGTTTCAAAGACATACTCAAGTTTTACGACTTAATGAGTTCGAAACAAATTACAGATGATTCAAGATTTGAAAGATGATACCTTAGGACAAGGTTATTAGACGGAAGGCCTTTCACCTCAGCAGTTCCATTTAAAATCCAGTCGTGGGCGGCGGCTTGTTGTGATTCATTACTGTGACATTCATGGTTCTAAATGTGTGGTGACTTTATGATTCCACTGCTGAGTGGCGACAGGCATGTTGTCCAGACTCGACAGAAAAATACAAGTATCGCAAGGATTCCTGGTTTTCAGCAAAGTTGAAAATTTCCCCCACAAAGCCTGTTATTAGGCAGCATCACTTCAGGAGCTAGAGATAATTTCAGCATCCGTGGCCAGAGCCACCCGCTAGAATTTTCACCACCGTCAGAGCCTTGCGAAGAGCGGAGTCTTTAGGAACCCAGGTCAGCTACGTTTCACGAGGCTCGACCATCAGGGAAAGCCAGATGAGGCATGAAAATGAAAACTCTAAGCAGTGTCAGTGTGAGGGCGGGAAACATGGAAAAAGTAATTTGCTTAGGGCTGGTATGGAATTGAGGGGCCTGGTGCAAAATGAGAATACAGGAACTCATGTTGAAAAACTAAGAATTCGAGATGGCAGCAGCAGAGCATTAAGTCAAGTATGGAGCCGTTTGAAGCCGAGTACGGTGTGAGAATGTCACATGCCCAGAGAGCTGCCCTTCGGCCACCTACAACTTCACGGCATATGCCCTAGATTGCGTACATTTTCAGGTAACAAGAGTTACCTGTTCATTCCTAGGTCTTCATTATTACTGAGCACAGTGCCTACTCCACTTTCATTCTCTGTAAGTACGGAATAGATTAGATATTGGTAAGACACCTGCATCTTAACTGTTAGGTAACTGGACAACTATTCTTGAGGGTGTACAGTCCCTGAACCAGCAACCTCAGCATCAGCTAAGAATTTGATAGAAATGTCAACTCATTAGCCCCCTCCAGACCTACAGAATCATAAACTCTGGAAGTAGACCCAAATCTGTGTTTTAACAAACACTTGAGGTTCTGATTACACCAAAGTTTGAGTGCCACTGGATCAGGCAATAGATGCGGGAACTCTAATAAAACGGTGGTAGAAGAGCTGGAAGGGAGAGAGAAACATCCACAAACATGAAAGAGGTATGACTGGACAGACACAATGACTAAGAGGGAAAGAGGAGACCCTAGGGGACACCTGCCAGGGTTTTGCTGCAGTGACTGCATGCAGTACCACTTAGTGAGATGAGAAGACAGGGGTCTGGTCTCAGGTAGCAGGAGGAATCTAGTCTTGGAATAAATGAAGGCATAATGAAGATCCCAACTCTTGGTTCATAAGGTGCTTTCCTGCCTTCAGTTATCTAGAATCATTTAGTAATAAGTGATGAAAATATATTAGAAGTGTTTGTACTTTACCCAAAATAATCAATTGGCTATAATAAGCTCAATGGCACCTCAACTTACATACATAGCCTCATTAATTTGAGGTACCTAATCCTCATACCAAAAAGGAAGTTAAAAAAAAAGAGTGTCACACAGTGAGAAAGGCTGGTTGGAGCCAACTGTAACTACTGGAGGAAGAAAGACAGGGTGAGAGAATAGGCTGGGTATGAATGAAGGAGAGGTAGCGACTCTCTAGGCACATATCATGATTTCATGTAATATCATATTATTAATATCTATCATGTATTTATGTAATATGAATAAAGTAGAAAATAATAATAAACCAAGAGAAAATATTAACAAAATATATATAAAGAATTTGCATCAAAAATACATAAAGAATTTTTAAAAACCTATAAGATAAACAATCCAATTCAAAAAGTGGGCAAAACACCACTTCGTTAAAGAAGAGATATAGATGACAAGTACATGAAAAGTTGTTCAGTAGCATTAGTTATTAGGAAAATGCAATGAAAACAATTGGATACCACTACAAATCTAAAAAAAATTGACTAAAAATGTAAAGACTGATAATACGAAATGAAGGAGCTAAGACTCACCCCCACCAGGCAGAAATGAGGCCCCTGCCTGTGGCGTCGGTGGAGACCACATGAAGAACCTGGGCTTGTACGCTTACCCAGCAGTAATGAGGTTTTCCTCCCTCTCCCTGCTGGGATGTTGCCAGAGAAGGCCTGGTGGAGAGTTAGACCTTCATTATCGCCCACTGCTGAGGCTACCCCCAACATGGGATCAACCAAGATGACATGGAGAGCCAGGATGCTCAAGTTAAAGGAGAAGAGAGCCCTGACCTATGTGGCTCAGTTGGTTGGGCATCTTCCCCCCAAAACAGAAGGATGCCTGTTCAATTCCCAGTCAGGGCACATGCCCGGGTTGCAGGTTCCTTCCCGGGTTGGGGCATGTTGGAGAGGTAACTGATCCATGTTTCTCTCTCACATTGATGATTCTTTCCCCCTCTTTCTTTCTCCCTTTTCCTCTTTCTAAAAATAAATAAACAAAATCTTTGAAAACAGTGAGAAAATAAACTGAAAACCAGTTAAAGCAGAGCATCTAGAGTCTTGTAACAAAACAAAAATGTCCAGGTTTTAATTAAAAAATTGATTGTCATACCGAAGACCAGAAACATATCAAACAGAATGAAAAAGGACAATCAGTAGATGCCAACACCAAGTGACACAGACATTAGTATTAATGACTATATTCACATGTTTAAACTCATCAAACTACATTAAAATAGAGTGAATTTTACATTATATAAATTATACCTCAAAAATCTGACTTAATAAGGTGAACTCAAAATGAGATCCACAATATTTAAAATAATTTCATTTAACAGTGTCTTTAAAAAATTTGCTCTTCTAATAAAATCTAACTAATTGAATATATTTTGTTACTTTTACAAATTCTTGGTTTAATACTTTGTGATACAACAATGAAACAGTTTTTTCTATGTTCAAAGCATTTTATTTGATACCCTGGTTTTCATGATTTCAGAATTTTTCAGAACTGAATATAATCTTTAGTTCCACCATTTTCACTTGATTTTGCATTTCAGTGTCTTCTTCACTTTACACCTCTTTTATTGGGGGGCAAGGAGCTTTTTAAGTACTTGTTCATTTTGTTTGATGAAATTCAGCAATGCAGTCTCTAAGTCCGCTGAACTGAACTGTAGCAAAATGACTTGCTAGTGAATAGTTGAATGAGGGAAGCTCTACTGTCAGTCCTTCCATTGATGGAACTTTTGCCTCGGCCTCAGGATCCCTTGCATAATTTATGCAACTTTGACACCTAGCAAGGGGTGTGTGACATTCTGCATGTTAAATACTAGCAAAGCATACTTCTTTCTTACTTTTAGGTAAAATTAAATATAAGTATGATTTGTTCTTTTTACACCTCAATGGATTGTCTTAAATGCCCCCCAAGTACATGCACATTGGAAACCACTAGATTAAACCGCGAAAGAAAACTGATATGCTCCGAATATTTTATGACTTACTAGAACATTGATCAGTTTGCATCTGATGAGATTATATTTTAAAGGGAAAGGCTTTCTGTCCGCCTATTTTCCCTTATGGGAGTTTATTTGGCTGAATGTTCTCCTGTGAGGATCTAAAGTGTCTGTGTGGGTAGGTTACGAGATGAGTCCTTGGAGCACCTCTTCAGACTTGTCGCTTCTCCAGTCAGAAGAATGTGGCTTCACTCTGGGACTATTATAATGGCTTCCCAACTGACATCTGCATATTCTGTTTCACAAAACACAGTGAAGGCATACAATATTTCTAGCCATGAAACAGCAGTAGAATCATTGAATCACCAAGCGTTTAGAACTGGAACAAATCTTAGGGGTCAGGAGTTTATAGCACTTTGTCATTGTCCACATCTAGATTCTCAATGATGACTTTGAGTCAAGAGGTCCTTGCTTAAGTTAGAGCTCTCAAATAGCCTAATCCTCCGGCATCATGAACTTTTAAATCTTGAATTATCCATAATCTACAGATACTAGCAAGTCAAATAGTATACATTTGTTTCTGCTCAAGCATTTATTTCCATGAAATCAGAATATATGGATTTTTCCCCTTTGGCAAGTCAGAGGTTGAGAAAAAGGAAAAAGGGGATCGGGGAGCACAACCTCTGAATGTTATGAAGTATTTTAACTGGAATGTTTTAGTTGTGGCACCCTGGGGAAAGCTGGTCTCCAACTTGAGAGTGTGAAGTATTTTATGAACAGTGTAAAGAATGCAGATGTACTGGCAAGAAAGCCTGCTTCTTCCAGCTGTGTGTTTCTTCTCAAAAACAAGAGAGATATCCCCAAAGCAACTGGCCTTATCAATTTGAGATACAGTATTGTTCATCTAATAATTAACATATATTTTACATATTTTCAACAGATATTGACAACAGATTACACATTTTGAACAAATAAATGTTATTTCTGGTGGCAGGCATAGTTGTTTTTGTTTCAATGTGTATCTACCTTGACAATAGAAGATAAACTTCCAAACAGCAGTAACATAAAATGATCACGTGTACATGCATACTGCCAGGACAATCCTCTAAATCTCCGATTTTACAAATTTCACATTCCAATTTTCCAAATATGCACAATTTAATTACTTTATAACATATATGTAATTCTGAATTCTATTCTTTAAAGTTCTGTTATTTCTTTCATGTACAAATTGATATTTTTAATGACAATGTGATTACCCATTTTATTAACAACAATTTGCCTAATAAACTCTTTACCTTTAGGTATTTAGATTATATGCAGGGCAGTGGTTGTCAAACTTTACTCAGCATCGGAATCATCTGGAAGGCTAGTTAAAGCCCAGATTGCTCTGACCTGTGTGTTCATGTATTTGTATACACACACACATTCGTGATTCAGTAAATCTTGAGCGGGGCCAGAAACTTCCATTTCTAACAAGGTCCCTGTGGAGGCAGATTCTGCTGGTCTGGGACCACACTTTTTGAAGGACCATTCTAGGGCTCTCTGTTGTTGTGAGCTCACTGGTTTATCGTGGGCTTTACTGCCAGTCCTCCTCTGGAAACTATTCCCTCAAATCCAAATATCCCTATTTTGTTCCTCAAATTAAGCATGTTGAAATGCCTATCAAGAAGCTGGGTCTCACTTTATTAATACATAGTATTATTATTTTGTAAAGACTATAAAGACTATTTTAAACCTTAGATTTTAGGCAAGGCTGTAATTTGGTTCTGTTCATTCAATGAGATAGAAATTTCAAATCAAGAGGTGGAAGCCAGTAAAAGGATTCCTACAAAATATGATTCTAAGCAAAAATTCCCTTACTGCTTCCAGTCCTCTGCCAAGGTGGACTTCTTCAGTTCCTGACCAGCTCCATCCCCCCATTAACACGGCTGTGCTGGTGGTGGGCAAACCCAAAGGAGGTCTGGGTAGCCCAGCCAAGCTCTTTAAGGGAGACCGGACAATGATCCCAAAGTGGTAACTGATTTGTCTTCTCAAAGCAGGCGTTATGGGCTCATGTATCAGTGTATTTCAGCATTTCAGACAAAACATTTTCTATTCTAGTATGATGCATGGAAAGTAAGCCAGAGTAATTTCTAAACAAAGGGCAGTTTTCACCTTGAACATCGCAAACATAGTATTTTCCTCCTTTGTTGTGGTACAGAGCCTCCCTTTCAAGAAAGCAGTTTCTTGGATGGAGCTTGCTTCCCATGAAAAGAACAAATTACTGCTTGATGATGTCAGAGCATCTCATGTCCACTGGGGTTTTTCTAGGGATTCTCATAATAAAGGTTATGAAAATGTTACTGTTATCTTAACTTTTCATTCATGTTTTCGTGCAGCCATTATCTTGGGAAGCCCTGGTTAAAATAACTGTTGGGGTTTACTACCCAGTTTTACTCCAGTTAGGGACAAAGTATCATGCAGCCCTTCCTTTCCTTCTCTCTGCAGTAGTATGCGTTGTTACTTATCTTTCTTCGTGCCGTGTATTATTCTTCACAGTATCTAACTGCATCTGAATATTCTCCTAAATCCTCAAATTTTAGTTTTCTCACTCTGGACTAGGCGGGAAAATTTGTCGCAATCTTCAGGAAATGCA
Source organism: Desmodus rotundus (assembly GCF_022682495.2). NCBI lineage: Eukaryota > Metazoa > Chordata > Mammalia > Chiroptera > Phyllostomidae > Desmodus > Desmodus rotundus. The sequence goes on from NC_071397.1 coordinate 67,807,832, forward strand.
TTTCCCTCTTCTGTAGATCATCCCTCTTGAATACACCAGAAACAAATCCATAGTTTTTTCTGACTCATATCTTTTCTGGAATACATCTAAGAATTCACTGAAGTTATGACTAGAAGAAGAAATGAAAACAAACAGTACTTGTGTCTACATATTCTTCAGTGTCCTACTCAGGGACCTAAAGTCACCAGAATCACACGCTTTGTTCTCATGCTTGCTATTTGACGCAGCAAAGGGATCAGTGATGAGATTAAAGTACTCCTCACTATGCCTCAGAGTAAGATTTGGGAAAACAGCAATCTACACATACCTTGTGATCGGGCTGTAGCACACCACCTACCTTTGTCCTTCAGAGGGGTCAACACCCATCCAACACCCATCCCTTTCTTCTGGGCAGACAATGGGATTCCTCTAGCCAGTTGAAGATTATGCATTGTTTAGGGGACTATGCATGTTTTATGGATCTTGTTGCTGCTGCTTTGAAAAGGCTGATTATAAGTGATGACAAAATAACAAAGGCAAAACATTGTGGACGACTAAATACGGGACTGGAGCCCATGTGAGAACAGAGCCAAAGTTCTGAGAAGTGTAAGCACAAAGGCATGAGAAAGTATTAAACTGCTGAGGGAAAGTACATACGCTAGGATAGAAGGGGGAAAGGACTTAGAAGGAAAATGGAAACAGCGGAGCTGGAGAGTTAGAACTCAGCTAGGAAGACCCAGTTCTGCTGCACCTAGAGAAGAGAGCCTTGAGATGATGGTGCACCCTCGGTAGTCCATGTCAAATAAAACGATTTCCAAAGGCCATCCAATTCAGTACTGGGGACACCACTAATGACTTTATGTAAGTTTAGTATAAAGTATTTATGAGTGTTCATATAACATTCCCTTTTTAATTTTATTTTTTATTGAATTTATTGCGGTGACACTGGTTAATAAAGTTACGCAGGGTTCAGGTGCACGGTCCCACAACACATCCTCTGCACACTGTGTTGTGTGTTCACCACTCCAAGTCAAGGCTCCCTCCATCACCATTTATTCCCCTTTCCCCTCCTCCACCTCCCCCCGCCCTCCCCCGGCAATCACCACCCTGTTGTCCATGTCCATCATAGCATTCTCTTCTGCATGGACAAATTGAAGGGAAGAGAAAGGTTATTTTCCATTCTTTCCCTGAAAGAAAAAAATAACATTCAAAAGTTCCCTGAGTGGAAGGAACAAAGCCAGAGCTGAGAAAACTGATGGAGTATTTGCTCTGACCTACCTTCTCTGGGAATCCCTGCCCAATAGCCCCAGGGACCCCAAGATGCCTGTTCTCCGGGGGCACTGTGGTGTCTGCACGCAGCCCTCCGATGACTGGCTGAACTGGGCTGGACTCTGAGTGCCTGGAGCTGGAGCCTGAGGCTCATTTCTCTCTTTTGATCTGGCACAGCATCTGATCCAGAGAAAAAGCACATTAAATATTTATGTAATGAATGAATGAATAAAATGCCTAAGGATTGGCATGGAGGAAAATGAAGGCATCAATGCTTATTGGCAAACCCCAATGTGTTTTATGGAAAGCCTTTCTTTGAGTCATAATATGCACACATTGCCAGAATTATTACACTTGCTCAAATTTGATAGGCTCTTTTTTATGAAAGATTTTCATTTGTTTTCACAAAAAAACCCACACATCAATAACTGCTGAGACTGACCAGTTATTTTCTTCTTTAACCGGCAGCATTCACAGTCACTTTATTGTGTGAAATAATGTTGTTTCCTTCTCCCTTTATCTTGCTTGTGTCTGACCTTCCATTAAAAGTTGCTTAGAAACTGCTTAACGAATAGTCCGGGGTGCTCCTCGCTGACATCTTCCTTTTGTAACTCCTCAGCTATTCTGTCAGTCCATTCCCTTTCCATAAGTGTTTTTAGGCTTCTTTTCATCTTCTTTCAACAGACAAGACTAAAGCCCAACGTTTCCCCTCCATTGAAAGAAAACATCCGCAGCTTCTGAAGCTTTGCTGCATACAAGCCGTTCCATACACCTGCCAGTTCAGAGGGAAGTAGATTAGCAAAGCCTCTATGAGCTTTGGATTTTATTAACGGCTTTGCACAGTGTGCTAAGCAAGACATAAAATTAAAAAATAATAATAAAAATCAAAGTCCCTGATGCTTACTAAAATCTTCCACACTCAGAGGACATGGAGTGAGAGTCCGTGGGGCGTCCCTCACAAATCACAAAGCTCAGTCCACACTCCCCTGTGAACACAAGCCAAGCTAGAATCTGTAAACAGAATTCTACCATTCCTAAGGAATGGGGGCTCTCCCCAAGAACATAACAGGCAGAACAAATCACTCCCCTCTGCTTTCCTCATCTCAATACTTCTATGGGTGTAACTGATTAAGTTGAACTGCACACCAAGGACAAACTGAAAAGGAAGATGATTCGATGCAACCTTTATCATATGCCAACTGTGGGTAAGGTAATATTCTAGTGTCTAGACAGTTGTTTGCAGGAGGCTCTATGAACCGAGTATTGAAGTAGCTATGGAAAGAGCAAGATGAATTCTACCTGGAAAAGGAAGAGAAAGTGGAAGGGGCTAGAAAAAATGTCACGTACATGAGGAATTCAAACTATGCTTCTATGAAGTAAAAGATACCATGGATACCTGAGAGGTGTGTGTGGAAGGACAGAGGGGCTAGCTCACCACTTTCCTTCGGGCCTGGAGCATGACGCACTGGTTGTCAGCCTCTGGCCAGCTGCTGAGCCACCTCTCCCTGCCTCGCTGCCTTCCTCCGTGGCACTGCGGAGTCTGGAGACATCACTCCGATGCTGTAAATGTTGCTGACATTTCTGACCCTTCAACCAGGACAGATACTATGACTGTGATATTTTTTTCAGATTTGTAAGATTTTTTAATGAAAATCTGTAAGGATATTATCAAACAAGAACATGCTACCGACCACCCTCATTGTCAGGCCCCCAGGGAGAATTTCTTCCTGGTCTCAGTATTAGGAATGATTATGCATTCCCCTGAGCAACTGCACACTGGTTTAAATTTTCTTATTGATGGCTAATAAGTTTAATACCAAGACTGTCGAAGAGTAACGTGTATAGAATCTACTGTGCACGGCTTTGTGGGAGTAGGAATCCTGGTTGCATTTTATGTCCCTACAGTTGCTTGTCTTTTTCTTTCTCATTAATTTTAATTTCAGTTAATTTTCTATTTTATGTATCCTTAAGATCTTTTTTGGAGAAAGGAAATAAATATATTTAAAAGTATATACATGTAATGAATCCTGTTCTTTGAAAATAATGAGATTCAGTTAAATAATAAATACCCAGAAAAACTGCAGAAATATAATTACTGGTTTAAAACCATCTGCTAAGAAATTGTGAAACAATTGCTAAACCCCAATATCGTTGATGCTGCTTGATAACCCTAGTAGAAGTAAATTTGGAAATTCAACATTAAAAGTTGACTTTTCATGGCTACGATTCAGGGTTTTACCATATATAATAGAACTTAAAATAAGCGGGTAATCATGAGAAAAAAGTATCTGAAGAGAGTGGTTTTCACAATTGTCTAAGAAGATGAGTGAATTTTGACAGCCTGCTATTTTTGATTCTGCACCTTTTATCCCACAGAAACCAGTGCTGGAGAGCGGGCAGTCCAATATTTTCATCGCACATTAATGTTCTGTCATTTTGTCACCTCCAAGCTAATTTCCTGATATTTCTTCCCAAAACTGAAAACAAACTCACATAAATTTGGATAAACATAGCATTCTCAAAAAGTGTTATAAAGATTTTTTTTAAATGCTCACATTATTGTTTAAAGTCCTGGTTTTCCATATTTTAAAAAATACATTTGCCTCTCAACTCCTTTTTTCCTCTTTTATCTGCCCATAACCAGGATAGTCTCATGTCAAGAAATTGGAGCTCTCTGTAATTTCTAGACTCAGGGATGGAAGAGGCTTTCTGTGCAGAGCTACCCCATGTGTATAGGTTGCCCGTGAGGTCAGTTTTTTACTTTCTTGCTGAGAAAGAGACAGGAACAGCCATTCATCAAGCACCTACAGCATGGCAGGTGTTCTGCTGAGTGCTTTGTATACATTATCTCTCTTAATCCTCACAGTAACCCTATGAGGAAGGCAGTTTTATCCCCATTTTATAGCTCAGGAAACCCAAGCTCAGGAGGGATAAGTAACTTGCCCTGGGTCACCCAACCCCTGGATGGATTATGACCCCAGGTCTGTTAGATTGCAAAGCACTTGGCCCTTTCACAAACATACCACCTTCCACCTTGCAAACATCTTACACGACCTTTTCTTCTTACTCTGATATCTTCGCCTTGTTTGTAGATTTTCATTTAGAGTTATGTAAATCTTTGATCAGGGTCCTTTCCATGAGGTTCACATTCTTTTTACTTATTCTAAGGCATTTTTATCCTTGGGCAGAAAATTTCTTTCCTTATGGAAAATTTTTGATCATATTGTCACTATGAAAATATATTTCAAGGGTCATTATAACCTAATTTTAAAAATACGTTATTAATAAAAATTAGCATTAACCTCAATTTTTTTTTTAAATGTTACACAGCAACAATTGAACAAATGGAGGGATTTCCCACCATGCACACACTTTATTCTCCTTTTCTGGGCATCTGTTGCTGTATAACAAATTACTGTAAAACTTAGCAGGGTAAAGCAACAGCCATTTTATTATATCTCATAATTTTTGTGGGTTGGAAATTGGAGTAGGCCTAGCTTAGCAGGCACATTTTTGTTGTTGTTCTGTGTGGCTTTGACTGAAGTCACTGGGTGACATTTGGTGGGCTGACTGGCTGACCTGGAGGCTCCGAGGCAGCCTCACTCAGGACTGGGGCCGAGTGGGATGCTGGAGCTGGGCTGAGCTGGGACTGGAGCACCTACACTACTCTCTCATACACAGTCTCAGTGCCATCAGTCTTTTTACAGAGTGACTCAGGTCTTCCAGAGAGTGTTGCAAGAGCCAGGAAATGGAAGCTACTGATCTTTTACGGTCTGGGCCTGGAAACTGGCACAGCATTGCTTCCACTGTGTTCTGTCGTTCATTAGTCACAGGACCATCCCAGATCAGTGGGCAGCGGCTGTTCCCTTCTCCATGTGAGGCGCGCCCAAGATTTTGTGGCCAACCTTATCACAACCACTTCTGATATATAAACCATCTACTCCAAGAGCATTAAATTACAGGCATTAAATTCATTTATTGATAGCGCACAATGCAAAAGCTTAATCAGAGAGCTAGTCTCAAAATGAAAAGAATTTGACTAAACAAGAAAAATATTTAATTGAAAATAAGTCAGTAAATTATTTTTCGGCATAGGGACATCTGAAAAAACTCATGAGAATAAAAATCTCCAACTTCCAAACTCAGTGCAATTTGAAGAAACAGTAAATGAAGATTTTTGAGTCATTAATTGCCATAACTCTTGTGTTAATTATTTGTTTCTACTCACTTTATCTAATCTACAAGGTGTTTACAAACCACATATTAGCCTGGTATGGTTCTTTATGTAGAACTGGCAAAAATTCTCTTTACACGAGAAGCATAAGGCTGATTTAAAAATTGTGTTGCTGCAGCGGCAGAAGCTGCTGGCTTTGCATGGGGCCTTTTTACCACTTCCTGCAACTCAACAGCCTTGGTGGGAACGCACAGTCTAATGAAGGGGTTGGCAGGCTGGATGTCTGTTTTGCAAATTAAGGTTTTTTAAAATACAGCTACACTTTTATTATTTTACTGTTATCTGTGACTACTTCAAGCTACAATGGCAGAAAGGAGTCTGGTGTATAAAGTCTAAAATATTTTCTATCTGACCCTTAACAGAAAAAGTTGTTTGACCGCTGTTCTAGGTCATGGTCGTCCAGCCCCTTTGGTAGTTAGGTATGGCTGTAAGATTAGGGCCCTTGCCAGTGAGTGGAAGTGATGTGCCACAAGGCCGGCTTCTTGGGACAATGAAGAGCCCTCCTCTTACCCGCTAGCTGCACCCTGATATAACAACAACTTATTTTAACCCATGCAAACAATGCTCTAAGAGATGTCAGAAAAATAAGATGAGAAGGACCTTGGTTTCTGAATGATCACGTGAGCAGAAAGGCTCACCAACTTGGATCATTTTCCTTGAATTATCACACAAGAGGTAAACAAATGCCAACTTCAAACCACTACAATAGGGCTGGTTTCTTTGTTAAAGCAATCACGTTTTATTCTAAGAGGGCTTCACAATTTAAACTACCAATAAAACATACAAATTAACACTTCAAATTGATCAAAGTAATAGTCTTTAAACCCAAAACAGATTGTCATCCAATTCATTATTTGTTATTTCAGGTAGGTGAACTTGGGGGCCTTTGTCCTCAGGAAACACTCTAATGAATGTTAAAACACAAAAACCAAAATTGTCATTAAACACTACTCCGAATCCCATTACTTTAAAATTGAAAAGAGGTTTTTTCACTTAGTGGCATTTCATACAGAGGCTTTACACGTCAGATTCAGCCCTGTTTTTACAGAGGCCTCCAGCTACTTGGAGAATAGAAGCAAAACAGGAATTCTCGGAGGATCCACTTAGGCACTTACAACTATGTGATCACTTCAGTTCAATGTCTTCACGTTCAACTTTTGCATTCTTCCCACCTTTTCACATACAATTAACCCCCATCTCATCCACGGATAATTATAATAATTTTGTCACAGGAAATAAGTAATATTTTGATCATTTGTGCAAAAACTTTCATGATCTTCTATAACCCACAGGATAAGATCAAAAGATCATCTCCAAATGGCTGCTGAGATAGCAAACACCTCATGTTTCTCTATGGTTTTTTTTGCTGTAACAAGTTAATACATAAATTGCCCTTCTGGTTCCCATTCCTGGTGTGGTGCATTGTTCTTTTGAGAGGGTTGAAAAACATCAGAGAGGAATATAAATATAAATAGATCATAAGAACTCCGCCATCAAATCTAAATGGTTAACAAGTAATTAGAGATCCAGATGGAGCTCAGAAGCCTTACTGAGTAAATCGAGAAGAGCCTGGACATCCTTCTGGTCTGTAGACTTTATTCTTAGGCCTTTATTGTTAGACTTGCACACCATTTCCTTGAATGCCAAATTTAGGCGCCCTTCCTAATTAATGATCTTTTCAAACCCCCTTCAGAAGCCACTGGATTTTGATTAGCCCACAAAAGCAGGTTTTTCTCTCCTGAGCACATAGTTTTCTGTCTCCTTAGCAGTTAATTGAGTAGCAGAATAATAGTTTCCTTCCAGGCAGGCTTACAGAATGCACAGAGAGGTTGATGCTTCTGTAGTCTCTGGGAATTGTAGTGACATTCAATAATGCTTGGTACATTTAAGGCCAGAATTAGAGACCACATTGATGTATTTGGACATATCTCAATCTGATGTTTCCTGAGCAGCTGGCTCAGTGAAAGGATACATATGCTGGCTCAAGGCTTTTGCTTTGCTTTCTAGGTGAGTTTTTTTTTTATTGCATTCCTATTTCTTTACCTAACTAATACATAGAAGGAGCCAGAAATAGCTGCCTTCTTCAAGAAATTAAATAATTTCTATTTTTCCAGACCAAACTTTTCTGTGCAAAGCACAGAGCCTACAAAGATGCCTAACTTCTCAGGAAAACAAGGTGTGTGCTTGTGTGTGTGTATGTGCACACTTCTCTTATGACCAAATTATAGCAAAAGTCATGGTTTATTATTTGCCTATTTTCCAAGAAGAAGAAAGGACAATCAATGGTCTCCTCTTTTAATTTTCATTCACTGTTTTGGCTATTCTACCTACTAAGAAAGTGGAGACCACTAAGCCCATGACCTAATGGACACAAATATTTGATGACTATATGATATTAAAAGAGCATATAGTCATCTAAATATTTGTGTCCACTAGGTCATTGGAATTACAGAGGTCCAGTATGTCTTTAATGTATGCTGTAGACAATGTGAGGAGCTCCTGGCTTACCACCACAGCAGAGTTCTCCTCTGCCTCTTTATCTGTATATAGCTATTTTTATATGTTTTGTTTATGCTCCCCCTTGAAGCCCCGCTATATGAGGGTGAAAGGATTTAAAAATTAATCTAAAGTGGGAAAAAAGACAACAATAGTTAAGAGGTGCCAACATTTGAAAAGCAAAAAATGAGTGGACAAGTGGGCACTGTCTCAAAACAGCTGAGAAAGCCTAACTGAAGTGTAAGAGTGAAATGCAGATGGAATGCGAGTCCAAGAAAAATTCAGAACTTGGAGCACAAGGGCTGGGGATGACACTACAATTTCATGGTGAGCTAGAAACTGAAGGATTTGGTTGAATGTTTGTATCAATAGCATTTTGACTTAGTCCCTTGTACTGCCAACCAAAAAACATCCAAGTTTTTGACTTTCTCTGCTTTGGTGAGAGAAGGGATTTTATTTTAGAGAGACTTCAGATAGAAAATACCTACCTTACTGGGGAAAGAAAGATCAAGCAAAGCTTCGGTATTACTAGTTTATACCCCAAGGGAAATAAAAGAAGTTGTTAAATATATGAAATTATAACAAAGGCCCATAGAAAGCATAACTAGAGAAAATATTAACATTCCTATATTTAAGGAAATAAGTTTTCAAATATTTTTAAATTTACATATTTTCCCAAAAAAGGGTAAAATTATAATGAGTAAAAGACTTCCAATCATGATTATAACAGTTTTGCTTATAAAGGTCTATATTTTCAATATACAAGATATTAAATACTTTGTAAATATTTAAACGTGTAATTAAAGTAGTACATATCTTAGGGTTCATACGTTTTTAAAAAATACATAAAGGATACCTAAGCAAAAACATTTGAAGATTAGCCTTAGAGTGCTAATTCCCACAGTTGGTGGAATTGCTGACCTAAGAGAAAGTTGCCTAAATTTTCTGAAGTTAATCAGAAGGAGACTGGACATTAGTGATATAAGGGCTTTTTTAACTTAGTAACTTAAATTTGTTTTCAAGGAATCAAAGAAAATCCCCTGGGAATACATTAATAACCCTTCAGCTCTTTCTAAAATCTCTCCTGAGGCACTGAAAATTCCTCTTTAATCTTTAGGACATAAACAAGCACACGTATATACACACATGTTAGACATGTGCACAAACACTCAAAAACTTCATCTATTGGAAGGCCATTGTGTCATTTGTAATTCTGGAAGGACAGAACATGTTTATTTTCTACCAATCAAAGCGCACTCAAACAAAATACAAAAACAAATCGAACCATCTCATTTGACTTAAATGCACCGGTAACTTCTGCATTTGAATGAGATGCTGGAGGTGTCCAGTGCATTTTCCATCAGTGTTAATGGTTCCAGTGCATGTTAACAGTACCCTACTGCAACTGGCTGTCCTGGGCTTTCCTCAGTCAGTGCCCAGGGCAGCTGGAGGTGCCACAGGTGTTACTCCCAATAGCAGCCCTCAGACACTGATGAGAATTGGAGAATAAGTTCCCCAGCTTCCTTGCACTTTAGGGGGGATAAGTAAAGGGAGTTCAGTCCCATCTCCCAAAGTACGCCTGGAGTATGAAGCCCCAGTTGCCCACTTACTGCTCAGTAAGGTACCCTTTATTATCTTTTGTCTTCTCTGTCTCACTTCCCCAACCGCCAACTGGCATTCCTTGAGGTCAGCTTCCAAATAAGGTACTGGCACTCACATTTGTCTCAGGATCTGTATTAATGGGAACCCACATAAGATACCAATAGTTTATTCTCTGAAGGAAAACGTCTCTTGCTTTGTTGATATTTAAAGTGCACCTTAGACTGACTGTTATACATTTAACTTTTATGTGTGGATTTAGTGAGTTTAAGAAACTAGTTACAAGAGGTGAACATATTCATTAGAAAAGGTAAATAAGCATGGAAATAAGTAAGAAAAATCCTTTAAAAGGTGAGGTGAGAAATAGATGCCCACATACTGGGAAGATTTTCTGGAACCCCTTCATGGGGTGGTCTGCCTGCCTTCTCACTGACATGAGCAAAGCCTTAATTGCCTAAATGCCAAGTCCAGAGGCCTTGGAGAATGGCTGAATGGAAGTGTGGGAAAGGTGACTTTGAAGATGTACGAGATACAGTCTGTGCTCTGTGAGCTTAGTGTCTGTCAGAGAGTACATAACATAGCGTATGAATGATTCCTTATTTTGTTTCAAAAAAGTCGTGGGGTCATTAAGGAAAAAATGAATTTGAGAAGGGCTGAAAGATGAGTAGATTTTTTAAATCTCTAAGATGAAGTAGAGAATGCTATTCTAAGAATAACAAATAAGGTCATTGAGGGGAGCTAGGTACCATATGGTTGGAATACTAGCCATGTCATAGTTCATCTACGAAGCATCCATTTCCGCATTCTCTCTCATTTTTTTAATCTGAGAAATTTCCTGTCTTCATTTTGTGTCATCATGGTGGAATAGTAAGTCCAGGTATTTGTTATCCCAGACAAAATGAAGTTCTAGGTCCTGCCCCTGCCAGATCCTACCTCTTACCAACAAAAAACAGCACGAGTGTAGACATAAGACCTAAGAATGGCCAGTCAATAGATAATTATAGCCATTTTGGTGTGTTTTGGAGGAAAGTCATGTTCATTTTTATCAAACAACAATTCTCCTATTGCAAAATAATTCCTAACAGACTCCAGACCTGTAGTGTAAACAGAATACCTGAGCAGAAGACACAAGACAAGCTCAACACCCAACATAATACCATGAACTAGGGGTTTTCTGATTCATTGTGAAAGCAGTGTTTTTCACTGACCTGTACTGTGAGGGGCCTTTCTCTGAGTTCTGGCATACCCAGTACCCAGCACAGTAACTGACACTTAAAAGGCACTCAATAAATATTCATTTAGTTGGATTGAATGCATGAAACTCTCTTTAATGGTATCATTTATTAATAAAATAATCAATGCTGAATGGATTAATATACCTTTTATAAACAAGTATTCGATATACAGGCATTGTTATTCTCTTTGACTTTTAGGGTAATCTTTTATTAGCTAGATTTTGATAATAGCTCTTAAAGTTTGAATGATCAATATCTACCCATTTTGAGCATTTATTATGTGTCAACTAAAGTGCAAGATATCAAAGAACAATAAGATACCTGACCTAAATTTAATAATGACCTAGACTTGCTCAGTAAATATTTCAAGTTTAAATTCTGTGTTGCAGAGAGAAAGGCTGGAACCAGGAAAAAATGTGGAGTCCACTGACCTTGAATAAAATTTTCCAGTTTCCTACCAGGCATATAATGGTGCTGACCTGGGTTAGAAATGCGTAAGATAGCTTTCTTATCCTTTCTTCCTTAACACAAGGTTACCGAGCAATATCTTCACACAAAACAAAGCACGTGGGGTCACATTGTGCTCACAACTCCTGACAGACTGTGATATGTAATAATGATGAATTGTGCTTTTCATTGATCTTATACAATATGAGAATTTTCTTTCAATACATTTCAAGGTGACATCATCTTTGTATGTCTAAATCAGTTGATTCATCTCAGAAATATACCTATTCTACCACTGAAATATTTCTCAGTAACCTTATATAACATGGTTAGGCAGGGAAAGTGATTACATCAGAGCCTAGAGACAAAAGGAGGGTGGAAAAAAAGAAGAGTATTGATGTCACTTTGTGCCAAGTACTGTGAAAAGACTGTGCACTAATTACTTCACATGATTCTCACAGAAACCCCATACAGTAGGCACCATTATCCTGACTTCGCGACTGGATTAAATAGAATTCACTAAACTGATGGAGTCCATAATATGGCTTTTGAGAAAAGAAGCACCATATTCGATTTACTATATTTCCACATAATTACATGTGAAACGTAATTACCTTTATGTATTTGTTCAGCATTGTGGTGGACTGATTGCCTTTATTTTTATACCCCTGTATCCACAACCTTTGGTGATGCCTTCCCTTACTGACTTAGAGGTTGGCCATTTATATGCTTTAGGTAATGGAAAAGTAGCAAAAAGTATACAAGCAGAGGTTTGAAAACTAACTCGCATATTTCCTTTTTATCTTTGGCAGCCTGTCCTATCACTGCGACACTACATGGATAGTGTCACAATATTCTAGACAAGGCCGTCATGGAGCAGTCAGCCCCAACCAACCAGCTAGCACATCCATTAGCAAGCTTGGCCAAAAGCAGTAGAATTCTTTAGAGAAAATGTAGTCTTGGAAGGAATAATAAATTGTTGTTGCTTTAAACCTCTGAGCCCTGGGGTGTTTTGTTATAGAGCACCAGCTAACTGCTACAAGCATTCATACTATACAAGATACTTTAAAACTGCACAAAGAAAATAACACAGATATAATTCTACCTTCATGACTCTTTGCTTAAAAAAATAAAACCCAGCCCTGGCTGGTTTGGCTCAGTGGATTGAGTGCTGGCCTGTAAAGCAAAATGTCACTGGTTTGATTCCCAGTCGGGCACGTGCCTGGGTTGCGGGCCAGGTCCCCAGTTGGGGACATGTGAGATGCAACTGTTTCTCTCTCACACAACGATGTTTCTCTCCTTCTCTGTCTCCTTCCCTTCCCCTCTCTATAAAAATAAATAAATAAAATATTTAAAAAATTAAAACATCATTTCCTGAGCAAATATTTTAAAATGCAAGAAATGACATGCATATGTATATACATTTGTACATATACACATACTTGAATTATATGGAAATTAATGTTTATAGTCATTATTTAAAAATATTTACTATGTTTCTGCTATTTTTAGGACTCGAGGTAGGCACTCAAGATGAGTAAAGCAATGACCCTTCTCTCAACAAGCTCAGTCAAACAGTTCTCAAAAAGTGTGACAACTGCTGTTAGACACCTACACAAGGTAACACGGGACCCCAAATATAAATAAGGTCTTTTTTGCATGGAGAGGTGAGAAGAAGCTTAATAAAGAAGATGTTCTGAGATAGGCACTAAAGGATGAATAGAATTTTGAGGGGAAATAAAAATAATTATTCCAGATAGAAGCCACAGTACGTGCCAAAGCACACAGTGGCAAGGGAGTGTGGGAAGAAACCGGTGTGCCAATGTAGTTAGGAGCCTGATGTATTAGTAGTAGTAAGTGAAACCAGATAGGTAAGTTGAAACCAGACTAGAAGAGACTAAAGTTTGAACTTTATTCCAGTGACAGCAGAAATCATTTAATGGTTTGAAATAGGTTAAGTGACATGATCAGATCTGGATTTTAGAAAAAAAGTAACACTCGAGGTAACAAATGTTTTCCTACTTCTTTTATCCCAAACTAAGTCATCAAAAACTAGGTTCATAAGTCTATCTCTCTAGGAAAACATTCTTGAATAACCCTATATATATGGCTTTCTTCCTTATCCTTAATTTAGTGTTCTGTGTAACCTTTAATTTTTTATTAAGAATATAACGAAATGAACATTGACAGAAATAGTTCATCTCAGGCCAATAAAGCGAAGGCTCTCTTTCCTCCTGTGATGCCCTGTCTGCTGTGAGATGCTCTCTATAGTCTCAGGGAAGAGGACACAATCACAGCACGGTTTAAGTACTCTCATCATGAATGGTGATGTAGTTGATATGGACTAAAGCCTAACTAGAGATTCTCAGTTAAAAAGAAAGTTCTCTAATTCATAAAGCAGTTATTTGAGTAAAACATAGTAGCGTTTGAAGAAAAACAGCTCCAGCTCCTCTCTCTGTCAAATTTCTCTGCCTTTTGTGGGGATGTAAGAGCTCTTTGGTGTTTTTGTAAAGTGCCCTTTACAAAATCAAGTGCTCTTAATTCCTGGGACAGGCCCTGCTGGAAAGAACAGGGTCTACAGTGTAACATGGAGAGACTTGCCTTGGATCATGGGGAGGTTAGCGGTTTTGAATCTTGCCTCAGAAGTGAGAAGGCATCAGTGGATGTATCGCCCTTGCTCTCAGTTTACTGGTTCTCTTCTTTCTGTAACTTTAGGGTGGCTGGTAAAAGTTCTCTTTACAATTCTATTGCACTGAGGAACTACCAACCATACTATCAACAGAGGACTTGTTAGGGACTGGTCTTTAGAGATTGTGGGAATCCCAGGGGCCTCTGGAATGAGGAACTAGGGAAGAGAAGATAAGAAGCCACCAGCAGCCAATCCAAATTCAAATGGAGAGTGAGACAGGGAACCCAATGGGTGAAACTGAGCGGGTGAAGCCTATGCAAACTCCAGTGTGTGTACTCAGTTAAAATCAGATTAGAGCCAGGCAGGAAAATATGTTGTCAGTATTTCAATTTTTAAAGAAATGGAAATTTTTGTAAAATATTCCAATATCTAATATTGGAGATTAATTCCATTGTTCAACATAATGAACCAATTAAAATCCTTGTGAGTGGGGTGTGAGCAATGGGTTGCCTGATTTCCATCTTCAGCCTCAAAGGACAAATGACAAACAGGAGATACTCAAGGAGGAAAGGAAGCACTCATTATGCCAAGATATTCAAGGTAATAAAAGACCTCTGAGTCTATAAGAGCCAAGACCCTACCCCATCGTAAAGTGAGACACTCTGCAGAGGAGTACTTGAAGGACCCAGAGACTCAGGACATTAGCTGGAAACTTAAGGCACAGAGCAGAGTTGTCCAACAGCACTGTCTACAATGGTGAATAAAACTCTGCATATGTGTACCATCTAATCAATAGCCCATAGGTACATGTCACTGAGCACTTGAAGTATATCTGGTGTGGCTACAGGACTGAATTTTAAATTTTTCTTTATTTTAAGTAATTTCAATGTAAATAGCCACATGTGGCTAGTGGCTAGCCTATGGGACAGCCCTACTGCCAAAGCTCCAAATGAGAAATCCCCAAACTTTAGGAAACATCAGAATCAACACGAAGGGGTTGTTAAAACACAGCCCCCATGGGAGCTGTGTTTTACCCCCCTCCAGAGCCTCACAACCCCCATCCAGAGTCTCAGATTCAGTAACTATGAAGTAAGGGTTCCAGAATTTGCACTTAGAACAAGTGTCCAGGTGATTCTGATGCTGCTGGCTCACACACTGAGAGCCACCAAACTGTCAACCAACGTTCAGATTGCGAGGACAGAGTGTGGTCCCAGAGAGAGAAGCACTGAGAGTATGTAATGAGTGATTCACACACACTCGGTGGTCACTAGACTTCCTCGAACTGTCTCTCCTACACTGGGAGAACAGGGCAGATGGAGCTCATCAAAGCCATGGACAGTTTTCTTCTGTCTTAGAGAAAATGAGCTTTGCTTTTAGATCAGAACATAGTGCCTGCCTGCATGTGTGGCCCTGAGTCTATTCCACTCCAGCAGGGGACTAGAAAGAAAATCCTAGATCGTCGTGACCAAACTAGACACCTGGTAAAATCCATATGTCAGGAAACTTGATTCGTTTTTTCTTGCTAGGCGTAGCATCAGCAAAGCACCTCATTTATCCCAGGAAAGTACCATTAAATGTCATACAGGTCAACTGTAACCTCTACCCATGGAAAACACGTATTAATATTTCAGGTCAGGGAAGAAAAAGAGGCTCTTAGTTTTCCTTCTAATTTTTTATTCTCATTTAAAAAAGCAGAAATAGAGTCTGCTGTTGTGATACATCTAAAGAATTCAAAGACATGGCCTGTGTGTCTTTGGCCGATATAATAAAGATCCTTAATCCCGGTGGAAGGATGACACCTGACAGGTTGGAGGGGGATGGGAAGACTCCTTCAGACCACCTCCATTTGTCTTGGTCAGTATAAAAGTTTACTTCCTTAAAGTTTTCTCAGTGTTAAGAGGAGCAAAGTATTTTTGTATCATTATCTCTAATGGATTATTGGCATTCTTTTTACCTGAAAATTAATTTTTAAGCTATTTCAGATGCCTGATTTCCAAGGAAACCTACGTCCCTATATCCACACTCATTGGTGGTCTCATTCCACACTAACTGTGGGATTCACCCTATGACTCACTCCAGCTGATGGCACAGTAGCCAACTTGACAATCAGAAAATTTATAAAGCTTTTGAACATTTCCAATCCTCTTCATATCCCCATGCTTTCACAATGAGTATGTGCTCAGGGAAGTTTGCTACAGGATGTAGCGTGTGAAACAAAGACAAGTCTGCCTAGTTGTCCCAGTGAAGTCCTAGATATGTGAGAAAATTCAGCCAGATTAGCAATGCTGCCTAGTGGACCTGCCACTGACCACAGATTCTTGAGAGAGTTGAGCCAATTGTGGCACAAACTAGCAGAACTGCCCAGCAGTTATGGAGACCATGAAAAAAAACATAAATGGCTGCGTTAAGGCACGGAGTTCTGGGAGTGATTTTTTACACAGCTAAATAAAGCTTGAAGGAGAAATTAAAAATCCTTATCCCATTTGGATATCAGAAAGTTATCATCAGTCTTAGCAAATCCAGTAAGTTCTTAAATAAAGTGAGGATGCTCAATGGGAGTTTAGTTTACCACATGGTCATAGTCCTGGAAATTATCCTAAAGAGAAAAAAACAAAACCTGCATTTCAGGTGTTTCCCCCACCCCCACTTTTCCCTCTGCCAGCTGTCTATTGCTTTCCATTTTACAACCTCTGCTCAGTTTCCATACAAATTGGACAAGTTGTCCACCAGCATCAGGCAGGCCTGATAGTGTCTTAATAGAACCCCTGCTGATGTGCGTCTCTGTTCTCTATTCAGCTGTCCCATCCTGCAGCTACTATTCTAAAGTTACAGGACAGTTTCTAACTTTGTGCCTGTCCCAAGGCATCAGGACCAAGGCACATGATTAGTAATTTATGAGGACACCCACAGAGCTGTCACTTGCAAGGCAGGTGTTGAGAAAATGGCAAGCAGCTCTAGGAAAGAAAAGAACTCTGATCTCACCCTGCAATAATGGTGTCTAACCTAGTCATGGATAGAAAGCGTTGACATAAGCGAGCTTTAAAAATAAAGCGATGGCTCATCTTGCTGAAGGCACGCTCTGTCTCTGCACTGCTGAATATAACAGGATTTAAGTAATCTATGAAAAATTAGTTTTTATTCTGAGGCTGCTTGTATCTTTTTGAACTGTCTTTTGCAATCTCAACTACCAATTTCAGGTACCAATGGATAAACAGGCAAGTCAAAATTCAAACTAAATAATTCCGCAGGTGTAATGGATAATGATCTTCCAATCTCCATTAAAACAAAAACAGCACAAAATGGAAACCAAGATAAATTAACTCAAATAAGGAACTGGCATATATATATGTATTTTTTATACCCAGCTGCCTAATATTTTAAAATTGAATCAACTGTAAATCTATGTTAGCTACTTGATATGTTGGGGTAAACTGAGGGGTTTTTTAAATTTTACATTCCAATTTATGGCAATATTTCAGAGACTAATACAGGGTGATCGAATCTTAAATTGATTTAGATGGTAGCGGAAGCCTGAGTAACAATATGTCAGTTTCAAGACATTTCCACGGCACCACAAGGTGCACATTGCAACTCTGGGTGGAAAAAAATACCAGCTAGGAAGCAATCTGAGCTGTGAAACCAAATGATGTCATAATGAAATGGCTCCAAGATTTAAAGAATACTGCTTACTGATAGGCAGCTCAACTTTCCACCCTGGATCTGAGAGTTCGAGTGGGATGTCTGCGTTACAATGCAAGTCCAGCGACTTTACACCATGTGAAAACCACAAAGAACAGAGACTCACATATCAGGCTGATTACTGGCTGCAGTTGGAGCTTTGACCATGGCGAAGTTAGAGGATTTTTCCTTCCTTTGGTGAGGACCAGTCAAGCTGGCAGATATTTCCCATTACCATATTCCCACAATCTTATTTCTAGATATTAATTGCATGTTGATATTGAAGCCCACATTTTTCTAATAGATTTCTACATGTTGGCTACTAATAAACAGTCAGGAAACCACTACATGACTTGTGCCATTGCGTCCTGCACCCTCCCACATCTATCATAAATGATCAAGGCTGAAAAGAACAGTTAAGGAGGTTCTGGACAACCCCGAGCCACTCTTTTGGCTCCCAGCCTGGAAAAACTCCTGACAGAAAGCTTGTCTGGTGCCCTTGGCAGAGACCCACAAGATCTAGTAAAATGCCAAAGAGCGGGGAGCATGACATCAAGAGGGAAACATGCTGTAAGGCAAAGGGCTATACCTGACCAAAGGCAACTTTGGGGAACTGTTATTATTGGCTTGTTGGATGATTGCAATGTAGATATAAACACATGGGAACTCCATTTTCTTGTTGATTTTTGTTTGGTGGTTTCATACCAAATTTTATTTCCATTTATTTGGCTCTTTTTAACAAGTGGAAAATAGGACCTTGGTGGTAATTGAGAGATATCTCTGGGCTGTTTTCCTTCTTTTAAAGAATCCATGCTATCCTTAATCTGTATGTTAATTGGGTTTCATATCTCCAAGGTCCCAGTCACTTCTTGGTTGGCCCTTCAGCTGCATCACTGGAGAGAGTCTGGGAAGACAAGGTCCAGAAGTTTAAGGGGCAAGTCACTCAGATAGCTGGAGATCAGCAAATATGTCACATCCGATCTCAGCTCAGCAACTGTGCTCACCAACTTGAGCCCTGAAAGTCATCTGAAATTGGATTCCCCCATTGTCGCCCTCCTCACCACCCATCTACACCATCCCACAGGCTGGGAGGGATCTGGAAGTGTGACTTGCTAAGGGGAGAGCGAAGGGAGGGAGCTTTGTCCAGAGCACTCAGCTGTTGGAAAATCTCTAAAGGTCCAGTGGCAAGCAAATATTTTAGAAAGTTCTTAGTTTCATCAGAATACGTGTTTGTGAATAAGCATCTAGAGTGTCAGCTCACGGGCATGAATGACGAGTAGAAGATGATGAAAACAGCTATGAGCTTGGACTCAGACCTAAAGTCTCTGTGGCCCATCTGCAAGGTCTACTTCAGGTTAAGGAGTCAAACACACACACACACACACACACACAAAACTGAATACCACAGCTCATTATATTCTTCACTTTTGTAGCTATGATAAGAAAATAGCTCCGATTTCTTGATTTGTTGAAGAAAGGAGCTAGAGACACTCAGATTTAGGCTTCCAGTTTAGAAAACTGGATACAAATCTGACCTTGGCCACTTAGCAGCTGTGTGACTTTGGGCAAATTACTTTACGTCTTTGAGCCTCATTTTTCTCATCTTCCTGTGTGGTATCACTACAAGGTGAGTCAAGGTAACATATGTGAGCCACCCAGCACAATGACGGTCTCTTTTTACATGGATTGACTTACTGAGGTTAGTAAGCTGCCCCTTAGCATAGCTAAGTGGGTTGATTTAACAAATACTTATTTCCTATCTGCTATGGGCTAGGTATCCTTTAAAATAAGTTCTCCGCCTCCCCCAACCCCAGAAGGAAAAGAAATCTAACATTGTTAAAATACCCCCAAAAGAATTTCTGGTCCATCCAAGACATTTGGGGGATACCTAAGTGGAATAACCAAATAAGTAGAAAAGCCAGATGATACCAGCCAAATGTTCATAAATACATTGAACAAAGGCAGTGGGTGCCCAAATGTCAAAATCCAAACAATGCATATTTAAATAAGCTGGTAATTTATTTACCATAGCACTCTAACTATATGACAAACTTTTAATTTTCTATGAACAGAGTATATTAAAATTTTTCCCAAGAGTTCTAATCATTTCCAATGTATCTTATTTTAGGGCTTAAAGAATTCTCACATTATATCAGAATGGTAATATTTCTGTTTGAAATTCTTCCATAATTCGGATTGAAGTATTACTTCAAGCTTTATCTCCAACATTTATGTTAAACAGAGCAACACTGATGTATACATCACTACCGGGATTCAGAGCCAGAATAACAGGATCGCAAATCCCTTAAACTCGCATTTACTGTAACCATAAAATAAGGAATTACGAGAATCTCAGCAATGTTGTTGTGAATAATATATGATAGAGTACACTGTGAATTAAGAAGATAAAATATAAACATAAGCTATTTTTTGTCATATTGATTTCATTAGCTCATATCTTTCTTCCTGTTTTCCATATTGTACAAAAAAAGTTCATCCATTTCCAAGTTCCTAAATTCCTTTCATTTATGTTGTATAAAAAGCTTTTACCATTGGTTTTATTAGCGTCCCATTCAAGTCAGTTTAACTGCCATGGATTTAAAATCTTTATTTTGTCTAAGCAGAATGCCTTTAATCATAACCATTTTATAAACATTTAATGCCTAGAAATTAGCAGTCATTGGATTGAATAAGTCAGTTATTATTTTAAGTAAATTTTTCAATATTTTTGCTTTCTGGATCCTTGAGTATGTTTTTTTTTCAAAAATATTACCTAAGTGTTGAAAATGGGAAGCCTGAGGATTTTCTGAAATCCTTCAGATAGCGTTTCTTTTACTTCTATGGTGTATTTGTTCTATATGTTGTCAATACCATGTTTAATTTTATTTCACCTTTGACTCATCCGTATATATTTGAAAGTGGCTTCTTTAAACCTTTTGTTCAATTTTTTCCCTTTTTTCCCAATCCCATTCCTTTTACTACTGAAACATCTTGTCTGCAGAAATGTATGACATGTTGCTTTCAGTTCTCCACACAAGTGTTACTTCCTTTTTGTCACATTTTGGTGATCTCTTTGTCATCAGTATGTATCATTTAGCTATAGCTGCATAACAAACCATCCCAAGACTCAGTGTTTTAAGACAACAATTATGTATTATAGTTTATGCAACTATAAACTATTGGTGTGCGTCAGCCAGATATTAGCTGGTCTAGGCTTGTCCAGCTGGGTGTCTCTCCTGACTGCAGCAAGGCTTACTCACACATCTGCAGGTCAGCTGGGGATCAAATGATCTAGGCTCAGCTTGCCCGTGCATCCGAGGATTGAATGGTGGCTCTGCTTTAAGCTGGGTTTGGCTGCTACAGCTTGGCAAGGGAGACTGTAGTCCATGTGTCTCATTCTCATGCTGGGACCAGCAGGCTACCCTGGATATGTTCTCATAGAAATGGGAGATGCAGGAGGACAGGCAGAGACATTTCAGATTTCTAGAGGCCTAGGGTCATAACTGGCACACTATCACTCCTGCCGCATTCTATTTGTCCTAAGCAAGTCACATGCTAAACTCATAGTCAAGATGCAAAGAGAGAGAGAGAGAGATACCCCTCCCACAGATGGAGGGCACTTGAAAGTTACATGGCAAAGAGTTTGAGTACCAGGAGGAATAAAGAATTGGGGCGAGTAGTACAGTCTGGCAGAAGACCCCAGCAGATGTCAAACTGGCCACATTTAACCCTTCTAGCACGTCAAAATAGTTAGCCTTTTGCTCCCAGTGGCCATCTTGTCATCTAGGGCAAACACAGGTGAGTCGGCTGCAGTTAATTTGTAGGATTTCGTAGCCAGAGTAACACCTCTCATTATGACTGGCAGAATATTTACAGCAGAGATTATGGTGCCCCACACAGTCTTACCCATCCAATAACATCACTTAGAAAAAAATTGGTTTTTAAAATTGAGCTCTAATTGCTTATAGTTCATTTTCAATTCGTCAACTTTAGGTGACATTTGCGTACTTGGGCCACATTGAGAAGGCCCCTCCCACGTTGTATAGGATTCGGGATCCTGTGTCTGTACCAGTCCATGGGTAATGGTCCTATCTAGCTTGTCTCGGCCTTTCAAATTAATAAATTTCAGGTCCTTAAAATTCTGCATTTATCAGTATAATAATAAAATATTATGAGATCTTTTCTCTACTCTTTTAGAACTGTATGCAATTTGTAACCATCATGGATATGGCCAAAAAGTTGATGAATACACCATGACCTTTTCCTTGCCATACCCGTAAAGGTTATTTCCAGGGTGCTCTGACCCTGCAACCATCCATTGTGGCTAAGGAAGAACTGCATACACACATAAGTATAGAAGAACAAAAGTTCTATTTTTAAATGGTGGCACACACAAATTACAATTTTGTAATTTGATCAATTAACTTTAAATATGCAATATTTAGGAATTTTAATGCACATTACATTTTGTTTGCCTAATATATCTGGTATTTTTAATCCTCATCCAAGAATATGTTTATTGATCTTTTAGAGAGAGAGGAGGGGGAACAGAGGAGGTGAGAGAGGCAGAGAAAGAGGAGGAGGAGAGAGAGAGAGAAACATAGACGGGAGAGAAAAACATCGATCAGTTGCCTATCGCACACGCCCCGACCAGGGATCGAACCTGCATCCCTTTGGTGCATGGCACAATGCTCCAACCAATAAAGCCATCTGATCGGGGCCGTATTGCTTAGATGAATCAATCATTTTTATTTCTTAGTCCAGACAAGATCAGGTCTCCTTCTTCCTAACATTTACCTCTCCTCTAATCATTTGCTTAGTATCTGTCTCCTCAACTACACTTTAAGTTCCATGAGTCTGGGACAGTGTCTGTTTTCTCTGCCACTGACACTAAAGCCAAATCCAGACCCAGAGCACACTAGGACGAAATAAATATATACTGAGTGAATGAAAACAATGAACGTGCTGTAAGCATGGTATAAGATACTATTTTAGTCCAAAGTTTGCATCTAACTAATTGCATGTCATTGAGCAGACCACAGACCTTTCCAGGTTTCGGTATTCCAGGAGGAGCATACCTATCCTGTTTCCCGTGTGGAGTAATCATAACAGCCAGACAAGAAAATACATGTAGAAACACAATATTCACAGGTATCATTACATAAACATGATGTCCAAGCAATGTGCCTGCCATGGGCATCTTGGTTTGCTTTAATACATTGTGAGGAATACAAATTTAATGAAGAGGAAAATTTGTTGACACTTTAAAATGTTTTACCTTAAACTGCCTCTCTATCCCTTTACCCCTGTATTTTTTTCTCTCCATAGTATTTACCGCTATCTGACATAGAATATTTGTTTGAGTGTTTATTTACGGTCTGTCTCCACCACCTAGAGTGTCAGTTCCTGAGGGGGAGGCACTTTGTTTGGTTCACAGCTGTACCCCTGGCGCTTGCCACAGGGCCTGGCTACAAAGTGTATTCTCGGTGAATATTTGTTGAATGAATGAATAGAAATCAGAGAGGAACGTGGGTACCATGAAAGATTAGCAATCAAATATCTGTGAACTTTGCTTTGGTTGTTGCTGCTGCATTTGTAGACCGTGAGTTATGCTGCTGCTGAGGTACAAATTGACTCCTTGCTCTTAATTTGATTCCCATTTCAGTTGCTTAGAACCTTTTAAATCCTAAATCACATAAGGCACCCTCAGAGAGTGACGTGGCTGCAGAGAACGGCAGAGCAGGTGTCTTTGCTCTCCTCTGACACTTCTCTGCCGTGCCTTCATAGCTCTTACTCCGGTGGGAGCACTCAACCCTCCTTCAGGCACTCAAAGCTCTTCGGGAGACAATTTCTCACTCTCGCCGAGCCCCAGCCACCCAGCTGGGTGGCCAAAAAAGCAATACATTTGATCCACAAAAAGCAGTGGGGTTTGTTGGAATGTCTCCCCTTACTGAGCGTCAAACACAAAATCAAATTGACTAAATCCTTCTGGAATTCCACAAGGCAGCAATTTCCCTGACTCCCAACTGGACCACATTTGCTGTCTCTTATGGCTGCAAAATGTCAACTCTTTAACACCTCTTCCCCTTCTGTCACTCAGTCCTTCAAAACAGCTTCAAGAGGTGCCAGAGAGTTTGAAAAAGAGAGGGGAAGAGTTGTGAGATGTTAAAACAAAATTGTAAAACAATTAGTGAACGTTTTTGCTTGGGTTATATAAACTTAAAATAACCTATTATGGATGGATATGGTAATATCATATATCCTTAATTTAGCTTTATGGTCACTTTAGATTTTGATCATTCCTGGAGGCTTGTCACATTACAGAAATAGGATGTATTAATTAGAATGTAACTTACTTTAATATGAAGCAAATGGACACTCCATGTAGGAAAGCTCTTTAACATTGTATTTGCTCTTCTTCCCTAGGTTAAAATTAAACACTTCCTCCATCCTCACTTGACCACATAGCTCAGTTTTTAAAAAACGTTTTCCTTACTCCTAGTTTTTAACACTCTAAAATAGCAATGGTTGCAGTCAAAGGAAGATTCTTTAAATGGAAAGTGCTTTGTCCTGACCACGACAGACAAAGTTATATTAAAATTGCAGCTGGCTCTCACCAGGGGTGGGGTTCTGGGCAAAAAGTCCCCAACTATTCTGTGCTGCTCCCTATGCACCTTCCTTGCCTCTGCCTTCCTCTCTCCTCCCCCAGGCAGAGACTAGGGCTGCAATGTTGGCACATATGAGCAGTGGGTGTATGCGGACCAGTGGGTGTATGCGGACCAGTGGGTGAATGCCGGCACTTCCACACTCACCTGTAGGAGGATGCAAGGCAAATGTGAGCTTACTGATGGGTTTACCAAATGAGTCAGTTCATTCAATTGCCCTCTGGTTGAGTTATTCGAATTTAATTCAATCTAAGTCTTTAATGGCAGTTAAAATGTCTTTAAAATATTATGATGTGATGTAACACTGAAATGAAAAGTACTACACAAGCCAAAGCATAGAAGTAAGGTTATGTAACATTTAAAACACAGCAAGTATTTGTCATTGGGGGTACAAAAGAATTCGTGTTTTCTTAGAAAGACCACAAAAGACAGAAAATGCAGAAGAAAAATTGATGTTGAACTTTACCAAAATTTGAAACTTTTTCTCTTCAAAAGACATGATTAAAAATCAAAATGTCAAGCCATTGAGGGAGATAATATATTTTCTATATATAATATGTGTAATTATGCATATTATAATATATAATACTTATGTATATATCTCTGTTCAAAAGATTTGAATAGAGAAAAGAAGATATGCAAAAGCAGAGTCTGAAATACTACATTTCAGCAGAGATACGGCAACCGGATGTCTCATAACCTGCTGTGGGAATGTAAAGTGGTGCAACCATTGTGAAAAACTTCTTGGCATTTTCTTAAAAAGTTAAACTTCTGTCCTAGACATTCCACTTCCAGATATTTATCCCAAAGAAATGAGAACATATGTCCACAAAAAAGCTATGGGAATATTCATAGCAGCTTTATTCAAATCACCAAAAAATTGTGTATTAGTGTCCCAGGGCTGCTGTAACAAATTACCACTGATGGGGTGGCTTAAACAACAGATTTCCTTTTCCCTCACAGTTCGGGAGGCCATAAGTCTAAAATCAAGGTGTAAGTATGCTTGATACTTGTGGAGGCTCAAGGGGAGAATCTACTCTATGCCTCTCTCCTAGTTTCTGGGCAGTTGTGCACTCTCTTGGATTATAGCTACATCACTCTAATCTCTGCCCCTGTGATCACATG
Organism: Desmodus rotundus; assembly: GCF_022682495.2. NCBI lineage: Eukaryota > Metazoa > Chordata > Mammalia > Chiroptera > Phyllostomidae > Desmodus > Desmodus rotundus. The sequence continues at coordinate 67,833,188 of NC_071397.1, forward strand.
ACTTGCTTCCCTTTGTGTTTATGTGTGCCTGTTCTCATTTTATGAGGATACCAGTGAATGGACTTAGGACTCACCATAATCCGGTATGACCTCATGTTAACTAAGTATGTCTGTAGAAAACTTATTTCCAAATAAGGTCACATTCTCAGGTACTGGAGGTTAGGACTTGAACACATCTTTTTAGGGAACACAAGTTTACCCATCACACTGAGGGGTGTGGTATGGGGAATGTTCAACAACAGATGTGGTATATTCACACAATGGAATCCCTACTTAGCAATAACAGAAGACACAGTATTGATACAAACAACGTGGAAGAAGCTCTACATCATGATGCCAAGCGGAAAACTTGGACCCAAAAAAGTGCATCCTGTATGATTCTACTTATGTAACATTTTAGAAAGTACGAATAAGCATATACAGTGACAGGAATCATGTCAGTGGTTGCCTGGGCTGGTGACTTAGGGAACAATAGCTAAGAATTACGAGGAATCTTTTGGAGGTGATGAAAATGTTCACCATCTTGATTGTGGTGTAGGTTTCATGGGTGTATACCCTGTCAAAACACTTTAAATGTTCACTTTAATCTATACCCTTTATTCGATGTAAATTCTACCTCAAAAAAAAAAAAGAATTTGTGCTGCTTTCCAAATGAAGGAGTTTAAAGTCTAGCTATAGGAAATTTATAGAAGGGTATTGTAACTTCAGATTTAACTAATCAGGAAATGAGGATAAAAATACCAGAATTATTTGATACTCTTCTAATTCATAGAATCAACCTTAAAGATGCTGAAAGAGATCAGGATAGCCAAAGCAGATTATGAAGAAGAACATTTTATCAGGATGTTATGTATGACTGTTAGCACCAAAATAATTCAGAAATATCTTTAGACTCTGAGAATGCAAAAGATCCAACCTCAGACTGATTTCACAGAATGAATATATGTTTACTCAGCATGAATTTTCAAGACACAAAAGTTCAGTGTATCAAAACACAATTTTCTTTATTTTTTTCGTAAGTTACATTAATTTAGCCCTTGAGCTCTGACTTCCACCAATGGTAGAAAACTTAAACTAGACAATGCAAGGGAAGCCATTCTCTTCTGGTATAAAACTCTGCCTCCTGTGTATCATCTTGGCCCCCAGGTAGGAGCTACCACTCCACTACTTCATTTGTACTGATCTCTGAGGACCAGCTTGCCTTAGCTTATCTGGTTCCTATTGTCATGTGCTAGGGGCCACAGCTAAGTTCCTGGTCCCACCATGGCATCTATTCACAGGAGTCCCAGGTTCTGTGTCCCCCTCATTCAGACAGATCCCCACTAAGCCAAACCTGTCCATTGCCTTCTCTTTTCAGAGGCTCCCCTATACCACTCTGGGTTGCAGGGGGCACTGAAGCTCTTCTCGGGCTCTTCTACCTGGAAACCTGACTCATTCACTGATAATCTGCTGGTCAGGGGCTGAGTTGGATGAAGAGCTTCTCCCTTAGGCTTGGCAAGTGTGTGATGCTTCCCCTCAATGTATCCAGAGTATTCACTGCCCAGTCAGCCCCCAGGATTTCCAGCCCAGGAGACAGTGAGAATGCTGGGCATTTCTCAAAGACGTTGCAAACTGGTTACATCCTCTCCAGATATCCTCCATGCCACTAGTTCATCAAACTCTGCAGAGTCATAACTAGCTTTCAGTTCATGGTAGATTTTCCTCATGATGTATGATTTAGAGACAAACTATGTCTTCTTTGTTCAGTATTTGGTATTTGCTCTTTCAAGCCAAATTATTTGAAATTCTAACTCAGTCCTCACATTAAGTAATCAGAAAATCCTATTGGCTCAGAGATGTTCACAATATATTCCAAATCTAACTTCTTCACACCACCTCTTCTATTGACACTCCACTCCAAGCCACCGTCACCTCACACCTGGACCACTGCAAAGCCTTTGCCATAGACTGAATGTTTGTGCCTAGCCCAAAATTGTTGAAACCTAGACCCCAATGTGATGGTATGAGAACATGCGCGTTTGGGAGGTGGTTAAGTCATGAGAGTGAGTCCTCATGAGTGGGAATGGTGACCTTATAAAAGAGACCTCAGAGAATTCCTTTACCCTCTCTCCTCCTTTCCCGCGAGAACACAGCAAAAAGACAGCTATTTATAAACCAAGGAGCAGATCCTTACCAGACACTGCTGGTGGCTTGGTCTTGGACTTCCACCCTCCAGAATTGTGGGAAATAAATTTTTATCATTGAGAAGCCACCTAGTTGATTTATTTTGTTATAGCCACTTGAACAGACTAATTCTAGAGTAATCTGCCTAAAATATAAATCAGATTCTGACATGCTGCTCAAAACCAGCAATTTCGCATCCCCCTTTTCTCCTTTGATATGTTTATCACCTGCTGTGGTAGATAGGTTCCTTGGACCGCAGATCCAAAGAATGTTGATTAGAGGGCAGGATGCTCATTAGGGAATATCTAGGACCAAACATCTGTGAAAATGAGGGCAGGGAAGCAGGGCTGGGCAGAGAAGGAGAGAACTTGAACTGTAATCCTGTACAAATGAAGGCTTCAACTGAAACCATTGGGAGTTCTGGAGCTGGGTATTCTGATTTGGGGTGAGAGGGTTGGGCCTTGCTACACTTGGACATGGACTGCTCCTGGAAAGAGACTTAACCTGTGAAGGGGACCAAAGTTTTGCCTCCCTAAAATTGCCTTTTGGGATATTGATTTTAAGGTGGTTATTAAGAAACAAGCCCTGGCTGGTGTGGCTCAGTGGATTGAGTGCTGGCCTGCGAACCGAAGGGTCACCAGTTCAATTCCCAGTCAGGGCACATGCCTGGGTTGCGGGCCAGGTCCCCACTAGGGGCCACAGGAGAAGCAGCCACACATTGAAGTTTCCCTCTCTCTCTTTCTCCGTCTCTTTCTCTGTGTCTAAAAATAAATAAATAAATCTTTTAAAAAAAGAAAGAAAAAAAGACTCAAAAAAAAGTTTGACCCTTTCCCTTCCTTATGAAGAACCTCAAATGGAAAGCCTGGTACAGGAGTGAAATATTAGCATATTCACCTTAACCTAGTGTGAACTAAGTACAGTAGATAAGAAGGCTCCGGGCAGGAGCCCGGTACACCCTCTGTGCCCCATGGTTTCTGAGTTGCCTGGCACACATTTACCTGCCGCGCATGTTCTGCTCCTCCTCTAATACCTGTGAGTTGCCCATTTTCACTTTTAAAATCTAATTTTATTTCCCCCTCTTCTCTTCTGTCCAAAATGTCAGGTATACCCAATTTCACCTCCTGTCTTTGGAATAGTTATGCTTATGTGAATTCCCTGTGTGCACATATTAAAAATTTGATTTTCTCCTGTTAATCTAGCTCTGCTAACTTGATTATTAGCCCAACTAGAAGAACTTAAAAGGTGGGAGTAAAATTACTATTTTTTTAGCTCCTACACTTGGGTGCATCTGTTTGTTTGTTTGTTTACTAGCAAGGCGATCCCAAAAGAGGACTGACAGCTGAAGGTTGACTTCCATCAACAATTTAGAGAAATAAGTTCTTCATTCCAGAGGGGGATTTTGAGTGGACATTACAACATCCACCAGACCTTCTAATAGTTTGCTCATATATTGTGTTTCTTGTCTTCTACTCTTTGCTAAAATGTGAGCTCCATTGAGAGCTAATGCTTGTTTAATAATATTTACAGTAGTTAGCACATAGTAGGTACTCAAGAAAATATTTTAAATGAATTACAAAATAACTTTATCAAGGGCCCAGCTGTCTCTTTCACTTGGAAGTATCTCTCAAGCATATCATCTCTGGTATAAATTTAGAAAAATCTATGTACTCAACAGCCAAGAATTTGGTTCTCTGTCACCTTCAGGGATTCCCTCCCTGGGATCAATAAGGCTTAATCTTTGGCTATTTTTGGTGGTAGAAGGACTATAGAGATTTCTTTTTAAAGTAAATGTTATTTTCAAAAAGGAAAAGTAAATATCAGGCAACATTTCAAAATAATATGCTACCCTAAAGAAGAAAACATAGAAAGAATGCAATTGTGTGGCTGAACATATGCCATTGTCAAATCTTAGTATTTCAGGAGCTTTCTTCCCCACTCCCCCAAAGTTACTTAAATATGGTGTAATGGATGGTTATTTAAACAGAAGACAGGATGATTCTACCTTTGGGGGTCCTCAAAGCATATTATATTTCAAAAGTTCTGAAAGTCTTTGAAAGATTAATCAAAGAAACCTGATTAACCATATTTAATCTGTTTGACTCAGTTTACCAGTTTTCCTGTCGACAGAATCTCTTAGAACTTATTGTTGCTTTTTTTTTTTTTGAGAAAACCATTTTTATCATCACCCCAAGCTTATTTGTGCTGAATTATGTACCAAATGGCCAGATCTCCTAACGAACATCTACATAACATTTCTTTCAGGTTCAAGAGATTAAAATAACTGTACAAAGTTAAGTACAAAAGGCCACAAGACATGAAAAAAAAATCCATGTATGAGATTTTATCCCACTGCAGCTTTTATATATTATAAAAGTCAAGTTCATGGACTAAAACTTATTTTCCTTTTTATAGTCCTGTCAAGTTTAATGGAGTTGGTTTAACTCCATTAAAAAATACATTTTTTGTATATTAATTACAACACTACACCAGTATCACTGATCTGATATTTGCCAAAAAATGTGTTTTTAATAAATTAAAGTCAATGCAACACTCATGCGAGATGGAATGCAAGCTGTTTGGTGACCGAGGTCTTGACATCAGTACCAGACGTGAGAAAGTCCCAGACATTGAGTGTGATCTTCTTCAGACTGCATCCACTCCTCCCGTTGCTGACAGGAAACCCAATCCCATTCCTCTCTGTATGTGGGTCTGGGAACTTGCCATTTCATACTGAGCATCTAGATTTCTAAATACTTCTTCCTATTGCTTCAAAGTCTTGTAACTTTCTTCATCTACTGAGCTACATCCAGCTTCATCTTCACTCTTAGTACCCATTGAAAAAGGATGAGTTGGACTATTAGCCCTAAAGCCACGCTGCTGAAAAGCTAAAGAAATAAAATTTGGCAGTGATGTTATCCTTCCTTTAATTCTTTTTTTTCCTAGTACTATCACACAGGATGTCTTCTTTACAACATTATTTCTCTCAAAGTCATATGAGATACTCCAAAATGAATGGAGAAAGAGAAGGAGCTCTGCAGTCTAATTATATGCTGTTGGTTTTTATGTTACACTGGCAGAACCAACTGTCATTATTAAAAGTGGGTTAGTATCTACTAATGAAGGCTATGAAGACCAGCCAAGTACTGCTATTTTGTTATGGTTAGCATTGCAGACACCATTGCCAACCCAATGTGTTTTTCTGCTTTCTTCTTTGCTAACAGAACCCTGATTCTGCTGTTGTAGCAACTTTCCCAGTTGAATATTCACCTGCCTCAACTTCTATAAAACCAGGCATGGTATCTACATGACACAGACCTTAAGTCTACAGGGGGTTTAGGGAAATCTTCTCCTTCTAATGTTTGGGGACAGATACTCCTAACTGATACCTTCCCTTCCTTCCTCCTGCCGTTATTGTTAGGGGATGTCTGATGCTTCAGCAGCCATTTTCATTTCATGAGATAATATGTAGGAAGAAAAAACATAACATTCTAAGAGGAGCAGGATGGAAAAATAGGAAAATGTCTGGTTCTCTAGTGACATCACTAAAAAAGCTGAATGTATGCCTATATCATCTACTTCACAAATTTTTCATACCACAGCAAATACAACTCTATCAGATACCATGTTACTTGCATCCAAACGTGGGTTTAACTAGTACAACATAAAGCCTCCATGTCTAGAGTAAAAACATTAGAAAACAAAAAATAGAACTACATGCAGGTAAATAGAATGAAGAATAAGTTATCCTAAATTTCTTTAATTTATGCCTATATTTGAAGTAGTCCAACAAATGTGACTTGAGAAAATCTATGTACTTGGACTCATTTTCCAATGTAGCTGCTCCACAGAAAATAAACTGGCACTCAGTGATATATATATATATATATATTCATAGTGCTCGTGTACAATTGTGGCCTCACTATATCCCTAGTTTTACAAGGATGTGTATTTTATATTCTCCTTATTTCTTTTCTGAAATGCTAAATGTCTAGTTTTACATTCTAAGTTAAATACTATTTCATATTGGAGATTCCCAAAAACCAAGCCTGGAAAAAGCTCTACCAGGGGTGTCCAACCTTTTGGCATCTCTGGGCCACACTGGAAGAGGAAGAATCATCTTGGGCCACACTTTAAATACATTGCAACACATAATCACAAAAAGCCTCATAATATTTTAAGTAAATTTATGATTTTGTGTTGGGCTGCATTCACAGCCATCCTAGGCTACATGTGACCCATGAGACGTGACCCCTGGAAAAAAAGCTATCCAGTTCAATATTTTAACAACACTTGGAAATCGTTTTCTTTCCAGGTACAATTATGTGTATATCAAAAAGGTGAAATAAAAAATGACTGCGACCTAAAAGAATGAGGACAACAAGGATATCCTATTCCAGACCAGCCAGACAGGACAAATTTCCACAAACGGGTGCACACCTAAATCCAATCCAATATTTTATTCCATTTATTCTGGCTTCAACTTCTGCCTCACTTTCGCACTCTCACATTTACTCTGTCCCTATCAGATTTCTTCAGAATGTATATCCTTTGTATGAGGGAGTGGTGATTTAAATCACTTGGTCAGAATTATAGTTTTCTGAATCGAAGAACATATTTGACCTGGGTAGGAAGCCTGGCAGCATCTCAGTCTGAGCACTGGTGGGCTGAATTGTCTTCCTGTGTCTCAGATGCCACTCTCTCTGGAGATCTATAACTGCCCATCAGGAGCACCTGGTTGATATTCAGCTGCTCCATCAGAAACAAGGTCAACGTATATGCAACACTAATTGGACTTCTTCATCCTCATTCTATGTCCATGGTCCACAACATCTTTCCCAAATTGCAACTGGGTTATTTTACACATACAAAGTTCTTTTATATCATTGACGTATCTCTTTAACAGTGGTACCTATACTAGGTTGAATTCAATTTATCCCAGTCTCCAAAAGGCTTTTGAACTAAGCAGGCTGCTCAATTTCAATATAAAAAAACAAAACAAACATGAGACTAATGGAGTCACACTCTTCATGTACACAAAGAAATCATAGGTTTACATGAAAGGTTTACTTGTTATGAGTCCTGTTTTGTTTTCATGAGTAAAATCCCAAGTTTTCTGGAGACACTGGGAGCTCAGATTTCACAATCCTGTCTTTCCCCATTAGTTCCACTTACCAGGCGGTGGTTGTGTCAGCCACTAAAATGGAGTGACTAGTCCTTCCCCCAGTGTGAATATTTTTTAGAGGAAAGTTGTGATTATATGTATTGGGCTTTATTTAATTGCATAATGACTTTTTCCAAAGTTTAATTCTCATAAAGTGAAAATGACAGAAATAATTTTATAGACTATAGAAATGTTCACATTAGTTTTTTGTATCTTCACAGTGCTTAATATACTATCCTGTTGATACTGTTAAGCTGGCCAAATTTGCCAGTTTAGTATTAGTAATAATAATAAATTGTGCTCCAAATAGTTATCTCTTTGTTTAAAAATCTTGTTACTTTCTCTGAAAAAGCAAACTTGTTTTAACAAGAATCCTATCATTAAATGATACTTAGAAGTGCAAATCACAATCTTTACCAAGAATATTTTGAAAAAGAGTGGTTTTAACGACTTGACTACACTGGGAGTTGCAAGGAGAGGTTTCTCTGCATGCTCAGCAGAGCAGAGTAGCCAGCACACTGCTCTCCTGACATGCAGAGGACAACTGGCCTGGACAACTTATGGATTAACCAGTTAAGCTTACAGTTGCTGCTCTGCCTGTTTTTTTGTTTTTTTTTTTTTAAAGACCTAGGAAATACTGACATCATTGTGGAAGTATAGAATTTAATTTCACCAATAAATCAAATTGGGTTCAAACTGTTAATAACACTGTCACATTTACAGAGTCAGGCAGCAACTAAATGACTCAATGAACTGAAAACAAGATATAAAGCTTTCCACCTCCAACTCCCTGGTTTTAACCAGGTCAGGTTTAGCACAGGAGAGACCAAAGCTGCTCACATCACTGGCCGAGACCCTGCAGACCCAGTACCAGGGGCCACTCTTAGATAATCAGCCTGATAAGGATCCACATGGGTAGAACTAAGACAGCAAAGTCGTGCTGGGTTTCCATAAACAAGTAAACGGCCAAAGGTCTGGGTGTGGTCAACAGAGATGGTCAAAGAACCAGGGTGTAGAGGTTTGAAGGAACAAGGAAGCTTTAGAATGCCCGCCCCGTGGCATGGCAGAACGGATGGCTATCCCAAACTGGAAAGCCTTACTTTGTTTCTTATTTGACACAAAGAGTTAGTGACAAATGCCTAGACAGAGGTATTATCAGGTATGACCGCTAATTTTATGGCAATTCAGCTAGGCCATGGTACTCAGATATTTGGTCTGAGATATTTGGTACTCAGATATTTCTGTGAAGGTTGTTCTCAGATGAGATCAACATTTAAATTAGTAGACTTTGAGTAAAGCAGGTTACCCTCCATAATGTGGGTGGATAAACCAATCAGTTGAAAATCTTAAGAGAAAAATACTGAGATCCCCTAAAAGAATGAGGAATTCTGTCAGAAGATGGTTTTTGGATCACAATATCAACTCTCCCTTCGGTCTCCAAACTACAGGCCTGCCTTCCAGATTTTGGACTTGCCGGCCTCCACAATCCCTAAGATAACCTTCTCGCTAAGATGGATAGATCTTGTTGGTCCTGCTTCTCTGGATATAGATACTTAGATCTCCTGTTAACCCTGTGTCCTTTTCCTCTTTTGACCTCTTCCTCCCTTGCTCAGACCCTACCTTACCTCATTTTTTTGGTTGAAAACACAGAACTATTAAAGACATTTGAGATGAAAGAATCACATGACAAGAATCATATTTCAGAAAGCTGAGAGAGCAATATGGAGAATATGCTGGAAAAAGATTAGAACGGTTAAAACAATAATGCCTATAGACCATGCAGTCCATGGTAGCCACTAGCCATGCGTAACCATTTAAATTTTAAATTAATTAAAACTATGTAAAACTAAAGAGTCACTTTCTTAGTTGCACTAGCTAACATTTCAAGTGTTTAGTAGCCACAGAGAACTACAGAGTGGCTACCATTTTGGAAGGTGTAGGTTAGAGAACATTTCGATCATCACAGAAAGTTCTGTGGGAGAGTTCTGGTATAGCGAAATCAGGAGGGCTTCCACTCTGGCTATGGTGGTGGAAATGGAGAAACAAGAGAAAGTAATTTGCATTAGGTGTTCGATAGGTGCTCAGCAGTGTACTGCTAGCTTTACATTTCTCATCTTGGGTCACCATGAAGCATACTCAGCAATACACACTGTTACCCACATGTCCACAGATGAGAACACGAAGTGTCAGCAAAGTTTCATGCTCAGGGATGACAACCAGACAGTCACACAGATGAAACAGAAGTCCAGGTCATTTTAACTCCAAAAACTCCCATGGACATGGACACCTGTCCTCACCACACCTGGAAGGAGAATGTTTTAAACTTCTGATTGGAATCCTAAAGCCATTACATGTGATTTAGGGGCTTTCTCTCTGGCGTCCAACTTTCTGCCTCCCTCCAACGATGGCACAAGCGGGGGACTCCACAAGTTCCCTGACATTTGGAATTCCGAAACCTCTTCTCTCTGACTATAATTTGCCATCCTTCCCATTCTTGTATACCCCCAAACCTGCTATAGCAGTGTCTTCTTCCATTAGGGCTGTTATAACAAAACACCACACACTGGGTGACTTTTAAACAAAGGGAATTTATTTCTCACAGTTCTGGAGGCTGGAAGGCCAAGACCAAGGAACCTGCATGGTCACATTCTGGTGAGAGCTCTCTTTCTGCTTCTCTCTTGCTGTGTCCTCACATGGTGGAAGGGATGGGGACCCCTCTGCAGCCTCCTTTATAAGGCACTGGTTGTACTCATGAGGGCTTCACGCTCATGACTTAAGCACCTCCCACAGGCCTCACCTCTCAATGCCATTGTCTTTGGGGGTTAGGGTTTCAAAGTATGAGTTTGGGGAGAACATGAGCATTGAGACCATAGCAATAGGCCAGGTCAGTCTCGGCTGCAGCAATTAACAAACCCTGCAAATTTAGACTAATGCAACTTTACATAGCCAGTCTGCATGGCTAAATGTGGTAACTGTGTGGACCAGACAAGAAGCTTGGACCAGAATGTAAAAGAACACACTCCTTTTATCACTGAAAAAGTCTTGCTGAGGAAAAGAAAAATGACTGAACTAACTAGGGCCCTTAGTGATAAAATTGATTTACATTGTGGTCCAAGTTCCTCCTGTTGTCTCAGACTGAGGACAAAGTGGTTTTGGACCAGTGCTGGCCTATGGATTATGAAGAGTATTGACCCATGGATTTTGGGATTTTTAAGGCTTTATTATGAGGAAGGATGCCCCTCAAAACAAAAGAATTTATATATGAAAAATTGTGTAATTATTCTTACATGTTTGGACTTCAGTCACCTTCAAAGTACTCTCCATTTGATACAGTACACCTATCAAGACATTTTTCCACTGCTCAAAACAGTTTTTGAACTCATCAATTATGATGTGTTTTAGTGTTTCTGCCATTTTTTGATTCACCTCTTCCACATCTACAAATCGTTTCCTTTGAGGACTTTTTTCATCCAGTGAAACAAAAAGTCCCTTGGGGTGATATCAGGAGAATAGGGAATGTGGGGCATGGGGGGTCATGCTGTTTTGGGTCCAAAACTTAAAAAAAAATTCACTGAAGCTGAACACAGCTTCTTACACCACGACCAGCAGGTGCACTGATACAGATGGATCCCTAGAACACTCACCTACTCGAGGAAGCCTGTACTACAAGGGGCCCACCCTCCAGAAGATAATTCCAGTTTTGGGGGGCCCCCTCATATTCTTCCAAAGGCCACGATCCCACGGTCACTACCAATGCTCTGCACAGAACATCATCTATAGTCATGAATCTCTCAGATTTCAAAAATCTCTCAAATTCTTTCTTTGCTTTGCCCTCTGGTTTCACCTCTTCCAGACTTATAAAATGTGTGTGCATCCTTACAAAGCTTCCCTTTCTTTCAAAGTAAGAGGTGCCCCTGCTCCCTTATGATGATAATCCTTGCTCTTGAGATTACATCTACCTCCTATTAAGTCCTTCAGCAACTTGATTAATAAACTGTTCCCTTTTTTCCTAGAATACCATGTCTCTAACTACTTTCTGAATCTGCACCCATGCCCAAGATCCCTTCATCCTAAAAAGTCCATACTTCAACCCCACCTGAGCCAAAAGTTAAACTATAACTCTCACTTTCTATGTTCCTATTCAAACTCTATTTACCACTCCACTGAAAATGCTCTTAATAATAACCATGGTAGTTAACATTTAAGAATACTTATTATGAGCCAAAATCAGTGCTGAGCATCCATTTGTTTTTAATTACAGCTTGTAAAGCAGATTATATTATTTACCTATCATTTGTAAAAATAAAAAATAAAAAAAGTTAAGACTCAAAAACATTGTCTTCAAAGTAGCACAGCTACTGAGTATTGAACTCAAGTCTACCTGGCTTCTCCTCACGTTCAGTTCTGTTTGCCCACTCTTTGGCACTTCCTGATATTCCTGGACTTCGGAATCCCTATTCTTCTGTAGTTTCTGTTTGTTTGTTTTGCTCTATTCCAGCCCCCTTTTTGTCCCATGAGGGATCCTACCCTTTACACTCTCTCTATTGGTGGAGTTGTTGCCTTCAGGGCAGATCCACCAGCAGAACCAGGGACTCTGCCCTGAAGTTGCTGCACCTTAGGTGGGCTGCCTGTGGGGCACAGGTATATGGCCTTCCAGCCAGAAGCATGTTCTAAGGGAGGGAGGGCTGCCTGCACCTGCAGTGGTGTTCTTTTGTGTAGCCAGGCTCGGAGGCACGCAATGAGTCCCCAAAAGAAAGTCAGAAAAGCAAATGGGCACATGGTAAGCTTTGCACACCCTGAAGAGGACGCAGAGAGAGAAAACAAGACCAGGAAAGAAGAGAAGCCAGAAAAAGAGAAAGGCAACCCCAAATACCATCCTACGAATTCAGTTTTGTAAAGAGAGCATGTGACCCTCTAACCACACTGGAGGGAAGCTGGCTCACCCCCCAGCGGAGGCTGCTGGGTTTGCACAGTAGTCCCAGCATTTGTGAAAATGTTTTTTCCAAGCCTATCATATGAAATGGTCTAATTTTCGTGAATGCGCTCAATTCTGACAAAAATGCCTGGCTGTCCCTCCCTGAGAACATGTTTACCTTTCGACGGGTGTCCTTTATCCCCAAAGAAGTAATTACAGTTAAACCCTCAAACATCTTTCCCGACCAGTGACAGGACATTGGGTGGCATCAATTCAAGCTGGGTAGACAGTTGTCTTCCCTGAGAGATCTGGCCTGGTTAAGGTTGTGGCCCAAGCATTCCTCGATTCCACATTGAATCCATCATCCTCGAACTTAAGTGCACTGCCTTGGTACCACTTCCATCACCACATTCCTTTTAGTACCTAAAGTCCAGGCTTGCCATGCCCTGGGAGAGGGAGTGGAGACACCATCATGGCAGTGATTTGGCCGCTCCCATGGAAGCCATTGCATGCCTGATCCAGAGCTTTGTGGCACCGGTTCCCCCCACTTATGTGAAGAGGCTGTCAAAAAGCTTCTCTTAGCAAGGCAGTGTTGGGTTACCAACAGCTGGTGGCTGTTCTCTGCAGCCAGATTCCAGGCTTATGGGTGATTACGGGTTAAATGTGTGCGTTGACTATGGGTGGCTGCATTGCAACCCCGGCCTTCGGGAGACACAATGCCTTTAACTAGAGGATGGCTTTCGTGGTGAGAATTACAGAACCTGGCAAGATGGCATGAAGAGATATTTCAGGGCAGGCAGGCTTTCCAGCACCCAAAATAACCACCAGTAGGAGACTGCCTAGTGGGCCCCACAGAAGGTCAAGCCACCCGTGCTCTGTCAGCATGAACCCTTTGAATCATCTCAACACTTTCCATTTAGCCAAACTCCTCCCCTCCCCCACCACCACTGTCCTTCCCAGGCTTTAAAGCTATGTTTGAAATAGAGGGACAAAGAGGGATCATTTCTCTTTTTTTCATTTGGCTTTAATAGCAAATGTAAAATGGGTAAGGCCCAAACCACTGGGAATTCAGCACCCTCTCCCAATCCACAAACCACCAAAGTTGAACTCTGGGATGGCCTTGAAATCTGGCTGGAACTCACGTGGCCGAGACTGCTCCCACAAATCCCAGTTATCCCAGAGACACCTAATCTATTCCTTCAAACTGCCCCTTTTCCTTCAGAATGACAGAGATAAGTAGGACCGTCACCACACCCTCAATTCCTTCTGCACCTCTCACTATCCCTTCCTCCTGGAGGCTCCAAGGCACTGCGAGTTAAGTTAAGGATTCCCCGGATGCCCCACGACATAGCAGCCATGCTTCAGAGAGGTGCTGCAGCTTGTTATGAGAGATGCCTCGCGTGGTTCTTGGAGGGGATCTTTTCATTTAGTCTGCATGTTTGGCACAGTCAGACCATAAACAGAAGACCAAGGTAGAAATAGATGTGACTAGTTTACTCAGAGAGTGTTGAAAATGTTTAATCCATTCATGGTGATAATAAAGCATCTCATTGGAAGATAAAATGACAATTCCTCAAGCTACAGCACATTTGTGTCCAGCCTAACAGCTTACAAGCATTTAGGATGACTGATGGATAAACATGAGAGCTATGCAGATTATGAATGTCTCCTTTTATGTTTACATTTGTGCATATTTCTGGCTATTTTTGCAGATAGGAAGATTAGCAGCCCTGCTGATGATTTGATCTCTCTGACAGAAGTGAGAAATCATTCACTCATCCCAGAAACGTGTTCCCCGTTCTCCCAATGTATGCATGAAATAAACTCTCTGAGTATTACTGTGCAGACAGCAGCCATACACATAACCGAGCATAAGGATTTTGAAGGCAAAGTCAATCTAAAGTGGGACAGAAAAATAAGCAGTCAGAGCACCAGTAACATGTAGTGAAATGAAATTTCAAGTATTTCATTTAAATAATTTAAGACCACAAGAATTTGTGACATAGCCATGAAAGAATGTGGTAGTGTTTACTCATTCATTCATCACCCCACTTCATTTACTAGCCTAGAAGCTCCCAAAAGAGATGTCTACACATAGGAGCAGCTCAAAAAACATTTGTTGTTTTGAATGAATGCATCCATTCATCCATCATTTAATAGATGAACATTTAATAGATAATGTGGTATACAGGCATTTTTCTGGTCCTTGATATTGTGCAATTTCATTTCTACAGGATTTTCCTTTTGGAGGGATATATAAATGTCTTTGCTCCTCCCTCCATGACTTTGGTCTTTGAAAATAATAAACTTTTAATATAAAAATAAAAAGGAATGATAATGTAAGCCTCTCAAATAAATTAAACTATCAACATGTCATATAAGAAAATTAATAAGCAGTCTTTGCATTTATAGAAGGCAAATGATCTAAATACATAGGGGAATTATGTTCTTTTCCTTACTGTAGTTATCATAAGTGTTTACATTTCACTGAACATACAAAATATAGAGCTTCAAAGTAAGCTAAGTAGGATATTTTAAAAAATTCAGTCATTATTTTATTTTTTTAATTTTATTTATTTTCTTTCATAGAGGGGAAGGGAGGAAGAAAGAGAGAAGGAGAAACATGAATGTGTGGTTACCTCTTGTGCATACCCTACTGGGGACCTGTATGGGACCCACAACCCAGGCATGTGCCCTGACTGGGAATTGAACTCGTGACCCTTTGCTTCTCAGGCCCATGCTCAACCCACTGAGCCACACCAGCCAGGGCCAGTCAAGTTATTTCAAAAACAATCAAATATTAATCAGCTATATCGGTTAATACGTATCAGGTAATCAACAAATACAAATTGTTATTTTATTTAACTCACCACTTTAAAATTATTTTAAGACAGTTACGAGATACTACTACATACCTATTAGAAGAGGTAACATACAAAAAAAACTTACAAGGCCTTCTGGCAAGGGTGTGAAGCAGCACGAACTCTCATTCAGTGCCATTGGAAATGCAATATGGTATAGCCATTTTGGAAGACCATTTGGTAGTTTCTTACAAAGTTAAATGTAGCCTTGCCATACAGACCAGCACTTGCACTCCTGGATATTTCCCCAATTGATCTGAAAACTTATGTTCTCACAAGATTCTGTACATAAACATTTGTAATAGTATTTAATTATATTTTATTGATTTTGCTATTATAGTTGTCCCAATATTTTCCTCTTTGCCCACCTCCACCCAGCACCCCCCACACCCTCAGGTAATCCGCACACCTTTGTTCATGTCCATGGGTCATGCATGTAAGTTCTTTGGCTACTCCATTTTCTATACTGTACTTTACATCCCCATGGCTATTCTGTAACTACCTGTTTGTACTTCTTAATCCCCTCACTTCTTCACCCACACCCCCAAAGCCCCCTCCCATCTGGCAACCATCAAAACGCTCTCCTTATCCATGATTATGTCTCTGTTCTTCTGTTCTTCTTGTTTGCTTAGTTTGTTTTTTAGACTCAATTGTTTATAGATATGTGTTTATTGCCATTTTATTATTTGTAGTTTTGAACTTCTTTTTCTTAAATAACTCTTTTAATATTTCATATAATAATGATTTGGTGATGATAAATTCCTTTACTTTTTTCTTGTCTGGGAAGATCATTATCTGCCTTTTGATTCTAAATGAGAGCTTTGCTGGGTAGAGCAATCTTGGCTGTAGATCTTCACTTTTCATGACTTTGAATATTTCTTGTCAATCTTTTCTAGCCTGCAAAGTTCTTTTGAGAAATTAGCTGACAGTCTTTATGGAAACTACCCTGTAGGTAACTAACTGCTTTTCTCTTGCTGCTTTTAAGATTCTCTCTTTATTTTTAACCTCTGGCATTTTAATTCTGATGTGTCATGGAGTGGGCTTCTTTGCATCCATCTTGTTTGGGACTCTCTGTGCTTCCTGAACTTGCATGTTTATTTCCTTCACCAAATTAGGCAAGTTTTCTTTCACTATTTTTTCAGATAGATTTCCAATTTCTTGCTCTTTCTCTTCTTCTTCTGGCACCCCTATGAAGTAAATATTGGAAAACTTGAAGTTGTCCCAGAGGTTTTCTTATACTATCTTCATTTTTCTGGATTCTTTTTCCTTCTTGTTGTTCTGATTGCTTGTTTTTTTGCTTCCTTATCTTCCAAATCATTGATTTGATTCTCAGCTTCATCCATTCTATTGTTGTTTCCCTATAAATTGTTCTATATTTCAATTAATAAATCCTCCATTTCTGTCTGGATCTTTTCATGCTGTTGGGTTCCTCACTAAGTTCCTTGAACATCCTTATGACCAGTGTTTTGAAGTCTGCATCTGATAGATTGCTTAACTCCATTTTGTTTAGCTCTTTTTCTGGAGTTTTGATCTGTTCTTTCATTTGGGCCACGTTTCTCTGTCTCTCTATTTTGGTAGCATCCTTGCATTTGTTTCCATGAGTTGGGTAGAACTGCTATGGCTCTCTGTCTTGGCAGCATGGCCTAATGTAGTAGGTGTCCTGTAGTGTCCAGTGGCACAGCCTCCCTTATCACCCAAGGTAGGGACTTAAGGTACACCTTTCATTGTGGGCTAAATACACCATCTTCTTGTAGTTGAGACTTGATTCTTGTTGGCAGGTCAATGGGAGGGATTTACACAGGCCAGTCAGCTGCAAGGACTGGCTGTGGCAACTGACCATCAACCTCTGCTGTCTGTGGAGGACCCGCTGTGCAGAGGCAGAGTGGTGGTGCTCTTATGTGGTCTGTAGCTGTCCACTGGGTGCACAGGCTCTGACGTTTTCTGAGTGGTTCAGGCCAAGTTCAGCCCCGAACTGTGTCCTGCCCAGGCCTACCCTGTATGAGGTATAAAGCAATCTGAGATGGCTGCTACTTGTGCTGCACTGGAGGTTCCCAGGTGAAGCCAAGCTGTGAATCTAGGCTGCTGTTAGTGCTGGGCCTGGGGACATTTAGCAGGATATACAGGGGCTTGGGGCTCACTGAGTCTGGGCATAGCTTATTCGATAAGATTTTGGAAGTTGTGGAGCATGAGCCAAGACCAGCCTTTCATGTAGAAAAGTAATAGTTAACAGTTTGGGTGGGTCCATAATTTGGGCAGGACAGAATCTCAGGGTATTTCCAGGGTGGGGCAACAGTTTTAACCAGATTAATGGAGTTTCAGATCTGGTACCTGCCTTCTGGCTCTGTGGCTCTGTAGAAGAAGGCTCAGAAAATAGACAATGTGCTCTCCCCTCCTTTCTGTCTAGAAGGAAGCTGTCCCCAGCTCCCGTGTTTATGCTAGACACTTCAGTTTCTCTCTGTATGTCACTGGTCCCTTCAAGCTACTACCGCAGGGCTGGAGCTAAGAGGAAGTGAGTTTGGGTAAGTCTGTGTGTGCGTCCTTTAAGGGGAAATGCTTGGGACTCCAGAAATTTCTTCCACTGACTCAACCCCTGATGGGTTTTGCAGCCAGAAGTTATGGGGACTTAACTTCCTGGCACTGAATCCCTGGGCTGGATGGCCTGGTGTGGGGCTGAAAGTCCTCACTCCCAAGATATCCCTCCCAAATTTTTATCTACCACACTGGTGTGGATGTGGGGCCAGTTTATTCAACATCTTTGCCTCTTCTACTAGTCTAGATGGATGTGGTGTCTTTATTCTACAATTGTCAGACTTCCATTCAACTTGATTTCTGACAGTTTTAAGTGATGGTTTTTCTGTATTTTAGTTGTACTTTGATGTGGTTGTCTACAAAGGTGAGCTGTGTTTACCTACGCCACCATCTTGACCAGAAGTCTCTATAATAGTTTTATTCGTACTCTCCCAAAACTGTGGCAACAAAGGTGTCCTTCCGTGGGTTGATGGGTAAACAAATTATGTCACATGCATACAAGGGAACATTATTCAGTGTTTAAAAAATTAGCTATCAACCCACAAAAAAGACATATGTGAAAAGGAAATGCATGTTGCTAAATTGAAGTAAGCATCTGAAGGGCTACATATTATATGATTCCAACTGTATCACATTCTAAAAAAGGCAAGAGTAAAAACATTAGTGGTCACCAGAGGTTTGTGGGTAGGGAGGAGAGGTTGACTAGAAGAAGCACAAGTGACTTTTAAGGCAGTGAAACTATTTTATATGAGATTATAATTATAGATACACGATGGTGCATTTATCAAAACCTATAGATCTTTATGGCACAAATAGTGAAACTTAATGTATGCAGACTTTAAAACATCAAATGGGACTTCATGAAATTAAAAAGCTTCTGCATGGCTAAAGACACCATCGCATCATCAAAATGAAAAGGAAACCGGCTGAATGGGTGAACATATTTGCCAATGATACATCTCATCAGGGTTTAACCTCCAAAATATATAAAGAACTCATACAACTCGACACCAGGAAGACAGATAATCCAATTAAAAATGGGAAAAGGAACTGAATAGACACTTCTCCAAGGAGGACATACAGATGGCCCATTATGAAAAAATACTCAACATCGCCAGCCATCAGAGAGATGCAAATTAAAACAACAGTGAGATATCACTTCACACCTATCAGAATGGCTACCGTTAATAAGTCAAAAAACAACAAGTGCTTGCAGAGATGTGGAGAAAAGGGAACTCTAGTGCACTGTTGGTGGAAATGCAGACTTATGCAACCACCCTGGAAAACAGTACAGAGTTTCCTCAAAAAGTTACAAATGGAACTGCCTTTTGACCCAGCCATTCTGCTTCTGGGACTATAGACAAAGAATTCTGAAACACCAGTTCAGAAGAATATGTGCACCAATCACCATGTTCACTGCAGCATTATTTACAGTAGCCAAGATTTGGAAACAGCCTATATGCCCATCAGTAGATGAGTAGATTAAAAAAAACAATGGTACAATTACAGAGTGGAATACTACCCAGCAGAAAAAACAAAGGAGTTCCTACCTTTTGAAACAGCATGGATGGAACTGGAGACTATTATGCTGAGTGAAGTAAACTAGTCAGTGAAAGGCAAATACCATATGATCTCACTCAAAATTGGACTCTAATAAACACAATAAACTAATTAGCAAAATGGAGCCAGAGGCATAGAATCATGGAATAGACTGACAGCTGTAAGAGGGGAGGGGGGGAAGTGGGGACTGATTGAAAGAAAGTGAAGGAATTAGTCAATGAACATGGAAGAAATACCATGGACATGGACAACGGTGTGGGAATTAACTGTGGATTGGGGGGCAGGCTGGGTGGAGGAGAGGAGGAAGGGGGGGAAATTGGAATAACTGTAAGAGCATAAACAATAAGAAATTCAAAAATCATTTAGAAGGGGTTGATGGGAATCACGGGATACAATGTAGAATATGACAAAACAGTTTATTATGAATGTGTGAAACAACCTCACCGAAGTTGGGGGGTGTGGTCTGGGGGTGCTTCCCTCAGTAGCTTTAGAAGTGAGTGGAGTCTGTAAAACCACAGACAAAAGAACAGCACATAGGCAGTATACTCTAGTTGATACAGTGGTTTCCCATGAGAATTAAACAATCAAAAAGCAAACGACGAAGGGTGAGAGCCAGATTTCTTACTCTTGGACTGCTAATTTACAGATAAATGAAGGTAGAAAGCTAGAATGATCCATTTTGTAGAGGATTACAATTGGAGACATCCATCTGAACTCATTTTTAATCTAATATAGATACATAGAGCATCTATACTTTTTCTATACTATTTCTGTATTTTCTATACAGAAATACTTATGAACAACTGTGTTTATCTACATGGGTTTGCATTCACACTTAACACTTCCTTGCTGTGTCAGCCGAAAATGCCTAGAAGTAATGACATCCTTTTAGCAATGAGCACCCCTACCACCAAATCTTGGTGTCAAATACCATTTTCCATTAAAAAGAGCTTCTTTGAGAAACCACTGATGCTGACGCTGGGACATAAAATATACAAGACATGCAGGGAGCATCTTACAGTGCCAGGAAGTAAGGAGTGCTCCAAAAATCTGAAACTTAATTAGAAAATTATAAACCTACCAAGGGGCACAGGAGATGACATTTAAAAACTCCAGTGTATAAGCTCTAAAGGACCAAAAATGAAAAGAATTGAGCAATAAAATAAATAAAGTAATATTGGATTATAAACCAAACTGTAAAAGAAATATCCATACTGAAATAAAGAAGGAAATCTCCCATAAAAAAGAATTCTAATTAATATATGTAGATTCTCTGGACTTAAGGGAGGAAGCCAAACTCCCCACTTCGTAAGTGTGGGTTCCACATAGTGACTTTCCTACACACACATACACAAATCACCTAAATGTCAGTGGCAGTGCAGGGTTGGGGCTCTGTGGATGCTTTTCTTCTCCACTAGATAATTGTGTTAATAGTCTTTTTGGAAATGAATCTGAAAAAAGTAACAATCCTCATTAAACCACTCATATTGACATGTCTTTAAAAGTGAATAAAATTCCACATTAAAGAAAAAAATATGACTCTTTTTGGCTCCCTCATGTGGTCACCAGAGAAAAAGGCGAGCATCCTTTCTAACCAGAGATAACATTACCATCATAACAATGTCTACGCGGGGATTCCCACAGAGCAGTGAATGCTGCATGTATTTGGTAAGTTAGAGAATGGCATATTTACAGAAACAAACTAAAGAGAAGGTTCTTGATTCTCTTTACAATTTATTACCAGAGTGTCCAGGAAGACAAATCAAACCATGTTACACAAGACAGAAAACAAGAAGAAAGTAATTCTCGAAGCAGTGATGCCAAGTATGTTCCACAGAACGCAAAGCATAAAATGACCTTTGGGGGAGGGAAGAAGTACTTTTTGGTGAAATAATTTTGAGAAATTTGGCCTGCCATCTCCACTCCCTACAATATTAACAGTGAACATTAGCTTAGTAAAGACTGAAAAACCCTGTACTCAAAAAAGTGATTTAACTGTGTTTTGCTTAACATTAATCTGCTGTGAAAATACTACTTTATGTAACACATTTTAGGACATACTGAAACAATGCTTCAAATTCTGGTAGACTTTTTTTTTACTTATTCAAGAAATTAATAATGGCTTGCATGTCACAGCCACTACCCAGGTGTAGAGCTACATTGTTTAGTGAGTATTTAATGTTGAATATCAGGTAGCCAGTTGAGTAGATTATAGTTAAATGAATAAAGGAATGACTCAGTCAATTAATGTAGTGCATTTAGAAACTGAGTTACTTTTAGACAGCATTTCAAATTGATTGTATATGTTCTTGCTAAGGATATTTTATTCTGAGCCTAGAGTCCTCTAGTTCTAAAATAACTTTGATCATCTCTTTTCTAATAGGTATCACTTAAACATGTTAATAGTGATATAAACCCTGGCTGGTGTGGTTCAATGGATTGAGTGCTGGCTTGCAAACCTAAAGGTCACTGGTTCTATTCCTGGTCAGGGCACATGCCTGGGTTGTGGACCAGGTCTCCAACTGGGGGCATGTGAGAGGTAACTGGTCGATGTTTCTGTCCTTTCTCCTCTCTCTAAAAATAAATAAAATCTTTTAAAAATAGTGATATATTAACTAGGATATATTAACTAGGATAAAATGGCATTAAAGAAACCACGTTTGCAATAGTTGGGAGTTGTTATATGTTCCTGTCTTTGTATAAAATTGCCATCACATAAATTATATGGCCATAATTATACATCTATTACTGATTTTTTTGTAAGGAAAGTAATTAGAATGCTTATCTCGCTCTCATCACCTTTCCCCTAAATCACCCTTTCATAATTTTCTCAAAGGGTCTTACTATTAAGAGCCCTTGGGTGACCTCCCCCATCACGGAGGTTCTGAGTCAAATAGTAGAGCAGATTTAGTTCCTGCTTCGGTGACTAAAACTTGAGTTACTAAGAATTTTCCCTAGAACAACAATATCAAAGAATGGTAAGAAAAACGTCCACTTAAACTTTTTTTTCTGTCATATGCAAATGTTCAGTTTTTGTTTTATAAAAACATATATATTTGTCACTAAATGACTTTGTTGGAAGATGAACAGTCTCAATTGTCACACTGTTTTCTGAGAGATAATTACACTCTTAAACCAGTTTTTGGAAGTATAGATTTAAAGGTACATTGGCCAGATTCAGGCAGTGAAAAGCCAGTTAATATTGTAAAACACTAACATTACATTTTTAAAAAATATTTTAATGCATTAAAATTTATTTTTTACTGTTTTTAAAATCACAAAGTAATAGAAAGTCATTATCAGCTGCGGGTAAAGATGGGAACTGAGCCCAGACTGGTAAGGTAAAATGCCAACTAGCTGTCACACCCAGAAGAATGGGTGGCGCTCACTCACGGAAGACATGAAGCACATTTAGCTCAGCCTCAAAAATTTTAATACAGAACTAGGCTTTATGAACACATGAGTGAGAATTATAAAATAAAAAATTGAGTGCACAACCAGGAAGTACCAAGTGTCTGAAGAAAACAGGAAAGATTCATAATCTAGGGGGAAATTATAATAAATATATTTTCAAAAAGAACAAAAATCATTTAAAATAAGTATTGTTAACATCATCAGAAACATTTGAAAAGCTATGACATCCCTATAAAAGAAACAGGGGCTTAGAAATTTAAAATCTGATTGTTGCCTTTTAAAAACACTTAATACATGAGTTAACCAGCAGAACAACCAGAGATTAAAGGCAAATCAGTAAACTAGCTCATCAAATAGGGTAATTATGCCAGAATATTATGCAAAATACAAAAAAGTATATTTTTTATTTTTATAAATACAAATGCAGATCCAGAAGATTAGTTGTCTGTATATGTATTGATAGATGTTTCATAAGAAAATAAAATACAGAATAAACATTTTTTTCCAGAACTCTGGAAAAGTATTAGTTTTCACTATGAAGATTTTTACCAATTCCAGTCACAATAAATACAAAATATCTAAATAAAAAAATAGCTGAAAATATCATTGTGAAATTTTAAAATATTAAAGATAAAGAGAAAATTCTAAAAAAATTTCCAGGAGGAAAGTCACTTTAAGATAAAAACTATCTTAATTGGTATGATACTTCTAAACAGGCAATAATAAATGCCAGAAACAGCACATGAATATTTTGAAGATCAGAGGGAAAATAATTCTTAACTGACAATTCTATATCCGGCAAAACTCGCATTGAGTGCTAGGGAAAAAATCATTTCAGATGCACAAGAACTGAAAATGTTTATCCGTCACAAACCCTTGCCTGTGAAAAATATCTAAAAAGAATGACATGGGATTAAAGAAACTATAGTGAACAGAGGCGTAAATCAATTATATAATCCAGTTTAAATGATACTTGATGAACAATGTTTAAGAAAATTGTTAAGAACCTAAGTCTGAAAATCCCCATGGCTGTAAAATGTGAGACAGGGATGGTGAAGCAGATAGGCAATAAGGCTATACGAATATATTTTGTTTATAGATAAAGTGTACATACAGATTAATATGAGACATCAATTTTAAAAATATGTATTATAATATTAAGGGTAAGCATCAGAAGAACAAAAATAGATCTAAAATAAGAAATAATGGGATCCAAACAATTAAATAAAAAAAACAAAGATAAAACTCAACAATAAGAAAATGAGAAACCCAATTAAAACATGGGTCACAGACCAAAATGCACACCATACCAAAGCTATAGAGATGGCAAATAAGCATATAAAAAGATGTTCCACATCATATGTCATCAGGTAAGTGCAAAAAAAGCCACAATGAAATATCACTACACACCTATTAGAATGACCAAAATCCAGATCACTGACAATACCAGATGCTGACAAGAACATGGAGCGACAGGAACTGTCGATCATGATGGTGGGAATGCAGTGTGGTACAGCCACTAGGGAAGACATTTGGCAGTTTCATACAAATATAAACATTCCAGTGCCATATGATCCAGGAATTGTACTATTTGTTATTCACCAAAAGGTGTTGAAAATTCATAAGTTGAAGCCCTAACCCCCAGGGTCTCAGAACATGACTATCTCTAGAGATTGGGCCTTCAGTGAGATGATTGTGTTAAAATGAGGCCCTTAGGGTGGGCCCTGGTCTGATCCCACTGGTGTCCTTATAAAAAGTAGAAATTTGGACACACAAAAGAGAAACCTGGGACATACACATACAGAGGAAAGAACAGGAGGGCACATCAGTAAGGCAGCCATCTGCAAGCCAAGGAGAGAGGCTTCTGGAGAAACCTAACCTGCGGATACCTGGGTCATGGACTCCTGGGCTCCAGAACTGGAAAAAAATAAATTTCTATTGTTTAAACCACCCAGTCTATGATATTTGTTATTGCAGCTCTAGCAAAAAATATACTCTTCTCCAATGATTATCAACATCTGTCAATTTCATTTTTTACACACCCACATATTTTTTTCTAGTGTTCTGAAAGCATATTCTAGACCATTATGCCATTTTACCCATAAATGTTTTATTTTGCATCTCTAATCTTTAAACTTCTTTTAACATAATTATCAGCTCTATCACACCTAACAAAATTAACAATAATCCCCAAATGCCACCTAATACCCAGACTACATTTTAAATTTCCCCAATTGTCTCAAAGATTTTCCTTCACAGTTGGTGTGTCTTTGTAAAGGTAGATCAGAGAAGGTCTTCATAATACATTTTGTCTTATTTCCACAGCATCTCCAACACTGGATACATAATTAATATTTTCCAAAGAATGGGCAAAAGCTATCTCTTTCTTATTTGTTGAAATTTCCCCAATTACTAATGAGTTGAAACATTTTGATATATTTATTTCCCTTTTACTATTCTTTTGTGAATTGCCTGCCAATATTATTTGCTCATTTTGGTGTTTACTTCTTCTATTTTCAGAGGAGCTCCTCATACTCTGAGAATTTTTCTTTATTTTTGTTGCACTGTAAGTACTTACTCCTAATTTGTTTTTTATAAGTTTTTAATTTTCAGGTGTCTCTCAATCTTCTCTTCTTTGGCCTCTGCATTTTGCTAGTATTATCTTGAGTAGTCATCTTAAACTCTGTTCTGAGACCTGTTTCTCATTAGTGAGAATCAAGCATATTGATTAGTTAATTTCTTCTTCAAATTGGAGTTTAGCCTAATTTCTAGCCTGAATTTCTTTTAATTGAAAATTATCTTCAATTGTCTAGCCTGAGACATTTTGCAAATGACCTTAGGCACACACAGTTTCACCTTCTAAAGCACATACAGAGAGAAAAATAGAATTAAAATTCCTAGCCCAAGTTTCTACATTATGCACATCTCCCAAAATCACAAGAGTTTTTTTTTTCTTGAAAAAGTTGCTCACTTTTTATGAGAAGCATTGGAAATGATAAAATTCCAGAACAACCAAAAAACAATTTCAAGCAGGTTATTAAATTCTCCTTAAAATGTAATGTTAGTTTTCTAGGAATATGCACAATGACTTCATGCTTTTCTATTAGAGTTACATTTCGAAGAGATTATTTTAAATGCATCCTTGAAATCTCACCTCCTGAAACCAAGAGCTCTAAAACCAAGCGAGTACCCTTTAGCAGCAGTGCAAGCAGGAAGAAAATAGCATGACGATGACAATTTTGATGCACATTTGTAGAATACTCTTTATGCATATTATTTCTAGTGAGGGTACAACAGCTGCATGAGAGAGAGAGAGAGAGAGAGGGAACTGGGAAGTAGAATCTTGTGGACATTGTCATAAAAAAGAAAAATCCTTTCAAAGTAAGATGCAGAAAATTTTATGCCTTTCTCTGGCTTTATGGAATAACATATTAACATCTCTTTCTTTCTGTTTTTCTATTTAATCAGACAATTGTTCCATTGTCTATAAGCCCCAATACATGTGGGTCAAGAATTATACCCATACAGCATGTGACTTCAAGATAAAATGTAACAATAGTACAATAAACAGCAGTTTCCTCAGATAAGTCAATGTCTAACATTTGACCTACCAATGGCTCATCTATAAATTTTTCTGTTCCTCTTTCTGCACAGATTCAGTGTCATAAGCTTGAACCGACTCTCTTAAAGTGTGTCATACCTCCCTTGTCCAAGTATAGTCACTATAAGGGAACTGTCACTGAGTCCTTGTGGAAAATTAATGGCCAACTACAGAGGGCAAAACGATAGGACAGATGGCTCTGTCACCACTGCCAGTCTGAGCGGCTGAAAGAAACTCAGTGTCTGGGCAAATACCACCGCGTTTCATACACTTGCTCCTGTGTTAATCCAATACCCCGTCAGCAGCTGTCTTTCATGGCTTGGTTGAAGGGGGCTGGAGGTTGTTTCATTTTCTACAGACATTTTCTATATTTTCAATTTGTTAAAGACTCAAAGAACACATTTCAGAAATTCCTTGAGACCCCAGCCCAGAAAGGAGTCTTCTCTGTTGTTTCTTTAAAGAACAGGAGTGAAATTTCTGTATTGTACAATGCCTTGAAAATATTGGTTTTCATTCTGCTGTGGATTACTGGATTTAAATTCTTTTAAGAAATTCTGCAAAAACCAACTAGGGATACTTAATATTCTAAGATTACATCCTGCTAATACCAACACATAATTAAGATAATGCAACAAAGAGGGGGAAAAGGTCAACATGGAAAAGTCAGTCACATTAGAATCATCGGATGATTCATAAATTTTGCACTTTTCAACAGTGTCTTGGAGTCAATTAAATATCCCAATTTTTTCAACTGAACTTCCTGTCCACAGAAAAGCAATATAAAAATGATATCATAAGATGTTCATAAAACCTTTTCCCTTTTTGTCCATCTTCTTGAGCTGCCTTAAATCTTATTTCTTCTTCATCAGAACCCTTCTAGTATTAACTGTTGGCTTCAGAAAAGAAGCAGGATGGCTTGGCTTCTCAAGTGTCAAGGTCATGCCCAGAGCGGCTAACATAAAAGTAAGTGTCAGAGGAGAAGCTTACCTGCATTCTAGTTTCTTTACGAAAGGCCAAATGTGCATCCTCACCAGGAAAATCTTCCAGAGTTTCCATCGTGTCTAACACTCCTTCCCTTCCCATTACTAATGTCTGAATTTTGACCGAATAATTCCCATCACCAGTGTGACCACGTACAAGTGCTGGCCACCAACTTCACTACACTTGTCGGTGCCTCGGCTTTCCTCTACCGTCTTTTCTATTGTTTTCTTTTTTGTCTTAAGTAGCAGTCCTGGAGTTCTAGGGAGTAAATTGGTACTTCCATACACTTTTTTGAAAATTTAACAGGAGGCTTCTTTCCCTTTCACATGTTCTCCTTAAAAACCATGCAACTAAAACCCTCCATGGCTTAGAGTTGTCATATACACCATAAAATATTATAGAGCTTTTCATTCGTACTTATAGGAATTTAGAGAAAGTGCCCTCAAGGCAGCCTATCCAGTTAGCAAATCCCTCATGTGGCCTGTTAGAAGAAATCCATGCTGCGAGTCTTCCTCAGGGGCACAGCTCACAAGGTCCAAATTGTCATTATCCTCTGGGTACATGATGCTCTCTCATTGCCACATCGGATTGGTAAGCTCTTCTGCAGAAGTCATTGTGAGCCGATTGAAGGGAGCCCAATTTCTTGACATCCCTGTACGTCTTCTACTAATCCTTAGATGTTATGGTCTTTGCCATTCAAAGTCTGAAGGTACTTAAATAACAAGTCATATCATCTGACATTTGTGAGTGAGTAGAGAGGAAATCAGTATTTACAAGGTTTCATCCCAGCCTGGCAAGTGGGTCTGTCATGACCCGTGAGATCTCATCCAACTCCATGCTCTTGAGCATTAAAATCCCATTGACTAAGCACCTCTTGTGTTAACGCTCCAGGCACTGGCTCAACACCCACCCCTCCCTGTACCCTCTCCGACTCCGGAACCCTGTACTCCCAGCTTTCTCTGGCCCAGTTGCGCACTGCTGGCCTCCTGACCCCGTGCAGCGTGTGTCCCACCCAGGGTCTCCCCATTGATTCACAAAGTAAACCCTTCTAATTCTGAATTGACTGAAAACTGTTGGATATCCATTTTTCGTCGTGTACAAGAATAACTAAATAAAATTGCAAGCAGAAAAAAAGCTAAACCACATTTTAATTTCTCTGAGCACATTGCTAGGTATATATTGAGCATCGACTTTGGGCCAAGCACTGAGGGAGAAATGGGAAGCTTAAGGTAATGATTCTCAAAGTGTACTTCAGGGAACCCTAGGGTTCTCAAACCGCTTCAGCGGAGGTCCATGAAGTTAAAACTATTTTTATAACACTGCTAATATACTATTTGCTCTTTTCACTCCGATTCTTGTTCCAGGAAACAGTGGAGTCTTTCAGGAGGGATAGGACATGTGGCGCTGCCGCAAGTTGAATACAGAAGCCGATAGGAGAACGCAGCTGTCTGTTGTCAGCGAGATAACAAAGGGGCTTGAAAACATGAAGAACAATGCCACTCTTCTCATAAAATCATTTTGTCTTGGACACTACATCTATATACTTTTAAAATATGCTATTTATGTACATTTTAATAGGTTTATTATTTTAATATTTTAATAAAGATCTTTAAATTTCTGTTTTAATTTCTAAAATGACTATCAAATATAAATAGCTACATGAAGGGCAAGTGTGAATAAAATTTATTAAATTAATGGCTACACTGAAATGCAAGGTTTTTTGGTTTTGCTTGTTTTTTCTTATAGAAGAAATACTTTTATTTGAAACTCACTTTTAGGATGAAATTTTACAGGAAAAATTATACCTACATGTCTTATAAAATATATTTTTAATAACATAGATGTGACTTC
Source organism: Desmodus rotundus (assembly GCF_022682495.2). Lineage (NCBI taxonomy): Eukaryota > Metazoa > Chordata > Mammalia > Chiroptera > Phyllostomidae > Desmodus > Desmodus rotundus. The sequence continues at coordinate 67,862,224 of NC_071397.1, forward strand.
TGGATTTTGCCTGTATATATTCATTAAAAATAAACATGTTACATAGATATGTGTTTATCCATATATATGTGTGTTTGCATGTATAATATATATTCATTTATTTTTTAATTATCTTATTGTTGTTCAATTACAGTTGTCTGCATTTTCCCCCCCCCACTCCTCCCCTTCCCAGCCAAACCCACCTCCCTCCCTTGCTTCCACTCTTCCCCTTGGTTTTGTCCATGTGTCCTTTATAGTAGTTCCTGTAAACCCTTCCCCCCCACTGTCCCCTCCCCCCTCTCCTCTGGTCACTGTCAGATTGTTCTTAATTTCAATGTCTCTGGTTATATTTTTTTTGCTTTTTTCTTTTGTTGATTATGTTCTAGTTAAAGGTGAGATCCTATGGTATTTGTCCCTCACCACCTGGCTTGTTGCAAGGTTTTTAAAATAAAAGTTGACAAATAATAATACTGAAGTTTTCACTACTTTTTTATTTTTATTTTAAGATTTTATTTATTTTCTTTTTTTTTTGGAGAGAGGGGAAGGGAGAGAGAAGGAGAGGGAAAGAAATATTGATGTGCAAGAGATACACCAATCGGTTGCCTCTTGTACACCCCCAACCCCTAACCTGGCCCACAGCTCAAGCAGGTGCCCTGACCAAGAATCACACCAGCAACCTTCTGGTTCACAGGCCGGCACTCAATCCACTGAACCACACCAGCCAGGGCACACTTATTTTTTTAAATCATTAGGTGAAAACATTTAAAATATGAGATACTTCATTATTACTTGAATTCTAATTTCCACTGAATTACTCTTAGCTTTTGAAAACACAAAAATTCTCATAGATACAATGGAAGCATTGACTTATATCAAGTTGAAATAAAATGAGATATATTCATTCTGTAGCCTCCTCAAATCTCAGTTGTAATAAACACTTAGGATTCTGAGCAATAGTCTAAAACAATGGTGAGTGTCTATCTATCTCTATCTGTATCCAAATCCGTACTGTATTGGATAATACTTACCTACCTAAACTTATGTATGTATATGGGACGTATAAATATACATATATAGATAAATATATGTTTTTTATGTCTCAAGAGACATGGGATGGATCACAGCTATGACTGACTGTAAAGAATCAACCAATCATTACCAAGGAGAGTAGGTTCCTTAACTCTAACGTGATATTGTGAGGGAAAAGAGGTGTTATTTGGTTGATTTGGTCTGGTTTATTTTTTATTTGTTTGGGTGTGGACCCTGGTTTTGAGTACTGTGTGACAAAAAGAATAACCACCTAATCGTCCCGTTCCCCTGGCTCCCCGCCCTTGAGCCCCTGAGCAGGTGCTGAAGTTCTCTGTGTCCTCAGGCCTCCTCTGGACTGATAATGGTTTCGTCTCTCACATAAGTGCACAGCTACATGTCCCTCATGTGAAAACAACTACTTCAATATATAATCCCCAAGCATTCATGAAAAAAAAGAAAAAGGAATTCACCATCCCCTCTAATCTTGCCTGCACTTACAGTCTCCATTTTCTCTTCACATCACTCTCCCCACCCATCTCCATCCACACTTTTTGGAAAATCTCACCTTAGTCATCACTGAAAACAGAAGTGATTATTTTTCCCTCAGTTCATCCACAAAAGGCATGTGACAGTTAATCTTGCACTATCATAGAAGTATCTCTTCTATCACCTCAAACTACTACTGGATTATTTTTTTGTCGTGCCATTTTCCCTTCACTCATTTCTTGCCTCTAAATGGACCTTATGCTTCTTGATGGGTGAGAAAAATCTCTGATTCATCTCTGCATCTCCCACAATACCACACCCATAAAGTGGGTGGTCAAAGATATTGACTGAGATGCTTGGAAAAGTATGTGTAAAAATATGTAAGACATCGTTGTTACTATTCTTTGCTTTAATTTTGATGACAACCCTTTTCTACCAGATACTATCAAGTGAAAAAGGATGCTATACTTGCGACTCCAAACGCATTCCTCCTATGATGCAAGACTGCCAAACTTTGACATCCTTGACATCATAATATTACATTAATTCTAAATATATGGTGATATCTATTTGCTCTGCTTTCTACCATTCATGTCAATAGTTTTTATGTTATTTCCACTCTAAACTCTCCTCCAGGTAGACCAGACCATTTACCATAGAACAGGGTTGCTATGGCAATACTATAGGGTTGGAAATCAGAATGCAGTCTAACCAATTGGTCTATTTTAGTTCAGACTTTGCATGATAGAAGCAGACTACTAAGGTGTATGTGACTGACATTGACCCATAGATAGATCCAATTTTTCTTTAATAGACATCTCTCCTTTGTTGAAGACAAGTATGTTTTGTCACAATTTGGCTGCCTAATTTTAGCTCCAACTAGTGTTTGCTTAGCCACCAAGCTCCAAATCCAGGCCAGAAATAGGCAGAAGAGTGATGGTCATGTGTTTCACAAGATCCTAGGCAACGGGCCAACACACATTGGAGCTAGGGTGGAATTTCTTGCCCGGTGAAAATGCAGTGCTAAATCTTCCTCTCCCTCTTCTCTCTCTACAAGTAGATCTCTCCTGTACAGTGAGCTGAGCTGTCACCTGAAACTAATGAGGAAGATGTGTCTCCCAGAAATCTGAGCTACAGTCAAAAGTATGTGACCTACCAGCCTTGACATGCCAACTTGGACCACAATTTCTGGAATGGTTGAAAACAAGATTTTAATAGAGTTCAGTAACTTCTAACATTTCATAGGGTACATCTTTAAATTCCTTAGACAGCCTACTATAACACATAGTAGTACGTTTTTTTTGCTGTAGGAAATGAACTTACTCTTCTTTTCATTTGTACTTTTTTGTTATATGAAGTATAAACTCTCAGAGTCTCGCCTCTCTTTCCTTCTCCTGACTGCAAGTAGTGGTTGAAGTGTATTTACCAAGAAAATTATTTACAAGCTTACAAACATAACTTGTACTTTATAGATATCTAAATTCGACTGCATGTTCATGTCTCACTTACTTTCTGGTGTTTTCATACACCTGTTCACAGAAATTTTGCCATATGTTTAGTCACCTACAGAGCCAAAGTAAAGTAGCATAAGACTGTATCCCTAAAAGACTAAAACAAAAAAGAAAACCCATAAGTACAGTAGAATATCAAGGATCAGAAAAGACAAAAGGCCTATGAACTTGTTCAGCATAACATCTTTAGGTCATTTTCAGGTTATTTGTAGTCTTTAGTTACCTATAGTTGCTAAAATCAGAGAATTCACATAGATTACAATGAACTATATTTTAAAGTGTAATTAAAGTTCTGAACTATAATAAAACATTTCACCTTAGTGAAACTCTTAAGGTATGTTAACTATGTTCCTTTCAGGACAATGGGACCTTCACATTGGACTTAGAAAACCAAATTTTGTTTCTATTTTATATGCCAAGAACATGGGCTTTAAGGAGTTTTCTCTTTTCTTTTTTGTCTTTCCAACTGCTATTTTTTAAAAAATAACTTTTACTGAATTTATTGGGGTGACATTGGCTAATAAAATTATAAAAGTTTCAGGTGTGCAATTCTATTATGCATCATCTGTATATTGTATTGTGTGTTTACCACCCAAAGTCAAGTGTCTCTCAGTTACCATTTATCCTCCCTTTACCCTCTTCTACCTCTCCCCACCCCCTTTCCTTCCGGTAACCACCATAGTCTAGTTTGTGTTTATGTGTTTCTATTTTTTTGCTTAATCTCATCACCTTTTTCACCCAGCCCCTCAAACCCACTCCCCTCTGACAGCTGTCAGTCTGTTCTCTGTATCTATGAGTCTGTCTCTATTTTGTTTGTTAGTTTATTTTCTTCACTAGATTCCACATGTACAATCATATGGTATTTGTCTTCTCTGACTGGCTTATTTCACTCTTTCCTGTGCTGGTAGGAATGGATTTGCCACGATCCTTTCTTTTACCTGTTTCTCACTGTGATCCAACACCAGAGGTAGGAACACTCTATCTGGCTATAGGCCTAAATCATCCCCATCTGCTCCATACCCAGAAATGAACCTCTGCAATAAGGGCTAATTTATTCAGTGAGTCATCCAATTGGACCAAGAACATCACTGATTAGCTAATGAGCTGGTAGATGACGAGGATCCAAGGACATATGCAATGGTCCAACTTTTGTAGTAAGGAAAGTTCTATGCATTGCTTTACATATTTTGTTAAATAGCTTGCCTGTCATTATTACTGACATAAAGGTGAATCGTAAAAGGATATTTGGAGGTCCTAGAAGGGGAGAATAATACTCCTGTAATTCTTGTTCCAAAATATTCCTTCTCTCAATGTGAAGGCCGTCCTTTCAGGACCAGGAAGAATCTTAAGAGGAAAGCCTCTCCAGTTCTGGGACTCACCATGTACTGTCCTGCCTCTGGGACTTTGCACCTAGCATCCCTCCTTCTTTTGATGCTGCCCTCTTCATCTCTGTCCTCTTTTGCCCACTGACTTCTACGAACCCCTCAAGATTCTCTGTCGTATCTCCAGGAATAAAGCAATGAGAGGCAATGACACTCGCTGACCAGGTGAAGATACTCTGATCAATGTCTAAGCCAAATTTTTGGCATTTCCTTATTATTAATTTTGTTGACTGCTATTTTCCTCCATACTCTGTTTAATCATGTGCATTAACTCCTAAAATGTGAAAATCATACAGCTAAGCACTAAGAAATGGTGATGAACCCTCAGACTCCAGCAAAAGCACAGAACACCCACACAGATAATGATAGCACAGAACAGTAAGGCTCTGACCAATGCCTGTGTAAAGCACTACAGGTACATAGTATTTTTATAAGCAAAGCTGAGTATGAAAGAATGAGTAGGATTTTTATAGGTGAGAGGGTTGGCAATGTATTCTGAGCAGAAGAAACAATATAATCAAAGTAATACGAAGATAGGAGGACATTGTGGGTCCAAATACTGGAAAGAAGTGTGTTAGGTACCTAATAGGAGGTGAATGATGGTAGAGGGGATGGGCAGGGTCCTCTGTATATTTTGTGCAGCCCTGCACAAAATGAAAATATGAGGCCCTTTGTTAAAAGATCAGGGGGAAAGTGATCAGTTAAAGGTGCTAAAATACAAGCTTTTTGCCTTGAAAAAGAAAGTAATGAAGTAATAGTGATATGTAAGGTCTGTCTGGAAAAAGCCCAGCCATTGTTAATGTAAAGAGAATGTTTTGCGTGACATCAGTGTAACCTGGCAGCCAAGGACAGTGGACTGGAATGTGTGTGTGTGAATAATGAGGACTTCACTGTACAAGTCAGTGGGGGCAGTTAGACACCATTGAGTGAGCATGTGTACTGTGTGGCCATCGCATTCAAAATGACTGAGCAAGTAGAGCAACGAATCTGCATCCAATTTTGCATTAAGCTTGAACATTCCTCCACGGAAACTATTGGGATAATTTCTGGGGTGATGCAATGAGTGCAGTGCAAATAAAAGTGGCACAAATGCTTCAAAGATGGTCAAGGATCTGTTGAAAGTGACGCGTGTTCTGGAAGGCCTGTGGCAAGCAGAACACCTGGGAATGTTGAACATGTACAGGCTGCAATCAACAAAGATCAGCGACTGACAGCGCGAGAACTAGAAGCTGATCTGCAGATTCCAAAAACGACTGTCTGAAATTTTGAGGAGGGATCTTGGCATGAAACATGCCATGGCAAAATTTGGCCCACAGCTTTTGCTGCCAGAGCACAAGGAACAACGTCCTGCAGTTGCTAATGACACTGGGAGAACTGGGTGAGGCCCCAAAGTACCTACTTTAAAGGGGACTGAGGCATCATTGTCCTACATACAGTGTTTTTCGTATCTTATATCTTCTTCAATAAATGTCTCTATTTTTCATAGTACATGGCTGGATTCTTTCTGGACAGGCCTTGTATGCCCAACGTATACTTGCAAAATACAAAGAAAATTATATTCTTGGTCTCATAATTTCATGTAATACAATGAATAATAATACTTTATTAATGTGATATCTTGGTTTCTGGCTCATTTTCTACAAAGTCATTTACAAAGAAAAAATAATTTGCACTTTTAAGAGCTCAATCATCAAACAATACAATTAAAAGTAATGTCAGTAACTCCTAGCTAATGCAAGATAAATAATTTTTGATAATTTTTAATTTAAGAATGATCTGTCTGCAGATGCAAATTTACTGACATTGTTAAGGATATTTTCATAGGCTGTAACAACACTGGATACATTTCTAATAAATTATTTCATAATATAAATTTTAGTAGGCCTAGAGCTGAGTACTCTTGTAGAATACTTTCTTAAACATTTCACTTTTCATAAAAATCAATATCATATAACTATGAATTCAATTTTAAATGTCAATTTATACAATGGCATTTTAACGTTTCCTGTGACATTCCCTGAAACTTATGGAAGTTGTATAAGACATGAAAAGTAGCTTCATGATTTACATATAATTCACAATACCTGTTTGTACATTATATCTCTGTGTCTTCAATTACTAGGAAAAAATTAATTTAAAAAATGTTTTCTTATTAATGGTCATATAAAATAGCTTTCTTCTCTATCAAACGTGACAATCTTTAATTTAATTTTTATTTCTAAGACTGTGGATATTTGCTTTGTATGTTGCAGCAGGTTTCAAAACCAGAGATTCAAACTCTTCGAAGAACTCTAACAATTCTTTCATATGTTTTACTGCAAGCAATATCCTTGTGTTGTTTCAATTTTGCAATAATTTACTGACAATGTTTACTGCCTTATCTCCTGAGTTCCTGACCCCCGCTCAGGCTGGAGAGTTCATATGTGCACAAATGCGTAGGGATGGCTTTCAGAGACGGGTGGGCAGCCCGCCTCCCACCGCAGTGCTGGCATGGACCCAGTGCGAAGTCCCTCCTCTCTCCCCAAGCCACCTTTGCTGCCATGGCTGCTACTTTGGCTTCTACTGCCAACACTGCCACTGCCAATCTGGGTCCAGGTTCTAACTCTAAATCCTCCCTTGGGGACCCATGATACCCAAGACTGTCCCAAGAACACGAGGTGCCAGGAGGCCCCACCAACTGCTCAGCCAGTTTCTGCAGCAGTGCTGAGCCTTGTACATGCAAGCTGCAGACTGGTGTGTCTGTGCCACTCATCATGCCCATGTTCTGTGGCTACATGTGACATCTTTGGCTTAGAAAGCACAAGTTCAAAGATAAAATCATTAAGAATTTCAAGAAGTCCATAGCAGAGCATTAAATCAAGGATAGAGTCCCTCTGCATAAGCCACTTGCCTAGGTAGCCTGCTTTGAGGATGGGCAATGGTTAATAGGAAAGAGTCTTTAATAGTGTAGGGAAAAGTTTTAAAACTTTTCACATGCCTTAAAAAAAAAAACACTAAATGTTTAGGCACTAAAGGTTTAGAAGTAGGAAAGAGACATTAAGTTAGTATTTTAGGAAGATCATTCTGGTGTCAAATCAGACAAGAACATTGGCAGATCAACTAAAAATTTTATATAATCTAGACAAGTGATTTTGAAGGACTGGATTTAGAAGTAGTAATAGATACAAGGAATTACCCTCGTATTTTGAGTAATAAATATATGCTAGGCACTTTAAAACTTAATTTCTACTCCTCAACTCTCTAAGGTGCCTATCATTCTCATTTCACACCTGAGGCAGCTGAAACCTGCCCAAGGTCACACAGTGAATAAAACAGAGTCCACATTATGCCCTGAGCTCATGCCCCCCTCACCAGCACCACTTCCTCTGAGCTCAGAGAAGACACCCCAGACTATGATGATAGATATATGCAAAGCTGGAGTGAGAGGAAAGAGTCAAAGATTCTGTGAACACTTCCTCCTCCCCATCCTACACCTTCCAAAGTCTTCCAACTTGTCCATGTTTATTTCATGTGTATTTCAAAAGTCATATGAAACAAGGACAGCCAAAATCTGAAAGGGGAGACATTGTGGTAGATTCTTTTGAGGTCATGTGTGCATAATGCCTAAAACATAGTTGACATTCTCTAAATATTCCTGTCCTTTCTTTACTACTTCTCTAGACACGGTCTCACTGTGCTCAAGTTTGGTTTGGTTTTTCCTTGTTTTTCCACCAGGCTGGCACCCCACCTGACCACTCTCTCTCTACTGCTCCAATGACTACAAATTTGCCCAAAAGGCCATGGAAAATGTGTGTGTTTTCCAAGCTGTGCAGACGTTGCATGCTTCAGTTCGGGACCAGCCGAGGGGGAGGCATGGTTGGGAGAATTGAAAGAGATGAGGATGTAAATGAGTGAGGTGATTAGCACCAAGGCAGCATCCAATAAATGTCAACAGCCCATCAGCCACAAGAGAAGGTTTTTTAAAGGACTGTTCTGTTACCTCCACAGTGAACATCCCCAGGCTGTACACAGGGAAACAGAGTGAGAACCTCCACTCTGAAAATCACTGTGCATGCGCCAGTCAACAAAAATGTACTGAATGTCTGCTATGACAAAGACCACGCTTGTTATTTCCTGTCCATTTAACCATGAAGACTTTAGCAACTGATAATGTTGGGATATATTCTATGCGGTCATATAAGTAAAAACTACGAGAATGAGACCCACTGCACTGTTTCATCAGGTCTCGGGCCAGTCCTCCACAACTAAGGACATTCAGTTACTGTAAGTTTGCGTGAATCAGAAGTTATTTTAGAGTAGAAATTTTCAAATGACCATTCTATTTCCCATTGTATCAGTAATCCTTGTGGTACTACTCTTTAAGACATGACTACATGACTATTGATCAGTTTAGCCACTTTCCAAGATTAAAACGAAGTTCAACTATACATTTAAGTCTCTCTATATAGGTGGTTTGGGGGGACATGCACATTTGCTGAGTGATGACTTTGTAGCAGACACTGAGAAGCCCCTTTACACGCATGCCCTCATTGACTTCCACGGTAACTGGCATTACCTCCATTCTGCAGAGGAGGAAACTGAGGCTCAGAGAAGTGAAGTGATTGCGCCCACATGACAGCACTAGCACAAAGTGCAGCCAGAGTTTGATTTTAGCTCTACTTAATTTCAAGTGACCCCCATGTGTCAGAGATACAGACATACACAATTTACTGCAAGTCACATCCCAATCCAAAAATGTCTTACTCTCTAAGACAATTGCAAAGCCGTCTATTTCTTTTGTGAGTTCTTATTTTCTGGCAGAGCTAATCACTATGCTGAAAATAACACAAACTGAATAATGCTTCCTTCTTGGCATTTGAGTAAAATTAAAGTCATAGAACATAACTATCATTTTTATTACAAGTCATCCATGACATCAGGTTTTGTAGTAAACTGGAAAATCATTGCTTCCCCCACTGATAATCCAGGCAAACTGAGAAATACCATGAATTAGCTGGAGTTAAACAGTTGGCTACTACAGTTGTGCCCTGTATACTCTGCTTAGCAACAACTGTCCGGTCTTCCAATGATGAAAGAGCCCTGGGAGCTGTGTACTGACCCGGTGGAATGTGTGGAGCGCTGGGTGTGCAGGGTGCTGGAAGGCAGGAGATTAAAGGACGGCTGGCAAGCGTGGGCTGGAAGGAGAGGGCAGCACTGAAAGACATGTGTGTGTCCTGTGCAGGGAGGAGAGCTGGGCCACACAGAAGGAGCTGAAGGACCAAGCAGAGCCAAAGGGTGCCTGGCTGATCTTTGGAAAGGAGGACTGGAAGTTGTGAAAATATGCAACCCTCTATGCAACCCTCTATGCCACATGTCTAGGTCCATACCCTCTTCTCATGTCTCCTAACACCTCATTTCCCACCAAATCTTGTGGAATCTTTATAAGATCATTTTCTTACATATTGGACCCTACATTTCATTGTGTCATAATCATTCCTGCTGATCTAGGTTGGCTTCAAGGAGCATCACAGTCCTCTGTCCCACTCCTCTCCTCCTCCTGCTCCCTCTTTTCTTCCCATCCCCCAGGGATGTCCCTCAGTCACACAGATGCAGTGGACAGCAGCAGGACCCTGGCAGGGTCTGAGAGGTGACCACAGGCAGTGGGTCAGCTTCTGTTTTAGGGAGGTACTCTGTTCAAATGAGAGCCTGCAGAAATGACCTCCCTCAGAGGTGTGAGATCCATGAGTAAAACAGTACACATTACCTACAATCCTGTCACCAAAAGATAGTCACCATTAACACCTTCGTTATTTATCCTTCCACGCTTTTTTATATTCCTAGAATTTTTCTTTTACAAAATTGGGATTACGTGTATATTTGTGTATGTATATACAATATATATGTATATACACACACAGTCCACATATGTGCATATGCGTGCAGACATAGCTATACATTTATGGATACACATAGTTGTATGCCTACATTTTCCTTTCTTTTTTTAAAGATTTTATTTATTTATTTATTTTTAGAGAGGGGAAGGGAAGGAGAAAGAGAGGGAGAGAAACATCAATGTGTGGTTGCCTTTTGAGTGCCCCTCACCGGGGACTTGGCCTGCAACCCAGGCATGTGCCCTGACTGGGGATCGAACCAGCAACCCTTTGGTTCACAGGCCGGTGCTCAATCCACTGAGCCACACTAGCCAGGGCTATGCCTGCCTTTTTCACTTAAGATGATATAACCAGAATTTTCTCTTGTCAATAAATATTTTTGGAAACAAGAATTTTTAATAGCTGTCATCTTATAAATATAACAACTAATTTAAACATTTTTTCATTGCTACTCATTTGAGTTGTTTCAGGTTTTTATCAAAATAATACTGTAATAAATATCATGCATATAAATTTATCAGTACATTTATGTTTATTTTCATAGAATAATAAGTTAACATCTACTAGTTTCTTTCTATGTGCCTGATCCTTAACTAAATGTTTTACACATATATTAATTCATGTAATCTTTACAAAAATTCATGTAGTAGGTTCTCTATTATGATTCCCATTTTAGAGATGGTGGGTGGTATGGAGAAGCTACGTAAACTGCCTAAGTTCACACACATGCACACACACACCAGTGGAATCAAGATGCAAACACAGCCAGCCTTCCTCCAGACTTCAATAAACTCAAAAGTTTGCTGCAACTTCCTACACAACGTAATTACTTGGAATCAAAAGCTATGGAGATTTTGTGTATTTGCTATGAAAGTAATTCCTACAAGTAGTAGATAAAAAGTCCAAAATGGGAAAAGTAGTATTAAATGAAAAATAAATACTTTCACACCCCACTCTCCAGTCCTAGTCCTTAGAAGTGGCAGTTGAACCTTCCTCCTTCCTCCTTCTACGTCTGCCTCGTTGCCTCCCTCCCCTTCTTCTCCTCCTGCTTCTTCTGCATTTCCTCCTCCTTTCCCACTTTATTCTGGTTCTTATTTTGAGGGTTACCACTGCGTTTAAAATACTGTAGAAGATTTGGGGCCAGTAGTTGATCAGTCCATTGAAAAAGTCAGTTAACATGGGGATTATAATAAATGAGCTGTATAGATCGTTGATGTAGGCCAAAGTCTTTCCTTTTATTCAAGGAAAGGCTGCCGCTTTGAATGTCGTATGGATCATCATGCACCAACTACAACTGGAATGCCTGGTATACAATTTCTAGCCATTTTTGTTAAAAAGAGGAGTGAGGAGTTAAAGCCTCTTACAAGGCAACTGTGTGGAGAATCAATCCAGATAGCTTTGTAGTTGCTGCCAACCTTTTAATATTCTTCCCATAGTTAATTCAACAGAAGTATTTTTAGTGACTTGCCTTTAACAAATCATTCAACAGAGCATTTTCAAAGCATTCAACTGATTTTTCATAGACTTCTTTTATATCACGTTTATATTTTATTAGTTTACTTAAAATTCAATTAAATTACCTAATGACAATGTATACTTCATAACATATATTTGCATAATAATTGTATTTGTCTGCTAGGGCTGCCATTATAAAACACTACAGACTGAGTGACTTAAACAACAGAAATGTATTTTCTCACAGTTTTGGAGGCTTGAAGTTGATGATCAAGGTATTATCAGGACTGGTTTCTAGTGAGACCCACCTCTCTTCCCGGACTGTAGATGGCTGCCTCTGGCTGTGTCCTCAGACGGCCTCTTTTCTGTGTGTGCGAGAGACATCGATGTCTGTGATGCTTCTTCCTCTTCTTACAGGCAAATAGATTAGGGCCCCACTATTGTGACTTCATTTAATCTTAATTACCTTCCTAAGCCCTCTCTCCACATACAGTCACATTAGGGGTTAGGGCTTCAACATATGACTTATGGAGGGACACAATTCAATCCATTATAGTGATGTATGTATTCACATGTAGGTGTGGAATTTTTCCCATCATGTTTGGTCATGGACATGTGTGGGGCAATCCAACTGACTCTTGGGTGAGTTTACAAATCAATTGGTGGGCACCGAAGGGCAGGAGTGTCTAGAGAGTGGCCTACTCCCCATCAGTCAGTATGTTATTGAGGAAACAGATGGCATTGTTCATTCAACCTCAGTGAGGCCACTTAAGTGAACGCCGGCAGTATTATGCTTATAGCTCTATTTTTTCAGTGTATTAACTTTTACAAGTTCCTATGACTCATAAGTCCTACACAATATCTTACCTTCCCTGTTCCCTTCTTTTGCTAATAATATTATTTTAATTATTTTATTATTTATCTTTTAAACTTAAATAACTGAAATTCCATTTATTGTTTCATTAGTATTAGAGAGTATATCTTGATATTCTACTCTGTCAGTGAGGAAGTTACTACCCCTATAATTCCCTCCACATCTTTTTCCCCATCTCCATGTCCCAACCTCTGAATACTATATCATTTCTTTTACAGTGTCTGGGTTTATAATATTTGCTTTCTGATCTGTAACTGTACTTAACTCATACATGTTTTATTTACAGATTAATTCTAAAAGTTGAAAAATAAGTAGAAAGCTTCTGTAAGTGTACACAGCAAAAACAATAGTATGGTTGGGCCCATAGAGAAGGAAATCGCAATTCTCTCTCCATAAATCTGTGCTGCTTAACAGAGAATGACCCAAGTATTACAGGCAAAGGGCTACTCATTTCTTACCCCCATATAGTATGAAAGAGGAAACAACTCCTCTTGGTCTGAACCGGATTCTTTTTTCATCACCTCTTTTAAAGCTTCTATAATCCCTTTATTTTCAATGTTCAAAAATTAAATGATGATGTGTCTATAGGTGAGTCTTTTTTTCATTCATCCAGCTGAGTACTTAGCAGAATGTCAATCTAAAGACTTGTGTCCTTCAGGTCTTGGAGATCTCTTCTTTTTCTTTCTTTTCTTCCTTAAAACTCCTTTTGGAGAAATGCTGGATTTTTTTTCTTATCTCATCCATTTGTTTTATGTTCTGGGAGATTTTTTTGACATTATCTGTCAGCTGTTCTATTTTATTCTTTCTATTTCAGAAATTGAATTGTTTAACTTTTAAAAACTCTTTTGTCACTGATTCGGTTCCTCAAGAAGAAGAAGTAGATTCTGATATGGAGATTTGTATGCAGAACATTCATTGTAGAGTGTTTTCTGGATCAACTCCTGTTGAAGAAAAGAGAAGGGAAGGGAAAAGCAAGATGGGGCAGGGACAGAAGTTAAGCTGTGATGTAGTCACAAAAAAGACCTTACCCAGCAAAGGCATAAGACATTTATATGCCCCGTTGACAAGTTCTTGATTTTGACCTATACAAGAAAGAGGGGTAGTGCCTTTGGATTAGAGAGCTCTCTTTAACCATGGGCAAGTCCTAAAGAGGGACTCAGCTGACAGATATCAGCCACCAACACTCCTGGAAGCTAGAGGAATAAGTGGGTGGCACATTGTAGCATTTGTTAGTGGCCATTCCTTACATTATTCGAATCTTGTTTCATATAATAAATTAGATTAGAAGCTCCTCCAGGACTACATGGAGTCTCTTTTCCTGGAGAAACTCACACAAAAGAAGTTAACGAGATGAAAGACAACCTTTACTGCTACTACTGATCTCTAGGTCCTGACTGATACTCATCATCTACCTCACTCATCATGCACTTTATATTCTTCTTCCTCTTGGCTAGCATGTCTCAGGTCTAGGTGGCTTTTCTTGTAGGGTGACTCTGACCATAATCCTAAAGGATTGAAGCCCCGGGTCACCCTTCCTTAACCAGGCCACCATATTAGTGCAGAAGTGTATCAAAAAATGGTCCTTGTTGGTGTGGCTCAGTGGATTGAGTGCCAGCCTGTGAACCAAAGGGTCCCTGGTGTGATTCCTGTCAGGGTACATGCCTGGGCTGCTGGCCAGGTTCCCAGCAGTGGGCATGCGAGAGGCAACCACACATTGATGTTTCTCTCCCTCTCTTTCTCCTTGCCTTCCCTTCTCTCTAAAAATAAATAAATGAAATCTTTTTTTAAAAAAAGAATGGAAAGACATCACTTGGATGCCTACATATTCTCCCTGTCCCCATTGTGTAACAGCAACCCTTTCTCCTGATAACCACTATCGACCCTGCCATTATCCCTCACTATCCCTGTTGGCCTCATAATAGAAAGAATCTAAAAAAGATAGGGAGCTATAATGTTTCAGTCTTTCTTCGTGGAGTCTTGACCATTTCTTCAATCTAACCGATTCCAGGTCTAAAAATTAACTCATGGTCTGAAACTAGGCAAAGTTTCATGATCAATTTTTAATTTATTTTTTAGTTGTACTTTTCCCCATTACCATTTATCACCCCTTATACCCCCACTTCCCCCTGCAATCACCACACTGTTGTCCATGTCCATGAGTCCTTTTTCCTTTTTGCTCAATCCCTCCACCTCCAACATCCCCCCATAGCTGTCATCCTGCTCTCTATCTATGAGTCTGTCTCTATTTTCCTTGTTAGTTCAGTTTGTTCATTAGATTCCACATATGAATAAAATGATGTATTTGTCTTTCTCTGACTGGCTTATTCACTTAGCATAATGTTCTTCAGGTCTATCCATACTGTTGCAAAGTGGGGCAGTTTCCCTCCACTTCTTGGCCATCCATACTTGATTTATTTTTGTTATACAGATTGAGCAATACCCTTGGTGGCCATCCAAGCATGTGGCTCCCGGAACACCATGCTCTGTAACCATCTTCATAGCTCTCTGTAGGTGAGCCTCTTTAGGCTGCCAGTGTGCACTTGTGCTCATTGCACCCACCTTGCATCTGATGGTTAAGTGCCACCCCCTGACCTCTATTATTTTAATATCTTATCATCTTTATTGTTATCAGTTGGTAGAGTTCTGATATAGCATCTTCCACTATTCATCTTGGTTTACAAAAGACCGCCTTAATGAAGCTTCTCTTTGATGCTAATGACTCTCTCACCAGTGCATACCTTATAGCTTTAATGGCATCCTGCATCCAAAGGTGGGTCAATAAAGAAGTGTACAAGACCCAGCTCCCTCCCCTAAGTTTTGCACAATTCTGAAGAGCTATCTTAGCAGCAGAAGGCCCTGTAACGCTCACTATTTTTACCAGTCAGGTTTAATTTGAAATCATTTATATTTCCTATCCAAAATCCTCAACATTAAGGGTATATTTAGACAACTCTATGAGTTATGTCATTTTTCCCAAAATAACACACTGACCCTAAACCGTGCAATCACACAATAAGGAATCACTATGCACTGACATACTGTAAACAGACATAATGTTTCTGAATTTGAAAAGTGTTTGGCCTGTCAAAGGAGCACTGTCATATCCATATGTTTCATTAGGACATTGCCAGGTTCCTCTTGCAAGCCTGCGTAATGATTTCTTCTTCTGTCTGTCAGTCAGCAGTCGGCTTATCCAGCCCATAAGCAGGTCCTGCACTCCTCTTATTGGCCAGGGAGAAAGTGATGGATGGCAGCAGCTGCTCCCTCAATCAGTCCCAGGTTCCACCTTCAGCCTACGGAGATCATTGACGGAAACACATCAGAGACCACTCAGCTGTTTATTAAACGCCCACATAAAGGCCAGCATCTTGTGCACTTAGACATGAACCGAATTTAGGTGTGTCTGATTCATAGAAAAAAAGTGTCCAGCCCCACTCCCCTTTCCTCTGAACCTACAAACACAGAGCACAGACTAGGGCCTCGTGCTGCAGGCATGTTAGGGGTTCGTGTGCAAACCGACAAGTAGTAATCCAGACTTACGTAGTTCCTGAGAGAAAATTAGACAAAATGGAAAGGATTTGATGATGCATCCTAGAGCCAGCGCCACACTAATCTTGGATGGGGTTTTACAAATTGGTGTTTACAACACTTGCCTGTTGTGTCTTAGGAACTCTGCAGTCACTAAATCTGGAAACAGAGTGAGGGGATAAAGAGTAAATGGGACAGGAAAGAGGTGACATCCCAGTCGTGCTAGGACCTCTCAGGAATGGAGAGATCAGTGAATTTTATGCAGCTGACTATTTATGTATGTATATATTTATTTATTTCTAGAGAGAAAAGAAAGGAAGGAGAAAGAGAAAGAAAAAAACAGCAATAAGTTGCCTCTTGCATGACCCCAACTGGGGGCCTGGCCTGCAACCCAGGCATGTGCCCTGACAGGAATTGAACTAGTGACCTTTTGGTTTATGGGATAATGTCCGGCCCACTGAGTCACACCAATCAGTGCTATACAGTTGATTTTCTGAGTGCAGATTTGGGGGAGATATACTTAACCTCAAGTTTTGAGGTGATGACTATCTGGATATTAGTATCTTGTGTGTAGTGTTCTGAGAAGCGATTGTCTTCTAAGAGCTTCAATATTCCTGGATTTGGGCGCTATATTGATCCTGGGACTCCTTGACTGAACAGCTGACTGGCCTCTAATGAGTATCGATAATCTCTGGAAACTGAGTGATGGAGCTGGGCTGACAGCAGCATCTGTTGCTCGTCCATCATCTTTTCTGGCCAATAGGAACAGGGCAAGGCTGGAGTGGCCTGGGAAGGCCCTCACTCACTCTCTCTCCAGTGACTGTGCCAGATGAAGAAGTCATTACTATTCAGCGTTGGAAAAGAAACCAAGGCTGTCTGGAGGGAATAAAAGAATGAGAGAACAGGATACAGTCAGCCAGTTGGTCACTGGAGCACATTACAGCCTCTGGGCACTCTTTCCAGATGCCTTGCATTTTTCAGTGCGCAGCCACTTTCCCCATGCCTTCACTGGGCGAGTTCAAGGTTTCAGCATCCTTGCATGATGCAAACATTGGGAGAGTGATAAGAATGTCTTGAGAAAGAAAAAGTAGCATGGCAGCCCCCAAAAGAGATTCAAAGCCCCCTCATTATTTTGAGATTAATTCAGGAAGTTCATTGAGGAGCTATGGTTCCCTAAGAGCTATGAGTGGCATTTAGAGAAAGTGAAAAAGAAATGATGAAACAAGAAATCATTCAATGCTTCTTCAAACGCTCTCAGCATGGCCCAGTTATCTCTGTAATTAAGATGTGTGTGTCTCTCATGGTTCCCCTTATCATTATTTTTATGTCCTGTCTCTCAAAAGTCTCATGTATATTAATAGTGATAGTAATACTACCTTCCTTCAGAACCATGCACAGCATTTACAAAGATTGTTTTACATTCATGACTTCATCTGAAGCCCTAGGAAATGAGAAAAGCTTGTGGTATCATTCCCATTTTAGAGACAAAACACAAAAGGTCAAAGAAGATGTAAGCAGCCCAAGTAGAAGAGCTGATAAGAGGCCAAGGTAGAACTTGACCTCATGTGCTGTTTCCAAGTCCAGAGCTCTTTCTACACTCACGGAGGCTCACATTACATTAGCCCTGTCCACAACTCAAGTGACACCAGTCAGCTGTGATCCAGAGTAGGGGCAAGAAAAAATACACCTGAGAAATTTATCTGGAATATATTTCTGCCATGATGTCATTTCCCTGAAGAAGTTACATTCATGCCACCAGTGCGTATGTGTATGGGTAATAAAATTGTCATCTTTCCATTCACCAGATGAATGATGACTGAAATGAAGTCATTGAATAATCTCAGTCCTGTTATGAAAAACATCCCCTCTCATTTGAGCTTTGGTGTCATTTTCTCAAATCCTTGGGAACTGAAGTAGGGACAGAGTAACTGATAAAGTCAGTTGATTTATGCTGAGATCTGAAAGGTAGAGTTCTGTGCATGCTTATGTGTCAAAAAGCAATGTGATTCTTTGCTAGCCCATGGAAAACAATTCTTAATGTTTAAGTGTAGAATTTATGCAGAAAAACATTTAAATATTGCAGAACATATCTGGAGCAGAGGGTTAGCCATCCTCAAACTATTGTCAACTTCCAATAAATGGCATGTTTCAGTTTCCCTTCCTCAGGATCCGTGCTTTTAAATGTCCCTTTCTTTGCCCTTTTCCTCTTTTCATTAAAATGAAATCAATGACTGTTTTGATGACTATGGCCTTGTAGTATAGTTTGATATTAGGTAACGTGATCCCTCCAACTTTGTTCTTTCTCATTCGTTGTTGTTATGTGGGACCTTTTGTGGTTCTATGTAAATTTTCAAAATATTTTCTACTTCTGTGAAATACGTTGTTGGAATCTTGATGGGAACTGCATTGAATCTATACATTGTTTTGGGTAGTATGGACATTTTAATGATGTTAATTCTTCCTATCCATGAACACGGTATGTGATTCCACTTATTTGTATTTTCTTCAATTTCTTTCTTCTGTGTCTTACAATTTTTCATGTACAGGTCTTTCACATACCTGGTTAGGTTTATTTGTAGGTATTTTATTCTTTTTGAAACAATTGTGAATGTGATTGTTTTCTTAATTTCCCTTTCTGTTACTTCATTATTGGCATATAAAAATGCATAAAAACAGACACATAGATTCACGGAACAGAATAAAGAGCCCCAAAATAAACCCACCCCTTTATAGTCAATTAATATTTGACAGAAGAAGCAAGCACATACAATAGCTAAAGATAGTCTATTCAATAAATGGTGTTGGGAAAATTGGACAGATACATGCAGAAAAATGAAACTAGACCATCTTCTTACACCAGACACAAGAATAAATTTCTTCATACACCAGAGACTTAAATGGTAGACCTTAAATCATTAAAATCATAGAAGAAAACATAAGCAGCAAAATCTCAGACACTTCATAGCAATTTTTTATCAGATAGATCTCCATAGGCAAAGGAAACAAAAGAAAAAATAAACAAATGGGACTACATCAAACTAAAAGTTTTTGCACAACAAAGGAAATCATTAACAAAGTAAAAAGACAACCCACAGAATGGGAGAACACATTTGCCAACACCTCTGATAAGGGGTTAATATCCAACATTTATAAAGTACTTATAAAACTCAACACCAAAAAACAGAACAACTCAATTAAAAAATGGGCAAAGGACATGAATAGACACTTCTCCAAAGAAGACATACATTATGGCCAATAGACACTTGAAAAGATGCTCAATGTCACTAATCATCAGAGAGATACAAATTAAAACCACGATGAGATACCATCTCACACCTATCAGAACAGCTATCATCAACAGATCAACAAACAACAAGTGTTGGTGAGAATGTGGAAAAAGGGGGACCCTTTTGCTCTGTAGGTGGGAATGTAGACTAGTACAGCCACTGTGGAAAGCAGTATGGAGATATCTCAAAAAATTAAAAATGGATCTGCCTTTTGACCCAGCAATTCCACTTCACGGAACATATCCAAAGGAATAAAGGAGACCAAAACACTAATTCGAAAGAACATAAGCACCCTATGTTCATTGCAACATTATTTACAACTACCAAGTTATGGAAACAGCTCACGTGTCCATCAGGAGATGAGTGGATATAACAACTATGGGACAGTTACACAGTGGCATACTACTTGGCCATAAAAAGGAAGAAAATATTATCCTTTGCAGCAGTATGGATGGACCTGGAGAACATTATGCTAAGTGAAATAAGCCAGTCAGAGAAAGACAAACACCATATGATTTCATTCATATGTGGAGTGTAATGAACTAGCAAGCAAAACAGAGATAGACTCATAGAGAGCAGAGGGCAGCTAGTGCAGGTGGGGGAGGGGGTGGAGGGATTGAGCAAAAAGGAAAAAGTACTCATGGACACAGACAACAGTGTGGTGATTGCTGGGGGTGGGGGGTATAAGAGGACTAAATGGTAGTAGAAAAAAATACAATGAAGATTACATCAAAAAACAAAATAAAATAAATGAAAAAACGAGGAAAAAAAGAAATATATGACAAAATTTTCCCCACCCCTTCAAAATTATGTAAGAAAAAGGACTATATTATAATTAAAACAACATGACCAACCTGCATCTCATTATTTTGACACAACCTTTTTGCTGTTTGAACTTTCCACACCAATTAAGGGATTTGGATTAAGCACTGAATCTTGGATATGCTTTCACAGGCCCTCGGAGTAACTCTTAGCAAGCTTTAATTCATAAACCGTAAAGTACATTATACACACAAAAACAATCCACAAAGAACATCAGTTACGAGAGAATGACAATTCTTGATCTTTTTGAGATAACTCTCAGAATGATTTGGGATGTGGAGTAAGACTATTGTGAATGTATAAAAAAGAAAATTCCATTAAGACCCTAATTATTCTTTCTACGAGAAGGGTGATGAAAGCTTCAATCGTTTCCTAAGTTGTTCCCAAGACAGATTTGTCTTTCACCCTCAACTCCATTTTCCTCTCAAGTTGTAAGAACTAAAACAAAAAAGAAAAAAGAGTAGAAAAAAGTAGGGAAACATAAAAAACTATAGTCCTGAATTAGTCACCTCCTGTGAGTACAAATAAACTATAAAATGTATTGAAGCAATTGTATCACTTACTCTCTTATTAAAGAACAAGCAAGAAGCTATAGTTCTAAGGCATTCTTTGAAGCATAATAAAAAATTGTCTTCATGTTTGATTCTTGAGTAGGATTAAGTAAGAGTTCTAGGGTAATGTATGATCGATATCCCAAATTGCTCATACTAAAAGAGAAAAAAATAATCCTAGCAGTTACTATGCCTCTAATACTCACAGTAGGACTGTAAAATTAAAAAAAAAATATGCAGCGCCAACTCCTATAGTGTATAGAGCAGTGGTTCTCAAGCTTTATTATGCATCGAACACAGATTGCTGAGCTCTACTCCCAGGGCTTCTGATTCAGGAGATATGGGGTGGGGCCTGAGAATTTGAATTTCCAGTAAGGTTCCAGATGTTGCTGATGCTGCCAGTCTTGTGAATCATTGCTATACAGGAATTAAGATAATAGAAAATAAGAAAGGGCCTTTGGCTTTGGGCAAGGGAAATTCAGTTGCAGAGAGAAATTTCAGAATAGAGACTGCTTTCATTCAACAACTATTTAAGTACCCCATACATGCCAGTAACTGTTGCAGCACTGGGGATACAGTGGTAAAAAAACAGGCAGGTCCTTGTCCTCGTGAAGCTTAAATTCTCATGGGTGAGACGCATGATAAGCAGTCACGAATGCTATACAGAAAAAATAAGTGGAGTAAGGGGATGGAAAATGATAGGGCGGGGTGCTATCAGACCTGGTGTCAGGCAGGGACCCCTTGAGGGGCCAGTGGTGCAGAGGCTTGAATTACGTAAGGGTGAGAGAATACGGGTGACGAGGAAGACTGCAGGAGTGTCTAGGTGGAGGAATAACGAAGTTCAAAGACAAAGTGCTTTGCTGTTGCAGTTCCAGGTTTCACCACCAATCTGCAAGATCCTCATTGGCCAATGACGGCATCATTGACGGGACACACCTGTGTTCTCAATGGAAAGAACATAACACATCACCTGCATACACCAAGAAGCACACGTGTTACTTCTATAACTGAAAAAGAAACTACACAAACAGCCAAACAATGAATTCAACAGAAATAAAATGCCATAAAATATTACGTGTAATGTAATTTTTAAAATATTGCATGAACATTATTTAACCAAATATCAGAACTATCAATATGATATATACAGAAAACAGTGGATATTTTCTAGATTTGAGAGAAAGGATTTCAAAATTTGAGCCAGAATAGCCAAACATTTAAGATAGATAAAAAAATAACAATAATAAAGCAAATAATCACCATCTAATGTGGAGAATTCAAAATGAGATTATTAATTTAATGAATAGTAACATGAAAGAAAATTAGCATAGATAAAATTTGAAGAAGCAAGTGTTATACAGTTTCATTAAGTTGTAGGAAAGATAAAAGCCATGTGAAAAAATTAACATTGATTTTGCTGAATTGTTAGAAAAGAAAATAAAGACTTCACAAGGACATGACATCCATTTCCCTGGTTTCATACCTAAGGTAAAAAGTAAAGGTTTTGACTTATGTGAAAAATTTAAAAATAACTTTAAATTTTAGACATTAATTCTTAAAGTTTTGGAGGGGGAGCGTAATTATTCTTGGTGAGAATTAATGTTCTTGGTGAGAAAAAAGTATATAAGCCACATTGTTAGCTGAAAACCAGAAAGAATTCTCTCTGCCAAAGACAATGCACACTTTGAATTTGTTACTAAGAGACATAACCTCACCTGTGAAGATAATAATGACTTTTGAGGAACAACTTAAAAATGGCATGCAATATATTCTGGACCCACTCAAAGACAGACCATCTCCGTGAAACATATCAAATATAACTTTAAAACCACTCTTGACCCATGACCAGGGAATCCTGACTGTGTTTGTAAAGCAATTAAATTTAATTTAGTTGAGATATGAGATGCACAAAGAGAGTTAAGCCAAACCACAGAAGATCCTCAAAGAGTGAATCATGGACATTGAAAGGAAATAAAATTAATTTTGAACTTGTAGTAAATACAGTTGTTGGTATGAACTGTTGCTTGCCAATCATAATCTTAGCAAATTTGCCAAAAGCCAACAGATAAAACTTTAGCAATTTCAATTTGTAGCAATTTTTTAACTTTAAAAAAATTTTTAAGACAGCATTTAAATTAAAAATATAAACTATTCTATGAAAGTGATATTCCAATAAATTATAAGGAAATCAAAACATGGAGAAAAAGTTCACATAACTGTGAAGTTGATTCACATATAAATAATTCTTAAGTGAATTTCCATTTATACTATTTTCTGGCTTTTAAAGATTAAATTATAGTTGATTAACATACTACTATTTTTATGTTTATAATATATATCAAAAATTTTGAAAGAATAGAACTTAAGAAATACTATACTTTACATACTGCTTTTAGAGAGAGTGATTTTCATGATAAAATGATAGCAATTTATATGATGAAATTAAGGGGGCTCGGTTGGTCGGATCATCATCTATATAACAAAAGTCTGCAAGTTCAGCTCCTGGTCAGGGCTGAGATATGATATATACAGAAAACAGTGGATATTTTCTAGATTTGAGAGAAAGGATTTCAAAATTTGAGCCAGAACAGCCAAACATTTAAGATAGATACCTAGCTTGCTGTTTCCTCCCCAGTCAGGGCACATATGAGAGGCAACTGACTGATGTTTCTCATGCGGATGTTTTTTCTCTCTCTTTTTCCCCCACCTTGCCTTCCTCTCTCTCTAAAGGCAATAAGCATATCCTCTGGTATGGATTTAAAAATAATAAAAATAAATCAAATAAAATAAATAATATTTTCTGTAACAATGTTATTTCTTTTTACTTATTTTTTAATTTATCATACACTAAACCATAACAGTGTTTGAGCCTGGTTTGTAAAAGTCATTGTTTATTTCCAAATGTAATTATTCCTTTAAGAAACTTATTGACAATTCCGGCTGCTACTGCTTCAGGGGAGCAATGTTTCTCCAAATTAAAATTAACAAAACCTCTCAAAAAACTACAGTGCCTCAAAGAAAGTTGTTTCGTTTG
Organism: Desmodus rotundus; assembly: GCF_022682495.2. Taxonomy (NCBI): domain Eukaryota; kingdom Metazoa; phylum Chordata; class Mammalia; order Chiroptera; family Phyllostomidae; genus Desmodus; species Desmodus rotundus. The sequence goes on from NC_071397.1 coordinate 67,886,032, forward strand.
ACAGTATTTTTGATAGAAAACAAATTATGTTGATATCTTTATAATAACATAATTACTAATTTTGCTAAAATGAAGGCAAGAAAAATAGGTTTTCTCATATTTTGCTACATTGTTACTCATCAAACATCCTCAGTCCATCAATTGAAGCCCTAAACACGTGCAATAATAATTCATTAATTCCAGTTGCTATTTATTCTTTCTACTTTAAATCAGATAATATATGATGTCCTTGTTGTTGTCATTAAACATATTTTCAAGGTAGGGAAATATATCCTATTCTATTTAAGTTTGTTGCTTTATTTTTAACTCTTAAATACTTACACGAAGAGTATTTGGGCTTCTATTTGTTCCCTCACTCCAGTCCCCAAAACGTTGAGAACAGGCAGTGCTAATGCCAAGGTTGGGTTTTCTGTCTTGCTGCAACTTTAGGCTGAGGAATTGCATCGGGGACCTCCCCAGGTTTCTTTCTCCCCAGACTGCTTCTCCTGCATCTCCTTCCCTACAATCCCACCCACACACCCACTTATCCCAGGCTCTGCAGCTCTTGAGCCCCCACCAGCCTGGCTACCTGAGCTCATGGAAGGAGGGTGGTAACATTCAACGATGGCTCCCGTGATGGGCAGGGCATGTCTTCAGGGCCAAGGGAAGCAGTATTTGGAGAAAGGGAGAAAAATGATTTAAAAAAATAGAAATGATATATACAACAAGGTACCAAAGGAATTAAGGAGAATGTAAGAAAGGTAATGAGGAAATGAGACAAGGGGTTAGTCACAGACAGAATGATAAGCATTTCCTCCTCTAAGAAAAAGGTAGATAGATACATACATACGTACATACCTACCTACCTATGTACATACATACATACATACGTACATAAGTAAATAGGTAGGTAGGTAGAATAATGAATAATTTTGAAAATTCTGAAATTCATTAAGGAAAATCATCTGTTTAGAGTAATAGTACAAATATTAATACATTCCACAAATACGTATTAAAAGCCTGCTCTGGCTTCAGTATTATGCTAGGTCCTGGGGTAATAAGCAAGCAAAAGGAGACATGCTCCCCTTTTCACGGAGTTTAAAAGCATGTGGAAAGCACAGAAACTGATCAAATATGTACACCAGTGAATACATTATTTCAACCTGAGTTGTGAAATAAAGTCATGTTTCCATGAAAAGAGGATTCGTCGATACTTTGAGGATGTGTGGAAAGGGTTGAAAAGGCAGTCTCAAGTGCAGCGTGGCACCACAGTTCCCCGACGCAGCAGGCAAACCAAAGGAGAGCACAGGGGAAGGCAGGCTCAGGGACGTATCAGAAGGCAGCTCACAACTCAGGCCTAGAAGAGACCCACTAGGTGAGCGGGAAGTAACCTGTTAGATAGTTTTCTTCTTGTATTAATTGTGGCTTACTTCTTGATCTTAAAAAAAGGAAATATTCAAAAACTAGAAACAACGCTAATGTTCTTCAACAGGTGAATGGAGAAGCAAACTGTGGTACACAAATACAATGGAATATTACTGTATCAGCCATAAAAAGGAACAAACTATTCACTCACTTTACAACTTGGATGATTCTCAAATGCACATTGCTAAGTGAAAGAAGCTGTACCAAGAGGGGCTACATAATGCATGATTCTGTTTATATGGCATTCTGGAAAAAGCAAAACTACAGAAAAGGGGCAAAAAAGATATCAGTGGTTGCCAGAGTCTGGGACTGAGAGGGTCAGGAGGTGACCACAAGAAACTGGAGGGGATTTTTTTTTGAGTGACACAACTGATCTGTATTTTGATGGTTGTCATATGCATTTGTCAAAATTGATGTAACTATACACTACAAAGGATAAACTTTTCTGTGTGCAAATTATACCTTAATAAAAAAAATTTTAATGTACCCAAAGAAATCCAGAAAGGAAGAAAATATAAAGAAATGTTGCAATGTTGCAATATGGTTAATGATTTTTCTCCAAATCTTCGTGTCTTCCATTTTTCACACCTCACTCACCACCTGTGAAACTCAGCTGAAGTCAAGAGTTAGTGTGCGTAGTTGATGCACTGCAGACTCTGGGTAAACCTCGGCAGTTAGACGAAAGGTACATGCAAGTCAGGTCGCTCCTGTGCAGCTCACTTATTTATTCCACGCCATTTAAATTCGGAAGTGCACTTTTGTCTCAAATTTAACCCAGACTAGAAAGGCATCTCCCTTGAAGCCTATCTTGTTGATGTAGAAGTGGAATGTGTTAAGCAAAATGTTTTGATAGTCCTTGTTATGAGACTGAAGGACATAAATGAGCAGTTACTATAAGCAGTAATCCAATCTTCTGGCAGTTGTAAAGGAGCCGAAGTTTACAATAAATATTTTATGGGAAATGTGTTCAGAATTGGTTGCCATGATAATCCATTGGAATAAATTGGTATGGTAACCCAATTTAATAACCGTGGGCTTCAACCATGCAATAGTTAAACAAAGAACACTTGTTCCCAAAGAAGATAATTATTCTCTGTGCTCCCTGACCTTCAGAGTAAAATGTATTTGATTACCTACACTAAAGTAGATTTCTTTCCTTTTCCAGCAGCTGAGAAACCTAAGATCTGAGGGGCGATTGTTATTTCCCCAAGCTGCTTTCCCAAAGAGCTTGCAAGTCCACCCATCTTCCCCAGCAAGGAAATCCCTGAGTTTTAACAAGCACACATTTTCTTTTAAATTGCTGGATATTTTCCCAAGACTACTGACTAACAGGAGATGGTGAATTAGTGTGTCCCTTTCTTCCCATATTAACTGTTATCAAACTTCATATGCAAACATGCATTTCCCCATAGCACAGATGTGTTACTTTCAGCCCACACACAGAAGAATATAGATAACACCAGCAAGAAAAGGATAAACAATGCTAGATCTGATCCATGGGTACATTTGGTCTGCTGCTGTATTTTACCAAACTCTGATCTTTTAAAGATAAAGAGATTTACATGTTCATTAACAGGTATATGCAACATCATTTTTAAAAAAGATTTTGTTTATTTATTTTTAGAGAGAGTGGAAGAGAGGGAGAAAGAGAGGGAAAGAAATATCGTTTGGTTGCCTTTTGTATGTGCCCCGAATGAGAACCAAACCTGCAACCCTAGCATGTGTCCTGACCAGGAATCGAACCAGTAACCCTTTGCCTTGTGGGTCAATGCCCAACAAACTAAGCCACACTGGTCAGGGCTACAATGTTTTTTTAAAACAACTCCAGGGATAGGTTCAGTTGCTTTGTGTTAACCTCTGCAAGCAAAATTTGCCACAGTGTTCCATCATAAACAAAATATTTTAGAAAATAAAAAAGAGGGATCATATTGGCCAATTTAAAAATTGACAAGACCATGTGCTAGCAAGAACGTTTAGGAACTGGAACCTTCTCATCCCCTATTGGTGTGAATATAAAAGGGTGCAATCAATAACATAAGTACATTTTGGCACTAATTAGTAGAGTTAAATATGCATAAACTCTATGACTAGCAATTTCATTCCAGGTACTTCTTCAGAGAAATTCGTCATTACCGGGAGACATATTCATAGCTGCATTTCTGCAATATCCAAAAAATTACAAACAATTCAAATGTCCATTAACAATAGAATAAGCTGTTTTTATTCTCTACAACAGACCACTATAAAGCGGTGTACACGGCAGAAAATAAATGTACTACAGCTGCACATGTCAACATGAATGAATGGCAAAAAAAAGAAATTTTAGAAAATAAAGCAGGTCACAGAAGGATATATGCAGTATGAATCAATTTACACAAAGTTCATCAGCACACATATTGTTTAAGAATGTCCATCCCAAATTATCAAACTAAGGGAAATAGATAAGGAAATGCTTAATTTAAAAAAAATCAGATACTTTTCTTACTCTGTTAAATCTCTGAATTTTATAAATCAGTTCTTCATTTCTGCAGTGTTCAGGTCCTAGGTTATGAATTGTACACTTATCCAATAAATGGGACTCTGACCCATATTTGGTTACAAAATAGAATAGTATATACTTCAGAATAAATCTAGGTTAAGTGGCCGTTAGTCTCTAACTTTCTGTAGTAAAGGTAATTTATACATTTAGTTTCTTATTGGTGGACTATAATGAGAGTAGACTCGTTATAAAATAAAAGGAAATAATGCAAAAAAAAGTTGTTATGATAACCGTGCTGCAATCTCATTAGTACCAAATCAAAGTTATTAGCACAATTCAATGTTTATCAAGATATAAACTATTAATAGATGCTTAAATCCCAGGCCCTGCTCAGTTGATACTGGAACATTACACAACAATTAAGATCTTAACTGAGCATTTATGGAGCGATTCCCCAGATAAAACCTAAATCTAAGTAAATCCTTCTCGTGACTCAGAGGAGGAAACTGTGCTAGCCAGCTATTAGAGAAGAGGCTGTGGAATCACTAAAACGCAAACATGAGTGCTGCCTTCACGCTCTGTGGTTCTGTGGCTCTGTGGCTCTGTGGTTCTGTGGCTCTGTGGCCTCAGAAGTGTTACTGAACTCCTAAACATCAACTCCCTAAAATGGAAAATTAAGATGATGAAAAGGTTGTTAGAAAAATTGAATAAAATATATGTAAAGTGCTAAGTATTTAAAAACATTATCCATTATTAACTATTAAAACATGCAATTATTAAAATATAAGTAACATCTAAATTAATCTGGTGCTCTGACAATTGAGAATGCCCAAGAAATTTGTTTTTAGTTATAAAAGCTTTTGTTAAGTAAGCTCATAGGCCTAAAGATTCCTTATGCAAAAATAAATAAATAAGTAAATAAATAAATGTATTGATTAACTAGAAAATTCAACTATTCCGTTTGCTTCCTAACTAATTTACACAAGCGGGTATAGCTCACAGTGGTAGGGTGTAAGTTTTCAGAAACTCCTAAGGACAGGTATCTTTTACCCATCTCTCAAAAGAAGTGCATTTCAAACAATTTTTAATAGTTAAGAGAAAAAAGTGCCTCGTCTTAAGGAAGGACTCAGAACTTGCCTTTATGTGTTTTATTGTAAAGTATTTCGAAGTAAATATAAAGATAAAAACATTACAAAACACTCTTATGCCCACTCCTAGCCCTATCAAATGTTTCTATATTTGACTCCGATTATTGTAAACCATAGAAGTCCCCGGGGTACCTCTCCTTATGCTCATCTCCCTCCCCTCCCAGCAGTATCTATTACCCTGAAATTTCCACTTATATTTCCCTTAAGTGTTTGTGTTCTTAGTCCCTATATATGTACACATAAACAGTACCCATGCAGCACTGTTCTACAGGTTTTCAACCTTTATATGAACAGTATCATCAAATTTTGGCAGCCACCTTCTATTTTTGACAGTGCTGTTGAGATTTAACCATGTTGACACGTGTAGTTAGTGTGTAATCCGTTCTGTCCCCTGTGGAGCATGTCACTGCATTAATGTATCACAATTGATTCCTTCTGCTTTTGTAAGTTTGTCTTTTGTTTTGTTTGGGAGTTTCGTTGTTGTTGTTGTTAGGCTTTGTCTTGTTTTTGCTATCACAGATAATGCTCCAGAGAAACTTCTTGTACATACTTCTTTGTGCTTACATGCATGAAATTCTTTGGAGTATATATCTACAAATGAAATTGCTGGACTGCAGCTCCTGTGATTCTTCAAGGTATTATATGTGTATGATATAATACAATTTGTTTTGAGTGGTATCTTTATGTCACATGACGAGTTCTGACTAAATACTAATAATGTCTTTTAGTCTAGGAGCATGTAGTCCCTTGCCCTCCCTGCTCACACTTCTCAGTTTGTTTCCACCTGCGCTCCAGTCCCCACAGGCACACACCTCAGTGCACACCCTGGTCTATTGTGCGTATTCCCGGGCTCTGTGCCACCGAGATAGCAGAGACGTGCGAATCCAGGCATGGAGTCAGCAGCCAGCCAGCCCAGTCCAGTCCTTGGTCACGAGGCTGTCTTTTCCCTCCTATCTAGCCAAGGTAAGAGCTTTAATGAAGGCACAGCCAGGTCAGCAGCCATTCTTTTAGCCTCCTAGGTAGGCTTAAGAGCCCCAGAATAAGCCCTGGTTTTAGGCAATGAGTTCAACTCAGAGCCCTTAGGCCCATCCCCCTGCAGGAGCCAGGAGCCTGATCTCCAGCCTCCCACCCAGAGCCCAGCAGGTCGTGGCATCAGCCCCGTTCATGGCTTGGAGGAGGTTTGTTTGGTTTGGTTTTTGGTTTTTAACCTTAAAACGTTTATCTTGTTTGGGGGTTTCAGTTATGTATTCTTATGATCTGTTTCCACATTTTCTTGATGATTTCAATGGTTTTGAAGGAAAAGTGATGAGTCAAAGGGTAAACATTGTTGTCTCTACAGGAAGAGATTCTCAAATATTCTTTAGGATAAACAAAGTAAAAAATTTCTTTTAAGCCAAGACTCCTAACATAATGTGTGTTATTGCTCATTTTCTTCCAGAACTCTGCTCTTGAAGCATTCACCTGAGCCGGGCAGTGGAATTCGCAGTACTAATTATGAAGCAGAGTGTTATGACTAATAACAGTAACTTTATTTTCTCAATTAAATGTTATGTATTAGTGCACACTGAGATGTGCAGGAATTATATAATGTAAACATGATAAAAGTGAAAATGGTCTAGTTTCAAAGCCCCAGCTTTACCAGATAAAAGAATGGTTATCTTCTGTTCTCAGTCTCACGAAATTTCAGGAAGGTTGAACTTTTATTTCCCAAGGAGCAGACACCAGATGTACCTACATGAACTCGGGCCCACAGAAAGCAAAGGTATTGGGCAGCTTTGTGGCCAAGCCTGCATACCAGAGATCTCAACGTCACTCACCCCATGCTTGAAAGACACAACTCCCTTTTGTATTTCCTTTCCCGGGAATTCTAAAGGATCTCTGGCTGATTCTGTCTGAACTTTAAGATTAGGTCCCTCCTCAGTGAGAATTTGAACACAAAATTATTCATTTTCAGGTGAACTTTATAATGTGCTATCCTTCAAGAAGGACCGTCAGTTGGAAATAATATAGGGAATGTGTATATACATTATGTATACACTATTTTCAAATCAAACATGAGTTTGTTCAGATTTCAGAGTTTGGAGCCATAAACATCCTCAGACTGAGATCATCCAGGCCAGTGTCTTCTTACATAGATGACAGTTTAAGGGGTGACATCATTTCACACCCCAAGTCCCAACCCTGAGTCTTGCTATCCAGTCCATCACTTCTTCCATGCTACTCTTCAGCATCCTCCATTCTTAAGAAAGTAACTGAGTAATGTCATCGGGCTGAGGCTGTATTGCTTCCACAGAGGAAGCAGGCAATGTCCCATGAAATGCGGCCAGTGGGCTGAGATCCCAAAGTATGTGACCTTTGGAGCCACAGGCACCCAGGGATTAAGTCTGCCACCACACCTCGAGTGCTTCAAAGGTGGCAATCAGCAGCATCCCCTTCCACCTTCCCTTCCCATTCTAAAAGGTAGGAGTTCTCTCCAACTACTTGCCTTATATAACTATTGGACAACATGTGTTTTGAAATGTCTTTTTCTTTTTACACCTATCATTTGGGATTTTCTTTCTACTGAAATAACTCTCTGTAGTTTACAGATCTACTACTCAAGGTGAAAAATATCCTTTGTTTCTTTTTAACTTGTTTGTATTATTGCCTTAATTTAACGTTATTCTAAATGCAGAAATAGAACCTATTTTTCTCACAATAGCTGCCTGGTAATGGTGTTATTATGCTGCATCACTGAAAAGTTTACCCAAAAGAATAAAGCACAGTGAGTGCCTCGTGATAGCTAACCCCCCATATACCCGGGAACAAAGCTCTATACATTGATGCAGGTTAAGGCTTCAAATTTATTTTGCAACTGAATTCCCAGAGAGAAAAAGAAAGTTAAGGGGTGAAAATATGTGTTTGTTTTTGAGCCATTTCAGAATCATCCTCTTCTTAAAATATTTACAAACATCACGACTAAGGTCATGACCATATTTTGAACACATGTTTGGAGAAAGAGCTGTGCTGAGGAGTGTGAGCATTAATTTAGTAATATGAAAAGAAGTTTCCTTGGTGAAAGCCACTTTGAGGCCTGAACTTTTCAGTGTGATGCCCTACATGGCCCTACTTAGCTAGTTTTCATTCCAAATTATCTGGAGAACTACCAAATGTCCACGTGGACTCACTGTGTGGCCACATTGTACATGAGGCATATGAAATGATATGCTATTTTTTAAATTCTTCACTTTAAAATCTTTAAACTTTAATTTTTTTCAAAAAATGTCACAGGTTGGGATATTTTACAAATTGATTGATTCATACATCTCATTTATAAAAGCAGCCTATGAAGTTTAAATTTCATAGTTAACAACGGGACTTTCACCTTTAACTATGATGCACAATATTCATAGTGTAAAGTTAAGGACAAAAAGAAAAGGTGTGTTCTGCTTTGGGGTCTTCTAGGCTAAGTGTCCTGTTGCACCATCAGACCTCAGACAACATGATTTTACTTAGGGCATAGTTAATCCTAAATTATTTATGGCATCATAAAATTTGCTTAAAAATCAGCCACAATTACCGAAGAAATTAAAGGCAGAATGGCAGTCGAACAGCCAGTGCTAAAAGTTCCTCCACACATGCCCAGGGAAACTCCTCCTTATGAGAGAGTTTCTGAGAAGCTGTTTCAAGACCCCAGGTAACATGCGACAGGATGTCACTCTCAGATGGATGCCTTCACCTTCTGTTATTGCTGGGGCCTCCCTTTAATCCCTTCAGCACCCTGCTGAAATGACCTTTACAAACAGAAGTTTGGGAGTGGACGAACAGCAATACTGTCAAATGTCTAAGTCAACAGTCGGAATCCTTCAGTCTGCTTCCACCTTGTGAATCCGCGGATGCTCCCATGTCTCTGTGTCCTCCAAAAGGAGTTCCACAGGTATGCTGGTTTCTAGGCTGTCATCACCGCTTTGTGTCTTTTTAAATAAATTTTTTCATTGTTGTCACAGGTTTAAGGCAAATAAAGAGAGTTTTCTAGCCAAGGAGAGATGAAAAATGACTTTCCATTAATAAATTATTGATACATGCCCTCTGACTTAACTCTTTGTGTTCAAGTAAGTATCAGAGAATATAAATTCCCTTCTAACTTTTCCTATCTTGTAAAAATCTATCAAACCAAAATATTTTACACACATCTATCCCAAATCTCCATTTTTAGCATTCATTATCATTTTTAAAGTTTTGGGTTATATAAATTGTATTTGCACAATAATATCTTTATACTATGCATAGAGGTGTTAAAAAGAACTCATTTCTGAAAGATAAATATAATAGTAAATATATTTCCAGTGTTAGAACTGGACATTAATGTCGGCATGGATTCAAAAGGAAATTAAATTGAGAAAGTTGTGATTATTTCACCCAAGCTGAAGTTGACTCGTACATGACATGAAAATAGTCTTTAAAATATAGAGGAAAAGTTTAACATTCTTGTAAAATTCAAATATATGTCAATAATTACAAAGTAGTTTCATCTATTCATTACGTCAGACCAGAGATGATTTTTACTTGAAAACATTGGTAAGAACTACTCTAAGTTTGTAATTTTCATTAAGTCAAACTGGAATTCCTCCACTTAGCTTTTTAGTGAGGTTTTAGAGTACAGGAATTTCTTTTTTTTCAATTTCTTTATTATAAAATCACCATTCAGACTTTCCATTAACTAGTAGAGTATCATTGCTGAGGAGCACTCTATGCCTGAAAAAGCTGGATTTTGCAGACATGCTTTCAACCAATACTATTATAATTTCAATCCACAAAATCTTGTCAGCTACTCTCCAAATTCCAATAGGCAAAGATGGGAGTTAAGGGAGTAAAAGTTTATAAGATTATCACTGTGTTCATCCCATTTGGTCGGCAGAATAAATCAGCATAAGGTGCCAACACTCAATACTCTAAATAAACTGTGGGCAAGGGTGGGCCTGGGCTGGCTGCAGGTCAGTTTTCCAAATTAGTTCTGTTCATTCATCTTCCCTTTAAAGCTGCTTCTTTGCAGTTTTCAGAATAAGATGCCAAAATAGACAGAAAAATTCAGAAGGCAATGAAGTCTGTTAGTTTAGAAAAAAATCTGAGGCAATCCTTTTGAAGAGAAAGAATTTCATAGTGATGCTATCTTGAAACATGTATTCATTCAAATGTAATTTAACTTCATTTATTAACTTTGAGAAAAAGGTAACTTATCTTCACAGTTGTAGATATTCTTAGAATTGCACACTAGAGCTAGGGTACTAAAAGGAAATTTTGGTGGAATTAATGTAATATTCATATGGCAAACTCCCTATGGGCAGCTCTATGAATTGCTATAAAGGTATAATAAAGTGGAATTCATTTCTAAGAGAAGTTTTGATATTGTCTCTGCCCAATTAGGAAGTTAAAAGGAAATTCGATTAGATGCAATTGATAATAGTTCATCTTTCTGGGGGTGCTGATACACTTGCCCACTACCCAAGTTCCAAACATTTACCTGTTTGGTTGACAGTCTCTTCTCTTAAAATAACTAGGTGAGAGGAAGAGAGAAACTCCCCCCTCCCCCCCCAGGTATTTCCTTCATCCCAAGGGTCTGAATCAAAGCTGACTTTTGTGAAGTGTTGATGTCCTGATGTTTGAATGGCTGGAGGAGGTTCAAATTTAGTTGTGTTTTATTTTCCACTTCAGCACAGAAAGAGGGGGTCTCAGAAGACTGAGTACCACCTTTCTGTAAGTGACAGAGTTCCAGGTCTACAGAAAAGGCTGAATACGCTCCAACGTTTGGGCGCATTTTAAAACTGTGGACTTTTTCTTCCCTCACTTTGGGTTTGGGGAGAGGGTACGATTTTTCTGCCGATATTCAAGATTGATGTTCACTGGCCCAATTTCCTTTTTCTTTTAACTCCCGTGCAGACAATAAATACCCTTATCGTGCTTTAGCGAAGTTTTGAAAAACTGTTCCAGGTAAGAGGAGATTGAGAAATGTGAGCAGAAAGCAGCCTTAGGCAACTGAAATGACATTCTCTTCATTTTCTTCGTTCAAAATGTGGGAAATCGCTGTTTCTATAACCCTTTTCAAAAGTAATTAACATTTTGCTGGGCCGTGTGGGATTCGGAGAGGTTGTCGTTGTCTCCCGAATTTGTGGGAAAATCAGAGTGCTTCTAGTTCCATGGCCAAAGTAAAATATAAATGTCAAAGTGAGCGGGCACAGGGGACCGGAGGTGACTACTGGAAGGTGAGCTAGACGTGCGACCCAGTTCTCGCTTCCTGCCACTTTCTCCGCCCAGTCCTGCGGGTCACCTGCCAAGTTGCGGAGCCTGGGCTGCGCTGCAAGGAGCGCGCACCTGCGACCGATGCTCCGCCTGGAGATGCCCCAACAGGAGGGGTCGAAGTGGAACCTGTGTGTCCAGGGGTGGACAGCGGGACCTGCGCAAAAGGGGGTAGTGTGGCCGGCGACGGCCGCACCTACTGGCCCCGATCTGTCCTGGGCGCGGCGGCGGCGGGGACACCTCGGGTCCTGCGGCATCCTGAGACCTGACCCAGACCTGCGCCGAGCGGCTCCGTGGCCTGGGGTGGACCGCGTTGGCGAGCGAGACTGGGACCCACACGCCCTCTCTCCCGCGTTCATTGGAGGGAGGTATACTGTGGCTTTTCAGGTGACGGTTCTCTCTTTTGCCCCCAGAGGAAAGACAGATACCTGGTTGCTGACCTCCGAAGTTCCTGGGCGGTGGGGTTGCGACAGGAATGAGAGAGCCGATCTGCTTCACCTGCGTTCTTAGTGGGTCCGAGGCTGCGGAAGCCAGCAGAGCTCAGCCCCGCCTCTAAAATAAGAGGCTCGGTAAAGCCGGACTAAGGGGTGTCTTTTATTTTTATTTTAATTTTCTTTCGAATAGATACATCATGGTTAACTAAAGAAACTCTCCAATCGCTCAGGCGGGCTCGTCATTTATAAACCGAATTGGAGACGTGGAGCCATCACCCCATTTGTAAGTCTGGCTAAACGAAAAATTCCACCCCAAAACGATTTGCTTAAAATAGTCACGTTTTAGAGATAAATGGATCTACAAGTGTGCATTTGTTTGCAGTTTCATAGCCTGAGAATCGACGTCAGATTTTTTAAACTGGGGAATAAGTAGAGTTCGCTGTCGTCAGTAATCCTCTCCCCTGGGTCTGAGCCCCAACGCTTCCAACCTCTGCCCTCCCGCCACCCCGGCTCCCCGCCCCCGCCCGCCTCCGCCCAATTCTGGCCCAGCACCGTCCCCCAAACACGCTTCCGTCACCTGACCGGTCATACAGGAGCCCCTTTCAACTCATTCCTAAACTCGTAAAACGGAGGACTCCGTTGCGACACCCCCACCCCGCGCGAGGGGCTGGGGTAGCGGTGCTCGGGGCGGAGGGAAAGCATCCAGCGTCGCAGGAAACAGGTGGGAGCCAGGAATGCTCTCCGGGCAGGAAAGAGAGTGGCCGCTCTTGTCTCACGATCGTGCATCCTTCTTCAACTCTCTAAAATGAAACAGAAAACCGCAGCTGTTGTATAAAAGGGCTGAAGAGGCAGCGAAAGACCTGTCTGACCTCCTTGCAGTTACTAGGATGACACTTCGAACAGCTGACCAGCGCTTGTTTCAAAGTTACGGAAACTTTACGGACGCCGCTGGAGCAGACGCGGGTCGGGTCGGGGGCTGGGTAGGGCCTCCGGGACTCCTCGAAAGCAGCTCGCACCGGGAGGAGCCAGAGGCGGGGCGTGAGCTACGCGGATCGAGTAGATTCCAGTGGTAGCAAACAGAACCGGGCGAGATCTCCCCCCGAGGGGCAGAAGGGACCCGCCCCCGAGAGGGGAGTTGCGGTGTGCACACCCGCGGCAGACGGATCCGCTCCGAGCAGGCAAAAGGAGGTGGGGCAGGGCTGCCGTTCCGGGCTCTAGTCACTGCGGTTTCCCGCGCAGGGAGCTCCTCCGTGCCTTGGAGGATTTCCTGAGCTCCTTAGACATCCTGTCTGCGAAGACCGGGATCTCCTAAGGGATTCCCGGGGATAGCCCGGTCCCTCCTGGCTCGTCACCCAGGAGCGGAGAGCAGAGACTCTGCCCTACTGCGCCATCCGCGGGTGCGCACAGCCCTCTCCAGGGGGAGGCCGGAGCTGTCCTGCAGGGCCTTTCCCCACCAAACATCAACTTTCTTTCTCTTTCAAATGTAAAAATTCTTGTTTCCTTCTCCCCCTTCTCTCAGTCCCTAGTTCTCCTGCTTTAGCCTGGGGGTATCCCTACATCTCAAGGTGCGAAGCCTCAAGGCTCAATCCCGGGGTCGCGCAGTTCGCTGGACACTCGACCACCGGGGAGCCCGGGGAAACACACCTGCATCTCTGCGGTCCCTGTCCTTCGCTCTCTATTGCACCCCGTCCCCGCCCCCCACCTTCCCCTCCCGTCCCCTCCCCTCTGCTGCCTCGGAGTGGCGTCAGCACGCCCGCCCCGCGTGGGGTTTAAATGCCCACTAGCCGGAGCCTGGCGCTTCTGTCCCGGAGCGCGGTCAGGGCTGGAACTGCAGGGTGGAAGTGGAGCGTGCGAGCGGGATCCCCGGCCGCGGAGCGCGCTGCCCCTCGCTCTGTCGCCGATGCCGCAGGAGCTGGGGTCCAAGCACCGCCCATGCAGCATCCCTGCGCTCCGCCGACCTAGAGTTTATGATAAAACTCTAAACCGTCTCCGCTGAGGGGAGCCATGAGCTGTCTGGATGTTATGTACCAAGTCTATGGTCCTCACCAGCCTTATTTCGCAGCCGCCTACACTCCCTATCACCAGGTACGTGCCTTCTCCAGGCTGGGACCCCGGAGACGGGTGGCGCGCCCGGGCTTCTCCGAGCATTGCATGTTCCCCGAGGTCCAGGGCGCCTCCGCTCCGTCCCCGGAGTCCGACCAGAGGCGGGCGCCGCCAGGATGCCGGGCTTGCCCGCGCTGCCACCCTGTAGATTGGGCTAACCACTTTAGTTTGCTCTCTCGGAAAGCTACTAAGCCTTGCTAATGCGTGTCCGGGTTTTGCTGGGAATAATGAGAGGAGGATAGCACCTGTTGGATTGTTTTCTTAGTGTCTGTCGGACTCCAGATCTGTCCGAGCAGGAGCTCAGTGAGGGTGCACGGAGAAGGGAGCAAAGCTCGTGAGTGGAAAACCAAACTCTGGTCCCAACAAAAGCAACGGCCTCTTGCAGTTTGAGATGCAAAGACCCGCATTCGCATCCCTGCAAACTTATCTATGGCAAAATTGTTTTCTGTTTCAATTCTCAGGCGATCAGGCCAATTAATATCAGAACCAGAGAATCCGTTACAAATGGAATCGCAGGAAGTGCATTGGTTTTTTAATTTCTGTTCTGCACAGTTTGGGGGAGTATTATTGACTGGGGTACAATTGACTGGGCAGAGGCAAGCTTCAAAGCTAACACTTACCTTTCAGGAGATGGAGTAGCTGAATAGCGCTGCCCTGCATCAACGAAACCACTTTCAATGAGACCACTTAACCCCGGTTCTGCAAACTCGGGTTTCGTTGAATTATTCCTATTTTTCTTTTCTCTGGGCTCTTCTGGTGAACAGTTCTTTCTGTTTCCACAGCTAATGTAGTGAAAACTGAGGACAATAGTCCAGGAAAAGTGTGAAGTTTCTTCGGGGTTGTAGGAGGCTGGACCAGGATGGAAAGTAAGGGCCTGCTTTGGGGAAATTGAAAGACACTCCAACTTCCGAGTCAATGCTTTCAACAATTTTGCCTGCAAATTCAAAATATCTATTCGGTCCCTCCCCTTCCTCTTTTCACTTTCCAGCCAGGATTTTGTTTAGTGTTGATGTTAATTTTAGGAATCGCCAGTGTCCCTCATTGTAAGCCAAGTGGGAAGAGGGCAGAAGCAGTAAAATTGCTAAATAACTCCTTTGGCTTCAGTGTCTGAGATGAACTTCTCAGGCTGGGACAACTGGGAAGAGGAGAGAGGTGGGTTTACTTTCTGTCAGTTTGGTCCTTTCTCCTCCCTGGTCCTGGACCCAATCTATTGCATTAAGATCTCTGTTCATTTTTGTATGGTCAGACCATCTCTGCCATAATGCTTTATTTTAACACTACATTCAATCCTTTGCTCATTTCTAAGAAAATGTTTTCAGCGACTGCACTGGGCTTTTTAAAATCACTATCAGAAAGTCACCATTTACTGAGCCTCGGGGCCAAGATCTTCTGCTGCTCCTTTTTGTTACTTGTGTCCTCGATGTGCACAGAAACGGTGAGGGTGGAAATTCTCATAACCCATTGGTTTTTCTTTACTCAAAGATGATCTCTTTGAAAACTGAGACAGACTCTTAAATGGACAGTGTATGGGCAACCAAACAAACTCCACTTGCCTTGATTAAAATGATCCATGTCAGGATGTCACTCACCTTTTTATCCCACACAATTCTTTCCTAAGTGGAACTATTTCAAGCCTTCCACGACACTGCTTAGTTTACAGCCTGGTTGTGTGGAGTGGATTTCTATGTTTTCATGTTCCATCGTGAGGATGTGTGACCCTGCATCTTGTGCTTCTGCCATGGATTACCAGGCAGGGAACAGTCGGGCCCTAATTGGACTCGGGTGCCTTTTACCCATGGAGGTTGATTTTTAAAAATACATACAGGAGTAGACAAAGTTGCTTTATAGTTATGAGTATGAGAAACGCAGAGTTTATTCTTGTATCATGACTTATTATTATTTTTTTTGTTTCTTTTCCTTTTTTATATTATTGTCTTATGTATTTGTATTATGTAAATCTACTTTTGCCCATCCCTGTATACCTGCCCAGCTCTGGGTCTGCAGTGAAACTCAGCCCATAACCTGGTTGCTTAAGCGTCTTCTGTGACCTTCACCCTGACACCTTCCAAGAGATTTGCCTGTGGCCTGGCAGCAATTCAAGGGTGACAGAGACACCAGGAAGGGCAATCTTCCTCTAAGTGACCACCCTTGCTCAGTGGCAGGTTATGCAGTCCCAATAAGAAGTATTGGGCTTAGACACCAATGTCAGTTTTCTCCTGGATACCTTAGGGGTCAGATGAGGAAGTGTAGTCTGAACCCAATTTGCCATTTCTTTTGCAATTGACTACTGTATTATTTCTCTCTTTGCGCAGAAACTAGCTTATTACTCCAAGATGCAGGAAGCCCAAGAATGCAACGCCAGCCCCAGTAACAGCAGCGGCAGCGGCAGCTCCTCTTTTTCCAGCCAAACTCCGGCCAGTATAAAGGAGGAAGAAGGCAGTCCGGAGAAAGAGCGCCCACCAGAGGCGGAGTACATCAACTCCCGCTGCGTCCTCTTTACCTATTTCCAGGGGGACATCAGCTCCGTGGTGGATGAGCACTTCAGCAGGGCCCTTAGCCAGCCTAGCAGCTATTCCCCAAGCTGTACAAGCAGCAAAGCACCGAGGAGCTCCGGGCCCTGGAGGGGTGAGTATGGAGCTCCACGGGCAAGGGCCGATAGAGATTCCTCTCAGCCTGGGGTCCACCTAAAGGGGCTCAAGGAGATGCAGCTAAAAGAATACTTACTAGGTGTCAGAGAGGAAGTGAGGAGGGGTATTTGGGAATGGCATAAGGAGCATAAGGAAATCAAAGGCGTAATAGGCACAGGGTTAAGCTCTCACCTTGAAAAGGTAGAGAACAGCAGAGCAGGGATCTAGAAAAAAACACGAGCCCTGGAATGGAGAGGCCTAGGTTGGCCTGTGAGCTCCACAGCTTCCAACAATATGACCTTGGGCAAGTCTCTTAACCTCTTTGAGGTCACTCTATTTACTCCTCTCTAAAATTAGAATAATACTTGCCCTCTTAACTCTCCCTGGAGATGGTGGTTAGACAAACAGAAAAATGTATGTAAATGCCCTGTAGAAATGTGAGGTTTCCAACACTCTCCCAGGCCAGGGTGGAGAGGAGGGTCTTCACCTACAAGAACTTACAAGGCTCTTACCCGGTTTCTGCAAATTTGCCCAAAAGAAAAAGTCCTAGGTCCCACTGCAAGCACAACCTGGTGAAGAATGTCTCTTAAGACCCACCCTGTGCCTTTTGTCAGGTTTCAATTACTTGGGGAATCCTGAAAATGTCTTTCAAAAAGCAAGTAAAGTAACAAAGAAATAAGAATATGGGTACAGCCAAAACATCCCCTAGGGTTTTTCCCCAAACACACCCCTCTCTATTGTTTTGCCCTTCCCAGAAAGCACTGCTTTATCTGGTCTGGGACAATGATTTCTTGGACAAGACAACTAAATTTCCCTTCTATTCTGAAATCTCAACCTCCCTTTATTACCAAGACAAGGAGAGGGTTAACTATTTGGTAAACTTTCTAAGCTTAGTTTTTGGTGTGTACCAAGCTGAAAAATAATGACTTCATTGGAAAGAAAGAAAGACAGACAGACAGACAGACAAATATTACATTTTGGGGGAAATGGCAACACTTACCCTTCCTTTTTTTTTTTTCATGAGTTTCACAGTTTGTAAAAGCTTTGCCTAGACAAACTCCCCCCCCACCCCAAAAAAAGAAATTAAATGCAGGACATTCTTTTTATTCTCCAGTTGCCTAAATATTTTAATAGGAAGATTGTTCATTGCTTAGAAGCCATTTTTAAAGTAATTTTAAAATGTACAGATGCATTTCCCATAGGTGCTCAATAGAGACCCCTTAAATTAAATGTATTTCTTGCTCTCCCTCCTTACTAAAGGCAACACATTTGATCTAAATGCTGTTCTCTTCCAGATGCTTCCAGACTCTAGGGGTCAACAGTGATACCGGTGGTGGTGGTGGTGGTGGTGGTGGTGGTGGTGGTGATGTTATTATTAGTGTGGCATCCATACTTTGATGCAGAAAGTTCATGTCCCTTTGTGCAGAGATTACCGCTACCCTTTTAGTGTGTCTAGTTTCACTATTTTGCTGAAGTTCTTGAAAAAAATATTTGAAAGAAGGTTTCTAGAAAGGAGGCTAATAATAGCAAGACTTCGAAATATGTTGATGGACTTCTAGTCTATCAGAGACACATTTTGTAGAGCAAGGGAGGCTGAAACGCGAGAGGGGTTAGTGAGAACGCTAGGCGGTCTACCAAGAGTGGGAAGTGGTATCTTTAGCTTGAGAGGCTGCGGATTGCAAAGGCGAGGCCTTGTCTCTCCTGTGGCCTTGGTGGTAGCTCAGGTGGACTCAGGTGAAACTCCCTGTGTCTCAAAACTGGGGCTTGGGGAGGAGGTGTCTCCGCTCTGCGTCTCCCCGCCATTTCCTGGGTTTGCGCACTGGACACTTCTGCAAAATCCGAGGAAGCGGACCTCCACTCTAAAGGATTCCTGCATTTTGCGGTGCCCTTACCTTGAATTCACAGGCCTTAGCCCCCTTAGAAAGGCACCTTCTCAAAGATGGGGCTGCCAATTCGCCCCCAGCCTCTGCTTTTTCCGCCCTTGGACGGGCCTGCGCTTTCAGCTCTCCCGAAGTGGCCTTACAGGGTCCGCACTCGCTTTTCTTGGAGGTGACAAGCTCCTCTTTTCCTTTCCTCCCCTCCGGCTCTTCGACCTGCAGATGGCTCCTTCCCGATGAGCCAACGCAGCTTCCCTGCCTCCTTCTGGAATAGCGCGTACCAGGCGCCTGTGCCCCCGCCGCTGGGCAGCCCTTTGGCCGCCGCGCACTCGGAGCTGCCCTTCGCCGCCGCCGACCCCTACTCGCCCGCAGCTCTGCACGGCCACCTGCACCAGAGCGCCCCGGAACCCTGGCACCACGCGCACCCACACCACGCGCACCCGCACCCGCACCAGGCGCACCCGCATCCGCA
The DNA here is from genome assembly GCF_022682495.2 of Desmodus rotundus. Taxonomy (NCBI): domain Eukaryota; kingdom Metazoa; phylum Chordata; class Mammalia; order Chiroptera; family Phyllostomidae; genus Desmodus; species Desmodus rotundus. The sequence continues at coordinate 67,904,849 of NC_071397.1, forward strand.
CCATCCCTACGCGCTGGGCGGCGCCCTCGGCGCCCAGGCCACAGCCTACCCGCGGCCCGCGGCAGTGCACGAGGTCTACGCGCCGCATTTCGATCCGCGCTACGGCCCGCTGTTGATGCCCTCTGCCTCTGGGCGACCAGCCCGCCTCGCGCTCGCCCCGGCACCCGCGCCAGGCAGCCCCCCCTGCGAGCTCTCGGCCAAGGGCGAGGCAGCCGGCACCGCGTGGGCCGCTCCCGGTGGACCCTTCGCTAGCCCCGCTGGAGACGTGTCCCAGGGTCTGGGCCTCAGCGTGGACTCAGGTAAGCCGGAAAGCGAGCTTGGCCGACCCAGGTCCCTCTTGCCCTGTGCTCCACCCTGGGCTGAGCCCTGGACCCACTTTAGTTCTCTTTGGAGACCCCAGTGACACTGTGGCCTGAAGGTCTGAATGGAGGGGTTGTGTTTCAGGAGACAGATGACCTGGGCCATGCACGGGTAGGAGCAGAATGAGAACGTAGGACCCTGCCCTACCGTAGTGCGTAAATATTACAGGGGATTTTTTTTTTTTTAATAAAATTTGTTGGAAAGGTTCTAGCTCCACGCTGTTCAATTCTGTAGCCACTGGCTACATGTATCTGTTGAGCACTTAAATTGTGTCTAGGCCGAACTGGGATGTGCTTTAAGTGTATGATACACATTGGATTTCAAAACTTTGTGCAAAAAAGGAAAGTAAAATTTACTTCATATGTTTATATTGAGTCCATGTTGAATTATTTTAAACACATTGCATATTGACTATATTAGTTTAAGTAAAATACATCACCAAGTTTTACTTGTTTCTTTTGCTTCTTTTCAACGTGGTAGAAAATTTAGAATTATGCCTGTGGCTCCCATGTGTTTCTATTGGACAGTGCTGGTCTAGAGTTCCTGCAGAGAGCGCAGTTTAAAATCCTCCGCAGCGTCTGTGTGTTGGGGGGCAGGGGGGTCTTGTCACCTAGTGACAGTTATAAGGAAGGAAAAATATGACTCTGATAGCAACATAATTGCCATATTACACAGACCTCTTAAAAGTATAAAACTTAACAAGAATGTGATTTAAAGGATAATATTAAGCCTCTGTTTTAAAGAGTTGAATTTGAAAGGTACATTCAAACAAGGGTTTACATTTTCTTTCTTTAGTTTTAGGACAAATGAAAAAGAAAGTTATAAATACAATCATTGGCTTGTAGTTTTGCCCACTCCCCCTTCCTTCAGGTGAAGATTTAACATTCTGTTGGCTTTGCTTTTACTTTCATTCATGCCCTTTAGATGAATTATGTGTGTGACTTTCACAATAAAACAGTGGTGTTTGTCTTTCTTTCTCTTTCCTTAAATACCTTGTCCCTCCCCTCCCCCACTCCCTTCTCTCCCTTCTCTTTCTCTTCTCCCTCTCTCTCTCTTATTTTCTCTCTGCTTTTCAGGTTTGCAGCCTCAGGACAAAAGCAAGGATCTGTACTGGTTTTAGACAGCCCACCTTCTTCCCTGTAGGTCTCTGCCTAGCACCCTTGCTGACACTCAGCTGAATGGAGTGGGTTTGTAATGGCTTCTGATCTTGGTTTGCAGCTCGTCGTTATTCCCTCTGTGGTGCATCCCTCCTGAGCTGACCTGCTGACCCAGGGTTCCCCTTCCCTTTCCCTTCTGACCAGCCAGAAGGCTCAGCATCTGTGCCTCTCACTGCAAGGATGAGGACATGGGGAAAGGCAGAGACTTCGAACTTCTCCGTGTGCTGGAAAAACCAAAACACACGTCTCAGAAATCTCATCTAACTATTATTCCTTCTGCCAAAGGAGCAGCTCTGAAGACTCTCAATTGTGTTTAATGACTTTTGGGCAAATCACTGGAAATACCTGTGGTGAGATCACTTAGGTGATATGATATCATACGTTTTCTTGGAAGGAGGGAAAGGAAAAAAAAAAAACAGGACTTCTGGTGTGAATATTTTTATGCTGATGTGAATCATTTCATTAAGTAGTGTGATCATAGCACTACTGATGTCAATATCCTCAGATTTCAAATGAACTTGTATTTGCATTGAAGACTGTGGTAGAGAAGTAAAAAGAAGCCAATCCTTCTTCCTCACCTCGGCAGCCTCCAGCTCCCTTCCTGCCCACTCCCTCCCTGCAACCCAGACTCCAGGCACAAAGACACATTTCTTCCTTGGGATTGTGAACGTGGAAGCCTCAGCCTGAATGTGAGTGGCAAGTGGCTCATCTGGAGCCACCTGCCCAAGTCTTACTGAAATGCAGCTGTTGTAGGACAACTGTTTAAAACTCCAGAAATACATCGACCAAGGTGGCACTTCCCAGTGTTTGGCACAGCGATTGCAATTGCACTGGCTATGTTTTATATGTGTGTGTATGTATATCATTTTTTACAAGGAACATTTTACAATGAAAGAAGAAACCCTTCTCTGCCTTCTCTTCCACAAATTCTGTCCCTCGCTCTTTCCTCCCCTGGATGAAAGAAGGCAAGAGACCCCAACTGTCTCCATGAAGAAGTAGGAATCACCACAAGGGAAAGGAATGTTCCATGGACTCTCTGATACCTCAAATATTTTTCTCAGTCTCTGTGCTCATGACTGGGACACGTTAGTGTTGGGACAGGGGGAGGGGTCTGTGCGTGGGCAAAGCTAAAGGTGATGAGGAAGAAGAAATAAACATTAAAGATGTCTGTTTACTACAAGGTCGCTGTGTTGTTTCGTAAAAGGAAAGTAAATGTCTTAGTTTTTCTCTAGGAGAATAAAATAATTTATAGTAGTATGATCTGATGTCAGAAAGTAATATTACTTTATGCTGTGTGTGTATGTATATATATAATGTATATTATATATATATGACTTTTCATTTTTCCAATGTATTTGCTACACTGTGAAACCTGTTAACTCCGCTACTCTCACATCGAGCCTGGAGATGAGAAGTCAGGCATCTTTCTTCTATTTTACAAATGAGAAAATCAACTGTGGCCCGCAGCAGCCCAGGGCTTACCTTTTAGCCTTCATGGAGTCAGAAACAGAGATGGTAGAGAAAGCACTATTCCATACACCATTCATTCTGATACCCATCTACTCTTTTTTGGAAAAGAATTACCATTACTTCTAAATTCTAGACTCTCAAGACAGCAAAGTCATTGGTTTAAAAGTGTCTTCAAAATATTGGTTATTTTTATATTTTAATAACTAGGCTAAGAAACCAAAGCTACCACAGGGCAAAAAAATTATTACACAATTAAGTTTTCTCATGATGTCAAAATTACTTGTGTATTTCTGAAAGAAATATTTTGTGTTATGCCCAAGTTGCCCTTGTAGATTGTTAAAGCATAAAAATATTAGTTCAAATCTTGAGCTTCATTGTAACATAAGAGGCAAATGTAATTTATCTTCACTAATAGTGTCAAGAGTTGGGGGCAGTTAAGGAACTTCACTCAGAGCATGGCTTAACAAAGTTGCCCTCCCCCTCTTCCGATCATGTTGGTGAGCTGGGAAGGATATCATGATCATTACAAGGGCCCATTACTGTTTTTGCTCAGGTGGAAGGCACTACATGCTTGTGCTGCACTAGATGTGATAACAATAGTAATAGCTAATGTTAACTGTTTTTCATATACCAGGCATAGTCTGAGGGCTTTACATACAGGTTGACTCATTGAAGTCTCACAACAATTCCATGTGATATTTATTATTATGAGGCTCACAGAGCAGAAATAATATGCCCAGTCACCTAGCCTGTCAGTGGCAGAGCCCAGGTGCCAACCCAGGCAGCCAGGTGCTGAGACTGCACCATGATCTGCTGCTGTGACTGCCTGTCCACTTCTGATTAAGTTTGGGCTTAATTCCTCCTCCCCAATAGATGATGAAGGAAGAGAAGAGTCAGGGCAGCAAAGACTGGCCCACCGTAGAAATCACAGAGCCTCAGGTCTCCAAGGAGCCATCATAGGACATTATCCAGGCCCTTCGTCAGATGCCATTACCTACAGACCAGTCAGTCAGGCGCTGATGTCCATTCTCTCCAAGAGGAAGTTATAACTGCTTCTCTTAATTCATTGCAGTATTTAATTAGCCTTCACTGCTCTGAAGTTCTTCACACCCAACTGAACCAAGACATGTAAGAGCTGGCCAGAGGTTTGCACATTGAAGCAATAGCTAAAATTAACTTTGGACTTCTCTGTGGATTTTTTAAATCCATGTTCCGTTGGCATGGATCGCTGTAATATACAAGCGTGAATAAAATTCATTAAGTTCCAGTTCGCTTTTCAGAAGATGCCATTGAGTATGCAGTGGAAACAGAAAGCACAGCAGTGCCTTCTCCGCTAGATACCTTCTCCAAGTAGTGCTCACTGAAAGGGGCTCTCTACCCACGCTCCATCTTCAGTAGCGCTCACAAGCTCTCTGATCAGAACCCACTGGGGGCATTTTCCCAGCCACAGGTAGTGATTACTGAAACCTCTCTCCTGAGCTGCATCTGGCCTGAATATCAGGTTGCTGGTGAGGAGACATTCACTGGAACTGGCCTTTGGGGCGGTCCTGAACAGGCTGTCAAGACTGCGGAGCAGGGCTCCAGCAACCGGGCCCCTAGGACACAGAGCAGAACATTTCCCTCCATGTTATACGTTCCTAAAGTAGAAATACAAGATGGCCTGAAACTGTGATTCAGTGTAATAAGAGCATCAAAGAGAATGCTGGTGAATTAATAGACCTCACTGACATTCTTTAGGCCCAACAAGTCATGCAACATAGGAATTCCCATGCTTGTCTCGCTAATATTCGTGAAACCATGCAGATTAGAGAAGGTCCTAGTAGTTGAAAAGAGGACATTCAAGGAAATGAGACATGAGAAAAGGATGACATGGGAAAAGGCAAACATGATGTTTTTACTTAGATTGTACCGTGGTGAGGGGCCTGAGAGAGATCACATCCTCCTCTGATCATCCCCATTGGGATCTTCGGCGGCGTCCTCATGCAGTTTTTCCTTTGCACTTGGCCTAGGCCAGCAGAAGGGGAGGTGATGAAAAGGGGAGAGACAGCTCTCCGCCACAGAATAATCCTTTTGCCGATTGCCCTCTGGCTGAGAACTCAGTCACCCAACTACAGGGAACTCTATCTGCTCTACTCCTTCAGTTTAAAAGGAGTTGCCATCCTGTCTCATTTCCCCTTTGAAGTTCTATTTCAATGGGTGGCAAATGGTAGCAACGACTTAGGAATCACTGGGCCTGCATGGGAGGGAGGGCTGGGGTGGTGGGTGATGGGATTCAGACTCCCTGACTGGAAGCTTCTCTGGCCACTCTTTCTGGGTAAGTGCTACATTTTCTCTGCCCCTTTTCATCAGAGGGAAACGATTCTTAAGGTAACATTAACCTCCAGTTCACTTAGAATCACAAACCCTGCCTCTATGTAGAGGCACCTACCTATCCATCTGCCAGCAAAATAAACTAAGAGCAGCTCTTTTTTTTAAGCACTTAGTGATTGGTTACTTTGGAAATAGAGGACATAAAAAAGAAAACTTAGGCAAACTGCTTTCCTTTCCATATAAATGTCATTTCCATAAAATACATTTTTAAATGTAATTCATTAGATGGCAAAGCATGGAGGAAAATGGAAAGATGTTTGAAAGGACTTTTAAAATAAAACTGGGAAAACATGATTCCTTTATAAAACTGCTTTAAGTCTGGTGATAATTTGCATGGAAATAATTCACACTGAATTGTCCAAGTCTTTGCCCTATATATTCCATTCTGCCTTGCAAGATGTTTAGCATTATTATAACTCATTATCTCTTACATAGTCCTAAAATCTGGAGAAAAAGAATATCGTAAAGGCAGCGTGGTTATCACAGTTGCCGTTTGTACTTAACAGTTTTCATATTTACACAAGCAACAGGGTTAGGCAAACATAAATTTCACATTTTCTCAACACCTGCTCTCTCTCCTCTGCCATGGATGAATGAAACTCGAATAAGGCAAGTACAATATCTGCACAATAAAATCTATTTACCTACAAATACCACACACACATCCACCCTGCTACAGGCCGAAGAAATGAGAGAACCTGGCCCTCAGGCACAGACACAAATGATTATTCTCACTTGACAGACCAACTGTACCGCTCTTTCCTTGTATTTCACTCCAGCCCCAGAGGCTGGATCAGGAAAGAGACACTTGATAGCTGCTGTTTCCGTGGTTGAAATATTTGTGAAGTTAACGCATAATCTGAAAGCAGAAGCTAATAAATTATAGGGTGCTAATTGGAACTGGAGTGGAGCTGTCAATCATGTTACCCTAAACACACAGAGACCCTCATAACCTAAAAAGGCAAGGCAGCCTTCAGGAGCAGCTCCCAGTTGTTTCAGCCTTGACCTCCACTGCAGCAGAGACGTCACGTCCAGACAGGGTGGCCACTGGCACAGTCGGCAGGGGTGATTCTGCTCATCGAAGCTCACTTTAACCAGACAGACAAATTCTCTTCTAGGAGGGACAAGTAAACTATTTCACTGAAGCATTAATGTTTAGAGAAGTATATTGTTTGGAGAAATATATTGGGTTTACCAGAATAATTATACATTTGCTAAAACATTACCTTTCATTTGGATTTTTTCACTTTAAAAAATAAGTTAAACTCAATAAGAAAAATATCTGAAGTTCTCCACAATATAATGTCATGTCTACTTCAAATTACAGTATTTCTACGAGTTGCCAGTGTACTTTTATGAAACTAAGCTCCTGTAAAACCAAAACAAAATGTCCAAAAATCCTTTGTCTTACGGAATTCATTGATTTCTCCTAGAAAAGCAGCTTCAGCATACTTCCTATTCCCTTGTTTTGTTGTTCAACCCCCCCCCCCCCCCAGTAAGCTCTCATTCTGCTTTTCCCCCAGTGTAGCAGCCGGTCAGAGTGGCGATGCTCAAACTCCCCTCCCTGACACCATTACCTCCATTTCCCAGCAAAACCACATAACTGAACAAATACATAATTATCACAACATAAGAGAAATTTAGGCTACAGGTGAACTAAACTTTACAAACCGAAACTAAATAGTTAAAATTTTCTGATTTCTAATCAATAGTTGCATGACTCTAATCTAGTTACCAATTAGAAATTTTTTTTTTACCGTTTGTTTTAAAAGTACATACTTTAGTATCTACAAGTATTTACAACTACTAAAGTATTCAGTTAATTTTATAATTTGGAACTTTCACATAAAAATAGTTTTCACTTAGGGAAAGCAAATCAAGTACCTTAAAAATTTTACAAACAGTCTTGCTCCAAGCAACAATTGTAATTGATGGGAATGTCACGAGCTTGTTTATTTTCTAGCTAATTCTCATGACTACAGCCTTGCCCTTGTTTTTGGCAACTATGTTGTTGGCCCTGTGCCAATAATGGTATTATTGAGAAATGGGATGGAAAACAAAACAAAGAAATACTTTTTGTTATTGCTGTTTATTTTTACTAGGTACAATCTTATTTCTTTTATCTTCTTTGAGTGCAATTTACTCAATGTGTAATCTGTCCAATGAAACAATTGGGTATTTTTTCCTTTAGTATCATATGACTTTTTTTTACTGTACCTACTTATTTTTTTATTGTTATTCAATTACAGTTGTATGCCTTTTCTCCCCATCCCTCCACCCCACCCCAGCTGAACCCCCTCCCTCCCCCACCTCCACCCTCTGCCTTGATTTTGTCCATTATTGTACCTACTTCTATGTAGAATTTTCTGATGTCTCTGTAAGCACTACCTAAAAGTTCTATATTATTAGTATTATTCTGCCTTGCTTTGTGGAATGTGAAATCTCCTTTCAGGCAATTTCTCCTCCAAACTTAGAAATTAAAAGAAGGGCACTGACAGACAGATTTTGGTTAAAAAAAAGAAACAGAACAGAGCTTATGATATTCTTTCTTATTTAAAGACTTCATCTAAAAATCACATCCTCGCTTGTACTTCTTTAAAGGAGTAAGAAAAGGATCTAAGGCAATGCCAGACGTATACCTTTAGGGAAAGCAATAATGAGGTTGTATTTGTTTAGAATTGATGAGAAGAACCACTGGTGGAGCAATCGACCCAGCAGGCACTCTGTAGGTTAGACTTTAGCCAGGACTTAATTTAATGCCTGGCTCCCTAAACCCCACTCTTATGGGGTGTGTGCGTAGTGATGCTTCAGGTCTCTCAATACCAGAGTTAACTCAGATCCCGTTTAATAGTCTGAAATGTCTGGGAATTCCATCCTTCTCCAGGGCACAGTCACTACACTGAGTGGCCATGGTCCCCTGTAGGGGTGACATTTCAGTGTATACTATGATGGTGTTAAGTAGACTTCTCTTAGGACCACTTCTCTAGTCAATGGGTGACAGATTTGAAAATTGGCTCAGATCTAGGATCTGAGCAAGGGTCATAATTTTAATTGGAGTGACCACATTGGCCTCCTACTCCTCCATTATTGCTTGATTATAGATGTTAAACTGCCCATGTGTTTTTTCTTAGAGACAACATGCTTTATTAACCATCTGCATAACTCCCTATGGTCAACCCCATTGGCTGCCTCTCCATCATTAAACAGATGAGGTTCCCATGGCTTCTAGTGGTCAAGTACAGCCATCTGGCTTCTATTATTTCAGGGCTGCCCCATACCCATGGATGTTAACAAGCCCAGATCTGAGATGGTCTCTGGCCTGCAGAGAAGACCAGCACTGGGCAATTGGAAGAATGGAAGGCACCACTCATTGAGATGGAGAACACTTGCAGGAAAATGATTCATTTTGAGAGGCAGGGTAGCAAACAGAGGTTCAGTCTGGGGTATGTTAGTTTTGAGATGATTGCTAGAGATGTACAGGAGAACTGAGTGTGCCATTGAAAGGAATTAAGGAGAGGTGTTTAGGTTAAAATGTTGTCAACATCTAGATAAGGCCGAGACTAGCCATTAGACTGGTTCAGCTCAACCAAGGATGTATATAAATAAAGAGAAAGTGCAAGGATGGAGGCCAGAATCACTCCCATGTTTAGACATTAGGGTGCAGGAGGAACCTGCAAACAAAACTATGAAGAAGGGGCTTAAAAAGTAGAAAAATCAAGAGAGATTAGAATCCTAGAAGCCAAGTGAACAAGATGTTGAAGGACGGAATTATGAACTGTGTCAGATATTATTCACAAGTACAGTAACCGCATGTCCCAGTTTGCCTGGGATGGTCCTCATTTATGTCACGCAGCTCATGATTCCTTTTAGGCCTACAACAGCCTGTATGATCTGACCTCCAGTACCACTCTCTCCTCACCTCACTTCACTCTTGGCCTTGGTGGCACTCCTTATCTGGGCCAAGCATGTTTCCATCTCAGGGAGGGCTTTTGAACTTGACTTTTCCTCTACTGCATATTCTTATGACCTATTTTTAAATTTACTTGAAGTCTTTGCTAAGTATCTCTTTATCAGAGTGGCCTTCCCTACCTACCCAATGTAAAATATCAACTACCCTCTCTCTCCATCTTTCTGTCTACATCTTGCCCCTTGATTCATATTTCTACTAGCATTCAGTATCCTCTGTCATGTGCTATATATAGTATGTGTCATATATATTTTGCTTGTTTATTTATTATGTTTTCTCCATGAACTACAATTCTGGAAAGTAAGCTCCATCAAGGCAGACACTTTGTTTATTACTTTCTTCCTAGTGCCTATAACAATGCTTCCTGCATAGTAAGCACTCCATAAATATTTATTGGATGAGTGAAAGAATGAATGAATGGGTAGACTTACAAGTGAACAGGAAGGCACAGCTTATCCATTTTAAGGGAGTTTTTGTGGCCATTAGAAACCTTACCAAAGAATTTTTAAGGGTAAGTGGGAAAGCATATGCTATCATGTTAAGTAAAAATGCTAGATACCACTATTCCATCCATGCAAATAAGCTCACATTTGGTATGAAAACAAACAAAGGGGGGGGGAAGCAGGAAGAAAATGTCCTAAAATATTTACAATAGAGTTCGGGTGGTGTATTTCGACCCATTGATTCTTCAGGTTGTAAAGAAGCCTATAAGAATTGGGATAGGTCCTCTAATTGGGGCATAGCCCTGGCCTACTGCAAAAAGCAAGGTTGGACTAGCTTCCTTTTACCAAGAAGAGGTTAAAGAGCAGTGAATGGCACCTTAAAATTTATCACATTTCCATAAAAATCAATATGCGGATAAAAGGTGGGTTTGAGACAGGAAACACATAATGACAAAATAACTTTTTGCTTCTTTTTGCATATATTCACCACCATTTCAAAGCTTCCAGAATTCCAGGCCCCACCTAAGTCTGATCCAAAGCTCAGAGAAGTCCTCCAACTTCTATCATCTGTCTGTCTAGGTCTTAGGAGACAACTCAGCATCAAAATAGTCTTCTTGAGTCCCTTTTGGCATTAGACCAATTTTCTGGCCTCCTTTATAAGCTGTAGGGGAAGACTTTTTGTGAAATGTGTTGGAAAAGGATGACAAGAAAATCAGCCAATTAATCCATTAAACATGAATACCTACTTAGGCTTTGAGAAGATACAGAGTGTTAAAAGGTACCTACCACCCTCTCTTCAAAAAGCTTGTACTTTACTTAAGTAGATATGATGCATAGAAATAGGATGGGATCACATGTGGTCACTGCCAGATGAGATGCAAGCACAAGAAAGGCAACAGTAATTCTGAGAAGGAAAAGAGGACGGACTTAGGGACAACCTTTTAAAAAAAACTGGGATATGGGCCTATCCGAAAGGATGAGTGGGATTTAGATGAGAAGAGAAGAATGAGGAGAGTGCAATAGGCCAGTGAGGACCAGTATGGATAAGCAATATAGGGCGTATGTGGGGCTGGGGGCAGGCTCTTCTCTCAAGGGTGTTCCCAGTAAAGCATTTTCATCAGAATGATATCGATGTTAATTTTATGTAGGTTAATATTTGTTCACTTGGTTGTGTTAAATTATGAGAAACATTTTTCATTTTCAACTTAAATATTTTCTTATGTATTATTACTTCTCCTTGAACAATTTAAAATGAAAATTAGATTTATTGATTGCTTTTGTATTGTTTTGTTTTTCATTTACCAATTACGGTTTCTGCTTTTATGGGTAATTATTTGTCCCAAAATAATGTTCCCATAATTCCATTTGTCCCAAGTGGAATACTCTCAGGTCATATTTTACAGATAAAAAAATTCATCAGTAAGATTTTATACTCCTGTTAAATTTTAGTGAGAAACACATTTTAACCAGTGCCATTTGGTGCCTCTCCCATTATTTCCCTCTTAATACAAAATCTAACTTTTACAGAATTAACTTACATGGTTTGATAACAGCCATTTGTATTTTATCAATTGCTACTTTTCATAATAAATTTTACCTTTGAGAGTTTAGCCACTATTTCATTTTACATTGAATATTTCTACCAATATTATTCATTATGAATTATAAAAAGGCTACTAATTTGCACTTACACTTTAGCTGAAACATGATATTTTGGGGCTGTTCCTCTTAGATAGTCTATACATTTCTTTACTGTCCAAATTGTACTGAAAACGTATTGTACTGAAAATTCAATTCTTGTGTACATTTCTGACCCCTTTGTGTTTTTCAAAATAAAAGCCCATGGCACTGGTAGAACAAAAGTCCTGGTTGCAAGCAGTGGAAACTGTCTCTGGCTGATTTAACATTTATTGACAGGATATGGGGGTTACTGATAGAATCCCAGACTGGGGGCTGTGGAGCCTGGAGCAATGGCTAGAAGCAGACAGCAGAACTGGCCAGTCTGGTTACCCCAGCTGCCAGAGGCACCGGGCTCTAGATTCGCTGTGCCAACCCTCCTGGCCCTAGATACTGCAGTTGTGCCAGACCATCACCAGGAAAGACTCACTGTGATCCCTGTCCCTGTGCATACTTAGCTCTCAGATGCCTGTGATGGGTGTGTCTGAGGGGTGGGGGCCAGGTCACTTGCCTGCCTTCTTTCAGCAAAGGATTCTAGAGAAGCAAAAGGAGCATAGCTCCCACCCGGAAGATGAAGGCAGAGGAATTCCCTAACTCGGAAAGGGGTGTCAGATGCTGGGCTATCCAAAAGAGTGATAAATGTCCATTAAAGGGTCAGCAGATCAGAGAGAAGATTCTGCCTTGCTCAGCGGAATGCCAGATGTGGCCACAAATCCTGACTTTTACTTGCAAGCTGTTCACCTCAGAATGCATTGACTTCCCTGTGCTCCTCACCATTCAGTCAACCATCTGTGAAGGTCATCATACACCAGGCAAGTTCAAAAATGAACTACAGTCCCCGAGGTAGAAGGGGATATGTGATCTTCTTCCACAGGAGATTTTAGCAAATGTTACCATCAAGATGTGCTTCTGTATATCTAGCAACACCCTGTGAACCCCAATATAGTAAGATGCAGAAAGCTTTCATTAGTGTTGCTATTAGAGCAGTTAAGACTTTCCCTTTTAAATGGGAAGCTGAAAAAAAATGATTGGCTTTAAATCAGAGTGTTTCACTGAAAAATATTTTAAAAGTTCTCATTTGGGTATTTATTATTTCATGTAGTTTCTAAAAATCACAGAGCTTTAATTAACATTGTATAATCATTTATATTCAGTTTTAAGGACAATTTGATACTAAACAGAATCTTAAGTATTTTATATGTAAAATAGATATGGCAAACAAAAACAATTTTCATATTAGCTCATTTCCAGGATAGCACATAAGTCACAGAGACATTTTCATACTACTCAATGCTGAACTTTAGGGTTTAGACATCTTCATGTCCCTACTTTCATTATTTCAAAACCTTCAAAATACAAAATATTTTAGAATATTAAGGCAACATTTTATTATAGCAGGAGCTCTTCAAATGGTTTCTTATGTCATAGATGCTGATTCCTTTGGGATGTGTAGAGTTATTTAGTTATTTTCTCAGCTCCTTTTGGGATGATCTGTAGTTCGGTTGGACCCCTGAGTGTGCTTCTCACCTCCAGGTCTTTGAACAGTCCTGTTTGTCACTAGCCGTCTGTCCCAGACGTTTTGGTTACCATCCAGACTGAAGGGTGGGCAGGTCTAAATGTCCTCCAGGGTAAAGAAGAACAGTTTCCCTTCCAGACTCAGGAGTCTTCCTAAGCTTTCTAAATGCTCGGTGGTCCACCTGAGAATCTTACTAAAGTTCAGACAGTTGGTGTAGGGATTGTCAGAACTGCAACCAAGCGGTCCTCAGAACCAAGATTAGAATTCAGGAACCTCCCAGTGTTAATTCAGAGTCATAGACCACCACCAGGTTTATCATGTTACTAGGGTTTCCTTTCAGTCACTACCTAATGGGAGCGTTTATCTCAACTCTGCATTTCCCAAACAGAGTTGTTAATCAGACCCATCTCCATGTCCACTGTGAGAGAGACAGGCATAGTTCAGGCCTTCAGGCTTGCCAGGAGGGCGGTAAGCCACTTGTTTTTCTTGGCAGATGCCTTTGTCTGCATGTGGTTCCTTCTCTTCTTTCCTCAGGCCACAAGATTCAGATTCCTCAGAGCCTAGAGGACCCTCAGAATTACCTTCACTTTGGCTGCACTCTGTAGCAAGTACCATATAGTTTAACCCTTCTTGGTTCTTGGTCTCCATTAAAGCAATTGACATACCATCATCCAGATTCAAACGAATCATGTTGCCATCTTCATCTGTGAAAAAAAATGTATGTTATTCTAGTATCTATTTGATTTCCTTTATTTGTAATATACAGGCTGTATGAGAATTACAATAACACCAACTGTATACATTGGTTCAGCAAATATTTATGTGGTCCACTAGGGAACACAAAGATAAACAAGACAGGCTCCCTGTCCTCAAGGCTAACGCAGTGCAGTAGGGGAGCAGATATAACGCCGTAGGTGTGATGTGTGCTATAATGACGGGATATATAAAATGTGGTGAGGCGCACAGAGCTGATTCTGCCAAAGCAGGAGGAACGGGCCGTGGTCTTTGTGATAGAAATGAAGAAATTATGGCCCTTTTTGTCCAAAGTGCTTACCCTTCCATCCTGTCATCCCAGCTAAAATATCTATCTTTAAAAATGTGTTTCTTTAAATTAAGTAATTTAATCATTTATGAAGATAATATTTATGGGATTCCTACTACATGCCAGGCTGTGTTCCAGGTATTGATAGCCCAGCCGTGAATGAAACAAACTTGCTTGTTCTTTGGGGTTTAAATTCTCATGGGGGAGAGAGAAAACAAATTCGCAGACCATTAAATCTATGTCAGGTGGTAATAGGCACTATGAAGGAAAATTCAGTGGATAAGCAGGCAAGAAAGTAATGGTGGGAAAAGGGCTGTTAATTGTAGATGAGGTGTTAGCAAAGTCCTCTCTCACAAGGTAAAATTTAAGCTGAAACCAGAATTAAGTGAGAGAATTCTCACAAGGATATCTTAGGAAGAAGATTCAAGGGAGAGAGAACAGGAAGAACCAGGGTCCTGAGGCAGGAGAGTGCTGGGTGTGGACCGAGGAAGGCTAGACAGCAGATGTGGCCGGCCCCCCTCAGCCATGCTCCCGGGACAAGTAGCTATGAAACCATTAGCAGTAAATGGCAAATTTAAAACGAGCATGCTTCTGACCTCCAAAGGCTGGTAGGAAATGGACACAGGCTTGGCAAGTTCTGATGGCAAGATGGAGGGAGGAGGAAAATGACATGATAGAACTTATTAATAATAATAATTGTTAACTCTTACAGAGTACTTCCTATGTTTCAGGCACTATTCTAAGGTATAAACATATAACAACACATTCTCCTATTAAGTAAATACAAGTATTATCCCCATGTAACAATGAGGCCATTGAGGCACAGAGGGGATAAATAATTTACCCAAAATCACACAGCTGGAATTTGAACCCAGACTGTCTGGCTCAAGTCTGTGTCCTCTTATTCACCTTCCCCAAGGGAGAGGGGAAGTTGCTGTGCTATACAAGCGGACCCATGCGGACGAGCAGTGTGCCCTAAAGGAGTCTGTGAGAAGCCCAGAATGTGTGTGTGATGTCGGGGTGGCAGCAGAAAAATGTACGGCCAGAGGGTAGTTGGCCTTCTTCACAATTATGCTCATGCTGTTTTTGTCTTTCTCCACCAAAAGGCCGACCTTCTTACATAGATAAGTATAAGAATTCTTGCTGAAACCTAATAGCAGAGCTTCTGAAATATTTCACATTATTCTAGGTAATCAAAATAATTACTTAGAATACAAGTTACACAATTGTACAAGATGAATACACAAATGTATATTACCTATAATACAAGAGTACACAATACAAGATAAATACACAAATGTATATTATGAGACTTGTTTTTTATCAATGCTTTCTGACCTCTAGGTACTAGTACCTGGATTAAAAAAATACAATCAGAACTACTACTGTCTTTTCATAAACTATATTTGAAAAATCAGAAGTATTTCAGTAGCTAGATGATGGTCCTTCCCTTTCTCCTCCCCATCCTTCCAGCATGAGAGCATCAAAGTGGGGTGAGGCCTGTGGGGCTGCCAGCCTTTAGTGCTGAACCCTGATATACACCCAGGTTGAATTTATTTGAAATGAATTTAAACTGAAATATGAGAAAATGTCGAAGGACTAAGGGAAGTATCATGGTATCTATGTTTTCTCATTGGAATTTAATGGACCTACCTATTTACCAAGTTCCACACCTGATGCAAAGCTTACTTTATTAGAAGAGCATATGAACTACTGTCTCTACTCTGTATTATTATGTGCTCGGGTTTTTTTGCAGACCCTTCAACTGAGGACAAAGAGGATGGCCGAGCTGCAGGCCCACAAGCTCTTTGGCATCATCTCACGTTCAGACATCATCAGAGCATATTTCAAAGCACACAAATGGTTGAACAGTGTTGTAAAACATCTTCCCTATAGAAATATCTTTATCGGATGCCAGGTTTGGTTAGTACTTAAGTGATAGAAGGATCTAAATGTTATGAGCATTTTCAATATGTATTAATTGCTATTGAGAAACTCATAAGATTAGTTATATATGATAATAGCAATAGAAACTATCAAAAGGAGAAAGAAATAAGATGTTTAACTTCAAATAGTCCAGTGGCCCAAAGTATTGATGAAATTAGGCTATTCTTAAAATGTATGCAAAAATTAGGCAAAGAAAAATTTAGGATTTCAACAAAAACTGAAATCTATGGTATAAAGCTAATGACTCACTGCCATATTTTTATCCCATTAAACAGCACGTTGGGAAACTTTCTAATGAAACAGGATTTTAAACTTTTTGCCTATTGGTGATTGAAAAAAAGGCAAATAAATGTTTTATAGAAATTCTGGCACATATGTCCCAGAAAAATCATTAGCTAACTACTTCATTGGTTCCTGATACTTAGAGCAATACTTAGTAACCTGACCCTGGCCGGCTTTCAGCAATCAGTACATCTTATTGCATAAAGAGATGTGGGGGGGGGGGGTGTTTGTTTATTTTTCTTTTAAAAACTACTGAATAGAAAGCCTGCAAGTCAAATCTTAAAACAGAGATTCCGAATGAAGACAGCATGTACTGAGCAACCCTCTCTTTTGGAGAGAAATATTAAAAGAAAAACTTCAAGTAAGACAGGGTATTAACAGACGAGACATATGCCGGCTGACTGGCTATGTTTAGAACAGCAGAGGAGCATTTAGATTTGTTTCCTGTAGAACTCTCTGGGACGGGTGAGGTGATGTTTACACAAATGTTGGGATGAAGTCACTGGGATATTTTTACTAGATGCCCAGATATGTTACTTCTCTCTCTATCCCCTCTCCACCCCATTAGGTCAGTAGGACCATGAGATAGGCATGGTATTATTGCTCCATGTAATCCTAATACCCTCTATTTTTTTCCAAAGAAGTCCTTCCATGACTTTCTTATCTTCTTACATGTGTCCGACAATAACAATAAAGACAGACATCGCACTGCTTTGCTAAATATGCCTACCAGTCTGCAAAGCAGCAAACTGTTCCTAAACACATTCGCTTCCACTAAAAAGGTAATTAAGATTAGGCTTGCCTTGAAGGGACTGTTCCTTGAATTCCATCCTTTGCAAATATGCAAACTCTACCTATCATTCTATTTCTCCTCTCTTCTCTGCCCCTGTGGTTCAATCACTTCTCTATCAAAATTTTCAGTGATTTCCATGTCTCTTACTATTCCTTACCTTCAGGAATTACATGCATTGTAAATAACAGAATGAGATTTTCCCTTTCCCCTAAAATCATGTGTCTGTGGCACGCAATTGTTTGTTTCTATCTAAATTATCAAAGTTTGGTTATATTCCTAGTTAATCTCTTTCTGCATCATTATTCTACATATTAATGTTTGTTTCTCTACATTTTTGAATGCTATTTAGAATTTTAATTAAGTCTGCCAAAACTTGGCACTAAATAAATTTCATATCCAATTGGTGCATCTATTCCAGTAGGCCATAAGTAATAATTTTTCACTCCTGCTAGCTGAGCAGCCCCTACTGATACCAAATCGGGGACAGCGTGAGGGCAGAGCCCTTCCCCAGCCATGACTCTGGGAAGGCCAAGAGCATGGGCTCTAGAACAGAACCAGAACTTCAACCCCGCCTCAGCGGTACAACCGTGGGCAAGTCGCTACACTTCAGTCTTCTCTTCTGTAAAATGTGAAAATAAAAATACCCATGTCGTAAGCCTAGTGTGAGGATTTAATGGATTTACCTACATAGCACAGCAAGTGGCACAGGAAAAAAGGGCTAAAATAAAATTTGCTATTATTGTCATTAAAAGCCACTTCAAAAAGTGTCTTGTTCTGTATATTTACTGTGAGCATTGTCTGTTACTTATCTCAGCCTCCTAGGTGAACTAGGTAATGCAACGTGGTAAGAAGATTTTCTCAAGGGTGCACAGAGATTTGTGGTAGAGCCAAAGGTAGAGCTGACCTGTCAGGGCAGCCTCTGTGATTACGGCAGCCTCTGATTTTTATAAGAATTCTGCACATATTAGAAGGAAAGGATTCAATGAGCAAAGAGTTGGATTTTAAAATATAATACAAGTCAACTGTAAAATCCTGCATCCCTCTGGAACTTCTGCAGCGTTTGATCGCTCCCTCTTCCCTGAGCCCCTCTCCTTTGGGTTTCCATGACAATGCAGTCTTACAGCTTTCTTTCCTCTTCTCCCGCCGGCTTCTCCTCTCCATGCCCCGCCCCTATAATACTTCGTCAGTCCTTCCTGTACTGGCGGTTCTCTGTGTCTCCCTCACTGTTCACTCCTCTTCTTAGTCTGTGCACTTGAAATCAGTGACCTCATCCACACCCCGGACATCAATTACCTATATTTACAGGACAGACCTTTCAGCTGTATACTGGGCTTCTCCACTTATCCCACACCCAGCTCAAGCCAAACATAGCAATCCTGTTCCTCCTCCTATGGCCCCCATTTCTGCGGCTCACCATTATCTCCTTTCTCTTCCTCACCAAATTAGACACCACGTCCTACAGGGTCTAGCTCTTTGGTAACTCTGAGTCCATTTCCTTCTCTCTACACCTGTTACCATTCATTCATTCAGCTTTCATTAGTTTTCATTTCCTACCTGAACTATCCCTCCAGTTTCATCACTTGCCATTTCCCACCCTCATGTGTGATAAGCGACATGCAGATCTGTGCACTCCTCATTCTCTATTATTGCTTGCCTTTCTACACACTGCTCCTGCTATTCTGAAATACAATTTTTTCCTCACCTCCCTGCAGAACTCAGCCTAGAAATAACTTCCTCCCAGTGGCTTTTATTAACTCTCCCTCTACCAGGCGGATTCAGCACCCTTCCTCTGGACTCTCACAGAACATGGATTTCTTCTCAGTGGCAACATGGAATGCCTCCTGGCTTCTAGCAGTAGATACAATATAAAATCATCTGCTCACCAAATCTTTAAAAGTAAGCTTACTTGTAAGGAAAAACATAGTGGAGAACTGAACAGAGAATTTACAACTCATGTATTCCTCTAGATTACCTAAATTTTGTCTCTGAATTCAGCCAATATACATACAAACATACTCAAATGAACATTCCTGTGAATGGCTGTATATGTGTATAAAATACCTGGAAGCATATAACCAAATTGCAAACTGTGGCTAGCACTGGGGAGTGAAGACAGGTAGGAAGCAAGAGACTTTTACTTTTTACTCTGCTTAGATCATTTTAGGTTTTTAAACAATAAACATAAATTACTTTTATGATGGAGATCTCTAGATAGAGTTATAAATAATATAACAAGAACCGTTAGTGAAATTAATTACTGGCAATGTTAAAAAGAAAATCAGAAAGAAATCAGCAATTGTTATGATTGTTGTAAAACAACATAAAATTCTTTTTAAATCTTTAAAAAGATGATTGTGTTTAATTTCATAAGGCCTACAAAAATAATGTTCACAAGCAAATCTGCATCAAAGTTTTATCAGTTAAGTGCTGCTTTTAGAGATAAGAGCAGTGATTTAGTAAGAAAATCATTCTTCCAATGCCAGGTAAGCAAAACCCGGAGCTGCTTGCCTTTCGGATATCTACACATTCAACTGAACCCAGTTACCGCAACTTATCTGTCTTAGGAACAAAAGACTTCATCTACATACTAGCACACCACTCCAGATCGTGGTTCCTCCAACATTGTCACACAGCAGGTTTCACAAATAAGAACCAAACCAAGCGGGAGCAGATTCAAATGGCTTGAGCAAAACAGTATTATTCAGTAGTGAATCAGGATGCTCATCTTTCCTGTGGATAGAGACACAGTCCTATGGGAGGGACAACTCAAATTCACCAGTAGCAACAGAGCTCACTATGAAGCTTTACATACAAAATTAAAGAAACTGACTCTAGTCTCTCAAGGGAAGGAAATATTATTGCCTCTTCTTTTTTTTAAAGCAGCCCAATGAAACACATTGAATTCAGGTGCTTAACACTACACCTTGGGCAAAAATTAATAACAATTTGTTGAAATAATTTTGAAAAATGTTATCAAAAATTCATTCAGAGAAATGCGTTAACTAAATGCTTAGAAAATGAGATGGACTTGATAGCATCTAGAATGCTTGCAGGTATGTTTTTCCGTATCCTGTGCGATCTTCACATAGGTGAGTGTATGTCCAGAACCCTCCACGAGGATGGGGCTGTGTAGCAGTTACAATTCCCCAGGTCCCGGCCCCACTCTCAGAATCAGCTCTGCCCCACAATGAGAAGGCAGGTGGCGACAGTGTGAGACCGTTAACAAGGCTCACCTGACAAGGTTATGCATGCGAATAGAAAGCAGGACTTTTCCAATCTGTCACCTAGCTGTTTATGTCACAGAAGTCACATGATCAGAGTCATATCTCCATTCATGTCACCTATTCAAAGTTACTCAAAATATGTAGTCAGAAACACAGCAAACAAAACGAGCGGCTATACATCCTTTAGTTTCTTATTTTCCCTGTTATTAGTCAAGGTGAAGTTCTCACCACGTGCTGCACGAGTGAGGAGACTCCATGATAGTCACCAGCCAATCACTTCAAAGACCAAGAGGCCTAATTTCTGAGAGATTCTGAGTCATGATCCATCTTGCCAGGTTTGTGTCTAAGCTCTTGGACTTGAAAAAAAAAGTGGGGTGACTGTGAACTAATAACGGGAAGAAGTTCTAAAGCAGCTGGAAAAGATTATTTTAAAATTCATTTTGCTGTAGCCAATTAAGCAATTGTACTATAAATCTGGTTTTGAAAATGAATCAAGTGACCACTGTGTTTTAATTACGTTTTGTACTCTTCATAAAAATACAAGCTTTAGTCTCTCCATCACCATAGAATGGCTCCAGAAGATTCTTCTCTTGATTATTCCAATACTGAAGTGGAGGAATCAGACTAGACTGTAGCAAGGTATGACCCACGACAATAATCATTGCAAAAATACTCAGCAGTTGGAACCAATGGATTAGATACATGCGTATCAACATGGATGGCTGTCAGTGCTTGATGGAAAAAGAAAAGACGCATTACATAACACAACAGCATCCGTGCATACAATGTCCAATTAGCAGGAACATATGCAGAGAAAAAGATAGACATTGAAAATGTTACAATGGTTGTTTGGCAGGGGGAGGAAGAAAGTGGAACAAGAGAGGAATATAGAGATGAAGGGACTAAACAAACAAAATAAAAGAGAAGCCCTGCATAGACCAGTGATGATAATGGACTACAAACTAAGAGTCTACAGTTAACTCAAGAGTCTACAATTAATTAAGTACAATTAATTCTGCACTTGAGGTCCAACCTGCTGTGAAGCGGGGAGGGGGGAGAACAGACCTCATGACAATGTGGTGTAACAGGTTAATTTTTCTCCTTACTACCTGAGATTATAAATGCATGGACCACATCTCTTTTCTTAATTTAGTGCACAAATCAAAATTATTTTCAAAAATAAATTAAATAAGCTCTTAATTGTTATGATGATGATGTAAGTATATTATTTTTATCCACTGTAAAATGTCTTCTACATATACCCCATTTCAACCTTGTTCAGTCCACGATGGAGAGAAAACCAGAACATTCTGACAAATAATCAAACTTACCTTCAAAGCCTTCATTTATGATTCCACTGGGTTTCTCTTCTTCTCTGCACTGGGAAATACTATTTAAGGAGAAATTTCTGAATAACTGAAGCTGGTCTTGAATTTTATGGAAAGTGGGTCTTTGGTCAGGTTCTTGAGCCCAGCACTGGGTCATTAAATTCCACCTGGATGTGTGAGTAAAGGCAGGAAAGTGAACGGCGATTGGATGTCTTTAGGCAACAATTACTGATAACAAAGCCCAGGAAAAGTCATTTTAGAAGAAAAAGATTTTGAGTTATTGCCAGTTTTCCATAATTGATATAAATGAACCAGCACCAAGTTTTTTGTCTCTTATTTAATAGTAACCTGCAAAATTACTACCTTTATTAGATAACAATTTTCTCTTGAAAAGCTGACAATATTTTAACAGTTACTAATCCAGATAGATAGATAGATAGTTAGATAGATAGGTGGAAAATGTTCCCTCAACACATAGGGGAGCTAAGAGCTATAAAAGTTATGGAAGGTTAAAAAGACTTTACACTCATACCGTAATGTCTAAAACAAAATCTAAGATTACTCCCGTCCACACAGACATTTAGTGACACAATCAGAAGCGGAAACCATATTGGATTCTAATGCTTTCCCTCTTTATTCTGACAAAAGACTCAGTTTCCCCAGACATAAATAGCTGGTTGATTAAATATTATCTTTTCCTTACCAGTTGCCTAAGAAATGTCTGTGCAACACTCTTAACCAGTGTCCATCTGTTCACTAAGAAATTAATGTATTGAACATTTGTTACACCAGCAGTGTATCAAGAGCTAGCAATGTGGCAGTGTGGCACCTGTCCTCACAGGAACACATTTGTATTGTAAATGTGAGAAGGTGATAAAATTTGTCTCACTACAATTCATACAAGCAGGAAAAAAATGTAGCTCTTTTATATTGTTTGTAACTAATTAGGTCTTTCTCAGAGCTCTCATCTGGCAGAAAAAAATTAACTTCATTTAATGAACGCAGTTCACAACCTAGTCCAATTCAGTATTTTAAATAATCTTGGTAGGCAGTGCTCAGTCTTTTCTGGGTATTAGTTCAATCTCTCTTATTTTTAGGCTACTTCTACTCCCTCAGTCCTCTTCTCCAAGATAATGTCAGGACACACGTCGGGTGAAAGTCCTCTGTTATGCGCAGGGGCACAGTGAGGCACCCTTTGGACCCCACTGTTCCTTGGATCTTCACAAGTCTCAGAGTGGAAAGATCAGCAATTCCATGGTAATGACTGTTTTGGTCCATCCTGCCGTGGGCACCAGCTGCTATCTGCAGCCTATGATCTCTTTATCTTGTCTTCTCCCCTTCCCCAGTGAACTGGTCTTCCCTTTCCTCTTTCCAGCCATAGCCCTTTCTGTCCAGAGGCTGCACTGCATACTGTATCTGCAGGCAAGGCCCAGGGAACCCATTCCTGTTTCTGCTGCATGCCCACAGGGTGCTCCCTGGCCTAATCTCTAGCTTTCATCAAAAAGCTCACCCATGTGGGAAACAAAGGAGGCTTAAAAGTTTGAACTAGACGTTCTCCGTGTGAACATGCCATTCTACCTCCTTCACGATGCTGGGTCTCCATGTCAATGTGGGGTGTCCCTTGCTTAATGATCTCCTTGCTATCCTCCCACACGGAGAGGAGTGGGCAGTTGCTCCATGCCCTTGATGTTGCCCACACCTAATCTGATTTGACCCTGTGGAGAAGGTTGCAGGACCTAGACATACAACATCTTCACCCTCCTGCCTTTATCTGTCAAGGTCTTTTCTTCCTATGCTTCTCGAGGGCTTGACAGGAGCAGTGTTTCTACTGACTTCCTTTTTTATTAGATAAACTTCCTCTTTTTTATTAGATCATCCTTATATAGACTTGTAGGTTCTAGTCTCCCAAACTGGCATTTAATACACTAACAAGGAGTTAAAAGATTCTAGATAACCCTCTCTCCTCCAGGCTTGGTTTTCAAGTCTACTGCCTTACAATAAAGGTTGAGTACCTGCTCTCTCTCTCTCTCTCTCTTTTTTTTTTCCTGGGTATATTATAAGGCTGATTGGGGGCAGGGAGAGAAAATCTCATAAAGAAACATCAATTGAGAAGTATTTAAAAATATTAGGACTACTATATCAACAGATAAATATAAAATCACAAAATACAAGTTATTTTAAAAAGTGCTAAAGAAAACAATGTAAAATCTAACCAAGATAGAACAGTCTGGGTAAGTTGCTCACAGAAGGCCCCTCTGCAGAGGTGACATTTAAGCTAGAGAACTTTGCTGGAAAATAAGATGCTAGTCATGGGAATAGGGTGGGGAAGGGAGTCAGGGAACACACTAGAAGAAGGTAAAAGCATGTGTAAATTTCTAAATTTGGAAAGAGCTTGGCACATTTTAGAATCTGAACAAAAGCCAGTGTGGCTGAAGAGCTGTCACGGAGGAGGAGAGCAGAGGAGATGAGGTCAGAGGAGGAGGCGAGATCACACAGGTCGCGTAGACCTGGCCAGGAGCTGCACTTATGATACTACAATGGTAAGCTGTTGAAAGTTTTTAACCAGGCATGACTTTTATATTTTTAAAGGATTGTTCCAGCTGATAGGTGTGGAAAATGGGTGGTAGAGGGGCACGTTGGAAGTAAGGGTGTGATTAAAGAAGACTAGGTGGAAGATAATGGTGGTTTGGCCTAAGGCAAAGGCAATGGAGCTAGAGCAAGGATATATTCAATCACAGGTGACAATGATCTGCAGATCATTATGGGTATTGTATTGAAATTAGCTAGTGTCTATTGTAGGAGTTATAATCACCGTTTCATTTTAACGGGGTGTGCAAATTCTCCTTCCACCTCTTTCATTTCTTGACAAGCATCTCAGGTCGGAGTTAGTACTGAACATGGAGGACTATGGAGAAACCTGATACTGGTCTATTTCCTCGTATTGATCTGATGTCTCTTCATATTTATGAAAAGGAATTTACGTTCTGGATACAGAGTGCCAAATTTGGCTCAATTCTTTTAAAAATTAGACTCATGGCTGAAAGCCTATCTTTTATAGAACCTGTGGCATTTAGAAACAGGGCTGATTCAATGATCCCAATGAAGAATGATTAGATTTGAAATAAGATATTTTTAAATATTTTAAGTAATAAAGTAGAATCCTGATAACTAGCCTAAGGGTTGTTTTAGGAGATGTAAGGAGAAAGTAAAGTATAATTCTTCACAGGAAGCATTTTCTTTCTGAAAAAAAAAGTTGTAATTCAAAGATATCAGCAAAAAATAGAATCTCTCAAGACTTCTTACACTTCAATTACACAATTTTTACTTATTTTATTTATTTATGACCTGCCTCATTCTACAAAGGGTTTTAAGACACTGAAAGGACATGATTTAGGACAGAGAGAAAGAAAAAGCAAGAAGGAAAGGGAGAAGAAGATGGCAGCCATGTTTACAGTTGCCACTTAGCCACACTGCACCCCACCCCTTCACACTGCCCTCCAAAAGTTCAGCCTCTTGTTCAATCTGTGCAATTTATTTAAGCAGATATTCCTATTTTTTTATTGACAGAGACTCAGTCTACATTGAATCAAATCATTATTCTCAATTATATGATGGCAAAAACATACGACCTTGGAGCCTATAAAACCTTTCTGTCCCCTGATCCAGGGACAAGCAAGCACTGAATTGCAATACATTAAGCACAGAGGAACTCTATAAAGCAACAGCCACTTAAAAGTAAAGAGTACAACTTGGGCTCTTAATAGCATTAAGCTGGCAGTGGAATAAAATGAAGAAGCTTTCAAGAACTTAATCCTGAAAATGCATTTCCTACAGCCTTCAGATAAATTAATAACAACTATTCTTTTGACATAGAAGTTTTTCCTTACAAATAGGCACTTGTCACAATTCAATATTATGCATTTGATACTTGCACTCACTTATAGTTACAAATACTCAAACATATTATTCTAAATAAGTGTATAGGTACTTTACTGTTGTTAAAATTTTTCTGGGCTGCTTGCTTCAGATCTACACATATACATACTCATTACACTTAAAATATCTCATTTAGCTAAGTGTTCAGACTCAAATTCTTTCATTCACTATGCCAGTCCTTTACTCCCCTTTGCCTTATTCTTTTCAAAATAACATGAGACCCATTAACCATGTTCATTTTTAGTGTCTATGAGTAAAGGCCTTGGATTCATAAATCAATTAAAATCCAACAGAGAAAACTCTGTGGCATCTTTCAGTATTAAGGGGGTGAGTGTCTATAAGAATTTAAATGAGGCCCATAAAATACTGATTTTAAGAACTCCCTTACTCATTATTCCAATCCTGGGGAGACTCAGTAGCATCTGGGCGCACATATTTTTAAGGGGTAAAAATAAGTTGGTGAACCTCATGTTCTCCCATTGTCACTCCATCCATTTGAGGGACTCTCCAGTAATTCTGGTTGCCACTGTGATACATCTGTCAGAGAACCCCAAAGAGCCGTCACTTGAAGTAGATTGCCCTTTGATCCTGTTTCTTCTTGAGAGTGGTGTGGTTGTTTTGTGCACTGAAAGCCGAAGTGAACACCAAGGACTGGGCTGTCCCCCATACATCCCAGGCTACGGGAAGAAGGGGCAATGCTCTGAACTCCTGCATTCCATTAATAGCTGAACACAGCATAGCCATCTCTGGGCTCACCTGACCCCGAGTGCATCCAGGTGCTGAGAATTTAAGCAGTGAATAGAACGTGCAGCATGGCTCAGTGCAGACTTTCAACCCTCTAAGCTGGGCCTGTGATCTCATAGAGCTGCTTCAAATAAAAATCAGTTCCCTCTGTACTCTAAGGAGAGTAGTTAATCTTTATCATGACAACTTAAGGCCTTGGCCAGATTGAATGGCATTGCTGAGAGCTCCATTTCCTAGCACAGCTTGTTTTCCTGGTTGGCAATGAGTTAACCCTTCCTGGGCTCTGAGAGTTATATAGCACGTGGAGAGAGAGCTGGGAGCATTGTTTACTTTTTAATTATTGGTGTTTGAATGGACTGCAAAACCACCAATGGAAAATTTGGCTTCATGATAACTATATTTTTATAAAATTAGAGCATTGTGTATCCAGCTGAATAAAGAAGAATATATTATGTAGAATATTATCTTTTCCTACCTATAATCAGGAATGTTTTTCTAGCACATATTCTCCCTCCTCCTTGCATTTTGGATACTTTTGGATTAGAGAAAAGTTTAACATACCTACATTTTTCTGCTCCACAATAGATAATTAATTATCTACCTCTCTGTTCCCCAAACAATATAAATGAACACATCAATCAAAATATATAACTCAGCGATTCCTAAAGTGCTTATGCCAGGTAAATTTTAACAACACAATGAAAATTTAATGTTATGGAAATTCTGGGAAAAATTTTATCAGTGTTTGATATATAAGTAAAAGATGCAAAATAGTGATTAGTTTGCTTATTATTTAATAAAAGTGTATTTCATATTTAGGTATGCTGGGTTTTTTCTCAAACCTTGATCAAAATTTTTCAAATTGTGTATAATTTCTTTTCCCTAACTTACAGGATTCTTCCCATCTCTCCCCAAAATATCTGAAGCATATTTTTAGGCACTATCATCAAACTTGTTCATGTATGTGTGTAACTAATCTCCCCGCAAATATCCCAGATGCTGTAAAAGCTAAATCATTAACGAGCAGTGATTCAAATCCTCCTCTTCTAGCTGGAAGGTTTAAATAATACAAAAACATCCACCAGGAAAACATCCAAACAAGGTGCCCAGTTCTTAATCATCTTTTGGCTCCAGTCTGAATAACCCTCTAAATAACACAGCATAGTCAAGGCCGGACAGTCCCGGTGTGTATCCGCATACTGCTAATTCCTTCTGCACTTGCCTGTACCACACAGTTTAGCACTTTGTTACATGTTGGCTTGTTATCCAGCTGCTCCATCGGAGTGTCTTTTCCTTCAAAATGCGTTCTGAGATGCTGAAGAAACACAACCCCATTCTAAACACCTCTGAGTGTCACACAGTCCTTGGTATGGTGTTGCGCACATAACAGATAAATTTATACTTGTTGCTTGCATGTTCTTTTAGAAACTTCTTGGGTGAAACTTCTTAGGTAAATCTCCTCTTGGGAAAAGTCTCAAGACCTAATTTTTTCTCTCAAATCAATACGTGCCTTTTCTTGCATGTTTAAAATATTGCAGACAAGTCTGAGGAATCATTTGGCCCCTTGTTCTTTCTGTAGCTGAACAACTTAGACCTTATTCATCAGCCTGTGGGCTGCTCCTTCTTCAGGCGCAACATACCACCCAAACTTTTCATGATATCTTTGTTTTTACCCTGTCGTGGCTTTCTGAATCAAAGCAGCTGAATTTGATACAAGTTCAGTGTAGTTTTCTTCAAGAATAAATTCATTTTTCTAGTCTTGGGATAATGAAAATGCAATGCCTAAACTCATCCAAACCCTGTGGATATACTTTTTACCCAAGAAATTTCTGATTTCAACAAGAGAACCATTCTCCTGAATATCCACGTTAATGGGGCAGTGGGCACACACAGATCTCATCTTGTACCGGAAGCCCAGAGTGTCCCCCTGGGTCACATTCTCTGCGTGAGTGCAGATAGTGTGAACAGTGGCCAGTTCCTTTCCATTTCCCCACCATTTGTCACCTCTCCTTTTTCCTTCCATGGAGACTGAGTTCTACATTGGTGTGACTGAAGTCCCTCCACAGGGGGCCTCTGGGGCCCTTCACAATAGCTGTGCATCCCTTCAGAGTGAGGTCGACATTTTCTGGAATGTCGACAGTCCTACTGCTGAGAAGGGCCTTCCTGCCCGCACCGCGGCACAGAAACTCAAGACAACATTTCTGCTGACGTGGTTCACAAGAAGGTGGATTAGTACTCAGCAAAAATAACTTGGCTTGTTTCCTTTTCTAATTAGATCAAAATCATCTGCTCTTTGAGGATTACAAATTTATTAGAATTCAATAGTGGCCAGAATCAATTTGATGGAGTCACTAATATTCAGTCATTACATGTTAAATTCATAAACAGATAACGATTCATATAATTTTTATTAGTACTATATCCCAATGTCAGCTATATCAACAATTGCAATCCAACTTTTAAACAATATATTCCTACTTAAACAAATCTTTTAATTTGCAGACTAAGATATTAGCCAAATCATATCTTCCAAAGTAAAACAGTATACACCCACACAGACAAAGAGCTTTTATTTATTAAAATTCCCTAACCAGGAGCATAAATATATTCTACTCTTCCAAATTTTTTTGTTTCTGATGCGGTATATGTGTGTGTGTGTGTGTGTGTGTGTATATATATATATATATATATATATATATATATATATATATAGTGAATTGTAATAATTTATATTTTATGCAAGATATACAATCTATAAATACCAGCTTTTATTTTTAAATCCCATACCAAAGAGTCATAGGATTGCACGTGCACATGGTCTTGTTTTAGGGGTACTTATGTTAACGTAATTATAACTTACAGATCATCAGGACAGTTTCTAGGCGGCTCCAGTCTCCCTCCTGTTTGCACATAGTTTAAAACATCAAGGTTAGAATGGGCTGGATAAGGCTGATGGCCAAGAGTTAAAATCTCCCAAATCAGAATTCCAAAAGACCTAGGATATTAGAGAGTTTGCTTTAATTATACATATTACAAACCTCATGTTTACAGCAGTTTCTCCAACGTAATGTTCCAGCAGTTATAAGCCTGTACTCTGTGATTGGAGTGATTGGTTCCATAAAAGGCAAATGGGAGACTTAAAAGCAAGTTGATCACAAGAAAGAGCACAACAAGCAACTGCCTACCAGAAACACTTCAAAGGTGACAGGAAGGCTCAGTGGGGACGTACACACACACACACACACTTTGCTCCTTTTTTCTGGCTGAACCTGGACTGGAGACCTCCATTATGCAGACATACTTAGGGTGAATGAGAAAGCATTTCAGCTTTTTTTTTCTCTCTGAGTTTGAGTGCTAGTAAACATGAAGAGGGAAGGCATGAATAAAAATGGGCAGCACTGAAGACCAACTTTTCCTCATCTCAATTGTGCCTAGGGCCATGTCAGCCTAAAAGTTCTTGAAAAAATCTTTATGTTTTGAGCAGCTGTCATCAAAAGTTTGAGGTCAACAGCAAAAAATACGGGGTCATATTCAAATGCTGAAGAGATTTTCAAACCTCCTCAAAGTCCTAATGTTTTTGAGATCCATGATTTAAAGTTTACTTTAATGACCAAACATCTCTAAATAGGGGGCGTTTAGACACACACTTAGACATTAATTCATAGGTACCAGTTTCTATTAGTCAAAGTCTCTACACTTTGGGAGAGTAGTAAAAAATATCTGAAGTAAATGTAGCTATTGCAATTCACTAGTAAGATGAAGGGTCCACACTGATTGGAGGGAGGAACGAGACCCAGGAATAGTGCCACCTTGGACACCCGCTTTCACTTTAGCTTAAGGCAAATTACAGCCTCTATGGTCTTCTGTTTTCTCACATAAAAGAAAAAGCTTACAAGACATTTTTAAATTTTATTTTATTTTTTAAAGATTTTATTTATTTATCTTTAGAGAGGGGAAGGGAGAAAGAGAGAGAGAGAAGTATCAATGTGTGGTTGCCTCTAGCCCACCCACTAATGCGGACCTCGCCTGCAAGCCACGCATGTGCCCTAGATGGGGAACCGGCGACCCTTTGGTTTGCAGGCCAGTGCCCAATCCACTGAGCCACACCAACCAGGGCCCTTTCTTAAAAAAAAAAAAAAACACCCTCACCTGAAGATAAGTTTATTGATCTGAGAGAGGAAATATGTGTGGGGGGAGAGAGAGAAGCATCGATATGAGAGAAACATCAGTTGCCTCCTGTACTCTCCCCAACCAGGGATCAAACCTGCAATCTAAGTATGTGGAGATGGAACCCACAACCTTTTGGTGTACAGGACCATACTCCAGCCCCACCGAGCCACCCGACCAGGGCTACAACACCTTTTAAGATCCCTTTGGACTCTGACATTGGATGGTTCTGCCCACATTTTTCTGTGTCCTTAGGCTCACCATACATCTGACTGCGTAGTGAAGATTCCATCCATCAGACTTTCTGGAGCCATCCACCGAACAGGGAGCAGACCCTCTCCTCTCTTTCTATAGTAATCATTTTTATAGATGTCCCTCGCGAGTCCAAAGTCCCCAATCTTCACTATCCGTGATGAACTGCTATAGTCCTTCACAGAGACAAGGCAATTCCGCGCTGCCAGATCCCTACGGCAGAAGCTATTTTTAATAATAATAATAATAATAATAATAATAACGATCCAGAGATCAGACAGGTAATACTAGTAGGTCTGTAGAGAAAGGAGACTTTCTTTTAGAATTATTGCTATTTTGAAGGAATAAAAATGTTTAATTATTTTCTTGTTCTACCCAAACTGCAGATGGCTATTGTGCCAATATCCGTGGGATATTGCTGTACCTGTGAATAAAGTGCAGCTGCTCCAGGTAGACACAGCCTTTTGAAATATCTACACACAGGTCTACAAGGTCAGCCAAAGTGAGTAAAGGACCATGAAGCTGTAAGAAATGAAAGGAAGATTACAGGCGCTCGTTCAGTTTGCACAAACTACACATATTCACATACATGTATAAATGGCTACATATATGTGCACGTGCACACATACACATGATGTTTTAAAGAAATGTTTAGTTATGGTTACAAGGATTCAAAGAGGAAAAGAACTAAATTTACATGTTTTCTCTCCAAATAAAGATAAGACTACAGTTAGAAAGCAGAGGCAGCAATAGGACCTTTGTTGGAAACAGGGTACTAGTTCTGACGGACCAAGGTTTGAAACTTAGTTTTGCTACTTACTTGCTGTGTACTTTGCTTTATTCAGTCAGCAACTTTCTCATAGGTATAATGGAAACCATAGACCTGATTTCATGGGATTTGAGATAAGATATATAATCTGGCTGATATATAAAAAGCACTTAATAAACAGTAGCTGCTCTCAGAGTGTTAATAATGAGAGTTTAACCAGCACTCACCAGTTTAATTATCGGCCCAATGTCATGCTAGCACTATAGTGTCAGTCCTGACAATGGGATTCTTCCTCATACGAGCCCCATATAAATTGTTAGCACCACAGACTCTATTTCTAGGTCACGGATTATTCTTCTTTTCTAAGAGAGCCAACACAGAAACTGAGAAACTGAGAACTGAGTAACTGAGCCTGAATTGCCTACAATGATTTCTACATTAAAAAAAAAAAAAAAAAGCCAGTTCAAGTACTTATTAGTACCACGTGGAAAAAAATCAAAGTCCTGGTCAGACACTTCGTAGGCATACTCTCTGCCCCTTGGCATCCCTGAAATTACCCTGGTTCAGGCCTTTATCATGCCTATCTGACTCATCCCAAGCTGGCCCTGTCCCCGGCAGCCTGTGCTTTAATTAGCTCATTCCGCTGGGACCCACTGCCTGTAGGTTTCATGACAGATTCCCGAACACAGCTTCCGTGGCAGCCCCCAGCTGCACCAGCCTCTCTGTACGTCCATCTGCTTCCCTGGTTTCTCCTCTCACAATCTGTGCTGTGGTCACACTAGAACACTAGTTTTTTTTTAATTTCATTTTTAAAAATATTTGTATTTATTCATTTTCAGAGGGAGGAGAAGGGAGGGTGAAAGACAGGGAAAGAAACATAAATTGGTTGCCTCCTGTTTGCCCCCAAATGGGGACCCGGCCCATAACCCAGGCATGTGACCTGACAGGGAACCAAACCCATGATCTTCCGGCTTGCAGGCTGGTGCTCGATCCACAAAGCCACACCAGCCAAGGCGACACTACAGTTTTTTATACTTTCTCCGCAATTCTCAACCTCTCTTCTATATTCCTGCTAGCACTATTGCCTGGAATGCCTTCTTCAGTCTTAATTTCTATACACATTCTTCATGGAGCATCTACAATGGTTCTCAACCTTGAAATCCCTAAATTTCTCATAGACAGGTTTTCTTAACTGCTGCTCCCTCTGCATCCCCAGCAACCTTGTGTCTTTTTCCCAAAGTAGGAAGAATCCTGATATTCTGGGATTTAACATTGCCATGGTCCTATCCAACCACACCTAGGTCTGATAACCAGGGTGGAACTTACTCCCCAAAATCAGTCCCCTGAAGTCTTGTTCAGGTCCACTAGATGCCTCTCATGGCCTGTGGGTGTCTGAGTATCTCATGTAAATGGAGCTCTGCTCTGCTCTTGGCAAAACCTACCTTACTTGTAAAGATTGTCTTCGCAGAGAATCCTGCTCCTGAACTTTTAGCCTGATGGCTAGCACCCTGTACGCTGCTGACAGATTTTCAGAATGCTGACTGCCTGCCTGGATTCTAAATATCACTTGCTCCTGAGAGATCAGTGACGACCTACTGGGATATCTCATCAGCCCTTGTTGGGTTTTCTTGACTCCAGATGCTATCCTGGGCTACCATCTATTATTTCTTGCTAAACCGTCTGGAACATCGAACTTCCTTCCAGATCTATTCCTTGGTCAAACCTTTCAAAACTCATGCAGCTGTAGTTTCAGAGAGCTTTCTGTCTCCTGCCTTGATGGCTTCTTCTCCACAAAGTCTTTCCAGGACTCCTCAGTTGGAAATCATCTCTCTCTGTGCCTCGGCAGTGTATTCTCTACTCCATTTTACTGGGCCCTCCCGCTTTCCACCTTAAATGGGTTATTTATATGTGATGTTCTTCCCTACCATGTGGCAAGTTCCTTGAAGAGCAATATTCTTCAGAGTTGTACAGTAAACACCCAGCAAAGATTCAATGAATTAAATTGTTTTGAATATGTATTTGTATAATTTTGATAGCTTGGTTTCATTTGCTAGTTTTTACTTTTTTCTATCTTAACATAGTCTTGGAATATCAAAGCTAAAAGTAGCCTGAGATTTAAGGCTTTGATTTAATATTCCATTGTATACATGCAGAAACTAAGATCCTGAAAATGAAGGACTATCAGGGGTGTCCAAGCTCTTGGCATCTCTGGGCCACACTGGAAGAAGAAGCGTTGTCTTGGGCCACACATCAAATACATCGTGACGCGTAATCACAAATACATCTCATAATGTTTTAAGTAAATTTATGATCTTGTGTTAGGCCACATTCATTGCTACCCTGGGCCGCATGCGGCCTGCGGGCCATGGGTTGGCCACCCCTGGTATACCAACAGTCTCAGCTCAGGGAAAAGGATGCTTGTGGTAGTTCTTCTGGAATGTGCCTGAGAGCACTTACTCTCTGTGGATAGATGGCTGGCCAAATGAACTCAGCACGATGGGGGCTAGAGCCCGTGGTGTTCCACTAAGGACCCTAGACTTTCATTCTGGCACCGACCACCTAACAGTACCCTGTCCCCTGTGACTGGAGCAAGGGAGACCAAGCCTGGAAGCTGTCCTGGGAAGCTGGCAGGAAGGGCGGTGGAAGAACTGAATATACTTGAGAACTAATCATCACAGCCATTAGGACTCTGGATGTATAGGAAGAGTTTGGAAAAAGGGGCCCCACGTTTTCTTCTAGTCTACCTTAATCCTCTCTTCTCTTGTCCAAAAAAAAAAAACCTTAAAAATATCTACAGATAAGCTTTCTTGTTAAAGATGGAGGATTGATGCATTTTTAGCCCACTCTGCCCAAACCTTACTAAAATGACAGTCCAAGGGAAATTTTTATGATCTCGCAAGGACAGATAGATCAGGAGACTAGGCACAGAACAACAAAACATGGTGGAACAGGGAACACAGGTGGAGTGGAAGTTCAGCAGAGGTGGGAGAAGTTGAAAGCTGAGTACCTACGGAAGAAGACAGAGCTAAGCTGTTCTTCACTGTAGAACCCTCTAAGGGCTCTGGAATTGGAGGTAGCCAGTATCTCTGAATGCTGGGGTGAGGGCAGGGCTCCAGGCGAGAGGAATGTTTAAAAGTTTGTATCAAGGGCTGACTAGATCCTCTATGTCCCCACTGTAGCTGAGGCTTTCCTCTGAGGAAAACATAGACACATACACACACAGAGAACCACAACAACACCAAGTTCAAAAATACCACACGTCACAAGGTGCTCTGTTGAAAATGGAGAGGGAAATTAAATAAGCATCCACATAGTGAGCCTTGAGACCCCCGGCCTCTTTCTTCCTCCTGACTCCCTGAATGGAGGCTCAAGCTTTATTCCTGGACAGGAGACCCGCCAATTCTCCTCTGGTGAAGATGGGCATATGCCAGGAAAGACATCCAGGAGGTGTCATTAAGGGACTCCAAACAGAACAACTGGGTCCCACCTGACAATCCAAATGAAGCTGCTGCAGACACATAGGTTCCAATCCGCTAGTAACTATGAAGGTCCCACTATTAAATATGAAGACCAGCCACACTTTGCCAAACATTTGAGAAAATCTCACATTACAAACAGATCCAAAGAAGAAAGGAGGAAACCAGGACAATGCAGGAACCAAAGTGACTATTTAAAAAACTATAATTAGCATCCTAGGAAAAATAAGAGAAGATTTTGCATGTATAGGGAAAACCCAGATAATTATTTTAAGATGTGGTCAAAATACAGGGGTGAGCAGAAGTAAGGCCTGCTTGAGTGTAGTTGGTAAGATAATAATATGGGTATAATAATTTATAGTTTTAATTTGAACATTCCACCTAAAATGTCATATGGTGTGCTTGAGTGTGATATTGTTATGTTACAGAATTACATGCTTACACTTTTGTAATAAAAGATCTTGTAATAAAAAGGGTCATTATTTGTGCCAGACCTTGTATAAGAATGAGTCTGTAAAATTAAAATTTTAAACTCTATAAAATAGTTTAGGAAATCTACCAGAATCGAGAGCAAAAGGACAAAGAGGAATGAAGAGAGAGCAGCTAATAAAAAAATGATAAAACAAAGCTGTTCATTATTCAACTAAGAGAATTTCTAGAATAAGGAAATAGAGGGAACAAAGGTATTTTTTACCTAAGAAATAAAATGAAAAAAATCCCAGAATTGGAAGGGATGATTTTTCAGGCTGAGTACCAAGATGTGTAAAAAGTACCACAGATAAGGAGAAGTTCCTAAAATTTTCCAAAGAGGAAGGGCAAAACACAGGTCACAGATCATGAGTCTGGGAACCAGAATGACGAAAGACTTCTTAAAGGCACTTGTAGAAGCGAGAAAACAAAGATGTAGTGGATTTATTTTTGAAAACAAGGGGTTTTCAACCTAGAATTAACCAGTTGCCTATTAAAATCCAAACAGATATGTCAGCTGGGTGGGGACATGTAAGTCTAGTGAAGACATAAGGGTGGGAAATATCAGTTTGGGGCAGATGGACATAAAGTACAGAGAAAGATGTGCCTTTTTAAATTTCACACAATCTCTGTTCTCCAGAAAACATGATTCTGGCAGTGAGGGACCTATTTTCCTGTAAAATATAGCAAACAGGCTCAAATAACCAGAAAAATGCCAGAAATTAGTTCAAGGTGCTAATTGTCCTTATCCAACATGAATGATATTTCTTTCCAAGGAAGTATTCTAAGGTTCTCCCATTGGCCAACACTGCAGCCTATTGAATTTAAAGAAAACTAATAGGACATTATAGGGCACATGCATTACAAAACCAATACTGTGAACCTTATTTCCCACCTTTGTCATCCGGGCTTTACGCAAATAGGTGAGGAGGTCTCCTCCCTCCATCAGTTCCAGGATAATGTACTGGGGTTCATTCAGCAGACAAACTCCAAGCTGCTTCAGGATGTTGGGATGATTAAACTTGCTAAATGGTGGAAAGACACAGGCAGGATGATGTGACAGAGACAGAAGTCCTAGTCGAGTGCCTTTATGGACTAGAGCAATCGCTTATCTATAGTGTCCATCAAAAGCCCTGATATTTTTTCTCTGCTAAATGAAGGCCTCCTTTTCCAAGCAAGGGCTGTTCTTTGCTCCTGCCTTGCAGAGGTGATACGGCAACCTCTAGTGGCCAGTGCATATGGATAGGATAAGGTGAGTTTTAGAAGAAATCATGTTTATATTAAAGTACTTTGTGTTTTGGAAAAGAAAGTAATTTTAAGTAATTTCCTTCTTCAAAAGATATTTGAAAACATTATGTATTTGGTCATCACAAGTATGAAGTATTATTCTCTCTTTTTAGAATAACAACTCAGACAGGCTGCAAGTGTTTTCTCAAGATATCTAAGCAAGTAACCCCCAATCTAGTAACTAGCCTGCAGTTCAGGACCACTGCCGCAGGTCTTCCCGTTAAGATGTCTTTGAGCGATTTTTATGCCCAACAACTAATTCTAACATCGAAGACAAGTTTATCAAGACAGGAGGTATTTTCATTGGCACTGTTGCACTCAAAAGAACTCTCTCTTCCTCGACCTGTTTCAACCCTTATCTTACATTGAGAAGACCATACGCATGTTTAAAGCTGAACAGCTTCAGAAGTCACTTGCAAAACACACTTCTCATTGAAGGTAAAAGGAAGGAAGATCTTTTGCCTGAGGAGAGCCTGTGCCCAGGTTTGGAAGACTGGCTTCTGTGGAACACTTGTCATTACGGACATATTTCTGTTTAAACTTCGGCCATGTTCATTTTGGGCATGATTTATTACGCCAGGTGATTTTGAATGTTAAAAGTCCACCAACCAGCTGTAAAAGCTTCCTACCCATACCAAGGGAACATTATTTCAGAGCTGCCTGATACCTCATCAGATGTGCCTCCTTCAGGAACTCAATCTTCTCCTGGTCTGTGGAGCCCTTTTTCAAAGTCTGTGCAACATAAAAACAAGCCAAGGATCAGTGTAGCAGCGCTTTCTGTGAGCTCAGTGGGTTAATGGAGATAATCTTTGCTTTGTTTTGTAATATCCATCCTGAAAGTTCAAAGTAGATAATGGATAATGAATGTGTATTGCTGTGTAAACTATTCAAAAGATAGATTCTGTTATTGAAAGTATTTAAGTAGAAAAATCTGATAAAAGATCTAGTAATATGTACACAAAGTCTCTCCAAAATATAGAAAAATTTTTAAAAGACCAAATTTGGCACCTAAGCTAATTTCTTTTTTTTTCTCCGTGTTTCTTTTTTTGTCCTCATTCGAGGACATGTTTATTGATTTTTAGAGAGAGGGAGAAGGAGGGAGGGAGAGAGGGAAAGAAGCATCAATGTGAAAAAGAAACATTGATCAGTTGCCTTTCTTACATGCCCCGTGGGCCTAAAATATTTACAATCTGCTCTACTGCCTAGGACCTTGAGAATGTGCTTAACTAGCCCACTTCTTCACAGTGTATTTGCAGGGAAAAACTGCTGGGTGTTAACTAATCAGAAACCATAACGGTTTCTGTTAATTTCAGAGTTCATGTAGGAAGTGGAAGAAAAATGTAATTTCTGTAGCCATGAATAGGCTCCTACCTTCTACTAGTTCTCTTTTCCATTAATATTACTCATCTTTTATTATAGTTGCATCCATGTAAGTCCATGTAAATGTGCAGACCTAACATGCCAAGGAGTTGAAAGATCCACATTACCTTCACTGCTACTTTGGTCTCTCCACTTCCAACTCCTAAGACGTCTACTGCTACCCCTTCATACACTTCTCCAAAGGCCCCACTTCCCAGCAGGAGACGCAGGGTGAGTTTTTCCCGGGGGAAGGCAGGAAGACTTTCAATCTCCTCTTGCGTCGGGAGAGTACTAGAAAATAATAATGTTTTTGATCTCCCAAAATATACAGTTTGAAAGTTGGTGTTGTTGTTAGTACTCGAGAGAGTATGAGAAAGAAATCTCACAGCTTTACAACACTGCCGTGCATTCTGCGTGAGATAGTGATGTGGAATTTTGTGTTCCTGTTCCTTCCCCAGGCCGCCATCCAGAATATTCCTTCCTTATTCTGAAACCCAGACAGATCAAGTCACTTTGCTTCTAAGCACCTTCATTTTGAGAGAAACATGCCCTTGTGAGTATCGCCTCAAGTTGGTTTTACAGTTACCAATGCTTAATTTCTTCAGGTTACCAATTTGTATACACAGCTATTGTAAATTAGCAATAAATACATCTGGATTTATGAGCTAAAAAACATCTACGTTAACAATTCCAAACACCTGGTCTCCTATATAAAGCAAAATTTACTATGACCACAAAAATCAACTTTGTTTCCCTCAGGTTAACTCTTAGAAAGCCAAGCTTCTCACCTGGAATACTACAAGGGGGAAATGCATCTGCACTTAAAATGCTTTGAGTCTTTCAAAGAGAATCTTGAATGTTGGATGTGCTGAGTATTTTTCTCAAGGAAAGTCACCTCTGAGTAGCTAACTTAGATCACCTCTGTGTCTACTCCAAATCCTTCATTTTTATGTGTTTAATTACAAATTTTAAGGCCTATGACTACATAACCCCCTTGTGTATGGGTCATATAATGCAGTGTCTTGTATAAAAAGACCTTTAAATATTTTCTTTAATTACGATGAGAAGTTCAAAACTCATCTTAAAGAGTTTATGAAGCCAACCAGCATACAACTTCTGAAAACAGAATTAGACTGCATTAATAGCACACCCACAAGACTCTTGAAATTCCTCTTTTCCAGACACCTCCCGCTGAACCAACCACGTTCCCATCTACTCTCTTCACTGGAGTATTTATCTCCTTGTTTCATTTATTTTTGAACTACGTGATAAAACACTGGAAAACAACTGATTTTTGCTTATTTTCCTTAGGATAGCGTGACCATGCCATTTGCCATCTGCCCCAGGCCACATTTGAGGGTACTAGGGTGCATTGTTAATAACTACGCCGGAAGAGTGGGCGAGAAGCAGGGCAGCCCCGCCCACTCCCCACCCAGGCGCCCACGATGACGACCCCATTACACACCGTATGGCACAGCAGCCATTAGCCAGTCCTACCGCGGCTGCCAGGCCTCGCAGCTCAGCCAGCTCTTTGTCTTCGTTTATGAGAACCGTCAGCCCTCCCTTGGGAGTTTTTCGATTCTTTAGTCTTCTATGCCACACTATAAAGAAAAACAAGCATAATTTACAAAATAAAGCATTGCTTATTTTTCCCATTAGGACATGTTACAATACATTTTAAGCATTTATCTATAAGAACACCACTGGTAAAATAACCAAATTTGATTGAAAAAGATGCCCAAAATAAAAAAACTAATTAGCCTTGGCAAGTATGGCTCAGTTGGTTGGATTTTCGTCCCATAAGCCTAAAGGTCTCGGGTTCAATTCCTGGTCAAGGCACATACATGCCCAGGTTGCGGTGCAGTCCCTCCCTAGTCAGGGAGCACCGGGAGGCAACTGGTCAATGTTTCTCTCTCACATCGCTGTTTTTCTCCTTCCTTTCCGCTTTCTCTAAAATCAATAAGCACGCTTTCGAGTGAGGATTTAAAAATTTTTTTAAACTAATTGAATCTAGGTACAAAGTCACAGAAAAACACATAGCTTATTCTACCTCATTTTTAATCTCATCTCATAATAATATTTAACATATTTTATTGCTATTATAAACAAGTTGAAATATCTTAATATCAGAATTTATTTTTCAAAATCATCCATAAACCAAAGTCAAACCAAAACACACTTGCAGAATAATTACTAGTGAAAAAAATTCATCTCTGAGTCCAGATATGCCCAGGTTATACTCCTCAGTAGACCTGAGGAATGCTTTCGACATAATTAATGGCTATAATGGCATGCCTTATTTAAATGCAGTGTACAACAACACAGAGCATATATCCATTGTTGTTCCATATACACAGATTCAAATACACACCAAGTGTTAGCGGTCCTCCCTAGTTGTGAAATCATGGGTGATTTGTACTGCCTTCTTCATACAATGAGCAAATATTTTCATAATCATAAAAAATAAATGATATTTTGAAGATTAAAATACAATTATGTCAATAAATCATCCATCTATCTTAGAACATTGGCTCAGAAGCTGAAGGCAGCAAGGATGCTTTGTTAGATGACCATGAAAATTTGAACTTCATTCCACAGTAGCTTCCGTGTATAACAGGTTAGAGGTTTATTCAAGGCAAATTCCATCTGAGGCACCACACAGGGATAGATCTTAAGTACTTTTGCTAATGCAATTTTTCAAACCCAAAATGCTCTCATTACCCCTCTTCATTTTTAGAGTCCAAGTTAATGTCCCCCATCTTCAGTGACATCTTCTGAGACGCGTGCAACCTCTACTGATCTCTCATCTCTGAACTTATAAGACTAAATGTGGCTCCTAGCACTTCTGTGTCACTGTCTTGTGGACTTCATGTACCGTTCATTGCCTGTTATTGTTGTTCAACACATATATCGCTATGTATCTTTTCACACAGGTAGGTCTTACCTCCCTCATTACATGGCAAGCTCCGGAGGCTGGTCTTTCACTGCTTTATCTTTCCCTCTGCTCCCAGCATATGGCTAATGTTGCACACAAGATGTGACTGCTCACCACAGCAAAGACTGTCAATGCTTATTTTTAAACCCTTGTTTCAATTTTATATTTATAAGTATGACTGATGAGAGCCTTCGGCACAATACACATTTTAAAACAATTGCTACTTTTCATCACTTTAATAACTCCGTCTTTTCTCATGCACGTACGCACCCCTACTAGTACAACCACATGCACTGTTCCTAAATAACCAGATTAGCTTATCTAAACTGAAAAATCGGTGAGTTCCAAATAGAATAAAGACCTTTCAGTCCTGAGAAAGTCAGATATCCGGGGGATGTCTTGAAAGCACAATAGGTTGTCTGAAATTATCTCATGTTCATCCACTAGAGTTATGCATTTGAACAATGGTGATGTACAAGTAGGCAAGCAAAGGTCAGATGGAAGATCCGTCATGTACTATTCCTTCCCCGTAGGAAAGCAGACAAGCAGTCAAGCCTATATGCCAACTGCCAAATATACTGCAGTCATACGCGTAACCCTGGAGGGGCTGGCTTAGTGACACAAACATCAGCTGTGCGATACTTAGACTCCCTGGAACCACAGGTTAATATCCTGGCAGGGTCAGCTGAATTTTTAGCTTTCCAAGTTAGCAGAAAGCGTTCCATATATTATATGCGTGGAATCTCTGAAAAGAAATCTGAATTCAAGTTTTAATGTGCTCTCCAATTGCTTACGATTTCAATCGGTTTCGGGAAAAATAAAGATTTAGAACACGTAAGTGAAATATTGGCTTTCTTTATCTTGAAGATTTCAATTTTATGTTTGTAACTTTTCCTTAAATGTTCTCTTCCAACCTTTTTATTTATGAAAAAAATAAGCCACAATTTTCTGAATATGTACTTGAGTGGTCTTTTCTGGTAAATATCATGCTTTTCTTGTAATGTTTCATCATGTCAGGGACTCATAATATTAATAATGATAGGGTGACCATACATCTTATAATCCAAACCGAGGCATTTTAGGGATTGAAAGAAAGAGCTACTCACGTTTATGCCGCAAGAACAGGAATGAACCAGGCTGTATGGTCACTGTAATAACCTTATAGGCCCAATATTCGACCAACACTTTTGGAGTTGTCACCATATTTACTCATCATTAAACTAAATCCTTGTAGGAAAAAAACTTTTAGGACTACATCAGTATAAAATGAATAGTGGGAAATAGCCAGTTTTCTATCCACCTAACCTAATTCTTCCGTTTTTCTGATCATTTATAAATGAGCAGAGATTTGAAATAAGCAAATCAGACATCTGAACGTAAGAGTGAAGTAAAGTAAGTAAAAGTAAAATAAGCCAGAAATGCATTTTCTGCAAAGGAGGCCCTGCTCTTTCCAAGCCAGGCTGTCTGCCTGGAGACCCAAACTATCCCGACCAAGGATTCCCTCTGGTCTTGCATTAATCCTACCCCCTTTTTAAAAATATACCCAGAGTAGTTTTTTAATTTATTTCAAACTATAAGCCACAAAACACTTGTTACATAGTCAATCAGAAACAAATACTATTTTAAAGAGAAAGTTCAAGTCGGTATTCCTGCCAGTAGTTTTATCTAAAGTACACCATGAAGTGTAAATATAGATGTATTATTCATAACATGGTTACTCCTATATCCAAAAAACAATCCACAAAGGGTAATGGTTATGAAAGTATAGCCAAAGATAATATTGTAAATTTTATTAGTTTATTTCATGTGGGAGATTAAATAAACTAAGAGATAAATCAATTAGTGTAATCAAGTAAATAATTACTTATGAAAAATAATTTTACTTACCAAAGGTCAATGGGATTATAACAACCAAAAATATCCCAATTATGATACTAAGTATAAAGCTTGTGTCTGGCATCCAAAAACCATCTAGTGAAATAAATGAGAAAAAGAAATTAATTCACAGGATAGGCCAGCTGATCTGCCTGATACATCAGAACTAGACCCTATGATATTTTTGGAGGCAATTAAACCATGTAGCTTGAAATCATATTTATGGTGAAAGTATTTACACCATTGGGAATAAAAATCAATGTTTTTACATTTTTTCCAGAGCGCCAGTTTACCAATACATCATAGGGATGTACCCGTCAAGGTTTCTACTTTAAAGTGACCGAGAAAACATGTATAATCCTTGTAATGAATTTGGGACAAAGAATATCAGTCTTCAAATATATAGTCACGATTATTATTTCTCTATAACACCATACACATTTCATCCCATGGGTACAAAACTGAGGAATATAAACATGAAAACATGGTGTCTTCTCGTACATAGTTTCAGCTCAGTAGAAGAAATACACATGAGCTTGGCAGACGATGGCTTGCGGGCTAAATCTGGCCACAGCCTGATTCCGTACTGCCCATGAGCTAAGAATGATTTTTAAAGTGTTATTAAAAAAAGAAAAGGAAAGAAGAAGAAAAATATGCTACAGAGATCAGATGCAGACTGCAAAGCCCAAAATATTTACTATTTGGTTCTTTTCAGAAAAAGTTGTCTGAACTCTTACGTAGATAACTGACTATAATTTTTTAAAAAGAGAATAATGCAAGTTTTATATAGAATATTGGGCTGTGTGTATATAAGTGCAATTATTTATCTAAGGATTATAAGTTAAACATTATGATGGGTTCATTTAAGTTAGGCCTTGAAGGATGAGAAAAATTTCAATGGACATAAAGTGAGGGAAAGGAAATGCCAGGTAATGGGGTGAATAGTAAGTTTTAGGGTCCTGCATTCTAGGCTGATGAAAACAAAGGCTGAAGACTTAGTGTCTTAAAGCT
Source organism: Desmodus rotundus (assembly GCF_022682495.2). Classification (NCBI taxonomy): domain Eukaryota; kingdom Metazoa; phylum Chordata; class Mammalia; order Chiroptera; family Phyllostomidae; genus Desmodus; species Desmodus rotundus. The sequence goes on from NC_071397.1 coordinate 67,948,704, forward strand.
TTTTACCGATCTGGTATGGACTAGCAAATAGGGATAAATACAAGGAAAGATAAGCCACAAATGCGGGACGAATCATAGAAAGCCCTAAATGCCAGACAAAAGTTTGCACATGGTCCTGAAGGCAGTGAACGGAGAGCCATTCCGGGCTCTTCAGAGGCGGGATAAGTGATCCAGCTGTGCTTTGGCTAGATTAATTGTCAGCATGTGATAAAGCCAAGAGCACAGCCAAAACTCAATAGCTTAAGTTTGGAAAGCCAAAGTGGAAGTAGGGAGATGGGACCTCAACAGATAGAAATCAAGGTGGTAAAGCAACAGAACTTAGTGACTGAGTAGAGGGAAAATAAAACATGGTACTGAGATTTCTAGCCAATGTGATGAGAAAGATGATGTAACATAAACAAATAGGATACACAGTGGAAAATGTAAGTGTTGGGAAAGAGGCAAAGCATAGTTGTAGGCCTACAGTATAGAAGATGAGAGTACTGGGAACAGGACAATAAGGCTGGATAAGGATCAGATTCTGGACAGCCTTGGAAATCTAGGTAGGAGCATGGGACTTGATGAGGTGGACACTAAGCAGTAGCTGATTATTATTGAGGAGGAAAATGATGATGATCTTGATGTTTTAAGAAGAGCACATCAGATGAAATGAACACTTCAGTACTTAATATGATAAGTTATAGTCACCCAATTTATTGCTCGTGTTAACAATGTACTATCTTTATCTCTGAACCTTTGTCTAAGTTAGTATGAGGACAGACATGGTAATATACCTCCAGCTAATAAAATGTTCTCACTGATTCCACTATATTCACCAAATCCCAGATTATTTGCAGCTACTACTCTGAACTGAAATGTTCCTTTCAGGTTTTTGGACTTCCAAGTACAAATGCTACTGCAGGATCCATTAAATGCCATCTTCCACCTTAAATCCTGGTTCAGTGAATCATTTGAAGTGCCCTTTCTGCAAAAGAAAGAGCAAAACCATGAATATAGAAAACATATGAGGCGACATATGTGTTATTCTAGATGCTCACAGATCATTTTAACGACAACTCCAGAGCATGCCCAAGTGCACACTTTACCGTTGATCTCATTCCTCTCAAGGTTTGGCCACAGAACACAGCATAGTCTTATAAAGTCATCCCAGCAATGAATGGAGCCAACCAATCCAGCCCATCAGGAAAATAGTGAGTAAGAGATAGCTGAAGCACCTTTTCCTACTGTCAGAATGTGTACACTTTCTTCAGAATTCCAAACACCTAAGACAATTATTCCCTAATGTTTAATTGGGATTCTTTTTAACCTCACCTGAGAATATGCTTATTAATTTTTAGAGAGAGGAGAAGGCAGGGAGAGAGAGAGAGAGAAACACGGATATGAGAAGCATTGATTGGCTACCCCTTGCACATGCCCCAACTGGGACTGAACCACAACACAGGCTTGTGGTCTGGCTGGGAATGGAGCCCATAACCTTTCAGTTTATGGGATGGTGGCCTCCAACCAACTAAGCCACACTGGCCAGGGCTGATTGGAAACTTCTTATGTTTCTCAATACTTAGTCTCCATATCTATAGTTTTCAAATAGCATATCCAGACAAAATAAAATGCAAAATATAAAATTGATAAGGAAGATGTAACAGCTCAGCTACCAAAGCTATTATGTCTGAGATTCCAAGTTTTATATTGGCCTACAGTCACCTCAAAATCAACCCACATTATTCTCCACATGCAACATGGAAAGAACACAAGAGCTGGATTTAAAAGATGTGACTGGAATGGCTTTTAACAAAATCACAGACTGAAGGTCTTCCTTATGTTTTCTCTGACAATAAGATGTTGAAACTTCTCAGAAACTTTCCAGCAGTTTCAGGACTTGGTACCAAGCCACGACAAGTGTGGAGATACGTAATAGAAGCCAGTTTTGCTGCTACTAACTGAGCAGCTGTCCCAGAAGAGCAACAATGATGGCAAAGGCTGAGCCTGTGAGGGCCTGGGGACAAGCGAGAACAAGTGGAGGGTCAGAGCAGCAGACGGGGTCACAAGGAGCTGAATGTCCTAGGGAGCATCCTGAGTACATCTTTGTGACACGATGACTTTGTACATTTTGTCAAACCTCATAGGTAATGTTATTGGTTAACCCGAACAACTCTGATCCAAAAGAAAGAGACCCTGAAAAATTTATAAAGTATCTATCTCTTCACCGCTATTGGCCATTGAGAAAGAGAAGGAATTCTGACATTGGTTGAGTACTTTGTATTTACAACACACCATACTGGTGTTTTCCATATGTCATTCCATTTCACTGCCTTCACAGCAGCCTATACAAGTAGATATTATTATCCCACTTTACAGATGAGAAAATTTAAGTTTAAACTGGAATAAAGCAAGGAGTTAAACATGCTCTGTATACTAGGTTAAATAGTGATCCCCCAAATTCATGCCAGCCCAGATCCTGTGACTGTGACCTTGTGTAGAAAGAGGGTCTTTTCAGATGTAATCAAGTTAAAGGGATCATACTGGATTAAGATAGGCTCAAAGATAATGACTGCTGCGATGCCCTCTTAAGAAGACAGAGATTTAGGCACAGACACACACAGAGAACACCACGTGATGGCAGGGCCAGCGACTGGAGCCATGCATCTACGAGCCAAGGAATGCCAAGGACTGGCGGCAATCACCAGAAGGTAAGAAGAGGCAGGGAAAGATTCTTCCCTAGAACCTTCGGAGGGTTGGTTGTGCAGACACCTTGATTTTACACCTCTAGTCTCCAGAACTGTAAGAGAAAAAGCGTCTGTTGTTTTAAGCCGTCCAGTAGGTGGTACTTTGCTGAGGCAGCCCTAGGAAACACCGTCTGTTCATGCACTTGACACTGTCACTGCCACGGTATTGTGAGCAATACACAGGGTATACTAGAGTGTTTGACTGACAAAGCAGTTACTTTGAGATACTGAAAGTACAGCAACTCATCTGTTATCCCATAGTCCTGTCCCGAGAGTAGAAACTTGGGGCAAGGAAATGTGAAGTATTTGTGGAGCAGTGCACTTAAGGTGCTACTGAGGGACACACGAAAGGGGTCCTACCAGACCATGGTGAGGCCTGATGACAGTCACCGACCACCATGGCAGTACCGCAGGTCAGAATGTATTTCACTCTGTATGAAAAGCAGTAACAGAAATTTCAAGAAGGTTCCAGTTAGAAAGTGGCTAACGTAATCCTCCGGCATGAGCAGGAAAAAAATTTTAAGGTTATGGGAATGCCAGAGCAAGATGAAGCAAAAATAGATCTAAAGCTCAAGTAGCCAGGACTATAATTATGGAAGTGACTTTTGTCCTTGGAGCTTCTTAAAAGATGGCTTCATAGTCTCGTGAGAGGCGTGTCTGTGGAATTTGGAATTCTCCCCTCATGCTGGCATGAAATCAGCGCATCTGAGCCAGTTAGGGTTCACAGAGCTCCTCATACTGGTGGGGCCTGAGATTGCGTATGGTCATCAGCTGATTTGTTTTCATCAAAGGCACACTTTCAGTCCCCAGGAACACACTGCAAACAGTAATCTTCCCAGTGAATAGAGAGTCTGGTGTGACCTGCACCTGATTTTACATTCAGAAAAACACCTAGCTCATTGACAATTCTCACCAGACAGTATTCACCTAGAGAAAACAAATTAACATCAGACATTTACATGCATCCCATCATCTAATATAAATCATAGCTCGGCTTCTAGAATGGAACAGATATTAAGTAAATATAAGTTATATGTGCCAATCCTGGAATTATTTTGATAAGGTTTTGACAAGCAGTTGCAGATTTCTGAGAAGACTGATGTGATCTGCTTATAACTGGAATGCCAAGGCTGGCTGCTAAGAACTGAGCAAAGAATATAATTATATATTCAAGGTCCTTAAACTAAAGATCCTTCATGTTTACTTATAAAATACATATTGATAAATATTGTTAATTTCGATCTAATAACACCTTACAATTAACTGCTTAGTTCTCTGCAGTTTACAAAGCACTTTTGCTCACAGACATACCTTATCTCAAGGACATAGTACATAAGTCGGCTTCCATTATCATCAGCTTTATCCCACTGTATGGAATTCCTAGTGCCTTCTAGTAATTTTGGGATGCCTGGTTTACTTGGGACTCCAGCTTTGGAAATGAAAGAAAATACTAATTGATATGTTGGAAGTATAAATTTTCTGGACAACATATTTCTACAGACTATATTTACTAAGAGGAAAGACATTAAAGAAATGTTCAGAAATATTCTCATATGAGTGCATATTTTTAAATGAGTGTTTAAAGTTTTTATTAGTGATGGATTCTTATAGGAGTAATAATATATCTTAACTTGATATGAAATAAGTGATACACAAAGAAAATATTGTACGTTTTGAAGCATTTCCCCTTAATCCTTGTAAAGATCAACTTGGAGTTATGGTATACTTTTTAGAATACTAGTTAATTTAAGGTGAGTATATTTTTTAGATATTTTATCTTTAGCATGCGGGTATAGTAGTCAGCAAATAAATATTGTAACATTACTTTCATTTAGTTCTTACTGCAAAACATCAAGGCTAGACAAGAAATCTGAATCCTGAAAGGCAAAATAACTTTGCCCTGTTCAGGATCTTGCAAGAGCAGGTGAGTATTATTTCATTACTGTGTATAAAGACTCCTAACTCGTTTCAGTTTCTTCACTCAAGTTTTAGAAATGATGACTTACTCTCTTAAGAAAAATGTCAACCTCTAGGATTAGTGGAATAAGTGCTGAGAAAAGAATTGAGAAAATGTATAGGGTTTTCTGCATGCTGTAATTACTCACCTTTTGTCTTAAAACTTTCTGAAAGCGAGGTGCTTTTTTTTCCTGTCCCGTAAACCACCACGGCACGGACGCGGTACGAGGTAGCGGGCTGCAGATCCGTGATGGTACAGACATAAGCGGGACCTGGGCTGCATGAAGCTTTAACCTGGTAAAACTCATTGTACTTCCACTAAGAAAAGAAGACTCAATTAACATTTTTGTTTCTTTAAGAAAACTTTCTTAAGCATAGAAATTCGCACACCATGGCAAGCAATTAAACTTTAAATAAAATTTATTTTATATTAAAAAAGAAGAACTTCCTTATGTTTGACCTCAAACATCAGCCCTACCACTGACAGCCCTTGTATTTTTTACAGTAAGCTATAACTGACTTGAATGACAGTTCTTAGGGTAAGTCCAAGGTGGGACATGCACTTCTGGCTATGTGTCATTGGAGAAGATGCAGAGCCTGACTTCTTGATTTCTCTACGTGTATATGTCTATATTATACTTATTGGGATGGCTAAGAATACAATGATGGATCAAAACAAAGATCCCTTCAATTCCACAGATTTATTAATTTCAAAATAATATTTTTACATGCTTTGATTCCATGAAGTAGTGCACAGTTACAAATTGAAACTTTTAGTTTTTCTTTCCCAAACTCCTTCTGTAAGAACACTTCCCAAACATGTAAATAACTCATACAACTCAACACCAAAAAGACAAACAATCCAATTTAAAAATGGGCAGAGGACCTGAATAGACACTTCTCCAAGGAGGACATAGAGATGGTCCATAGACATGTGAAAAGATGTTCAACATCACTAGCTGTCGGAGAGATGCAAATTGAAACCACAATGAGATGCCACCTCACACCTGTCAGAATGGCCATCATTAATAAATCAACAAACAACAAGTGCTGACAATGATGTGGAGAAAAGGGAGCCCTAGCGCACTGTTGGTGGGAAGGCAGACTGATGCAGCCACTTTGCAAAATAGTATGGAATTTCCTCGAAAAATTAAAAATGGAACTGGTTTTTGACCCAGCAATTCCACTGCTGGGAATATACCCTAAGAATCCCAAAACACCAATTCAAAAGAACCTATGCACCCCAGCGTTAATAGCAGCACAATTTACAATGGCGAAGTGTTGGAAACAGCCTAAGTGCCCATCAGTAAATGAGTGGATCAAAAAACTACGGTACATTTACACAATGGAATACTATGCAGCAGAAAGAAGAAGAAAAAATTCTTACCCTTTGCAACAACATGATAGAACTGGAAACTATTATGCTAAGTGAAATAAGACAGTTGATGAAAGACAAATACCATATGATCTAATGAACAAAATAAACTGATGAGCAAAACAGAACCAGAGACATAGAAACAGGGAACAGACTGACAGCTGCCAGAGGACAGGGGATGTGGAAAATGATGGAAAGAAGGGGAAGGGATTAGTCAAAGAACATGTATGAGTGACCCATGGACGTGGATAATGGTATGGGGATGGACTATGGGAGCGAGTGGGTGGGCTGGATGGAGGAGGGCAAAGGGGGAAAAACTGGGACAACTGTAATAGAATAAATAAGAACAAAAATACGTAATCATCCTTATTGCCTGCTTCAGAGTTTTAATATAGAGATATACATTCATTCCCAGGTGTCCTATTATTATAAGATTGGTTCAAAAGAGATAGAAGTTTATGACTAGATATCACTCATTAACCATATCAGAACACAGCCTTCTACTGTGCTCATCAATTAGTACCTATGGAGAGTCACACATGTAGAAATTACTGAATCAAACAATTTCAGCTTCATGATTTCCTAAGTGGTCTTTCTGAAACTTGTGTTGAACAAGTATAAGAATACAGGAAGTTTTGAAACAAAAAGCATTGGGTGGAAGTCATGAGGACTGAAACAGGCAGTCCCTATCTGCTGCCCTTCTCTCCAAACTTTGAAGACTTGGGTGACTTAATGACTCACATTGCTTCTGTAGAGAGCACCCAAGGAGGAGTGCTGTAGGAATGAGTCAGCCCCTGGGGTCCTCCTCTGCCTGGCTGGTGATATCTGACTCATGTCGGCACCTGTCTGGGTCTCTGACTTCTCATCGGTAAAATGAGAGGCTAGAGATCATCCTCTCCAAGGTCCTTCTCCGTTTCATGTCTTTGATCCTGGAAATGAACTTTACATCCCTCCCTTTCACTCTAAACTGAATGCACGAAGTTTACTTCAATAGATATCCAAAACAAGGGTGATCCTCCAATTTCTCCAATGTAACTGTTCTTTATAAGATGACTATTTTTTAAAAAAGCAACACATCACCACAAACATGCTTAATGGCAAAAGTCCCATTAAACTATGCCCTTTGGTTTTATCAACTCAATATTCACTATTGTTTCAATTTTTCACAGTTTTTATCTAAAAGTACAAGATCATAAAAAAATCTTATACAGTAAAATCTAAAAACATCCGGGGAACAACTTCATTTTAAAAGGGAAATGAGGCCATGACTATACTGAATAGTGTTTAAGTTACCACTGAACAAGACATTCCTAACCAATCTTTATAAATGTGGACACACACATATATAATGATGAAAATGAAATGTAGCAATTATAAAAATGTAATAATATATTATAAGTATAGCAATATAAAATTAATGTAGACTTTCCCTAGCAATGAATTAATTAGATGAATGATATTTTAAAATTCAGTGGATATTGTTATATCAGTTAAAATATGAAGTTTTTAGATGAGGAATACATAGTTTACATGCCAAGATCAAAATGGCTTTTCGTTTTACTCTCCAGTTGCTATACAGCCCTTAAATGGTTGAAAGACCATTTCTAAACAAGGTTTTGGGTTCTTGCTTGTACATATCTTCCTTTTTTTTTCATTAGAAAACACCAAATTGCTATGGACTTTAAACCAGAGAACCTTGCTGGTAACATCTAAACTAAGTAAAATATTATGAAATCAGTAAGCCATAATTTATACCCTTTTACATGGAGCCTTTGAAGAGCAAATAAATCTCTCTGGGAATTCTTTCTATCAGAATTAGTCTAGTAGCTCACCACTTCTGTGTGGCAGACCTGAATCAATGAGTGTGGTCACGTATATCGTTGACTTATACAAGAATGAATGCTCTAGAGATATACAAAAGGACTTCCGACTTATGCTGTAGCATGAAAGAAAAACTGGCATTAAAGCTGTATGGTGTGATCTACCTTCTGGAGTTCGAACCAAAATCTGGTGAGGTTAACATCAGATGGGGCCTTCCAATCTAATTGCAAACTCGTGTTCTCTGGAACCAAGGCACACGGTTTCTCCGGTGTGTCAAAGGTTGCAACAGTGACAGGATGGCTCTCAGCACACCACAGTTCCTGGGCATGGCAGGCCAGAACCTTTTTGTAGAAAAAAAATATAAATAAATAAAATTGCTTAAACTTTCCTAAACCTTGTGTTTAAGAATGTCAATAAAAGTGCCCGGTAACCTCACTGTACCTTCAACACGTACAGTTTTCCACCAGACAGTCCTGTGACACAGACAGCAAGCCTTCCATCTGGATATTCACTTTGTCTTAGAGGAGTCTCTGGAATGAGGGCCAGGTGTGAGACTGCCAGCTGATAGCGGACTGACTCCTTAGGTCCATTTGGCTTGGGAGACTCTCTCCAGGATATAACAAGGCTGGTGTCTGACTGCACAGTGGTGTTAATATGCCAAACAGCCTCCGGTACTGAAATAAATAGCAACGCATGACAAGGGATGTTGCAATAGCACTGGAAGATGGAAAGAAGTAATGGGGTCTTGGTTGAGGAATAGTCGTATCATGTGAGCAGAATGAATGACAGATGTTCCGAAGGAAAGCCAGCCTCTTATATAATGGTACGTTACCAGGCTGCCTGAAAGGCTCTCAGTTATATTTGCCTAATGACTAACTCATTCTCTGACTCTAGCTCCAGGACCTGGCCAACGGTGCTGAATAACCAAGTTTGGGTGACTTTTATGAATGTCATCAGAGACATCTGAAAGAAATGCCATTACCTCATAATAACCGCCACCTCTAAACCCACCTTTTTAGATTCTAGATCCATTTACTTTAAGGCAATGATGTTATATTACTTTAAATCTCAGTGGCCTAGTAAAATTCACATAAAGAAAAGGCTTGTTTTTCCTGTCTCACCATGCGTACAGAGACCTATGAATTTATGGGAAGAGGGTGACACTGTGTGGTGAGACCAAAGAATGGGTTTCTTGGCCAAACAGTATTCATTCCAATGCTCAGCTTCTGGTTGCTTTTCATTTGGATGGAATATTATTTATCATCTTCCGGTGTTAGAGCAAAAATCAGGTAATCAAAGTATTTGTCAACCAATACATTTTTATTATGCTTTAAAAAGTTCATATAATAATGATTACTTAATATTCAGGTAACAACAAACAAATGTAGACATACACACCACCTATATCACTAAATTCCACTCTCACAACCCACACCAAGCCCACCACTCACCTCCACTTTTAGTTTTTCCCCAAATCTTTTTTCCCAGAGGCAATTGTTCCAAAGGGTCTGAGTAGTAATTCTTTACAGCTGTCTGTATCATATATGTTGAAAATGGCTGTAAACCTTCAATAAGGGCTATACTCTCCTGAAACTCCTGTAATTAATTTTTAAAAATCAAGATGTGATTCCTATTTTTTGTACAAATGTGGAGAAATTATTTCATCAAAGAGAAAAAATTAAAAGACTTAAAAAAGTTTACTTTTTAAAATTTGGATTGTGAATGACAATGTTCACTGTTCTAACCTGCCTGGGCCTGAGTTGTTTATCTGCAAGAACAAATGCCAATTGACTGGCAGCCTTCAGTCAGTTTTTGTGACATACTCATTTCACATAGGAAGCTAGAGTCCCAGGGGGAACACCGTTTCATTAGCATTGCATTAGAAATTCCGCAAGGTGGTACTGGAAGGATGTGACACATATGTGAATACAATAAAAGATTAGACTACATTATCTACTCATTCTTAGAAACCAAGTTTAAGTGAACGACTTTCCTTAGACCAATGTTTCTCAACTTTAATTATACTCTGGAATCCTCTGGGAAATTTTAATATAATACTGCTTGCTGGGTCCCACCCCCAGGGCTTCTGGCTGAGTTGGTCTGAGGTGAAACCTGAACCCAGAGATTGTAAAAGCTCCAAGGGTGCACAAGGTTGAGGGCCACGGGCTCTGATGCATATTAATCAATGAGAAGACAATACGATAGATGAGCTCTAACAGAGATGTCCAGGACCACAAGGCCAGTCTCGCTCAGCCAGATGATCCAACCTGCCCCTGAACCGGCTCTCTTTAGAAATGTGTGAAGATTAAAATAGACAAAATAAAGATATTAGCTGTACTTTCTGGCAAAGTATACAGTTCTTAACCTCAAATAGATGATGATCAGTTTCACCTTTGGACTTGGTTAAATAATTAGCACAAAATATTGAATGTATATGATTCCATCACAAGGACACCTAAAACATCACTGCCCATGATGGAAGGAACTATACCAATTCATTTATTGATTCAAGAAATATCTAGTGAATTCCTATACAATACCAACCATTGGGTTGGCCGAAATGTATGTTTGTTTTTTTTCCATAAGATGGCTCTAGTAGTGCTTAGTTCTCTTTAACTTCATTTGAAATAATTTTGTTAGATTGTATTGTGACAGCTGTCATACCGGCGTGCATTTTTAAAAAACTTAACAAAATTGGTAAATTTTTGTGCAGCCATTTTAATATTGAAGATGGAAGAAAGTGAGAGACAGTTTAAGCATATTATGCTTTATTATTTCAAGAAAGGTAAAAATGCAACTGAAATGCCAAAAAAGATTTGTGCAGTGTATGGAGAAGGTGCTGTGTCTGACTGAATGTGTTAAAAGTGGCTTGCGAAGTTTCGTGCTGAAAATTTCTTGCTGGATGATGCTCCATGGTCAGGCAGACCAGTTGAAGTTGACAGCAATCAAATTGAGACATTAATTGAGAACAATCAACATTATACTACGTGGAAGGTAGTCAACATAAAATATCCAAATCAATAAAGTTATTGGAGAAAATAAAAAATGTGCCTTTAATTTTATGGAAAAAAACTAAACAGACTTTTTGGCCAACACAGTATTGTGCTAAGTGCTAGAAATACAATGATAAATCAAAACATAGTCCCTGTATAGTGGCACCTTTCACAACATAGAGGAAATAGCAAAAAATATAACATACAATTTTTATATTAGATATATGCTTTGGAGGAGAGATGTAAATGGCAATGTTCTTTCTGTCCAATTCATTTCTTACCCCTCAATCTACAAACTGCTGGAGAGGCTTTATGAAAACAAATCTGTCACTTCCTGGGGGTAATTAGATAACTAGCAAGGGTAACAAACCCAGTTCTTTGGGGACATTCAGTAACTTGTTACAGGTGATCCACCCACTGGTCAGCTTAACTTATTCCCAGACAAGAAGACTAGAGCACTGTATGGTTTAATGGGTCAGCTATAAGAGGCTGCATAATAGCACGTTTCAGAAAATGATACAGAGAATACTGTGACTGAGAATTGCATATCAGAAAGGGGCATCTTATGACAAGATTTAGACTACCAGCTCCAATCTTACCAGCACTCTATATTTTGGTTCAGAGCTGTTTTTCCCACCAGTAACTTCTTTGTAATAAACCAGGTACGTTGGAGTAGGGCTGGTAATGCCGTACCAAGTGAGGTTTGTCCTGAAAGGCGGTAATCTGATTGTGAAGCTGGTGTTAGTGGTGTTAAGTATTGTTGGCTCTGTGATATCTGAAGCTAGAGACAGAAACGCTTTGTCTAAAATGAGAAAAAAAATTAAATATATACACATGTATAAAAGAGAAACAACTGATTTATTTAACATTAAGGGTAATGTAGTCTTTTATTTTTATTTAACTTATAAGATATGACATATTGAAGTGTTGGAAATGTTATTCAGGACAGGAAGACAAGTTTTTTCCATACATTTTGAAGATGCTGTATGCCTCAGAAAAAAGGGAGCAAGGTAACTGGTAAATTCTTACAATTTCCAACAGATGGAGCTAAAGTACTCTTAATAAAGTACATAGTAGCAAAGCTTGTTTTATTTTGAGGGATTTAAATGAATTCCAATTACCAAAACTCATAGTAACTTTAGGACTTTCTTTTGAGGGATGTGTGTGTATGTGTGTGTCTGTTCAAATTTAAACAGATATTACGTGAACTTTTAAACTCTCTTAAATTTCTCAAAGTGGAAAATGAATTCTTACCCAAAATGTGCATTCGATTTATTTATAAACCTTCCATTTTTAGTATTTTGTAACTTGCATAATTTATAAATGAATACATCTAAGCAAAGATTATTTGAGTTTGTTTCATTCATTTCTGTCCCTCTCTAGTGGGGACTTATACTTAATTTGGAATGACTTCATTTATTTATTTATTTTCATTTTTTCCCTCTAATTTTATTGTTGTTCAAGTACAGTTCTCTGCCTTTTCCCCCCACCCCAGCCTAACCTCCAGCCCTCCCACCTCCCTCCCATTTCTACCCCCTCCCATTTCCACCCCACTCATTATAGTCCATGTGTGCTTTATAATTGTTTCTACAAACCCTTCACCCTTTTCCCCTGAAATTCCCTCCCCTCTCCCCTCTAGTCACTGTCGGCCTTTTCTCAATTTCAGTGTCTTTGGTTATATTTTGCTTGTTTGTTTGTTTTGTTGATTAGGTTCCTGTTAAAAGTGAGATCATATGGTTTGTATTTCATCGCCTGGCTCATTTCACTTAGCATAATGCTTTCCAGTTCCATCCATGCTGGTGCAAAGGGTATAAGCTCCTTCTTTCTTTCTGCTGCATAGAATTCCATTGCGTAAATGTACCATGGTTTTTTGATCCATTCATTTACTGATGGGCACCTAGGTTGCTTCCAACACTTGTCTATTGTAAATTGTGCTGCTGTGAACATTGGGTTGCATAGGTTCTATTGGTGTATTAGAGCTCTTAGGATATAATCCTAGCAGTGGAATTGCCGGATCAAAAGGTAGTTCCATTTTTAGTTTTCTGAAGAAATTCCATACTGTTTTCCACAGTGGCTGCACCAATCTGCAATCCCACCAACAGTGCACTAGGGTTCCCTTTTCTCCACAACCTCTCCAACACTTGTTGTTTGTTGCTTGTTTATAATGTCCATTCTGACTGGTATGAGGTGGTATCTCATTGTGGTTTTAATTTGTGTCTCTCTGATAGCTAGTGATGCTGAGCATCTTTTTATATGTGTCTGGGCCCTCTGTGTGAAATGACATAGGTACTTTAGAATGGCAGAGAGAACTTGAGAAAAAAACTCAAAAACCACTTTAGGTTTAAATGTCACCCTTGAGTCTATGAATATTGTTTTTATTGTTGGTTGGTTGGTTTTTAGATTTCAAACATTTTATTATGACTCCCAGTAGTAAATATATAGTCAGTTCTGTCCATAATGTGACACATACATTCCTAAAAGCCATTGCATTATATAAAATTGCACAATAAAGTCCATAGGGTTTATGGGGGAAATAGAGTCCGGGTCACAGCACTAAAATATTTGATGAGTGACACATTTAAAAAAAAAGGTAGGAACTTGATAAAAATGGTAGCACAAATGTACGTATGTTGAATGGTTGGTGCACCTAATGCTATTATAAATAGGCATTTTACTTTGAAATAGACCTGAAATTTTATGCAGTGCCTTGTGACACCATTGGGAGTTCAAAATATCGTCAGGAGAAAAAAGACAGAAAGCAGGGAGCTGTCAGGTCTGAGAAGAGAAAGCGGAGCAGGCAGAGAGGGCGACAAGACCAGGGTTTCCTCCCACAGCCCAGCCGTGCACACACACAGAGATGCGGTAATGCAGGCAAACCGCAACGGCAGGGCCCACCCCACCCTCACAGCCCGGAGCAACACTAAGAGCAGCACAAACGAGTTGGAGAATCAGCCTGGAGAAGGAGACAGAATGAGACTTTTCGGACCCTAGACTGGAAGAACAAGCTGATTAAGACGTGACTTCGTTACCTGGAAAAGGCTGCAGCAGTGAACTGTAAGCCAAGATGCGCTCACTCCTCGGGGCCGTCACCTGAGAGAGGACAGCCCCTCCACTCTTCTTTACTTGGTAAATCCGTGTGCTGTCCTTTGCTGTGGAGATCCAGTACAGAAATTCCCTGTCCATGGTTAAGCTAACAATTGTTTTTCCTGTTTATGAAAAACATAAAATAAAGAACATATCCCATGTTTTCTACTCTAACCAGAATGTGAAGTCCTTTTCCTACATCCTAACTGCTAAATTTTAAATCTTCTTAATATGGAGAAATAACACTTATTTTATGTCATTAGGCTTAGGATTTCACAGAAGTGTTCTCATTTTAGCTCCACATCAAGCCATAAAGTAAATTCTATTATCATTGGCCTCTTTTTGTAGAAGTAGAAACTGAGGCCTGGACCAGTTAAATAATGTCAAGGCCGCAAGGTTAGTAAAGGGCAGAGCCCGGCTTTACAACTCGCCTGTGTGACTCCAAGTCGAACAATGCCTCTCTGATGGGAGGTGTTAGACGAGGCAGAGGACTGAGTGCCTTGCTCAGTACTTTTATCAATGATTTAGGATGAATGCACAGCAAACATATTTACCAGATTTGCAGATAATATACAGTTCTTACTGTCACTAGTATATTCAGTCACTGACTTGGAATTCAAAAATATCACAACAAAACCAGGACATGGATTGAAATTTAACAGGAACAGATGTAGCATCCTAGATCCAAGGTTAAAATCAACTCTAGAAATAACAAACGGAAGACACGTGGACTCTATGTGTTTTCAAATGGCAGGCAGCCCAAAGCCCTCATGCCACTTCTCACTGCAGTGAAGCATGACCCAGGAAGTCAGAGGCCGCCTGCACTGATCAGAACATGCTGAGAGTACACTGAGTCATTCTGGGGATGACATTCAAGAGGACATTGTGTAGCTGAAGTGAAACCACAGGAGGGTGATGAGGGCAAAGAAAGATCTAGGCACCCCATCACCTGAGGAGTAGCTACAGATACCTGAATTTTTCCTCTGAAGGAAATGCTGAGCATGGGCTGTGACAGCTCCCTTTACATAGCTCAATGGCTATCATCTAGAAGGTGATCGACTCATTCTTTGTAAATCAGAGGTCAGAACTCAGATTTATAGATGGGAGGAATAGGGAGAAGAACTGGGTTAAATATAAGAAAAAATATCTAATATTCAGAATTGTCCAAAAAAGTAAATGAACTACCTTGTAGTCATTTTTTTAATAAATATTCATTCAAGACTATTTTTATAGAGGGATTTCTTCCAATATCATGTGAGCCCAATGATCTTTACAGTTATTCCAATTTTAGGATTAGAAATTTAAGTTATAGATTCACCAGTTTTATACATGTAAGATAATACCCATTAGATAATTCTCAAGTATCAGATGTTAAAGAAAAATTATTCTAACACATTAAAATGCTAAGGAAGGTTTTAGTCAAGACGATTGCAATATTGTAGAAAGAGATATAATGTGGGAAAGAGGTGCGCTCAACTCTGAATACAACAGACACCGCTGACGATTACTAACCAGCATGCACAGTGAGAGGGCCAGTAGCTACATAATTGTGAGGAAGAGACATCAAGGGTAAGGGGATTCTTGCTAGACTGGCCCTCAGGCAAGCCAAGCACTTCAAGGCTGGAGTAAGAAGAGCTTAATCAGATATCGAAGGTGGGGGACATCCTCTCTACACTGACTTAGCAGGATTCCTGTGGAAACTGGACCCAGCAAGGATGGACAAGGAAGGCTAGGGTCCAGGCCTAGTTGAGAAGAGGGCTCAGAGGAGCCTCATTGAAGTCTGGTCAAGAAAAGAGTCTTTGTCACAGATTCAACAAAAATAAGCAATTTTCTAAACATTATCTGTACTCCTAAGCCTATCGCAGGCACAGCGGAACTGTCTCTAAAACACTGAATGGCATGCCAACAAACCCACTGGGCGGCTATAACCTCCACGTTCAGACACCCACAAAACACATGTGCACACACACATATCTGCAGTTTCAAAACTTCACCATGTAAATCAGTGCTGCCCAATAGCACTTTTGATGATGGAAAGATTTTATATCAGTGCTGCCCAATACAGTAGCCATCAGCCACTTGTGACTTTTGAGTATTTAAAATGCGGCTAGTGTGACTATGCAATTAAAATTTCAATTTTATGTATTTTAATTAATTTAAACTTAAACCACCACATGTGACTAGCACATACCATATTGGACAGTGGGAAATAGACTCTAAAAATACATGAGGGAATTTAGAATGTATATTTTTTCCTGTTGCAATTACTCCTAATTAGGAGACTTCCAAATAGGCTTTCAGATATTTTCTCCCCACACATGTGAATTTCAACAGATAGACCTGTCAAATTTTTACCAGCTCATGCTGAATGTGAGTCAATGGCATCACCAAAACCAAAGTAAAATAAGGTGCTGGGAGTAAGATCATGAGTTGTAGTATGGCCCAATTTCAAATCCCAGCTTGTTTACTAACCAATTGTAGCCCTTTGGACAAGTTACCTTGACTTTCTCAGCCTTAGTTTCCTCATCTACAAAATGAGGATACTAGTGTGGTAGGGAGTGAGACAGACATGAGCAGAGCAAAGACAAGGGGCCAGGTACAGAAGTCACCAGGGTAGGAAGCCCCAGGTGCATAACTGGGAAAACTAGGTGCTTGCCCTCAGGGTAACTTTTCCTGCCCTGGACCTTTCATATCGCTGGTCCTGAGGGTCAGATCCTCCCCTGAACTGTCCTCTCCTGGCTTGTCGTTACTCATTGTGGTTAGACTCCTTTAAAGGGAGAACAAACAGAGTAACCAGAGAATAGCCCTAAAGCACCAAGCTCCCAGGACAATGAGGTTGTCACCTGCATCAAATACATCTACACCTCAGTTGTGTTTCAGCTCCAGGCCCAGAAAAGACCAAAACCAGACAAGTGTTACCACAAATGACACCAACCAATCAGTGGAGACTACGACCCTGAATGGACACCCTGGAAAGCTGATGCATATTCTGAGATCCTCCCCTGGGACCTCCCCTAAAATCTTCACCCTTAAAAGCCCTTATGATGGAAGACCCTTGGAGCTCTCCCTTCCGAGAGCAAGCTGAACCTTTCCCTTCCTCCTTTTCTACCTGCTCAAACTCCCCTGCCAGGTGCGTTGATGCATTGATGCATGAATGTGTTACCTTTACCCTTATCTCTCCTAAGCTCCAAGGGCCCTTGTTTTGCCTCTGTAACTTGTTTCCTGAGCCCATTTCTTCTACCACTCACTTCTTCTACCCCTGTGACTTTCTAAATAAACTTTCTCTTATAGTTTGAGTTTCTGAATTCTCTCTTAGCCAGAACTCAAGCACCAAGGTTGCTAAACCCAGGTTTGGTCTGATCCCACCAGCTTAACACCTGGTGTCATTCTCGCCACCACCAACACTAGTACCTACTTCATCAGGGTGTTGTGAAAATTAAATGAGATAATGCATTTAGTAGCATGCTTAGAATATGCAGTTAAGGCCGATAAATTGCAGCTCCACTGTTAGTTACAAAATAACAACAAAAACATCCCCACAGATCCAGAAAACTATGTTGGATGCCTATATACAATTTGCCTGGAAACCACTTTAATTCTACAAGAGCGTTTGGCATAGTCCACAGTAAATACCAGGTGTATATTATTTTGAGTATATGTGGGATGTAAGCACTTTTCAATGAGACAGGAGGCATTGCCATTTCTAATCAAGACCTACATACGCACATGGTTTCTTACCAAGCAAAGCAGGCATTATGATAACTTGCCGACACTGGCATCCTTCCAGATCCATGGCCCAGATTTCTTGTCCTTTTACAAAGTATATCTGTGCTTCCTTTAGGTGAGTGGTATCAATAGTCATTGCTCCACTTAACTCAAATCCAATCACATTGCAAGAACATCGGCTCCTTCCATTTGGATGGTTTGTTGCTGGGGGTTGCAGAATGTGGTGCAAGGACTGGTTGATAATACTGTAGTAGAACATCTGAGAGCCCAAATCGGAAACTTCTGTCCAATACAAGCGACTATTGGGGGGAAAAACACCCTCCAACTTAATGAGTAAAACATATCATTTCAAATATTAGTTTTTTATGAAGATCAATCATTTCTAATTATTGGAGGGACAAATGCAGTCTTTGGAGAGAACATGTCCACATGCCCAATAACCTTTTTCTGAGATGGAAGAAGTCACAAGAAATCTAGTTTGTAGCATTTTCCAATGATTTTGTAATAAATGTGTTTATAACTGAAGCCTTGGACTATAAGGACCTTAGGCACTATATTAAGTGGCTCACTAATATTTATAAATTTAAAATATATTTGCAACTTTTCATCAACACCCATCTCCCTTCCCCTCCTCTCAATTTTGTTTCTGCTTCTTAATATTAGTTAACAATATAATTTTATGATAGACAATACCCATCCATATGGCACAAATATATATCTTTCCAGCCTGAGAAACAAGTGTTCAGTTGCTGAATAGAGGCCTTAAAACTCATCTGATGAGGACAGCAATTAAAGATAGACGAGCATAGAACAGATTTTACTGTGTAAGACATGCGGCCATTCTACCTCCTACTCATCTTCTGCCAGTGTCTCCATCCTGTTCTTGTCCTTACCAACTGAGGATTTTATTAAATTTTATTAAATTAAATTTTATTAAATTAAAATCTGGTGATACATCTACTTTGGTTTCCTGCAGGTAATTAACCTAACTTCAGATTAGGCAAATTATCAGTATGGATCCAGTCTATATATTTGTGGGTGTGGGCTCATAAGTAGAATTATTAAAAGTTAATGTAGTGAGGCAAGAACCCTGAGTATCTTACTTTCCCATCATTGACTTCTAATATTAAACCAAAGATATTATATTAAAAATATCTCTTCACATACCTTAAAAGAGGATACACAAAAAAAGAGATTATTGTTGAATTTCTGTTGCAAATTTTCAGCTTCCTGGGATATTTCAGCTTGTGTTCAAGATCAACATCAAATATCTGTGTTTCATTTTGTGAATCTTTCAGCACAAAGTAGAGGTGCCTTGAAATCCAGTCAACTGTAATAATTGTGATATCAAGAAGCACCGCATCTCGGAAAATCTTAAATCAGGTAGAAAACATAGCCAAGAAGAGAGTGGTCATTTTTTTTTTCAAATTTGAGGACTTGAGTGTAACCACTCATATTACTTATTTACTGCACTTCTCTTTCATAATCCCAGACCTCAATAACCAGATTGTGTGCCATTGTAACTTCGGTCCTCTTCTCACACCGTGTGTTTTCCCTGGTGATTTCAACTGCTGTGACTTCAACTGTAATCCATGAAGCAGTGCTACAAGCCCACACCTTCGGGCAAGATCCCTTGTTGCCTTACTGATTCAAATAAACTGCCTACTAAACACATGTGAATCATCTCAGGAAGTGGAACTCATCACTCTCTGCCCCAAACCCCCTTTTCTCCTGCACTTGTGTCTTTATGGGTTCTCAACACTCACCTGAAGAGCAATCCAGTAAACTGAGGTTCATCCTTGACTTCTTCCTCCCATTATTGCCCATTGTGAATTGGCCCCATTTTAAGTATCTCCCCAATTTGTCCTCTCCCTTCTCACCTCAATGCCTCTTATTTCCTGCCTTTCCTCTCTGGACTTCTATGAGAGCCTCCTAATTGTCTCAGACTTCACCTTCTCCAAGTCATTAGCACACTGTTAACAGTGAGGTCTTTCTACAACACAGCCTGATCATGTTATAATGACCCACTAAATTGCTTTAATGGCTTGCTCTTGGCTTTGAGATTGACATTTGACTCCTTAGTACAGTAAAGGAGGCCCATTATATGCAGGCTCCTGCCTACCACTCCAGCCTTACCACCTGCCTTTCATTGCGTCCTTACCTCCTTCTCCATTCCAAGCTGCCTCTATGTATAGCTCCCTGAACATACCATAAGGCTCTCTTGTTTTCCTGATTTTGCACTTGCTGCTTCCTCAGCTTTTCCCCACCTTCACCTGGTTCACCTTCTTTGTACCCAAGATGTGTTTCCATCCTACCACAACCATCACCACTCCAACCTGGCCTGAGCATGCATTCCCTGTGATTCCACCACATCCTGCTCCCAGCACAGCACATACACTATGTTCCGTCTGTCTCGTCCACTAGCTAACATTCAGTGAATGCCTACCACATGCCGGGCATTGTGCTAAGTGCGTTACATACATTATCTCATTTGATCTTCACAGGAACCCGATGATGAGGTATACATAGTGGTTAAATAACTTGCTGATGGTCACAGATCTAGTAAGAGGCGGAGTCAAAATTAAATCAAGGTTGTCAGATTTCAAAGCTCATCTTCTTAACCACTATGCAGTACTGTCTTCTTAGTGTTAGACCAATTCTAGACTGGTGTGTTTAAGAACCATGATTTTCCTTTTTCACCTCTAGTCCAGGAATTTACATAGTGCCTCAAACCCAATAAGTGTTTGCTAAATTCATCCTTAACGACATTTGCCCAACACCTAATCTGAATTCACCTGTGACTGAATAGCTGTACAGCATCTGTCTTTTACAGTCATTCTAGTTGTAACGGCTCACCCACAGGCCAGTCATTTTAACTGCAGGGCAGTGTGATATGTAAATGCTCTACTTCTTTTTGCAGCTCTACCGAAAATGCTCTTAATAAAACCATGTCAGTTAGCATCCTTCCTTTCAAAAGCATTACATAGTGACATACCTCAGAGCTAGACCTATTGCGCATGTTCAGAAGGAAGAGTGAGTCTCCTTGAGCATAATACCCCATCGCATTATCAGCTGTGTAGCCCATGGCAAGGATGTCTCCTTCTGCCGAAAACACCCACACAACTTGATTTTGATCCATATCTAACAAAACTATCTTGTTGCCAAAAAAAGTTATGAGGTGTGGAAATGGTTTGATTTCTGAAAACAAACAAACAAAAAAAACAAGTGGGCAACATGTGTGAGAAAAACAACTTTCACTTACCAAAATCCCTTAACTCAGTATCAGGTCATTTTGAAATCCAGGGGCTTCCTTTGGGCTCATCTGCTATATCAGGCTCAGTTCAGACAGGCCAGGTGGTCTACCCCTGGGTTTTCTTAAGCATGTTTAATGAGGATAAAATTGATCACTTTATTCGACTTTAACTTCTGTGAAGAGACTATGCTTACATCCTGAGAATACCAATGGTTAAAAACTTTTTAAAAACACTAATTGTTATTTACATGGGTTTTAGATAGTACCTGAGGTTTGGGACTTTACCAAGTCAGAAAATGGTCCAGGTCCTTTGGATGTGAAGGCTCTAACCTAAAGAAAGGAAAAGATGCTGAGAATTGCACTCAACAGTGTCCTCAGTGACAATAATTAAGTTCTGGGGCTAATGAATTATTGAGAATTTCATTGCCCACTCTTAATACACATTATTGGATATTTCAAATATTTATATTTAAGTATATAATAATAAATCTCAAAAGGAAAAATATTGCCCTATATCCCTGTTGATAGGTTTTCTTGTCTAGAAAAGCACAAAGAAATAGTACAAATCTCTGTTGCAAAAATATTTAATTTCTAAAAACAAAATCTTTAGCTAGTTCCAAAACTAAGTCACATAGAACATTTAACAGAAATAAAATCATACAGATTATGGTAAAATTTACTTACCTTGAATTCAACAACTAGAAATTTTAAATAAGTTTATATGCTTTTTAAAAAGATTTATAAAAAAGAAATAATTAAACCTTGTATTTAAAAGTGAATCATGCATTTCAAACCACTTTTACATATATTATCTATTTTGATCCTCACTTCTACTAAGCGTATAAACTGGACAAGGATCATAATTAAGGAAAATAACTCATCCCCAATGACATGTGTAGAAACAGGCAGAAGAACCGAGTATTCTGAGGTCTATGTATTTTCCTTCCACTGTGCCATGCTGCATCCTAATAGCAAAGTGTTTTAAAACAATCTTTATTAGATGTCTTTCATTGTGTAATAAATCACTTCCATTTCCAACCTTGTACATGTACGTACAATAGTCTATAAAGAAAATTGACATCCATAAGATGACCTCGAAAGATAGATCCTCAAGTGTTCCTTCAGTCAAGAAAGCATGGAATTATTTTCATCACACTCTAGCTTTAAATACACTTTACTATATTCTATATAGAACTACCTGTGTATGATAGTTATGTATCATGGGGCACATACATATCAAGCAGTCTTTACTTTTGCACAGAAACCTCTTAAGTGAAACTTATGCATATTCATGCACATCACTTTGCACAGGTCTGTAGTGACTGATATTTGAAATTATATATGCATATAGATGGATATACATGACCAGAATATTTATTTAAACAGAATATACACAACTCTCCACAAATGGGAATATACATTATCTTTAACTTTTATGTAATTTTTAAAAATTTTTATAGTAGACATAATATATTATGAAAGCAAGTTAGAATTTTACACACAAAAAAAGATCCTTAGGAAACCCAAATCTCTAAGATAATCTCCAAAACATTATGTTACCAAAAAAGAAATAGAAACTATCTCTGAATATATACAACATTGTCACCAACTTGGTATCTATGGAAGACATGAAAATCGTCAAGCCATCTGTGTGGCAAGTTATTTCACAGGACATCTAAAATGTCAGAACAGTGTGGCAGTAGGTTTTCCCTGATTCCTAGTCACTCTGACTTCTCCCTCTATCAGCAGCCAGGTGATAACTGTGAGATGTCAACTGCCCAGACCCTCAGTTTTGATTTCCATCTGTAGCTCTGTGTCCGGGCAGCCAGATGACTCACAGCAGTGATGTGATATGCAGGGAAGGACTCTGGAAGTTGGACTGTAGGACTCCACTTCCCAGCCATTCAGCTTTGCTAATTCATTGATATACACCCAGGGACATGGCTTTTTCTTCTCCCTACCCCCAAAAGGATAAGAATCAAGTGAAATAATAAATATAAAAGAACCGACCGGAATAACACCCTTTGGTAATTGCAACAAAAATAATGGTTTTTCTTAATCTGAAAGCAAGGAAGTTGTCGAGATGTCCTTTACCCTCTCTCCTTTGTACCTTTGATGCCCACTTGACCTCCGTGATCACAGTGAACCTCAAATTGTGGACAGAGTGGCAGAATTCTTAACCTAGTCCTTTAATCAACCTTCTGTTTGTATTATTAAGACCCCCATAGCCCTGTTTCCACTCTCATACCTGGAAGGCAACGACGTGCCCGGGACTCATGCCCTCAAGCTGAAAAGTCATCACTGAGGGAGTGACATTGACAGAAATCCAGTCTTCAAGTGTTTTGTTTGTGTCACTTTGGTTGGCTATTTGATAGAAAATTTCAAATCTTGTTAACACACCATTTTCATGCTTAGGCTTATTCCACCTAAACTCCACCACAGCTTCATTGTTGCTGTGCTGCTCTCCACTCGATAATACAAATATTCTGGGGCTCTCCGGTGCTGATGGAGCTGGAAAGCAAGGACACGGGCAAGGCAGAGAAGAATAGAAGGTTGGCTTCCACCACTCATAATGAGAGTGTGGGGCAACTTAGTAATAAATATTTGTTATTCCCGACAGTTGAGGTATGTCTATCTTGTTCTTAAATATCTTCAGGAGAGAATATTCCATGGATTTCTTCAGGATCCTATCTCAATATTTCAGCAGATCTCCCTTATGTCCAATCCAAACCCCTCTTACTACCACTGAGGCACATTTTTCTTGTCTGTGCCCTGTTCAGATGAAGGTGGCTGATTCTCCTGATAAAATACAAATTTACTCTCCTCCCAACAGGGTGGTTTAGCTGGAGGTGGAAATGGCAGTCCCCGGGGAGGAAGGCAGTAACTCCGTCTAGCCTGCAGCTACTTCGGGGTATAAAATTCAGAATCTCAGGCGTCCTAGGCTGTCTCACCTTGAACCTTCCCAGGAGACAGGATGTTTCCCAAGAGTATGATTTGAGGGTCACCATTTATTTTAGAGCCAAACCAAGCAACTTACTCTTCCTCAGTTCTTTAATTAATTTCTATCTCAATCAAGAGAAATTTTTCTGCCTGATTTTCAAGTCATTCCATCTAAGATATGCTTCTGCTTTCTTTGGACTCTTCCACACGGTGTCCTCCTACTCTCCTCTCCAATCACATCATTTCTTAATGTTCAACACTCACATTGTGTTCCAGTCTCTAGGCTCTCTTACATTATATCACAAGGGATACTCACTCTTCTTGCTTCACTCCTCAGGGCCCCGCTAGAGTTTCCACTCCCTAAAGATCTCCCCGGCCAAACCAGTGGGTATATTGCCCTCTCTTAAGAATGCTGAGGCAGCTTGTAGTCTTGTCTACTTACTCCATGCCATCGTTACTCAGTTATCACTGTCGTACTTCTATTATCATTAGCAGATGTGTTTATCTCTCTACTGTTTTATGAGCCCTATCAGGGAAAGCACCTTTTATTATTCCTTGTTAAATCCCCCCAACTCTAGTATAGGACTGGTATACTGTAAATGCTTAATAAACATTTGTCGATTTGAATAATTTCCTGACTGCATTATAAATTTCCTGATGGCCAAGGACAAATCTTATCAGTCTTCTTTATGGACTCCAGTATCCAGAAGAGTGCTGCCAGCCCTTACTACACCCCCTGATAAATGCAGTCAAGTCCATTTCCATAGAAGAATCCAACCAAGGATGACATCCCAAGGCAATCTCAAAGGTAGCATGCTTGGACCCAAATGCTAACTGCTCCAAACCTGCCCAAGCTGCACTACGTTCCTGTTATGAGACTCGTGGTAAAATATTGTTGAAAGAATCTTAACAGTAAAAAAAGAACAAAAAAACAAACAATGGTAAATGGATGACCATGTTTATTGAGATTTTACTGCCTGCCAAGTCCTGTGCTAGGAAGTTTATATAAATAAATCAGTAAGATACTATCATTTGCCAACATTTGCAAAAATAACTGAATGGAAATTTGGTGAAACTATAGCGAAGAGTCCAGATTAAGTCCCAGCCCTGTCACTTGCTAGCTGCTAGCTATTTCACTTTGGGAAACTCCTGAGCTTCTGTTTTCCCCTTCTCGTAATCAAAATAATACCCCCGTCTACCTGCCTCACAGTTGTGTGTGGACTAAGTGAAATGACGTTTATGACACATGATAGGTATGTAATAAAGGTTTAATAAAGGAGTGATACACATAAATATGCTTCTAACACTTTAAAGTGATATACACATGTAAAGATATAGCAAGTATCCATTTTTAAATATATTCCAAAGAAAAGCATCAAATTTAGACATCAGCTACTCCCCTAGAGATGACTGTGAGTTACAGTCTATGAGAACATCTCCCGATAAGCTGGCCTCCCTCAGAACTGTCTCTGCTTTTAAAGGCCCATTTTCCTTACCAAGCAAATTACCCGAAACATGTTTCTGCATCTTGTATATCATTGCATAAGCAATGGTTTTAAAGAAATCTTTGAAATATATTTGTGGAATAAATTATGCAGATTTATTTTAATGGTACTGTTCTAATCTCCAAAAAGTCACTGAAAGGGTATTGAATCTAAACACATCTACAAAACTGAAAGGTATTCCAAAAAAAAAAAAAATTAGTTTATCCATTCTAGAACATGCAAAGTGAGATTCTGTCTTTTTCTTTTTTAAAGATTTTAACCCCTGTACCTGTTTCAGGTGCTCGAAGTGACAGAGATGTTTTGGGGCCCTTTCCCCAGTAGGTATAAGGAGTGACAGAAAGATTAAATAAGGCATAAGGCTCCAGACCTTCCACAGTAAACACAGGTAACGGCTGTTGCTCACTAGCCAGGAACTAAAATATAAGCACAAAATGTTATTTTCTTAGGGAGAAAATCATAAAATCTTTTAGTCCACTTAACTAAAATCTTCAAACTTTGGTTCACATGTGAAGTCAAACCTTGGAATTTTGGAAGTGCTCTGTTGGTAAGTTCCATGTGGTTCCACATAGACCGGTTAAAGTGTCTGATGTGCCAGCTCCGAACACTAACTACAGAGTGCTCAGAGACTGGCTGTAAGCAAAAGAGCTCAGCAATAATCGTGAGGGCAGACACCAGTGGAACAACCACCGAGATGGGCTTGGCTACGTGAAGGAAGAACAAATCAGCGTGGGCAGGGCAGGCGCAGATGGTACAGCCCGTTTGAGACATGGAAGCTACTAGAATCAATGCCGTACCTTAGGAGGAACACTAAGTTCCACACTGTAGAAAATCGCACCCCAGTCCACTGCTGGGACAGCATCCCACAGGATTCGAAACCTGGAAGCATTTCCTTCGATCCTAAAGGAAGACTCTTGAACGGAATCGGGGATCACCTTAGGGGTGAAAGAAAAACTCCCTAGGAGGAGATGAAAGGAAGAATGGGGGAGAAGCAATTTAGAATTATTGATCATAATAGAAAACACGGAAAGTTAATAGTAATTACTAAGAGTACCAAAACAAAATGTTCCTTTCTTTTAATATGTCCTGAAAAATATCTTTTTCTGACTATTTCAAGCTGTAAATTTGAATTAAGAGTAAATAGACTGCAAACAAACCAACAGAAACTACTAAAACCTTTTTCCTCTTAAAACATAATTTTTAAGGAAAAATCCCAACCTAAACATTTATGTAACAGAAAGTGAGGGGGAGCAAGGGTAAGCAGGAATAAAATATTATACCTGGCAGAGGCTTGAGGGACGTCTGAATAATCGTGAACTGATTACACTTGGCTGGCTCCAAAACAGAGACACTAGTTCGCTGGCTTATCTCCTGAGTTGTTATAATCTTAAAGCCATCGATCCAGAAAAGCCGACCACTGTAGTACATCAGTGCATTCTGGGAAATTTCGGAAGTACTCCAGGCTGCAAATTCTGTGATGGTGGCATTCCCAACACTGCTGAAACATGACACCAATTAGTGTTATTGTATATGGAGTGGGGGAAGGGCGGGCGCATTCAAGTACTGGAGGAAACGTGTGTTTGTGTGTGTGTATATAAAAACAAAGAGAAAACACCTTGCAACAATAATTGTCATTATTTTTAGTTTAATATTAAGTTGATTTATACATCTTTTAAAAAGTACTCCTAAAGCAAATTTTCCAGGGCTTTTCTTATTAATGTGATACTGCCATGGTCACAGTGCTACACAGGCGTTAATAGATACTTGTGATTCTTGGTAATACTCTGCTCTCAAAGGCACCGCCCATTGACTGGTTTGTCACTGAGTCATGTCTTCCTCCTGTTCTTGGTTATTTATTTGCTTTCAGTATTCTGCCTGCCTGGTCCTTCTCTGTGTACTAACCCCAACTCTGTGGCTTCAGTGGTACTTCTCAACTTCTACAGCTTAGCCAGAATGCTTCTTTTCAGACCAGGGAATTTGTGTAAACAGACTACTGTTTAAATTGCCTTTGGAGTTTTTCTCATTGACAGGAAATTTTACAAAGATGCTTTTACTTTAAACATTTGTTTGGTTGTTTCTAAAATTACTCTAGTGACCTAGTGCCCAGTAAAAACTCGTAATGTTCTCAACCTTTTAGAGTAGAGGTTTGACCTCTTTTTAAAATGATTTCTCTAAATCTTGTTAAAGTGTAGGCATTTCCCTCTTTAGAAAATTATAAAGTATGGCATTTAACATCAAAATCAATGAAAGTTTTGTTGTGAGAATTTCACAATGCATCTTTGAAAAACATAGAGACTACCTCAGAGGCCCATAGCTGAGCATTGTGAACCTTACAGAGAAGCAAGTTCACTAGTGCTATTTCCATAGTCCTTGGTCTAGTGAAATGCCACTTACTCACACCTACTGCATTGTCAAGACAGCATCTGGTTTGCCTTGTGGACTGGCACCCACCTGACTGTCTCCACAGCGCCCTCTGTGTACCCATCACAGTATGCGCCTATGTTACTGTTATCTGTTGTCTATAAACCTATCTTTCCCCACAAGCACAATGCCTGCAACTGAGTGTATATTAGAAACTGTTTATTGAAAGAATGAATTCTCATGCATCATCATTTATAAGTGAGGGGCAAATCCTCCTCCTCCTCTCAATCGCCTTCAAGGGGTATTACGTACCTCTGCCCCCTAAGAACAGCTGTGTACAGGTGAATACATTGACTGTCTTGCACCAACCAGTACAGGAGCCCATCACTGAGGTCTAAAGTTAGAGCAATCACCTAAATAGAACATAAAGTAAGAAAATAATCAAATACACATTTAAAGGATACCCTTGTGAACAAGTCACACTTTAGCTACAGATTTCTCTTTAAGATCCTCTTTGGAATAATAAACTCACTAATTTTTTACCTTTCACTGAATACAAAAGTTATATGAATATGCCTGTTACTATGTAATTTGGTGTACTGGTTTCCTAAAAATCTTCAAAAGTTAGGGACGTTACTCATTTCTATATACTTACCTCCAGCAGCTTCAGCATCACCTGGGAATTTGTAAATACAAATGCTCAACCACACTCTAGGTGTTGCTGAATCAGGAGCTTTGAGCCTCTGTGTCACATCCCAAGTTTGGACCCTTCAGCCACATAAGCCAACGAATTTCATTGTTGTTTGAATCAGTTGTTCTCAAACATCACCGCACACTAGAGTCTCCTGTGGAGTTCTTTAAAAATCTCCATTCCCAGGTCACATCTTATTAAAGTTTGGTCTCTGCAGATGAAACGCAGGCCCCTGTATGCTCTCTAATTCCCCAGATAATTCCAACGGGTCAACAAGTTTGAGAACCAATGGTTTCAACCATTTTAAATTGTATCTTCTGTTCATTATAACCCAAAACATCCCGACGCATTTGAAAACATAATACACACAAAGTTTTTATGTGTTATAATTGGATAAAGTGCATATGTACATAACCCTATATCCAGCTGACATCTGAAAACCACTTCTTCCTACTCTCTCTTTGACCTCTTGTTACCATCCTGTCTTAATTTTATGTCCAGTTGTTTAGGTGAGGAAAGACTCCTTCTCCTACAAAACAGACTGCTTGAGACAGAAGTTACAATCCAAGAGATCTTTTTTGCTTTCTCGGCTTTATAGGGATTTTTCAAATACTCTGAGGTTGACCTCAGAGTAGTAGATTCTCTCTACAGCAGACAGAGACCAAAAGGTATTACATGGGATTAAAGTTGATGACCACATTTTTAGCAAGAAATAGCAGCACATAAACAATGTTGATGAACCAGTGAGAAATGTAAATAGAATACAATAATGTATCCGAGAACTAAAAACACTTGCTCACATGACCCGAGGCCTTCTACAAACACATGCTGTCGAAGCACATGGCTGCAAGAACCTTCAACGGCCTTGTAAATCTCAGCTTTCTGTTCTCAGAAAAACTCAACCTACTCTTTTCCCAAAAAGCAAGAAAAAACTATTCTAGCAATTCCCAACCTTCTGGGAATTGAATCACGTCCATATTTCAGGGTAAAAGAAATTTATTGATTACTCTTTCAGTTAAAGTGAAATTAGGTCAATCTTTGGTTATTTATAATGAGATGCATTAGAGTTTTCTAAATAACAGATTAACTCTTTTATATTTGTTTAAGTTTCTTTTTTATTAAAGTATAGTTGACCTACAATATTATATTAGTTTTAGGTGTGCAACATGGTGACTTGACATTTGTATACCTTATGATGTGATCACAATAAGTCTAGTAACCATCTGTTATCATACAAAGTTATTATGATGTTTTGACTATTTTCCCTATACTGTACATTATTACATCCTTGTGACTCTTTATATTATAACTGGAAGTTTGTGCCTCTTATTTCCCTTCACCTTTTTCTGCCCATCCTCCCATCCCCATCCCCTCTGGCAACCATCAGTTCATTCTCTGTATCTATGAGTCTTTTTCTGTTTTGTTTTGTTTGCTCATTTTTTTCAGATTCCACATATAAATGAAATCATATGGCATTTGTCTTTCTCTGACTTATTTAACTTAACATAATATCCATGCCCATCCATGTCGTTACAACTAGCAACACTTCTTACCTCTTAAAAAAGGGGATTCTAGAGCTCCCTTTGCTGGAATACAAGAAACTGTTCAAGCTAAAAGTAAAGTTTAGGTGTTGAGTCACTGCCCAATCCTTTTGGCCACTTGGTTTCATAAAGTGACTGAAGTGATTTAAAGAGTCAGAGGGTGTTCCATAAATCTTTGGTACCGTTGTTATGTCTAATAGTGCATATGCCTTGGAAATAATCCCTTTGATCTAAACTAAAACCTTGAAGTTTAATTCTGTGGTAAAATGTACTATGTACTATGAGCCCAACCCATCAGATGGGGCAAAAAGTGTCTTTTAGTTTTACATGAATAGCTCACTTTATGCCCTTCTTCATCACACAAATATTGTCGATTTCTCTATAAATAGCTCACTATTTCTATACACAGCTCACTATCAGTGGCTCACTATTTCATCAGAACTGTTGACTGCAGTGTGTCTTATGACTCCATGATAAATCTGTGAGGAACATACAATGGAAGGCAGCGAAATGAAGAGAACTTTAGACGTATATTACTGTTACGATCAGAAAAAAATCAGAAATTTAGATGGATATGTACAGGGTAGCTAAACAGGATCAGGAAAAATAGGCACTGATTCTAGAAGTAAAAATAGCATTTGTTTTAGAAACATTCCAACATCTGGGTGTTATTTAGACTGAATCACAATAATGAGAGTTTGACTAGCAAGCAGTTACCACATGCCTGGAACTAGTCTCCTTACTTCCCATGGATTATCTCATTTAATCTTTGTAGCAACAGTGAGAGGTGGAATAATTGTTTCTAGTCCCATTATTCAGATAAGGAAATGGACACAGAGAGGTCAAATAATTAGCCATGGAGTCAGACAGTTTTTTCTGAGCAGTCAACACCCAAAACTAATAAAAAATAATAAAACACCTAATCACTACCCAACAAGCTCTAATGTAGCCAATAGAATTCCTGAGACTATAAAAACAATCAGAAATTAAAGCACTTATAAGTGTGGATCATTCAAGATAAAGCAAACTACAAAAAAATTTCCATATTATGTTTTTAAATTTTAAATCAATAATGATAATCAAATAAAAGTTACGGAAATTTTACTTATACCAAGTTCTTACTCTAATAGTATTTCCTTTCAGAGTCTACTTTATCCACTCACAATGAGCAGAAACAGTTTTATTCAGAATTATTAAATAATCAGATCTTATTTTTAATTTGTCACCTTTTTCCCTGAAAACCAAGGCTGCGCCTGCAGGATGAGGGAACTTTCCCCATTGAGCCTGGTGCTTTCAACCGAGTAGAGTGTGGTCCAGTAGAGATATCCACCAACTGAGTCCACCACCATGTCATTCACCAACAGCTTCACGTGAGTCACTATGTCTGTGTGTCCTGTCAACACAGACCGCCTTCGGATCTGTAAAACATCATCATCTGGTCAGTTAAGGGTTTCAAATGACATCATGATTTCTGAAGAGCTGGCTGCAATCATTGTTAAATGGCTGCATTTATCCATTCATTAGTTCAACCACAAATTTTTATTGGCACCGCGTGCTGAGCAGTGTGCTGAGCTTTGTAAACACAGTGGTCATAGTATCTGCCCTCATGTAGCCCATCTCTTTTCACATCTCTCCAGGGAAGGGAGATCAATTTATTTTGAGTTAAAATATTTGTTCTCCCTAATCATACGTCCAGACAGTCAAACCACTGCTGGGTAAGAATGTATTATATTTCATTCCTGAAGGAGATGTATACATTCTAATAAACAATGATGTCTCTCCTTGCTCCTTTCTATCAACAGTGTTTTCCTAATATTAACTACTGCCATTATTAGTGAGCACCTATTATGTGCCAGGCACTATACTTCTTCCAATCTTTAAAATATAAGCTCTTGTAACCCTCACATTAGGCCTATAAAGGATTTATATTCTCTACTTTTTCAAGAGTAAATTGTGATCAAAGAAATTAAATAAACTTTCCTGGAGTTATACAGTTTTATAAGAGACTGAGCAAATACTCGAAGCCGGTTTTTACAACCATTCTTCCACGTCCTCTTTCTAAACTATTTCCAACCAACCCATTCTAGGAAGTATTCTCTGAGGAACCTCACTCAACTCTGCCTACAAGTCATTGGCATTATGGATTCAGATGATACCATATTGCTTTGCCCCTAAATACATTGCTTTGTACGTTTCTTCTATTATTGCATGTATGTATTTTTATCTCATTAAGAGATCAGGGGCAAGTGGTGATGGTTGCACAACACTAAACATACTAAAACACCATGCATTTTCCATAACAAAAGGGTGAATTTTATAGTGTGTGAATTGTATCTCAATAAAGCTGTTTTTTTTTTAAATCAGCAGGGACATATCTACTCTTTATATTCCCTACTATGCCTATTCTCGGGGATCTAAACACACTGTTAATAGATAAATGGTTATTGAGTGAATAGAAGCACAGGAAGTAACACCGTCCTGATTAGAAAACAGTACTATATTTCCTGACCTGTCAGACTAGTGTCCTCATTATTAACCGTCTTTCCTTTCAAAGTACACCACTACACACAACCCAAGATGTCTTCCTTTTGCCTCCAGGGCCACTCTCAACCCTCTCCACCCTCCTCGGTGCCCCCAGAGGCTGCCATCTATGAACTGCATCAACTGGCCTCCCTTGTTCTTTCACTTCCAGGGAAGTTCACCCAACGGAAGCACTGACAGGAGATCTGAGGGCAGAAGGAAAGAGGGGCTGGGGTACTCCTTCCCCCAGCCCATACACTTTGACAGTGATTGGGGCTCGTGTCAGCAACTGTCCTGAAGCTCCAGCCTTCGCAGCTTCTTCTCCTTCTTTCCTTTGCCCCTTTATGCCCGGAAGTAGTTGCGTCTTTCCACACTTGCTAGCCCGGGGCATGCTTCACCGTCCTTTGCTCCTTTTCCTCAGCCCTGTCCACACCTTTGAAAATAGTCCCTTCACTTATTTTCTTTTAATCATGCCTTTGCAATACACCACCTTCTTCCAGGACACTGATGCACTAGTGAACATTTTAATACATTTATTTTAAGATATTAAAAGTAGTACACCAAAGACATAAATTTCTTTTACACATAAATGAACTCTAATTTTAAGAAGTGAGCAGGCTGATAGACAAATATTACATAACTAATAGCGCAGGTGGTGCGCAAGCAGGAAAACATCATGGAAATAACGCTGAAGCCGCTGAAGTGGGAGGGCATTGCTCTAGAGCATCCAGAATGCCGGGTTCGCACTTACCACATAGGTCTTTCCAGCCCAGTAGAGATAGTGACCCAGCCACTCATAAGCTATCGCCCCTGCTCCTGCAATGTTGGGTATGTGATAATTCTCTGAGGTATTGGTCCCATTCAGCAGCCACACGTAAACATCGCCTTTCGTGTCACTGTAGTAGAGGCTGTTGTTATACCAATCCATGTCTCAAAACAAAGTGAATTTATAGCAGTTATTTTTCCACATGTGCTGACATAAACACAGCAAGTCAAGGAATCACACATTCACCTGAATCTAATTTTTAAGTATATGTTAACATAGATAGTCACTAGAACTTCAGGGATTGGTCAAGAATATTTCAGTAATGTTATCCCAAAACCTTTACCCCGGAGCTAGAGCGAGGAACTAATACTCGTTAAGCATCTCCTCTTTCCCGAACGTCGTGCCAGGCACTTCTACATGTCTCACTTAATTCTTAAAACAAAGCTGTGAAATAGGAATTATCCCCATTTTTGACATGGCAAACCTGGGACTCACTGAGAATATCTATTCTGCCCAAGGTCTCACAAGTGAAAAGAGGGGGAGCTACGATTCAAGACAACCCCAAAGCCTTCTCCCCATCAGTACCTCACTGCCCCCCAAGCCCAACTCCTTTGTTGGTCAGAAATGCTGGTGTACTTTTAATGGCCAAGCAAGTAGGTCAAATAATTAGATAATTTTAAAAGATGCCATCTTCTAGCAAGATCACTATTATATCATCCTATAATGAAGATTTTTCTTCATTCTAATATCTTCCAGGCAAAATTATCTACTCATTACTTAATAATCCCCTTTGACATGAAATTCTCATTCTTTATATTTTCCTGCAGCCTTCCCCTGCTCCTGTCTTACTGGTGACTCACAAAAGAATGACTAGAGTATGGCAATGGTTTGTTCCTGTAGGACAACTGACAGATTACAATGCACAGGAAGAATAGCAAAGCCTTTCTGGAATGGACATAAATCAATAAGTAACCTCACATTTTGGGAAATAATAAATAGCATTCCTACTTAAGAACCAACATTTTTAAAATCTTTACCCAAGGACATTTTTTTCATTGCTTTTGGAGAGAGAGGAAGGGAGAAAAAGAGAGAGAGAGAGAAACATCAATATGAGAGAAAAACGTCGATCGGCTGCCTTTTGTACATGCCCCAGTCCCAGGGATTGAACCCACAGCCTAGGGACGCGCCCTGACCAAGAATCAAACCTGCGATCTTTTGGTTTACAGGATGATGGCCCAACCGACCAAACCACACAGGCCAGGGCAAGAGAACCAACATTTTCTCAATACTCTCACTGGCATTATAGTTTAGTCCCTGTTTTTTCCTTTCATTATTGACCTAATTCCAAAGAACTCAATTCTCTTGACTTATTGAATAGCTTAGGAAGTCTTGTGACTAGAAGCCTGTCATTCCGAGTGTAAAGGGACTTGATATTTACCTGACACATTCCCTATATCAGAGGACAAGAATTCTCCTGGGCCAAAGCTATTTAATGGTTTGCTCCAAAGCCCATCCTCTTTGACAGCCATGATAAATGGTGGTTCTGTAGCTATTTGGTAAAAAAAGAAATTGAAAGAAATATCACAGGAAGCACACTTTTGGGGGCACACATCTTATACCCTAGGATTTCTTTTATAAAGTAAAAGAATATCAACATTTTGAAAATACTCTGGAAAGGTATAAGCGATTGTTTCTGTTTAATAGAATTATATATAATAGTAAACATACTTTTTGATCTTTAGGTAAATATTTGAAATGGAATGTGAAGAGAAAGGTGTGGTAATATTGCCTCTACAGCAATGTCACGGTCATGGCAGATTTTTTTTTTTTTTTTTGCTTTTGCTATTGGTTGCCACGGTCCCATTCAGAGCACCCAGAAGCAATTGTGATAAGAACAGCAGGATAAATGGCACAATTATCTTTCCATTTTCTTTCTGCCAAGAGGATGGAATTTAGTATAATTCACAGCCCCTCAACTCCTCTCTCCATGACCTTCAGAGTTCAAGGAGCGCTGTTGCTTAACAAACCATGAGAAAGAAGAAAGCCATGAAGAGGAAATTATACTGTTCCCACAGAATGTCTTGGAAAGTTTGGAATAGCAGGCTACACACAGAAATATCACACAGCGCTCTCTATGTGTTTTCCTAATCTCACATAAACACATACTCAAGAGGTCATCACACCCTCATTTTAATTTCTTTACCACTTTGGAGGTGACTCCTTTTAAGGGACACAGGAAATAAGTCTTTTGTGTGTGTGTCAGAATCATTCCTCAAATCAAGAACATTTTCTCACCTGGCACCAGGGTAGTGCCCACCGAGGGCTCTGTCCAGGGGCCTGGCCCCTTGGGAGAACTTGCTCTCACAGAAACCTCGTATTTTGTAGCACTCTGCAGCTCGGGGACATTAAGCATGGTGGCACTTATGTTAGAGAAAACACGAGCAAGTTCAGGGAAGTCTTGGGTGGATATCTTCACCTCGTAAGTCCAGTTCTGCCAGGCGGAAGGGCCTAATGGGAAGAGTTAACTCATATTACTGGCCAGGATGGTATCAGCAAGGCAAACAAAGGATTGTCAGCCTCACCTTGGGTGGAAGGGTAATTGGGCAGTAATACCTGTTACACCACCTATCGTCAAGGTTAGCTTGACCACTTTGACAGTATGACTGGGACAGCGTCCATCCCACCCATGCCACTCAATTTGCTTATTGACGGAGACATTATTCCCAGCAAATCAGAGGACACTGTTCCTCAGTCAGAGCTTGTGCCTGGCTGCAGAGAACTGGGAGAGGCGTGCTCTCTACCACCACCAGGTGGAACCAGGCTCCTAAAAACCAAATGGCCTGTGAGGAATCTCCGATGTAATTCCCACTGCTAGCTAGCACCTTCCTCCCAGAAGCCCAAACAATACAAAAAAAAAAAAAAGCCTCTTTATTTCCAGCTGTCTTTGAGATGTACAGCAAACGGGCATAATTAACTTTGCCTCAAAGCAGAAAATAGACAGTTTGCTAAATACTCTAGGAGACTAGTGGTTGGCAAACTACAGTCTGGGGCCAAAACTGCCTGTTTTGTAAATAAAGTTGTGCTGGAATGCAGCCTCAGTTACTCAGTGATATATTATCTGTGACTGTTTCCACACTGCAAGGCAGTGTTGTGTAGCTACGCCACATACGACATGACCCACAAAGCTGAACATATTTACTCTCTGGTCCATCATCTGTAGAAAGAGTTTGCTGACCTCTGTGCTAGGTACTGTTTCAAGTGCTCTGCTTGTGCATGTTAACTTAATCTGTGTGACAGTCCCATAGAATGGCACGATTAATTCCCCTTTTCCAGCTGTAATGACTGATGCAGAGTAGTTAAGTAACTTGCCCAGGGTCGTGCTGCTAATAAATGGCAAGACCAGCCTTGGAGTCCATGCAGGCTGGCCACAGAGCCCGCTACTTAACCCACCACTCCAACTGCCTCTCCAGAGATAGAAGTTCAAGCTCAGACAGTTTAAGGGAGTTGCTCAAGTTCATTCATGATCATGGTGGATACAAAATCTCAACCCAGGTGTTCTATCCCCCTGGGAAATACTCGTTCAGACTAGAATTTCAGTGCCTGGTCCCTAGTAGACACTCAATAAATGTTTGCACCATTCTTTTAGGATCGAAATGGAGAATATAGAGATCTTCCCAATGCAAAACTAATAAATGTGTAAAAACTTTCTTTTTGAGCTAAGTAGCCTGTCTGGTAGATGAGTGAATAACCACACATGAGCTCTCGAAATTGAGCCACAGTGGCAAGCAGTTCAGGCCTCCCCTTCCTTCCAGTGAGGCCATAAGCATGCCGGGGAGAGGGCACTCACTGGCTCCTATGGCGAGGGCAGGAGGCTTCCACTGCACCAGGGCCTGGCGGGAGCCAAACAGCACAGAGAGCCGCTGCGGGTGGGCCGGCAGCGGGTATGGCTGGGTGTGCACACTGAAGATGACCAAGTTACCGAACCCCAGCTCTTCTATGTGTGTCAGGTCACACCCCACGATGAACTCATTAAAAGACAAGGCGTGCTGCTGGAAAACAGCCTTGCCATCTGTGACCAGGAAGTCATTGTTTTCACAAGCAAAGCTCTTCACATCAGCAAAGGGCACATGAGGCAGGACAAGATGGGAAGCAGAGCCATCCAGAAATGTCGACATGAAGACTCGGGCAGTGTCATTGAAGTAAATGATTCTCTTGGACTGTGGCTTCACTGCAAAATCCTGTAACGAGCAACTCTCCACAATGCGCGTGGCTGTCGAGTCCTGGCCAGGTGGTACCAGGAGATCTACTCTATAAATGCCGTCTCTCAGGAGATAAAAGACATACCTGACACGGGAACAAAAAAAGCCCGGTGTGACTCATTGCAAACGTAGATGAGTAACCTCCTCGACCCAAGGCTGTATCCAATTGTGCAATCAGAATCATAAATCTCCCGAGTTGCTAAGTACAGGGTTTCCCAGGGCGTTAAAGAGTAAAGATATTTACTAAAAATATGCTCTGTTCATTTAAGTTAGAACACTGGAAAATTTCAGCGTCACTTATAATGTTTAGCATCTTCATCATTATACAAAATGTTTTAAGGAATTATGGAATTTAGAAAAAAAGTGTTTTAAAAGATTTTCTAATGCAACCCACTCTTAAAGGAAAGCATGTTACATAAAAGATACACACACAGCTAAACATGTTATTTATTATAAAATACTTTTCTCAAAAAAACACAAATTGTTGTGTAATTCTGTCAATAAATTTTCCCATGCATTGTAAATGATAAAATGGAAGAAAGCAAAACTATTTCAACCATTTTTTAAAACCTCAGTTATTATTTTACTATAAATGTCTAGCAAAACTACTTTGTATTTACAATAGATTGAGCTTTTAAAAATATTTACAATTGAAGGGGTATCATTTTATAAACCATTAAGAAATACTGCACAAGTGAGCAAAGCAGCTCGGGGCCACCCAGTAATCAGAAGAAAGGAGCCAATGGAAGAATTTTGAAAAAAAAATCATTTGGAGCCAGACATTATGGTAGTGATGCCAAAGAATTTTTAATAATGGAAAAGGAAACACCACTAAAATACTGCATTGATAATCAAATCTGTCAGAATGTTAACTAAAACATAAAACTATTAATGTGAATTAGCTAATGTTGGATTTGTGATCATGGAGGTAGAAGGTAACAAAAGTGTACTTTTATTTAGTACATCTTTCTTGTCACAAACCCACGGACCAGCAAGGTTCAGACCCCTCATCACAACTGTCAATCACTGTGCTTGTCCTATTTAGTCCCACCCTTGTTCTTCCCGATGACTGTTCCAAACCTTTATCAGTATGCCCGAGACCCCGGTGCTAGCACAATGTCCTGAGCTATAAACTCCATGTTGAGATATTCCCTTTTTTTAAGGGAGGGTTGAGGCAGGCAGAGAGCAGAAACAACCTGACTCTTAACTTCCTGCTTTTGTTTCCCAAATTCACATTGCTAAGGGAATTTGGAAGGGTTTCAGAGTAAATAAAAGGAAAAAGACATGGGGCGAAGATTACAATTCTTGTACTGAAGCAGGGAGATGCGCATGTTTCTAACGCTCCTTGCCACTTTGGAGGGAAAGGTAAAGAAAGGAAAGGTGAGGAGAGCGGGGTGTGGGAGGCAGAGTACAGAGTTGGGGGCAATGAGGCAGTGATGGGGGAGAAGGGAAAAGGTTTATATAGTAAATACGAACTCAGTAAGTTGAATTAGTGAGTGAATAATTCAATGCAAAATAACAGCATAAAGGAAGTCATTTTTAATAGCAGGAGAGTCAACTATTTCACACACCTGGAATGCATAAGTACATTCTCTAAAAGTTGTTAAAAGTTACATCTGATTTTTACAGAAATTCTGTCATTGTACAAGGAGATGATCAGAAGACAGACCCTGGAGCAGGAAGTCAAGTACTGGTTTCACCCCAAAACAGCTGTGTGATCTTGGGCAATTACTAAATCAACCTGTCCTTTGCTTCCCTATCTATTAAATTAGGATATTAAAAGTGCTTACATCATAGGGTTGAACAAGAATTAAATAAATGATTGAAGGAATGCATTTAAAACCACATACTAATTGTCCAATAACTATTATCATTATACTTCTAGTCACATTTCAAAACCCAAGTACAAATCAATTTTATCCTTATGGAAAAAAGAGCCACCAAAGACCTCACTGAAATGCATTTTGAGGGATTGATTTAGGAGGTACAGTTCATTATCCCAAGAATGAGTCATTTTGTGTAATTGCCAGCAACAAAGTTACACTTCATAGGTTTTTAGATATTTTACAAATGAGGAAAATAGGATCCAGAGAGTCCAAAGTACCTGCCCTACATCACAGAGTTTTAACAGTTGTCTATAATTCCATAATTCTTTCAAACCTAAGGTATT
This sequence comes from Desmodus rotundus, assembly GCF_022682495.2. Taxonomy (NCBI): domain Eukaryota; kingdom Metazoa; phylum Chordata; class Mammalia; order Chiroptera; family Phyllostomidae; genus Desmodus; species Desmodus rotundus. The sequence continues at coordinate 67,988,385 of NC_071397.1, forward strand.
AAAATAAATATCTAGTAAACTATGAGTTTATATTAACAGAAAGCCTTGATTTTAAATCAATGATGAGCAATCTCTTATTTAAGAAGGTTAATTTGTGAAAATTAAAAGATATTAAGGACTTTTTTTCATTCAAAATGAAAACAACTTTATTCTTACAGGAAAGAAAAATGTTTAATCTTACAAATACTGGCCTTACCTATTAGTTACTACCTATAATTATGTGGTCATAGTTAAGAAATAGACTATAAGAAAACTTCCTATGTTTTCTTAGGAAACATCCTGCACATTGATGTGCATTTGGAGATCACAACATACGTTCACAGTGAATACCTCATTCCATCCTCAAAATAACCCAGCTGGGTAAGTATTATTCTCATCCCCATAATGCATGGATAAAATAAAGGTCACAGACATGAAGTTACTAGCTGGAGGAGCTATTGCAATTTAGCAGCACAACTGAGCTAAAATGTGTCCATTTTATTCATCGCAAAGGGAAAGAATAGTTATTTGTAATGAAAAAGTTTTGCTTGCTCTCGACCGTGGAGTCCAATCTCCTAAGGTGGATGCTGGCAGCATCCCTGATAAACCAGCCTCTTGATAGGTGTAAGAACCAGACCAGAGAAATGAACTGGGGCCGAGGTGCTCAGCAAAAGCAAGGGGGCAATGAAAGGGAGAAACAGAGCAGGAAGGGCTTCTTTCAGGGAGCAGGGGGCGGGGGGGGGGTGGCAATGACACCCTCAGTTGTACCATAAAATGGTGACAGTACTAGAACCCAGGCCCCCGAACCCTACACAATAGGTCTGTCCCATGTGCCCATATTTTGCTGAGAAAGGAAAAACTGTTTAACTAGAGAAGTTGTGGGTCACATTTGAAAGGAATTCCCTCATGGCTCTATAGAATGAAAACTTTACCTGGCTGTATTAAAAAGTGAGCTAAGATACATAGACTGGCTCATCTGGTACAATGATATTTCATTCGCAAGCAAGTTTCCCAAAGTTTCTTGCCAATGGAAGAGAATTCACATTTACAAGGCTAACTCGCTTACCCATTGTATGAATCAGCCACAATTTTCTGAGGTGCAATAATTGAGGGAGAAGTAATTTCTTCAATGTTTGAGCAGTTCTCTAAGTCACAGACATATACCTAGAGAATCAAAATCCCATCGGTAGGATTAGTGATTGTCTCTATTTAATTTGGCCAACAAGTATTTCTTGAGCATCTGTTCTGTGCTTGGAATTGTGCTAGTCGGCAATTTCTGAAAACATGAAAATGCCCTTAAAAGTCAGTTTTATATCCCATATCTTAATGACTTTGTATGCTACTGGCACCAAAGAAATACAAGTACCTATTTTCCAGGCTAATGAAAGCACTCAACTATTTTTAATATTTAGGATGATCCAAGCTATGGACTCCAGCCATAGGGATTGTGATAACCTTGTCCCTTTCAAAGAAGGAAACTTAAAACACATCAGGACTGTGTCTTCTCAAAGACTTCAGTAGTCCTGAGTTTTCAGGGACCTACTAAAGTTACCCCTGGTTATTACATAATTTAGAATGCTTGCAGCTGATTTTGACCATGATTGGCAGCCTTACCTAGTAATAACACAAATACCACCACTATCTTATGGAAGATGAATTATTAGTAGTATAAACTCACGGCTCTGAAAAATCACAAATAAGATAAGTGAATGGTAGGTCAGGACTAGTACTAGGTAAAGCCTAGACCATACCCAAGGTTCCTTGCTAACCTAGTATCTAAAACGGTAAATAATCAATGAGTATTTGTTGAATGAAAGAATTATGTTTACTTGTAACTACACCAAACTATGCATGTGAATATCAGGATCTGGTTATTCACTTGAACTTCTCAGACTAACCCGTTCATCCATGATGAAATACAGCCTCTGGTACAGCCAGTCTACGGAGATGGAAGAAATCAAGCCTGCACCTCTGTAAAAAATTCTCAGTTCAGACGCATCAGACATGCTGGAGACCTCCTTCAGCCATATGAGAGTGCTTTCGGCAAAATAAACAGCTTGCCGGTGGACATTGACTGATATTCCTAGAGGAGCCATGTAAAGACATCTGTGTTGTTATATAGACAAAAACCTTACACAAAATGGAATTTAATTCTTCAACTTTTCATAAAGGGATTAAAATAGAGGTCGACCTTGATCTTTCTTTTCACACCAAAGAAACATTTCTGTCTGTTATACTGACCTGTAATGTTATGGTGTATAGCATCTGACTCCAGGCACTGTGCTTCATCTACTAAATGCTTTAAAGATCTCTTTCTCAGAGAAGATTTTCTGGATAAAAAGAGCCACTGTTCCTCTTCTTGAACTAAAACAACACAATTTACAGAGAGGCAACCCCAATCATATACACATTGACCCAAAAAGATGAATGCCATCCACCAAAGCAAGGGGACTGGCACCTGAAAGAGGCTGCCCGGATTTTCCCTGAAGGCCTGGGGCCTTTCAACTGCTGCTCTATGAGTGGGGCAGGAAGTACAGTGTCAGTAAAGTGGGCTGCATGCGTATGTGCCCCTCAATGCCCTCAAAATAACACCACCTGGGGTATCGCCGTTCTCAACAGCCTTGTCCCAAGAGAAGTTCAGCTCATTCTGCTCAGCCTTGAGAACTTGACTGCTTGGCGGCAGGGTCCAGCCCAGGCCGGAGTGCTTGCTACAGAGCACACACACAGACATGGGTTGTCCTCATTTTGCCTTCAATTTCTCTCCCTTTGAAGCAGGGGAAAAGTCCTTAGAGGAATGAAATTTCAGGACCATAGAACTGTGCTTCACGTCCTGTTCCACTGCAGACTGATGAAGTGTGTGCCGGTGAACACTTTTAGGGCAATTAATAAATGTTACGCAACAATCACGGTAATGACAACCTTAAGCCTGCTCTATATTTAACTTGCCCTTTGGACATGTTTTTTGCATAGCAAAAATACCTCTTCTTGCCTAGAGTCTAGTAGCAGCCAAAAAAAACAAAGACTTGGTGGTGGATGACATTCAATACGCACTGGCACAGGTGTGTGCAGATTAGGGTAAGGGGCAGTCAAGTCAGGAGGTGAGATTTCTAGTGAAAACAGACAACAGACTTACTCAAAAGTCTTTTAGTAGTTGCCCCCAAATATTTCCGGTTCATCTAAGAAAGCATTTTCATTTATTATTTTGCACACCTGGGCACCATGCAGTAAGTACTCAGTCTCTCAAGGCAATTGTTAAATGTCAGAGGCCAAAAAAAAGGGTAATTATACAACAAAAAAAAAAGCTAACTGGTAGATTGAATATTCAAAATGGTAAAATGGAAATCATTAAGTCCAGATGGAATTAAAAACCTTAGGGAGACTGGAAGAACAGATATCTGATGCGTATTGTACTAAATAACAACACACAATATAAAACGGAGATTAAGGCAGGAAGGTTATATGTATCCCCTAAGTGTGGAAGTGTGAGTCACAATCACTGGTGATATCACCTGAAACCAAGGTCATTTTTTCATCCTTAAACTTTTTCATTTTAATTTTTAAATTCCTAAATTCTAATGTGAAATCTTTCCACCTAACAGCTCTCTTCTACTTGTCAAGCTGAAGGCTTACTAAGTACCAAAAAAGACTGCCCATTTGGGCAGAAGAGGTGGAGTCAGGATGAACACCAGGTGACCTGGGGCCTCTGAGATCTGAACCCACCCTTGCCACCCCCTCAGGTTCCGTGCACAGAAGAGCACCGCTGGGCCATACCTGCTGAGGATGGAGTGGTAATGCTAGATTCGGCTTCTGGCCCCTCACCAACTTCATTTACTGCTGCAATTGAAAACCTATTCCAAAAACAATTTGGAGAGATGCGTTTCACAGGGCATGGTGTGAACAGGAGATAAAAATAGAAGGGGCAATAATGTTTCTATTTAAAGGGTGACGTGCCAGCGTGTGTATCTAGGTACTTGGTGCCAGTGCTCGGCACTAAAATGACCATCAATCACATCCTTGTTTGCATTTCCCATAGAACAGTTCGGGGTCACAGAGGTCAAAATCTGAACTCTGCTATCTGCATGACCCCCATGCCTACCTTCATTTAAAGGGTCTTAGTAAATGTTCAAAAAGCTAACGTAATAAAATGACACCTCCTAATGGTTAATAAAAAATACGATTAACAGAATTTCACTTCCTTACTTCTTTATTTTGAGTTCAATGCAGAAATAATATTCATGGTATTTACGAGGGCTTTTATTGGCCCATATTTATAAAGGTCCTCCTAATATGATAGAAATACTTGAGAATGTTTCTGCTTAAGATGGTGTGACCTAGTAAGCATGCACACTTGAGGAAAAACACAATGACTTCCTCTCAACAGTACGGAATCAATAGGGTTTCTCAAAATACATTTAAACTACCTTTTAGCCATATTGCTTAAATAATGGTCATGCCTGTAGCCATGTTGGTTCCATTTTCCTTGCACCACTTAATTCTTACCTGTAGGTGGTATTTGGTAGAGTAGAGTAAAACTGGAAACTGGTTCTCTGTGTTCCTGAATCTAATTTTTGATTCTTGCTGATCAGCCTTAAGTTATAACCCAAAATAGGTCCGCCCGGGAACTGGGGTGGAGCCCAGCTGACTTCCACAGTGTCAGGACTTGAGCTCTCAATATTTGTAATGAGAGGGGCGGTTTCAGGAACTGAAAGAGATAATGGTGACAAAGTGAGCAGAACATTGTGCAGCACTAACATTTTTAAATAGGGTAGAAAACAATGTCCAGGGTTTTTTTTTTGAAAAGTTAACACAAGTGAAATACTTTTATTAATATTCAAAATAAGAGCTAGAGAGAAGGTGGTAAGGTATCTATGAGCTGCAACCCTTGACCCACAAATCTTACCAGTTAGCTACTTTTCTAAGGGACTCTTCCGAATGTCATTTTCCTCACTTCTAATTTATGAAATAGAATTACATGTGATGTGAAAGTATACAAATAGGATAAATATTCCAGGAAAAAAGCTGTCAAAAATCTCCAGCGAGTTAAAACAACGGCGAGTGGGGTGGGACAAAGTTGGGAAGGAGAACAGGATCTGTAATAAAACTGCAGTCAATGATTAACGTGAGTTGAAAGAATTAAGGCCTGGGGCCTTTTTCACTCACTAGAGTGCTGTGGCCTGACTAGCTCCAGCTTAAGATAGGGGTTCAGATAAGCCCGAATCAGAACAGTCTGCTTCACTTTTGCTGGCATCAGGTCTGATGAGCCAGCTCCCAAGGCCCCTTGGAATCCAGGTTCACTGTACTTTAGCTACACTCCTTCCCTTGCAAAGAATTAAAGGAGCACGCATGAATTAAGTAGGCACCCACTTGTAGACTTCAGAAGCTACCGAAGTGGTAAAGAACAGAAAAGAAAACAAATGATCTAACAGCCTGCCTTCCGTCCATGTCTCCACCTACTTTTCGTACCTCCCACCCCTTGGAACCACATTCCTTTATTTCCTCTTTCCATAGAAAGATGTACTTTGATGTCACTTTGCTCTTTAGTAGACTTCTCTCTGAACGCTTTTGGTAAATGCTCTGCATCACCCCTGATTCGTTAGATTTGGGAGAAATGAGATTGTTCAGCCTTCATGCTGTTTTTTAGGAGGACTTTAAATGATCTCTCAGCCTTTCTCCAATACAATTCCTCCCCACTCTCAGACTAATCTTTGGCAAACAAACATCATTGCATGCCTGCGCTGCTCCGTGCACTCAGTCACCTTGGGGAAGAAGGCAGTAGGAATCATGGACCACTGAATTACGTCGAAAAGCCTAACTCATTGTGGTTAATGCCCAGATATAATCTCCACTTCAAGCAAGTTAGATGCCACCTACATGGTGTGATTATTGTCTAAACCTCCCCGAGAAAAGCCCTCTCTGAAAGGCTGGTCAGGTTGGGCAAGGTATTCCTTGCCTAAAACCACTCTACTTGGTTAAGAAATTATCTACATAAGAGCCAAAATTGAAAGGCAGTCGTACCATCTAAAATCATGTATTTCCCATAGCTAAAAGAGAATAGGGCCATGTCGCAATGGAACACAAAACAGACAGTTTTGTAAGTTTTCATGTGGCTAGAAAAATGAGAGAGAAGTGCAGCATGAGACGCTGTCCACAGAGAGGACACCGAGAACAGGGTCTGCAACACCTGGAGTCTCCGTGGGCCTGCACGTCCAGGAGAAAGGCCCAGAAATGGAGAGCAGAGTTTGCTCTCCATTTTGAGTTGACTAGCCAAGGGCTCTGGACCATGGTGTGTCTCCAGCACTGGAAAAAATCCAGTACAATTGAAGTACATGAGGCATTTCTCTGAACAAAGAAGGGTTCTTACATCTACTCCAATGTGGAACATTGCTTACATGGTCCTAGTCCAGTGTCAGACCTGGGGGAATGGTCAGGAGAAGTGGCCACACATACCCTAAAATCTAATAAGCAAGAAGAGGATGCTAATTGGAGAAGAGGGAAAATGTTCCAATCAACTTCATCAGCTTTGCTTACTTAGGTCCAAGGCCTAGTTCAGTCTCAGGGTATCTGCACACAGCTGTGTCCAGAACTGAGGGGTAAGGACATCTCACACCCGGCCTGGAGTAAGTTCCCACAGGTGCCCTCAGCTGACTCTGAGGCTGAGGGCACCAGACAACTCACTCTGGGTGTCTGGCCTAGGCATTCACCTCCCTAAAAGGTTCTAGGCTTGAAATCTTTCCTAATGTGAAAGTTACATCTTCAAAAAAAGAAATCAGGAAATGCTCCAGTATACGTACTATGTTTTTTCATCATCTCTGATAAAATGTATTATAAGTGTATTATGAAATGTATTATCATAATCCCCCAGTCCCAGTTTGTCTCTCTACCTCTATACTTCCCAATGTCTCTTATTCCCTCAATCCATGCCGTGCATAGTTGCTAAAATTATCTTTTTAGGAAGCATGTGAAGCAATTGCTCTTCTGCTTTAAAACCACCCCTAACTCCTAACTGCTTACTGAGCCTTATACTGACCACCTTATTTATACGGCAGCCTGACTCGCCTTCCCCTCAACCCCCCATTTCCAATCTCCTGAAGGACAGACCCTGCGCAATACATCCCTCTCCCCAGGTGCGTAGCACCTCTCCATATACAATACCCTTTCCTTGTGTACCACGTGTACTGTTTAGCTTCTCTTCCCCGAAAATGTGAGCTCCACAAGGGCAGGGCTTCTTTTTGCTTTGATCACAGCGGTCTGGTGAGCACCTAGAACACTGCTGGCCACATGGGAACTCAGTTGTTACATGGATTGATTAATGAAGGAATAGTTTTTCATTGTTTAAAATAAAAATGAACTAAACCAAAGCTTTAGAAGAATAACCTCCAATTTCGTGAGCAACACGCGCACGCATACCTCCGTAAGGATGAGTCCTGTAACTGGGACTCGGGGGAGAGTACAGCTGCAGCTGGGCTGTGAAGATCCAAGCCACTCGAAAAACGTATTCAGTGAAGGGGTGCAGGGGTTGCACCACATATGACAGCCGGGACACGGCCTAGATCAACCAGAGAGCAATTGTCAGCACTTGTAGCTTCACCGTCATCCTCTGCGACTCCAGGGCACAGATTAAGTTGGAGACGGTGAGTGGCCTTTTGGATGTGGGGAGACTCGGTGCCTGCAGGCCGGACAAAATGAAGGTCTGGAGCTTAAAGTTGAGCTGTGTAGATGTCAGCCTGCTTCATTCACATAGACACTCTTTCCTTCTTTAAAACTGCAAAATTATGGATTCAATGATCTGGCATTAACCACAAGGTTTTACTTTAATTTTTCTATGTCAGTATGCTTTGTGTCTTGGGAATATTTTTCCCTGAATTGGCTCATGCTTTCCTAAAAGGGACAGTTCTGGTGACCTTCCTGCCCTCTATCCTAATTAGAATCATTTAAAGTGGGGTGGGCAGATAATGACCGATAAGATGAGTAGTTGATTATGTGATGCTGTGCTGAAGGAATAATAGGTACGTCCGATAACATATTTTCCTCAGAAATAAAGGGTACAGTCTTAACATGTTACAGAGTAGCAGAGGTTAAAATTCATCTAAACCAAACCACTCATTTTATGCTGGAATCTTCTCCAGAATGTTTTTATACCTATAATTACCTGTGGTAATGTGGCACTCTAACTAACTTGGGGAGAAAAGACGGTGTTTAGGTACATGGGCAGCTTTCATACCTCGGTGTAAGTCCAGCTCCCCAGCAGTCGTGCATATTTCCACTGAATGATGTATTTTATTCCAGAAATGTTGGCAGATTTCCATCGTAATGTCACACTTTGGTTTCCAATGGAAGAAGCAAAGGGTGCGGTGGGGAGGTCCACATGTTCTGGGGAGAAACAAGATTTCATTCACCATGCACCAGCATTCCCCAGCAGAGGGCAGGGCTCCAATTTCCCCACAGCTCGTAAACACTTTAAGTTTTCTAGGGCTTTTTTTTTCTTCTTACTTTAACTGGGGTGGGGAGAAAATGCAAACAACTGTAATTGAACAACAATTAAATAAATAAATAAATAAATAAATAAATAAGAGTAGCCATCTTAGTGGGTGTAAAGTGGTATTTCACTGTTATTTTGATTTGTATTTCCCTAATGATTAGGGATGTCGAGCATCTTTTCGTGTGCTTATTGGCTATTATTATATCTTCTTCAGAGAAATGTCTATTTAAGTTCTTTGCCCATTTTTAAATTGCATTGTTTGGGGTTTTTGTTGTTGTTGAGTTTTAGTTCTCTCTACATAATGGATATTAATCACTTGTCACATACATTATTTGCAAATATTTTCTCCAATTCTGTTGGTTGTTTTTTTTTTACTATGTTGATAGTATCTTTCTAGGCATAAAAAATTTAAATTTTCATGAAATCCAATTTGTTTATGTTTTTCTTTTGATGTCTATGCCTTTGGTGTCATATCTAAGAAATCATTGCCAAGTCCATTGTTGCGAAGCTTTTGCCCTATGTGTTCTTCTATGAGTTTTATAGTTTTAGGTCTCACATTTAGTCCATAAATCCATTTTTAGTTAGTTTTTTTATATGACTTTATATACGGGTCCAACTCCATTCCTTTGCATGTGGATATCTAGTTTTCCCAGCGTCATTTGTTGAAAACACTGTCTTTTCCCCCATGGAATGGTCATGGCAACCCTGCCAAAGTTATTTGACCATGTATGTGAGATTTTATTTCCAGACTTTCTATTCTAGTCCATTGGTCTATCTGCCTTTAATACGTGTCCGAAGATGAGTTACAAACAGAGTAAGGAACAGGAGTGATGAGGCATCAGAAAAGATGTAATTAGCTAGGCAAAATGACTAGAATTTTGTGTTAGTAAATATATATTTCATAGCTAAAAAAAAGGACATGTTTCAAACCGTGGTGATACATATGGAAAAACAAAGGTAAAGTAGGTTTACTCTAAAATATTAAGACAAGAATGAACTAAATGAGGAAAAGAAGCTAAGCTGAGCTATATACTACTGTCAATACCATACATAGCAGAGTGGATAAGAAAAGACTCCGGAATGAAATAGCTGGGTTACAATTGAAATCATATCCCTTTCCAGCTACATAGCGCCAAGCAACTCCAAGCACGTATTTATGTTTGTGTCTCATTTTTCTAATCTATAAAATCAAAATGATGATAATATTTATATCTCTGAGGACAAAAAGCTAATACCCGTAAGTAACTTAGAACAATACCTGACCCATAAATGCCTAATAACAGTTATTTGTATTTCAATATATTATTAGCTATTATCATTCTTGCCATGTAGAAAAGGCACATGGAGGGTACCTCAGATAGAATAATATAGCAGACCCAGAGGCAACTGGATCATGCACAAGAGGCAAACAAGGCCTTACGTGCATGGGCAAAAGGATGCACTATAACAAATTGGAGATACGGTCTGCAAGCACAAATGCCTTTATTTCCATGGGGTGCATCTCATTGGCCAGTGGCACAGAGACACTGACCCAGAGCCAGTGAGGAACTCAAAATAAAGCACCAATTACACTTGTGTTCTAGCTGAATTGTATAATTAGGTTGGTAGTGTAATTTCAGAATATAATAAAAAGCTATAAATCAAAGTTTCCAAAACTTTCTCAGTTCTGAAATCTTTAGTTTCTCACTAATTTTTTCAGGAGCCTCTGGACTCCTGGAAAAGAATTACCTAACAATTCCATTTATTATTATAACTTAAGTATGCATGTTCTATCAACTTAGTAGATGTTTGAAAAAATAACACAATAAAGACAAAATAAAATATTCATTTCATCCTTTAATAAAAACAACTGCAAACAGGTGGGTTTGTGTGCTTATTGGGCACTGAACAATGTCTCCAATATTATAATCAGATTGGGTACCACTTCCTCATTTCCTATTCCACGTTGAGTTTCTCATGGCACTTGTTTTTTATCACAGCAATAACCAAAATAAGCCTAGCATCACAAAGATATGATATCATGGAAAAGAATGTCGTGCAATCCATTGTTTAGACTGTTAACTACCTCTAGCTAGTAGTTCCAGCATCCAACAGATGTTGACTATCCTTGTGTTTCCCTCAGTATTTATAGTTCCCCGTGCCCCCCTGGAAGGTAGAGGTTATGCCCTGGGGCACCTTGGTGCACAGTTTGGAAATCATAGAATATAAATTTTATCCACAGCTAACTCCCAAATATACAGAAGGAAAAAAATGTGATATCACTACCTTTCCATACTAAAGGTCAGAAGCAAATGAGGAGAGCAAGACAGGATCTTTCTTCATTTTCCATCAGCCACTGAGGGCAATGAGCAAGCCATTGAAACAACTTAAGGAAGGGCCAATCCCCTCCCAGTCTGGAGGGGACTATCTCTCAGTGGGAGGAGGCCCTGGGGAATTCTGGAAAAGATAGCTGCTGACATCTAGGCCACAGCTTATCAAAGCATCGGTTCTTCAGAAACCACTAGACAAATAACACTCTAGGGCAAAGTCACCTCAGACACACCCAACCTGCTCTGAAATCAGGCAGAGGGAGCTGGTCATGCACATACACCCAAAGTCCCTTCCTTGCGTAAGACCTAACCCTGAGAAATGTAGGTTTTATACATTCTGCAAATTCCCCAGAGTCTTGTAGGAAAGCATACCTATGGCAGGTACTTTATTGAATAACTGTAGCTGAATAACTAAGTGAACATTAAACTTAAAAATTCCAATACTTTTGCCCTGGCTGGTGTGGCTCAGTGGACTGAGTGCCCGCCTGAAGACCAAAAGGTCTCCAGTTCTATTCCCAGTGGGGGCACATGCCTGAGTTGTGGGCCAGGTCCCCACTATGGGGCACACGAATGGCAACCACACAATGACGTTTCTCTCCCTCTCCCTCTCCTTTCCCCTCTCTAAAAATAAATAAATAAAATCTTTTTAAAAAATTCTATACTCTCAGTTCATTAAAACTGGCATTTCCTGACCGCAAGTCAGCTGCTTCACATTTGTTTCTCATTGATAGGAGTGATTTCATCTACTGAACTGAGGGCAAAATCTCAAGTTTTAACTTGGCTCATGTGCTATGTTTGCCCTATTTTGTTCTGAAAGAAAAGTCTCACTGAGTCCCTATCAAACTGGCTTCCACATTTGAAATTATTGAATTGTAGATAAATAGATCATGCTGACATATAGAAGTCTAGATGATTTCAGAGGTGGCTCATTATCCTTACAGAAGCATAGGTTCCTAGAGTGGTGTGGATTATTTTCGGTAGTGGCTGTCGGCACCTACTTACCTAGGACTTCCTCTTCATATGCACCTTCAGAACTGCTGCAGCCAACCTCACATGATTCTCTCTATGGGAGACAGGTAGCGCGCCAGTCAGTGGAGACTTTGTACAGCTTTAGTTGATGAGCTTCAACTAAGTTTTGAAATCTGAATGTTTGACATATAAGTATACCTGTACATCAGTTATTACAACTGCAATACTTAAAGTTGCCACTTGCCAATGGGATGAGAACAACACCTTTAAACTTTCTTGATCACGTCCCAGATTCCAAATACATGTAACGCAACAAGTTAGTACTCACATGCGTGTTGTGGCAAAATACATTCTAAAAACAGTATCTACTTTTTTCCCTTTTAACAGTTGTATTGAGATATATTTCATATATCATAGAATTCACCCATTTAAAGTGCACAGTTCAATGGTTTTTAGTATATTTACAGAATTGTGCAATAATCACTTCAATCTCATTTTAGAACAGCTTCATCCCAAAAAAGATATCCTGTACCTGGGATGCAATCTTTGTTCTATTCTTTTTTTAAGTATTTTTTATTGATCATGCCACTACAGTTGTCCCATTATTTTCCTTCCCTGTATTCCCCTCCATCCTGCATCTCCCTCCCTCTGGCATTCCCCCCTTCATTCATGCCGATGGGTTGTACATGTAAGTTCCTTGGCTTCCCCATTTCCTATACTAGTCTTAACCTCCCCCTGTCTATTTTGTGCCTACCAATGATGCTTCTTAATTCTTGTACCTTTCCCCCAGCCTCCCCCTGTCCCCTCCCCGATGATAACCCTCCATGTCTCCATTTCAGTGATTGTGTTCCTGTTCTAGTTGTTTGCTTAGTTTGTTTTTGTTTTAGGTTCAGTTGTTGACAGTTGTGAGTTTGTTGTTATTTTTGTTGTGAGTTTGTTGTTCATAGTTTTGATCTTCTTTTTCTTAGATAAGTCCCTTTAACATTTCATATAATAAGGGCTTGATGAGGATGAACTCCTTTAACTTTACCTTATCTGGGAAGCACTTTAACTGCCCTTCCATTCTGAATGATAGCTTTGTTCTGTTCTGTTCTATTCTATTCATCTTATCCTATCCTATCCTATTCTATTTCATTTGCTTATTGAGATTCTATTCACTAAATTGATTTCATGACCCTCTAATGGGTCACACCCCACCGTTTGAAAAAACACTGAGTTCAATAATGCAGATTATGTTTGCCATCTCAGTCAAAGGTTTGGTGAGCTAACAATTGAGAAGTCTAGCTTAAAATTATACTTATTTATTTCATATATCTATGCCTTCCTTGATAAATGAAAACACTGCCTACAATCTTAATAGTAAGTGAACATTTTAATGGCGGTCTTAATACCAACATTAAATGTTAAGGTCTACAAAAATGTAATGGTGATTAACATTTTACTTCATTAACTAAAAGCCGAGTAAATATTTTGATGACTGAGACACTGATGCATTAATATCAGCTAAGAAAAAAAGCTTGGAGAAAAGACACACAGTGTAAAACTACAACGTAAGGATGATCAATCTTCCTGTTCTCGTTGAGCGTGTGATCCTTAGGACAGCGTGCTGCTGTTTCTCAGGATAATAGTGGAAGCCGTGGCGCAACCCATTTGCCCCAACATCCCAGGTAGAGGGCTGTGACTTGCAAATACTACTTGTCCAATGTTTGATCTGTGCACTCAGAGGAAGTGGAGCCTGATAAGCCAGGTTTGCTTAGTTAAAGATTAATTTAAATACCTCAGTTTGGGCTCCAGATTATTTAATTTAAGGCTTTAATATGCTTTTCACATCTTTTTTCAGTAAAACACATTCAACATGTTTATTTACTACAGAGAATAAATATACTAAGTGGCAGCAAAATTATCATGTAACATGAGATTTTTTTTCCAAGAAAGAAAACCAAGGAAGAAGAAAGGAGATGCAATAATGTTTATTTGGAAATATAGCTAACACCGACTATTGCAGAAATAGTGGGCTTATTTTTTCCTGCAATTTTTTTCAGAGGGAAATACATAACAAAATTCTGATCTCTCTAGGCATGTAAATGTTTTGTTTTGTTTACTTTTCATGAAGTTTGTATTTTTCCAGCTTTAGTAAAATATATTTGACATATAACACTGTGTAAGTTTAACGTGTACACCATGTTGATTTCATCACTTTTGTACTAAAATATGATGACCACCATAGCATTAGCTAATACCACCATCCTGTACAAAGTTACCATTTCTTTAAGACTGACTCTTTTAGCAACATTCACATCTCTCTCTCTCTCTCTCTCTGGATAGAATCTAAAGGTCATATAATTTAAGGATAAATTTAGTTCAGAATCTGAGCTAAAAACCTATGTATATTCCAGGCTATTAAGCTGCCATTCACACTGCAGAAGCCGAGTTCACACTTCCCCGGGGCTCCACCAGCCTGCTGTCTCTGTACCACCCATACTCTCTATCACGAAGGCCATCTTATTATCATCCCTCTGGCTCCACTCCTCTGACCACCCAGACTGACACATGTCACCAGTGCCTTTTCATACCCTGTAATGCACGGAGGACACACCCACCACCCACCTGGGATGCCCCTCTTGCATCCTCTTCATATGAATTGTGGCTTCATTTCCTTAAAAAAAATCACTCATTTATTCAAAAAAAATATTGATATCTTTCTTATGCTGAGCACTGTTTTAGACTCTAAGGATATGGCAATGAGCAAGACGGGTAAGTTCCCTACTGTCTTAGAAGACAGTAGACAATAGCAGAATGACAAGTGTAAAATAAAGCACGTTTAGGTTATGAAACTATTATGAAGAAAGTAAAAGAAGTCAAAGGCATGAGGCCTGACCAGCAGGAAGGAGACTTAGCTAGTTAGGGAGCTCAGGAAGAACTGTGCGGTGGCCTTCAAGGCAAGACTGAGCGATCAGAAGGAGCTGGGCATGCAAAGCTCTGGGCAAGTGTGTGGGGCAGTGTCCACACACTCCCCGAAGAGGGCAAGGCCCGTGTGGCGAAGCACAGAGAGCAAGGCGGAGGGGCAAGATGAGGCAGGGGAGCAGCAAAGGTTGGTAGTTCGTAATTTTTCTCAAACAACTGAGAAGCCATAAAAGGATTTTTAGGACCAGTAGAATCTGTGTTTTAAATTATGAAGGATAAGCCATCTCATTTGCTAATATCATTTTCTAAGTTATATTTTGCTAAACTGTCACTTCCAGGATTATTTCCTCCAAGGAGCGTGTGCAGAAATGCTGAGCTTCTCGGGCTAAAGCATGAATGGTCACAGAGTTTGATGTCCTAAAGGTTATTTGAAATATACCTCTATCTCTATCACTACAGAGCGGAGATGTTCAACTGGGCACCGCAACAATTTTTAAAACATGCGCTACCCGACTATTTGTCAGGGGCACTGACCTCTTTTCCCTTCGATTGTCAAATTTAAAAATGGCCAACACAACATGGAATAGTCACCCGAAGTGAATGAATCAAAATTATACCTATTTTTTGTCAAATCAGCAAAAAATAAATATATTTTCTGGTGTGTCACAGAATTTTAGTAATTAGTTTATGTGTGGCATGAAATTAAAAAAAGGTTGAAAATCACTGCTATAAGGCATGTATTATTACTCTTTAGTTCTACGTTATTTAACCAAAACATTTTAAAGTGTAAAATAGCCAAGTAGAAATAGAAAAGAATAGAATAATTATACAAGTTTTAACACTAAAAGAAAAGATTTACATGATATAAGCACAGACAACTGGGCAGTGTCATACGTAAGAGGGAACGAGCACATTAGCAATCCAGTCCTGGGCTGCGTCAAAGCTCCACAGACTTTAACTCTTTCTGGCTTTCTACCCACAATCCTCCTGGGACTCTTATTTGTTGTCGCTGTTTTTTGGTTTTGTGTGTGTGTGTCTTGTTTGGTTGGTTGGTTTTGTCTAACTCTGCTTTTATCATATCAAAATGTGTCAGGCAGTCTTTTCTTAAATCTTAATCAGAACAAATCTTTGTCTACTTAAATATGGGGCAACTTCCCCCCTCTCTTTTATGTCTTCTTAGCCAGGCCCACCACCACCCTCTTCCAAAGAAAAATCACTCAGGTACCGAAGAGTTACAGGCTACTGAGAAAATATTCCAATTTAAATGTTTTGTTTTTATTTTTATTGTCTATTAAGAGGAAATTTTTCCATTTTACTAATGGGTGATCGTTTGTACACCTTCCTCAGGTGAGATAAGTTACTTTTGTTCTCTGGTTTTTAGGGACATGTATAAAGAATAAAACATAATTTTTAAACTGAGAAATAATGTAGTCATAAATACCTATTGTCAAATAATCTAAAATAAATTCTGAAGAACAGGTTAAGTTCATTTCAAGAAGACTGAGTAAGAAAAGGCCAAAGTCCTCAGGTCTTTCTGAAGGAGCAGAAAAAAATTAAGTGCAGCGGAGGGAGCTGGATGGGGGAGGGGACCTGAGTAGCCAGAGTCAGCACAGAGTCACTCATTAGCATAGCAAGAGGAAAAAAAAAAAGCCATGTTTCAAAATGTTGTCAAAGGAGTTTGTTGAATAAGGAAAAAAACTGCAACTAAAGTGTTCCTTTTTAATACACAGTATTTAATGATGGAACATATGCTTTACGGGGAAGAAAATAAAATCAGCACATCCCTACATCTGCTCCTGCCTCCCTCCCTGCCCCCTCTCCTGCTCAGGCTTCAGGAATTAGAACCTTTCGAACCAGACTAGACGAATGTGTGTATACATATACACATCTCCATATTTTCATGCATACGTTATATATATGCAGATAGATATATAAAACACAGAAAATATTTGAAGCGGAACTACACGGTTATCTTTACACCCAGAGTCATAACACTCCCAAAAAGAGTGTCCCTGTGTTCTGAGGATGACTCCGGTTTCTTCATTCACATTTTGCCAGCTTTTTCACAACAGATAAAGACACCAACGTTGATGACATCTTTTTTAGAAGAATTGCCAACTTACCTCACCAACTGTGGCATAGGTATCATTCTACATAGAAAATAAAAAGAAGAAAAACTACTTAAAATCTTTAAAGCTGTAATAATTTTAGTGACACTTAATGATACATTTCTTCCAAACTAATTTATTATCCCATCATCAGCAAACAACCAATAAAAAAGCAAGGGAGCCCAGAGCTGGGCCTTCTGTTCAGACAAGCCACCGAAGAAAGAGCTGTAAAAATTGGACTGTTTGCACCACTGATAAAGTGGTGAGGGTGATGTCTGCTGGAACGTCCCTGCCAAGTAAGAGGTAGTCTGTGATGGACCAGGTTAGAAAAGGAAGGGATGTTGGCAGATGCTCTGGGAAGACAGAGCCTAAAATGAGAACCGCCAATAGCTCTAGCTGAGAAAGGCCAGCAGGTTCCTCTGCGCAAACGGGCCATGCTGGCGGCCACTCTGCTTCCTGGACGGTTTCTGGCAGCAAATGGTACTCCCCCTTCATTCACTCATCCGTGCTGTCAGAGCATCTGCCGTCAGCTCCTCACTGTGTTCAGTGCAGGTGACACAGTGTGAACAGGACAGCGAGCGACCTGCCCCCATGGGCTTACATGTTGGGACAAAACATAACTAGACAAAGAATGACTCAAACTGCAATTTGTAAAAAGCACTGCCAAGGAGAGGTAGAAGTGTTTTTAGAGGTATAGTAATTCCAAGGTCCAGCTAGCACCTGCCCCACCTTTTGGTAACTTCCGTTCTATGAAGCACAGGCTCACAAACAGGAGAGTGTACGTGAGTGACTCCTGGGACAGAGATCTGCGAGGGCATACTGTACAAGAAAGCCAAGAGGACTATAGGAGAGGCTAATGTCCTTATTTAAATCTCAATCCTACAAATTTGAGTAATTAATAGAAAATGACATTAGCCGATGTTACTGTGACCTTACTGATGTAATCTCTGACCTGAACAGTTGGCAATGCAACACTTTTAAATTACACAAATTTTATCCATGGGATTGAGTAATGACAGTGTATCAGGCACTATCCTTGGTTCCATCATATCCTAATTTAATAATGAGAAAAGTAAAGTACCAAGGAGTTAAGTACTTTAACTAAGTCATACACTAAGTAGCAAAACAGAAATAAATGAAAAATGAAGTATCAGGAATGTATTCCCTACATAAAGAGAAATAAACCTAGGTGCTTGTGACCTCTGGATTAGATTGCCACCACGCTGCCTATAGAGAAACTCTGAACACGACCGAAGGTCCTGCTGTCCAGAGAGGGGTCTGCAGCCCACCAGTGCTGCGTCACCTGGGAGCATGTTATCAGTGCAGAATCTCCACCCCACCCAAGGTCTACTGAGTCAGAATCTGCACGTTAACAAGAGCCCCAGTGAAGGGTAAATTAAAATGTGAAGTGCAGGACGAGGACATTTAACAAATACCTAACATCCTCCTGAAAGGCCTTTCTAGGTGGCAGCAGTTGGGCATCCTTGGGGTTCCATGGTTTGTGTTAACCTTGCTTAATGTCCAGCTGTATTAGTAATATTGATCTCCATTTTTCCCCACTACTGGGTATTACTCAGGCTACGGAAATCCAAATGGGAATTCTCTTAGACGACTGTTCTCTAAGGGGAACATTAGTACCCAAACAAATACAGTTAATACTTACACACTTCAAAGCACAGTTTTCCTGATCTGTAGAGTTCCAAAAATGGCATCCTTGGATGCACTGCAAGAGACAGTAAGAGACAATGATGACTGACAACAGTGACTTTCTTTTGTCACCTGAAAATGCAACGTAGTAACAAAAGGTGTTTTAGAAATAGAAACATACTGAGGAATCCGTGGCCCCGAGGGAATCAGGACCTTTGGGGTTACAGGCAGAGCTGCCTCATCTCCAGACCGCGGGGCAGTGTGGTTCACGGAAAGGCAGCAAGGGTGCTGCTGAGTGGATTAGGCCCGGGGTGGGCAGGTCAAGAACCCAGACAGCACCCAAACTTCAGGTAGCACACTGTCCACGGGTGGCTGGCAGCAGGCAAAGTCTAGGACAGCATGGCATTGAACATATCGTGGGACCCATGGGATGGCATGACAAGCAAAACTCAAAGCTGGCACTCAAGCAGAAAGCAACCTATCAAAACTTAAATAAAGGGACAGTTTGAGAAGTCTGCTGCCCACCGGCCAGCTTCCATCCCACAGCTGCCCTGAAAAGCCCTCTCCCAAAGTTGCACTGGCCTCCTATGGACAGATCCGGCCCATTTCTCCTTACTTGGTCTGCCTGAGCCTGTGATCGTACAGACATTCCTTCCACGGGCCACGGTGGTCCCTGGATCCCCCTCTCCTTCCTCTCAGTTCCTTCTCCTTTAGCATCTCTTGTTTCCTCTTCCCACAACTTTTGAGTTTATATCCTACCCTCAGCTTTTTTTCTTCTCATTCTTCCAGTTCTCCATGGGTGAGCTCATCCACTACTTCAGTAATGGGAGAGTGTATGTGTCTCGGACTTTATCCATTTCTTCCAGGTTGTCCAACTTGTCGGCATACAGTTGTTGGTAATGTTTTCTTATAATCCTTTGCATTTCTTTGGTGTCCATTGTTACTTCTCTTTTATTTCTGATTTTATTTATTTGGGTCCTGTCTCTCTCTCTCTCTCTTTTTTCTTGATGAGACTGGTTAAAGGTTTATCAATCTTGTTTACCTTTTCAAAGAACCAGCTCTTAGTTTCATTGATCCTTTGTATTATTTAGATTCTATTTTGTTTATTTCTGCTCTGATTTTTATTATTTCCTTTCTTCTACTCACTTTGGGCTTTGTTTGTTGTTCTTTTTCTAGTTACTTTAAGTGTGAGGTGAGATTGTTTATTTGATTTTTTTTGTTTGTTTCTTGAGGTAGGCTTGGAACGCTATGAAGTTCCCTCTTAGGACTGTGCTCTTTGTCCCATAGGTTTTTGGTCACTGTGTTCTCCTTTTCATTTGTTTCAAGGTGTCTTTTGATTTCTTCTTTGATTTCATTGTTAACCCATTCATTATTTAGTAACACGTTATTGAGCCTCCATGCGTTTGTCTGGTTTCGGTATTTTTCCTGTGATTGATGTCTAGCTTCACACCATTATGGTCAGAGAAATGCTTGATACAATGTCAGTCTTAAATTTATTGAGACTTGTTTTGTGTCCTAACATATGGTCTATCCTAGAAAACATTCCATGTGCCCTTGAAAAGAACCTATATTCTGCTGCTTTGGGGTCAAGTGCTCTGAAGATATCGAATCCATCTGATCTAGTGTGTCATTTAAGGCCACTGTTTTCTTGTTGGTTTTCTGTCTGGAAGATCAACCCACTGATATCAGTGGTGTTAAGATCTCCTACTATGGTTGTACTACTGTCAATCTGTCCATTTATGTCCATCTAGATTTGATTTATATATTTAGGTGCTCCTCCATTGGATGCAAAATGTTTACAAGGGTCATATTCTCTTGTGGGATTGATCTCTTTATCATCATATAGTGCCCTTCTTTGTCTCTTATTACAGCTTATTCTGAAGTCCATTTTGTCTGATATAAGTATTGCTACCCCAGCTTTTCTTTTCCCTTTCCATTTGCGTGAAATATCTTTCCCCATCCCTTTGCTTTTCGTCTGTGTGTACCACCTCGGCTTCAACCATCCTAGGTGTCAATATCCCCACATCAGACTTCAACTGAGGCTCCTTCCTGAACGCCAAGCCCAGATTTGCAATTGCTCATTAGACACATCTGTTGTAGTTCCTATAATCACTGCAAAGTCGGCATGTCAAATGTCAAATTCCTCATGGTATACCTCCAATTTGCTTTTTATCTTGTATTCCTCATTAATATGTTAAAATCTGAGTTGCCTGAGCCAGAAACTAGGGTGTCTTCTCCTTCTCTCATCCCACTCACCCCCCTGGGGACGATCCATCACCAAGTCCTACTGACTCACCTGTCGATTAACTGAAATCTGTCTGAGTCCCTCACTCACTCACTGCCCCTGCTTTTCTTTGGTGCCCACCACCACCTGCTAACAGACTCATGAGAGTCCTCTTGTTTCCACATTTGAAATGATCTTTTTAAAAACAAAACCTAATCACTACCTAAAACTTTGTGCAATTGAAACCAAATTCCCACCTCGTATACCGAGTACTCCATGATCGAGCCCCACCTAACTAGGCAATCTTGTCTTCTACCTCCCCATCCTCCACAGACATACCCCATTTTCCAATCAGGCTATAACAGTCTTACTTGCCCTGAACAAGTTAGGGTTTGTTCTGACTGGTGTACCCTTTCCGCTCTAGTCCTTCTAGAAAATTCTTTATCTTTGTAGTCTTAGTTCAAAAGTCATGCAGGCAAATGAGGTATTTTACTCTTGTGTATTTTCTTCGTCCTTTATCCACACCACTATTCTGGCTCCCGTGATGCTCTCTGGTGATGGTTTTAAGTATGTGTCTGTCTCTCTGACAAGGTTGAGAGTCCTTTAAGACAGAGACCCCATTTTATTCAGTCTTACTCAGTCTTACTAGCACAGCGCCTGCTTCATACTTATGTTTTGAGTCACTAAACACTTGTTGAACACATATACAGAGGTTCAGAAAAATAATAAAACTATAATGTCATTGTTAAAAGAAACATTGGAGACGATCTAATCCAACCCTCTCAGATAACATATAATAAAATTATGTCTCAGAAATATTAATTTGCCTAAAGTCACACATGTATGTAGAATCAAAGTCGGGGGCTTGGATTGGTCCTGAGCTCTTTCTACTTCAACACACTGTCCCTGGTTTCATTTTCAAATATTCTGTAATTCAGACATAAGTATTTTTGATTGTCCTTCCTCTGGTGGGGACAAATAAATGAGATCGGTCTTAGGAATTATTCTCATTGTGATAAAACCTGGTCATTGCCCCTTTCTTATCAATGCAAGCACTTTACAGTTCTCAGTAGCAGAAGTGATTACTCACCGGTTCACTCAGGTTACATGGCACGCCACTATCCAGGTGCCTGCCCTGCAATGAAGAAAGAGGTAATAAACACCAGCTCCCAATAGTGTGCTCAGCAATAACCGCCACACCTTTAAACAGCAAACGGGGCAAAGCTTCCGGGAATAGTGCTGCCTCCGCAGCGCCTTCCAACTGTAATGAGAAAAAATGTCTTAAAGTCATGAAATCAGACAAAAAGGCCAGTGCAAGTTATAAGATGTAATGAGTAAAGATTCTGCAGAAATGAGAAAGGTGGGATGGGAGTGTGGCTTTAGGAAGCGGTAAAGGACGATGGAGACAGTTTCACACAGTGTGAAATGAGCCTGTGACGTGTCAATTAATCATGTCAAAGGGCTCTTGGATTAAACACAAAATGTGTCTTTTTTACAAGTAGCCTTTTGAAAAGCAGAAAGAAAGTAAAAGTTCAGAATTTTAAATAGAGTGAAATATCGGATTACTCTGATTATTTCTCATGTTTCCACAAATTTTAAGAACTTTTTTTTTGTGCTGGGGGAAAATGAAAGAAATAGGAACTAAGGGGGGAAACTGCCTAAATTGCTCACTCTCTCCCTGTTCCTTATTTGAATGGGTCCTTCATAAACAGAAGGGCGCACAACGGATGGCAATCCTGGACCTACGACAATCAGATAAGTATCCGAATAGCCTTGTCTAGGTATGACCTAATTGTCAGCCTGCCTCACTGATTGACTTAGAGTTATAAGCAGAGGGAAACTAAGTGAATTTTGCTTGTTAGTATTGCTCAGAACCTCCCCTTGAAAGTTGCTGAATTTGAACCACTGAATCAAAGAACTGATTAATCCAGCAAGGAGCACACCATCTGTCCCTGGCTGACTCAGCATTATTAGCAAGACATATTCCAGAAGGTGATCGAAAATCCAAGGGGCCGGAGGGATGGGGGACGGGGGTTAAGCATCTGTTGTGTCCTTCTGACCATCCTATGCTTTCAAACGGAAGAAACACGATGTTCGTCACTAAGTTTACTGAGCTGTCTCTCTTCCTTCCACGAAAGCACCATCCATTTTTCTCGTCAGTCTACCCCCGTAGCTTAGAACAGTGCTTTAGGGGTAATAGGTGTTCAGTAAATATATACTGAAGAAATAAACCCACGAATTCAGGATGGCTAACACTTCCCAGGACCCAGCCGTGTGGGGGTTACTCGAGAAGTAATCAGATGCAGGAACCGAAGAAGTAAATGCTGCCTTTTTTCCTCTCATTTGATGTGTGAATAGAGATTACTCTAATTGCCATTCCCTAACCACTCATATTTGTAAAGAGGGATGCTCAATACGTTTTTGTTTGTAGATAATGAACACTACAAACTGTATCTTTTAGATTAATTATGCAACCATGTGGTTAATATTACTTTGTTTCCATGATTTTGTTCAATAGGAAGCTTTGATTCTCCTTTATCTGACTGAACCACAATTGAGTGTAAGAAAGTGAACCTGCAATTAAAATCTTTTCTATTTCTTCAAAAATCTGTTGGCTCATAACAGCAGCAAGGTGGAACCTGGGTAGTTTTTGTGTTCCATTCTAAACAATAGGACAGCGGAGCTGTTTCTTGGTGACCATAAAGTTGTGTTTTAACACTTCTGAGTCCTTCAGCTGGCAGCTTTCCAGATTACATATAACAGGCTGCATGGAAGGCCCGTCAAGTGGTCTTGGGCAAAGGCAGCCTCATGAGTCAGGTGTAAGGGTTCTGAAGAAGCAGATTTGATCAACACTCTTTCCTAATCTCCACTTGCTCTCCATGCCCCTCGTCCTCATCATAGCGAACCATTTGTGAGAACTCCTATGTTCCAGGTACTCTTCAAGGTGTTTTACACTAAATTTCACTTAGCACCTCAACAACCCTATTAGGTAGGTACTATTATTAACTCCACTGTACACCTGAGAAACAGGGGCTTTAGTAAATTGCCCAAGAGTTAGAATTTGAAGGAGAACGGGAGGAATTGCTTCCAGAACCTGTGCTCTTAACCAAAGAACAGATGCCTTCTGTGATCTGCACCAAGTTCACATCCCTCACTTGGGAATTAGGAGGTGCCTAGTTTACCTTAGTTCCACCGGCTCCAATCATTTGCTTAAACCACAATCCCAGTCCTGGACCACAAGGCCCCTTAACCCAACACCTACTTCTTGGCACAAGATTTTCTGCCCTGCCCACCTCAGCCGGAACTAATTTCATTTACTTCCTACCCTAATAAATGAAACAGAGCAGAATGATCTGCATTTTAATCTCACTGCTCCCGATGTGACATTTTGATAGTTAACCTGTGCTGTCTATACTTAGTATTCTCACCTGAGACATAAGCAAAATAATACTTAATTCACAAAGTTCTGTGGAAATTAATTTAAATAATGCATAATTATAGTACAGTGCCAGGCACTTAGAAATCTATTATTATTATGTGCAAACTTGCTATAAACAGACTTTTGCTGACATATCTTTGGTTCGTTATGCAATAATCTCTTCAGATAAAGCTCTTGATGTTCAGGGTTATAGGTATTTTTCCTTTTATTTTTGATATTTTCTAACTTATGTTTTCTAGAAATGTATCAATTTACATTCTAATAAACAGTAGACGAGTGTGCCAATTTATCCAGATTCTGCCAACTAAATGTTTTTAACTTTGCCAAACTGACAGAAGAAAAGTTGATAATTCATTTTTACTGTAAATTTCTATATTTCTATGAAGTTGAAGATCAGCATGCTTTTTAGCCATTTATATTTCTTCTTTTCTGAAATAGGTCTTCATGATTTAAACATATTTTAAATACTTTCATATATATAAGAATTGATAAAATTCTGTTTATCATGTGCAATCCTTTTTGCTATTTTTAACTTTGTTTTTACTGTCATATAGGTTAAATTTCTAAGAATCATATTTATTAATAATTTCTTTTAGGGATTCTGGATTTTTGAATCAGGTTTCTTAAGGCATTCCCACTCCAAGATTATAGAAATATTTGCTCCTAATTTATTTTAATATTCTTATGGGGTAAAGTCTCATCTTGTTTTTGTTTTTTGTCTGGATTAAATCATACCATTTTTTAAATACCTCCTGGAATTAATTTGAATCTGATAGTGATGTAGGGAGTTGTGCATGTGTGTGTGTGTAACTTTTTTTACAGGCTATTTTTCACAGCAGTTTCCGGTTCACAGAAGAATTGACATTAAGGAACAGAGAGTTCCCATGTACCCCTGCCCTCACACATGCACAGTCTCCCTGACCAGCAACATCACTGACCAGGAGTACGTTTTTTGCCAAGGATGAGCCCACACTGACACATCGTAATCATCCAAAGTCCATACTGCACGTTCGGGTTTGCTCCTGGTGTCGTACGCTCTACGGGTTTGGGCAAGTGTGTAATGACATGTATGTATCGTTAGGCTCTCCTACAGAGTATTTCCACTGCTCTGGCAATCATCTGTGCCCTGCTTGTTCCTCTTCTCCCTCCCCCTACTTCCTGTTGCATCAATCACTGACCTTTTCACTGTCTCCATAGTTTTGTCTTTTCTAGAATGTCACAGAGTTGAAATCTTACAGTATGCAGCCTTTTCAGATTGGCTTCTTTTATTTATTGATACTAGTAAATTTAAATTTCTCCATGTCTTTTACACTTAATAGTTCATTTCTTTTTAGCTCTGAATTATATTCTATTGTCTGGATGTGCCACAGCTTATTTATTTCTTCACCTACTGAAGGAGGGAGTTATGCTTTATTCTAAATCGATAGCCCCACCTTGATATATATATATATATATATTGTGTGTGGTTATTTGGGTTTTTTTTTTGGGGGGGGGGGGGGTTATTTTTTTTGGTTTTTGGTTTTTTGTGTGGTTTTTTTGTGGTTTTTTTTTTTTTGGTTTTTTTATGGAATTTAGGATATGGTTTTGTTCCATTATCTTGTTATAAAGTTATATATTATATACAAGAAAAGTATTACTGTTTGTATATTTTTAAGTAGGACAACCTTCTGAACTCTATTGCTTCTGATAGCCTGTTAGTGAATTAAGTTGATACTTCTAACAGAGCACTTCTCAACAGTAGCTCCACAGCTGTTGGGATTCATTACTGAGAAAAAAGGGTTTTGTTGCTGAAAAAGAGAAAATTGTGATTAAACAAAGCCACTCATATGCTACTATGTCATGTGGATGTACATAAAAAAGGGTATAGCAAAAAGAATTTCCATAAATTATTTGA
Organism: Desmodus rotundus; assembly: GCF_022682495.2. Lineage (NCBI taxonomy): Eukaryota > Metazoa > Chordata > Mammalia > Chiroptera > Phyllostomidae > Desmodus > Desmodus rotundus. Next base: position 68,014,337 of record NC_071397.1, read on the forward strand.
TCATAAGTCTCTTTTGTCTCTTTTTCATAATGGATCTCACAATGCTGGGGTTCTGAAGAACATTATCTCTTGTTCTTTGCAGCACATGGCATATATAATTCAAAGATATTAAGTCAAAAATATTCCAAAATATTCAAAAATATTAATGTAAAATACTCATGACCAAGCATAGCACTATGATTTGTGCATTTTTGGACAACAATTCTAACATTCCTTTGTATAATACTCTCTTGTTTTTCTTTAAAAACAAAGATGCCTCAACATCAAGAACCTCCCAGTGAAATCAAAGATGACCTTCACAGCAAATGTCCAGGCAAAAAAAAGATGGCACAGAAAAAAAAAATTCAAACAGTGTAGTAAACTTGAACACTTTATATATCCTTTCCCCTGATTCATGGCTGTGTGCATTGTCCATTCACCTCGCTTCTGTCCTGCCAGCCCCTGTGTGGGAGTCCAGGTGGAGGACCTTTATTCCAGTCACTGGGCAGACTGGTAGACCAGGTGTCTTGCAGTCACCACCACATCAGCTGTGCCTTTCCCTGTAGGTGGTGAACGGAAGGCAACTTAGCCAAGGAACAAACTGTCTGTGTCTACTGCCAAATCCTGAAATCAAAGAGCCCACGCAAAGAGATAAGATGAAACTAAACTTAACTAAAAATAAAGTCAAATAAATACAATAGAAACTACAATAATGGAAACAACCAGCATCAGTTTTCATAGCAGCAACATTAACAAATTATGGTGACATAGTCATATGATGGAATATTCTAAATACAGGTACATTAAAGATCTTGTTTCCATAAAAGTTTCAGGAGAAAATATAACATTAAGTAAAAAAGCGGGGTGCACAACTGTGTGTAAAACTATATACGTGTTTCAGGAAACAATACTGAAAAAACACAACCAGAGATTAATCATGGTAGATTTTTAGGGTTTTTTTCCTTTATTCTCTTCTATTCTCTATCTTATAAATATTTTACAATAAATATGTAAATATTCTTATTATACACAGAGAAAATTTTCAAATTTTTTAACATATAAAACATTTAGTCATCCCATTCCTTCATTTTTAAGTTTGAATTACAACGGCAAAAACCTAAAGCATATAATTATACATTAATGCCAATGAAGCCTTCAGCAAAGATTTATATAAAATACTAAAGTTTTTTTACAAAGTGCTATTCTGCATGATAATGTCCACTATAGTTTAAATTGAACCAAAAAGAGAATAACATAAATTTATTTTCTAATCTACCTTTGACTTCTATCTCTAATATTTTAGGATAATAATGAGTACTGTATTTTATTCAGTATTTTCATTATTTTTAAAAATATGACCCTAAATAGTGTCGCATGAAAGCTATCAAGCTCTTTCCTTTGTCTTTAGATGAGTGTATCTTGTCCTGGCTGGACTGTATTTGGCTTTCAACGTTGATTCAGTGACTGTTTTAAGTACAACTAAATCACAATAACGAAAAAGATATGAAATAATACATACAAGAAGGATGACACCCAGAAATGAGAAGAAAAACAGATTTAAATCTAAAAAGAACCCTTATTACTGAAAAAAATGCAAATGCATAGATAGCAATAAAGGAACATACAGACAATTCTTGCTTTTTAACTAAAATGCTGTTCCGTATGGTCTTGCGTCTGCTCCCTCAACCGCTCACCCTTACACTCATCTGTCCACAGTATAAACAGTACTGACGTTTACAGCTAGAAGGCATTGCCTTGTGTCCAAACCTAGCCCATGTTTCAAGACAAGTATAAGTGCATTTGTAAGAAATGAGTTTAAAAATTATTGTTTTTTAAAGCATGCAAAATTGATTCCATTAAGCCTGAGGGAATCAAATTTACTCAAATCCCAGTGCTCCAAAAATCTCTGAACAGATAAAGAAATAAAATAGCCCAGCCCTACCTTCTGTAATTACAAGTGGTCCTAACATACTTTGAAAACAGAGTCCCATGAGAAAACTTCTTATAAAGTGAAAATAATGTAGTCCTTCATAATAAGCTGAATTCTGTAGGTATTAGTCCCTGCAAAGATGAATATTAGACCAGCAAAACTTACCAGGTTAGCTACACATGACTTTAGGCAGCTGTTTAAAACTGCACACTGAGCCACAGAAATCCACAGGCAGCCCAGAGCCACAAAACCGACAAGTTTCGGGATCCGCCAACAAGTGTTCTTCATCACTTCAACCTTGGCGAGTTTTTAGATGACCATCCTAATTTTCTCCATTTTGCTATATGAATTCTTTGGGTTTCATCACTTCACTTGAAAGAGTGGCTGGTGGGTTTATTTTTAAATAATATATTTAGACCTTTTAGTTTAAACCTTTGAATCCTAGATAGCTTGTAACACGCACATAGCAGCTATTTCATAACTTAGTCTTGTTTTACTCCCCTACAGAAAATCACCCACTGACTAAAGGTTAGGTCTTAGAAGAGCGCTTCACATGGAAAGTAAACAAAGCCGAAAATGCAATTGCATTTCAGCAAGCACGTGACACGCGCATCGTCTGAAGCTCGGATGTTTCGGTGGGTCATCTACCCTTCACTTTCTTGAGGTTGGTTCAGCTACACAGGAAATTGAGTTCATCATCTTTACTTCAGCAACAGTAAAACTGTTATAATAAAAAAATATGTATAAAAAATAGAAGCACTTAAATCAATTTGGCAGAGAGAAAAAACAAAACCCTTTAAGACCAAGGGCATATTTTTAAATGAAAAAGCAAATAAAGATGAAATTAATAGACAAATACTCTGAGAGTGAAGTAAAGACAAGGAAGTTCGTTAGAGTGCTTTCAGAACTTCACTACATATTAACTAGAAAATACTGCCTTATCAGGTCTGGTGAGACAGAGAGCTGAAAGGAGCCACCACAGATTCCTAAGATATGCACAAGTGTAGCCGCCTTGAAAAGGAAATATTGTACGCATTTCAATGAGCCTAGCATCAAGATAAAGTTAAGCTGAAGTTTAAACAAAGAATTTGAAGTCTGTAAAGTACAGAAGTGAGCCATTCTGGGTAATTGCTTTTTCAATCGCTGAGGGTTAACTCTTTAAGGCCAGATATTTGGGGGTTGGTGTTCTTTCCCGTGACAATCTAAAATATCAAATACACTTTCTTGTCCTCTTAAGTAAATTCTACTAATATACTTGATGTTTTCCTAATGGCGGCGCAAGATTCTCATTATAAGCAACACATGCATAAGGCTTTGTTTTGAGTTGAACATCTTTTAGTAAATGTTGACAAAACTGATGTACAACATAAAGATGAATGGTACTGACTCAGGAATGGACCCCTAAACCTTGTTTTCTTAAACATTTTTTCCCACTGTCCACTTGTTCTTTGTTCATTTCCTGCATTTTAAAGAATGTAGATTAAAGAATACACAACCATATTTAGAATATAATGAATTGCCCTGGCTGGTGTGGCTCACTGGATTGAGTGCCAGCCTGTGAACCAAAGGGTCGCTGGTTTGACTCCCAGTCAGGGCACTTGCCTGGGTTGCCGGCCAGGTCCCCAGGATAGAGCACGCGAGAAGTAACCATATTTCTCTCCCTCTTTTTCTCCCCTCCTTCTCCTCTCTCCAAAAATAAATAAATAAAATCTTTTAAAAATACATAAAGAATATACAATATGGCCCTTTTTCTACAAAATACACTTTTAAATCAGAGAATAATTTACCTTGCCCTTGGGATGGGTTTTCCCATCCCAACAAAACTTATCTTCTTCACTCCGTTACCAGTGCCTTTGCCCTTATTAGCACAAATGATATCTGTAACTCTTACTTCACTAAGAAAATGGACCACTAAGTACTTCCTTGAAAACCTAAGTACCTTTTTTAATTTCACTTAATTTAACTTTATTGGTGGAATGTGAGATACAAGTTCCTTCCAAATTCAAGATTTTGTGCTTATTCTGGCTTCTGGAATTTAAGTGGCACATAGATTTGCACTCATGAGAAATAGAGTCTGTTCAAAGGTACTTATTGCAGAACTGCTTAAGTTAGCAAAGGATTGGAAACAACCTAAAAGCCCATAATATAATGCTGGGTCCATGAATCCACACATGTTCTCCAGGGGGCTTCTCCCCGGGGGCTGGTTTGGACTTCTCCACAGCGCCCTGTCCTCCAGGCAATGGGACTGCTTCCCTGGTGGCCGGGAGCTTTGGTGAAAGTGTTCCAGTGTTAACTGTATTGTCTTTTATGATTCTGCTTTAGAAATTATCTTATTTTTGCTGCATTTTTTTGGTTACCAGAGAGTCACAAACTGCCCAGATTCAAGGAGAGGGGAATTATTCCTCACCCTTTGACATGGGAATGGCAGGGTTCCAGAACACGCAGGGTAGGAGGGACTGTGGCACCACCTTGGAATATACAATGTGCCACTGTGTAGGCAGCCGTTGTCTGCTTGTTTTTGAAATGCAGAAATGTCAGCTGCCACAGTTCAGTTAAATAATACCAGTGCCTGCACTACACAGTCCAAACTTCAGTTACTATGATAGATGAACTGTGAGTGATTGCATGCCTTTGGTTTGGTATAAGGAAGGATAATGTCACAATCAAAAGGCAGAATTTGGGGTCTTCTGGGGTTCTTCTCATATATTTATTTACCTCTGAGTGCCCAGGGGATATTATTATTATTGTTATTGTTGTTGTTGTTGTTCCGAGCCTTTTCCCCTGTCTGGCACTATTTTAGAAGCATAAAGGTCTAGAAAGCTAGTTTTTAAGTGGTTGCTCTTTCTGTGGGTGAGTTATTTAACAGTTATTAAAAATCATCTCAATGAAAAGTTTTTAATGGGTTGAGGGAATTAATGCTGTGATAGTAGGTAAATAAAGATATATTTATACTTTTGTATATTTATATACTAAGACTGGCCACAACTACAGGAGTGAGCAAATACAAATAAATAATACAAGAATAAATTAATAATAATACAAGAATAAACTCTTTGGTGTACTTACAACTGTAAACCTACTTTTGCCTACCCTGTGTGTATAATAAAACAGAAAAAAAAAGGGATAAAAATATACCAAAGTATTTTTCTTTGAGTAGTGATCTTTTTTAAAAAAAAGAAAAATGTTTCCTGGTAATTTTCTCCCTTTTCACATGTTATCTAGGAGACATACACTACAATAAGAGCGCATTCGTTTTATTACAGTCTTTATACTGTGATTTCACGGTTAAAAATGATTGCATCTTGTAGCACCCTCCTCATCTGCCTCCCCTGACCCGCTGCACCCATAGCCCGCAACTTCTCACAAGTGAACTTGTTACCGAGCAGAAGCAGGGGTGGTTCCTTCACGATAAATTATTACAGAAAGGATTCCGCCTTTCTGTCTCTGGAGGTTCCTTCCCCCCACGCCCACCTGCTAGGTTCGCAATGCCCGCCGCCAGAGGAAAGACGTCTCTCAATGCCAGAGACTGGTGAAAAGGAAAGGAATTGTTTATTCAAAAGTTACACAAACTTAGAATAATGACCTAATGTCTTCAGTAAGATACTAAAGTCCTCTAGAATACCCACAGATGCACAGTCCTTCCCTCTCCCTGTGCCCAGTCCGGGGTACCGTGTCTCAGGAAAAGAAGTAGAAGTCCGTGATTCAGGCTCCCGGCATCATCAGCTGTGTGGCTGCTGCGATCTCCAGTTAATCCAAAGCCATGTGGCACCTTCTCACGGCCCAGCAGCAAGAGTCCTTTCTCCCCTTTCTCTATGGCTGCAAAGTCTCTCCTGCTGCCTAAGCCGCGTGGCAAGAAGAAGCACTCCAAAACCTCGTGGTCCTCTTTACTCTCCTTCAGAACCGCGTGGTCCTTTTCCCCACTTCAGAACCACATGGACCTCTATCTATCTACTTGCTTCAGAGCCTCGTGGTTCACTCCTTCCTTCAGAGCTGCATGGTCTCTTCTTTCTCCCCCATAACCTTGTGGTCCTCCCTACTCTTTGAAGCCGAGTGGTCTCTCTCCTTTCTATGGCTGCCGGGCCTAGGTTTAAATCCCAGTGCCCATCTTCCTTTGCAGCCCCATTTCTGACTCCTCCTACAGTCAGCTACACCTGCCAGCATCCCTGTATTCTTCCAGCTTTGCTGGGCTGCCATAGTAAGTCTGGGCAGGTGTGGCCCCATGGCATGGAGCCAATCATCTCCAAGCTCTCACACAGGCGCTGTAACCTCGGGGAGTTGCTTTCCAGTCCCATCCTGGGTGGAATTTGGTCCCATCCCCCTGGCTCAAAGCATGGCCACAGCTACTTAACAGATCCATGAAACCAGTTAAAGGTTATAGATATGTTAAATGACTGTGCCAGGGGTTAGCTGCAAAGCTCTTGCTACCCAAAACAGCTCTGAATGGCCCTGTTCCATGTGTCCCATCCCCCTTGGCTCAGGCCTGTGGGGGTGAAGACATCCTACATACATTTTTCTAATATTTCCTGGACACCCTGAGTCCTGGACCCCATTACAAATCCCTTCTTGGGGCCCTCCTCTTGGCTGCACCCTGCTTCAAACTGACTCATCGCTGCTCCCCAGTGTGGGCTCCCAGTCCTCCCATTGGCCCGAATTTAAGGCACCCTCATTCCATAGGTGAAGACTGCCCTGAGTCAACTTTGCTGGATGTCTCACTTTAACCTTATGACTCACTTCCTTTTACTGAGTTTCTGCCCAGAGTGTGGGGTACTTCTGCTAGACGTCTCCAAGTTTATATCTTTGCAAACAATCTGCTCCTTGACACCTGGTTCCCATGCCCTGGCTGGGGCTGAACTTTCTCCAGTTACACCCAGTAGTCTCCACGGTGAAAGCTTGCCTTCCACTTGCTGGCACCCCAACAGTTCGTCCAGAGTTTTAGAGTGACCTGCCACTCCTTCCAGGCACCCGGTGCCTTATTTACTCCTGCTCATCATAAAAGCATTCATTTTATTTGGTGAATCTCCCAAATATTTGCATTTTGGAGCATTGTAAATGTCATCGTAGACTCAAAGACACTGTCTCCGTGGAAGATATTTCCAGACACGAGACCAGATACTGGATGATCACTTAGGCATTTCACCTAAAGCTCGCCCTGTAGTGAAAAGCCCTTTAGTAATAAAGTTAAGAGGTTTTCAACAGCAAAGGCAGGCTCCTGAACCTTTTCCCCTTCTCCCAGCCCTCAGATAGGAGGAACCAGAGCCTACAACAGAGTTTTCACTGTTCTCCTCCCTCAAGTGCCCCCAGCCTTTGGTGTTAGTGCAGTTTCTCCAGCCCCTGGGGCACTGAGGCCAGGTAGCTGGCTGCAGAGTCCCACCAGTCACCTTGCAGGTCGCCGCCCACACACACCACCACCACCTCTTGGGCCCGAATTGCTGCTGTTTCAAACCCTTACTCCAGTCACGAAGTACTCGGACAGAAAAAAGAAAGCCATGCCCAAGCACAGATGGTGGGCGGAGGGCCAGGAAAGCACAAAGGGCGCCCAGCCCGTTCAGGCAGGGAGCCTTGATTGGATATGGGCAGCGGAGGGAGGCAGACGCTCTGAGCCCTGAGAACCAAGCCCATGACTTTTGTCTTTCAGTGAAGTCAGACGCTTTAAGAAAGGTGTGACCATAATTGTAATTATTAAGCTGTGAGTGACATGGGAAAAACTCCAACATTGGCCTTATTACAGTGACCGAGAAATCAACTTACAAAAGAAAATGTTACTAATAACTAAGTATAGTCATACCTCGGTCCTCTTCCACTTCAAAACTTATCAAAGACCGTAATTCATCTCATTTTGACGTGAAAAAAATGTTTCAGCACTCGGCACTTGCTCGGGACTCATCACACTTGCTAGAACTTGTATGAGTCACAAAGCCACCTTGCAAGAGAAAGTGCTTCATCACTTGTCACTTGCTTGGTACTCCTAGGTTTCGGAGCTCATCATGTGTTCCAGCACGAACTAAGGACTTGCACCACTGTGTACCATTTCTGAGTGCTCACCACCCATGACTAATTGGTCTGAGCACAAAACCAAGTAGCTTGCAATATTGACTTCAGACTTAATACGTCCTTCCAAGGGTACATCAAATTCACCTAAGAGAGAGGAGAACATCACTCTTTCAGATTTCTTTGCTTCAAAAATTATTGTAGTGGTAAGTGAGGTTCTTGGTAAATCAGGAAATGGTTCTTGACCTTTAATACGTATGGAGAGTTTACTAGGTGGTAGACACGGTGGTGGGTTTCAAAGAACTTTATTTTTCTTACCCCCCACAACAGGTCTCTCATGCCAGAGCCTCACCCTTTCTGTCTCCTGCACATACACAGCACAGTGATTCCAACAGGGACTCCCATGTCAGTGTAGGTCCAATCCTGGCTCCACCTGTGAGCTAAGTCCCCTGGGAGGCACCTGAGTTCTGTTGGCCTCAAGTTCCCCTTCTGTAAATGGAGATAATAACAGATTCAATCTCAAAGTTTGAATGCCTGCCACATGGTAAGTTTTAATCAATTCCTCACGTACTTAAGGATTTTGTCACTTTACATTTTCAGGTTGTTCTAGTTAAGGCTTAAATTAAGCATGATGATTTGCTGAATGAATATCCAACAGTTATTGAGTACCTACTATTTTCTAAATATCATGCAAGAAACTGATGACAACAGGAAACCAGAGTTAAAAATCCTTGTCCGAACGTGGGTAGGGCTGGTGGAAGACAAAGCAGACATAGCCGGTAAAACACATATCAGCTACTGGAGTGTTATATGGCAATAAGTTCTAAAGAGGAAAAAGGACAGGCTTGCAGGGATAGAGGGTTAAGTCTGTGGGCTGCTGTTTTAGATATTATAATATTACATGAACTTTATATAATTTTATTACTAAATGAGATATAATATTGTGATTTTAATTCCAACAGTGAACTAGCCTTTGCTAATATAACAAGGTTATCTGCTCACAAATTCAAAACATTTGCACATTGTTTTCTTTAGCTATTTATATTTAATAAGAAGTTTTCTCAATCTGTCTCTCATACTTTCAATGAGAACACTTTGACCACTTATGGATACAAACAAAGACACCAGTGAGAACAGAGTGTTACTGTTAGAAGTTCTTATTGCTACTATGATAACAGACATACTGTTTAAACTCAGAACTCCGAGGAGATGAACGAGGAAACCATGACTTCAGATTTAGCAAGGATCTGCATCTCTTTATCTGCAGCATTGCGTGTGCAAACAGCACACCATATGTAAGACAAAGGTTCCAATTATAGCCAAAGTAACGTAACAATGAAAATGGTTGCAAAAGCCCTCTAAAGTAGTTTAGAATAATACAACTTTATATTTAAAATCATTAATATTTATTTAAATATTTCTATGATCAAGTGTTCTAAATATTTAAAAATATTTTAATTAAATACCATCAAAATATAACCAATACCTTTACTCACAATATAACCAATACCTCTACTCATTATAATATAATAATTAAATATTAATATGTTAAATATTTAATATCAATACAATATATTTACAACGTAATTTAAAATAGTATAATATTTCATTCTCTATTTCAAAGGACTAGACTTGGAGAGACAGGTGAGTTCAGACCACAGGCATCGGAGCAGTAATAGCAGACGGCCCATAGCACGGAGCTCAGTGCCTACCACCGTGGAGGCCTGGCCAGAGGGCGGTAAACGGCTTTGGGGCCTCCATCAGGGTACCTGTTTAAAATAATTAAGGAAGATAGAGCCTGCAGTTGAAGTTCTGAAAAGACGCTGTATGAGTTTTTATTTTTCTATATCAAAGTTTAATTTCCCTGTTTGAAAATATGTGTATAATTCAGCACGGTTCGCGTGGTTCTCTTCTGCCATGACTTTTGGATTGACAGAGAATCCTGGCTGCTGAGAAACAGACAGGAGGCACGTGGTCTTCACGCACACTTAATGGGCAGAGCCCGCGCACGGGACACTGAGAAACGCTTCCTGTGTATGACCTCGTTCCTTTGTCTTACTGTTCAGTAAAACCATTACCAGCATATCCATGTTAGGGTTGAGAAACTCGAGGCCTGAAAAGGTTTAAAAAGTTTCTTGGGTTTGTGCAGATAGGAGGTAGCAGAAGAATTGGGACTGAACTCCATATTTATTGACCCTAAAATCTATAATCTTAACTTTGACATTAAATTGCCCTTGGCCAGGTCATATTTGCAAATGGGCCATCAGCACTCTTTTCACCTTTTTGGACTGGAATATCTAACTAGAATGCTGCTGCTCCTTTTAAGGAGGAAATGTATGTATTTAGTATTGTGCTATCAATTTAAAGTTTAAAGTAGCCCAAGGATCTATTTACTTAAAAAAAAAAAGAAAAGAAAAAATGCTCTCTGAAATACGATTCAAAAACCGGGCAATCCACCCATTTAAAGTATGCTGTTCAGTGGCTTTAGTATCTTTACAGAGCTGTGCAGTCATCACCACTAACTCATCTGAGAATGTTGTCATCATCCAAAAAAGAAACTTCTGCCCATTAGCAGCCATTCCCCAGTTCCCTGCCCTCCAGCCCCTGGCAACCACTAATCTACTTTCTGTTTCTATAGATTTGTCTGTTCCGGACATTTCATGTAAATGGAATCATACACGTGGCCTTTGTGCTTGCCTTTCTTCACTTAATGGAACATCTCCGAGGCTTATCCATGTTGTAGCGTGTATCAGCACCTCGTTCCTTTTTATCACTGAGGAACATCCCATTGTATGAGTGCACCAGGTTTTATATATCCGCTCAAAGCTGACAGACTCCTGGATTGCTTCCACTTTGAGGTTATTATGAATAATGCTGGCAATGACCTTGTCTCTATCTACTTTTAATTCCTCAGACTCTTCTTTCGCCCTAAAGAGATTACTAAGATCTCCCATAAGTCTGTGACTAATAATTTGAAACTAAAAATATTAAAATTACTGGGTAAAAGAGTACTATTTGTCATAGTTAGGGTAATCAGCTCTTCCTGGTTTTCCCAGAACTTTTCCAGTTTTAGCACTGAAAGCCCTTTGTTCTAGGAAAACATTAATTTCAGGCAGACCAGGACAATTGGTCATCCTAGACTGGGATTGGCTTAGAAGGTAATTCTAGGAAAGCCTACTATCTTGGATGAGATTTGTGGTTTCTCTTAAAGGTATAGATACATATTTTTAAATTGGCTTATGCAGTAACTAGCATTTTACGTACTCTCACTTTAGTAGGAAACAAGTACTCTTTTAATTCCTACATGGTGACCAATGCCTGAAAATTTCACATATACTAATTTTAAAGCTATTACCTATATATGTGAATACACACACACTATTTTCACTGCTTTATGTGTGTGTGTTATTTTAAAGACATTATTATTATTTTGTTGGAATTTAGGTTCCAAGCAAAATTAAGAGGAACGTGCACAGGTTCCCTTTGCCCCAACACATGCACAGCCTCCACCATTATCAACCCCCGCACCAAGTGGTACATTTAAATGCACCACTGTGGTGCATTCAGTATTATTTTGTATGAGTTTCCAGTGTACAGGATGGTGGTTAGACAGTCATATACTTTACAAGAGTTCCCCTAACATTTCTACTACCCGCCTGCTGATGGCCCTGCCTAGATTTTAGGTGGAGCACAGTAATTAGAAGACCTCCCTAGAGCTGAGAAGTCTCATGTCCACAGGGTGGCAGTGTGACACCCATAAACCGAAAGTGAACAGAATAAAAGCCACGTGAATGAAGCCTAATCTTTTGTTTGGACTTTGGACTTTTAGGGGAAATGGGGAGGCCAATTAACTACTTGTGAGATCAATAGCACTGTGTACACTGGTAAGCAGCCACGTTGGGTTAATTATTGATGTCTCCTACAAGACAAGAAATACAAATGCAAATTCAAGCCTTCTCTAAAGCTTTTTATTTTGATTGCTTATGACAGAATTATAGAACTTTAGAAACCTTAGAAAGCACAAAATTTCATCTTTTATCCATTCTTTCCACCAAAAACCTCCCACAGAATAGATCACATTTTCAGATTCTGTACAAGCCCAAGTCATTTCACGGAGTATAGTTTTACCCTTTTCCCTCCGTTTAAGAAGGGTTACCAAAATTCTGGTGAGACACAGGAATATTATGAGGATATTCTCAGGTCTTCTCTATTTTTAAGTTAATCATTCACTAGCTTCAGTACTTGAACTTTAGAAATACATTACCTTTACACCCATTCTGAACACATCAGTGTGTTAAAATTCTTAAATTGAGAACACATAATTCTAGTACAACCTCTCCTTGAATGTTGATGCCCCTTCTAGAACATTCTTAACTGTTACCTATCTGATAAATGGACACAAAACCAATTACCTTTAATTTGCATTGGTTCTATTGTCATACACCTGAAGCTTGTAGGCCTGATATTCATAAATTATATAGATCTCCTTGTTAAGAGAGAAAAAAAGGAGTCCGGAAGAAAATGTATGCTTCCTCCTGCCAACAGCAACTGACTTAGAATTTGGAAACTGTTTCAGTGTTTGTTCACAGCGGCATTAAGGAAAGGGTCAGGAAAAGCATGGGCTTCCCTTCTGCACGACGACACTGAAAGTGCTGGGAAAGCCGCTTGCTGCTTATAGTTTCTAGACAGTGCTCCTGGCTGGCTTTCACCTTCTGCAAATAAGGAGGCACTATAGACTCAACAACCAAGTAAAGACAAATTAGCAAAGGAGGGGAAAGAAAAGCAAAGACTAAATATGAACCTAGTGATACTTACGCACGGCCTCTTCCTTTTTATGTCAGGTCACAGTGCCCATGGAATAAAACGCAATCTGATTCCTAAGGGTTCCTCGCGCTAGAATCCGTTTTCTTCCAGAAGTCTTTGGTCCTAATCTTAGTTATTTGTCTTTCATTTGCCCATGTTGACTCAGACATATATGATGGCATTGCTGAAGTTCAAGTGTGTAGACAGTGAATATCCAATCCAAGAGATAATGAGCATAGATCTACAGGCCTATCCTGCTCTATGAACTGTTGTTTTGAGGTTCTAAATGCCCACTCCTACGACTCTTCTAAACACAACCACTGCATCATTACAATTAGATGGAGCAGAGTCATTTTTGTTTGTTTTTAATATTAACAAGACCCTCCAGGGCTTCAGTCCACTTACTGCAGAAGATCTTTGAGTCATTAAATACATATCTAGGACTATGAAAGCTGTTTTCCTTAAAAAACCCATGTACTGTCTGGGTTCAGTAATACATCCTCTAAATCCCGTTGCCTGATACATGTGAAGTGATCAGTTGCTAATTAGTTAACACCATTACTTTCTCTTTTACAAGAGGCCAGTGACTTCCTATTCACAGTTTCTCAATAGATCCTGAAGTTTATGTAATAACTTCCTGTTTGACAGTGTAGGCAACGCAAACATTCTTCTGATATGGATGATGATTTTGAGAACTGTGTCTTTGATATCGATAGTTTCTTCAGGTATGGTTGCTCACCTCTCTAACAGGTTTCAAAGGCCCGTTCAGATAACTGGCTTGTCTTTGGTGCTCATTAAGGTTTGTCCCCAGGAACTTCCCCTGAGAGTCTGGGTTGCTGCTATCAGAGGGGTCCTGAGAGTCAAACAACAGCTGTCTCAAAGTGCCAATCACAACTGTCACTTGAATGCTTCACTAACAAACCTGTCTAACCTCAGAACCCTGCAAAATAGCTGTTACCCACAAGTGCAAATGAAGAAACTGAGGCTGGGAGACCCAGTAACCTACCTAGTGCAGACAGTGGTGTGAACCTGGGTTAATACTCTCTTGCAGCACACTGCTACCCTGGGGCTCCTCATACAAAGGGTGACAGGGACTTGTCTGGGAACTATCTGTACCCTTACTCAGTAGGACAGAGTGACATCTGTATCCCTACTCGAAGAGGCAGCATGACACAGGTCCTTCCTCACAAGTGAGAAAGCTGGAGAGCTCTACCCCAGTCCTAGAACTACTAGAACAGAACACTTTCCCTCCATCAAAATATAATCAATGAGGTGTGTTTTTATTTGTTTATTTATTTTTGGTGGTAAAAAAGCAAGTTACAGAGGGTTCCAGTCAAGAAGGCAAAGTAGGTAAGCACAGTGCTCACCTTCTCTCATGACCACATCAAATCACAGTTAAATTATACAAAAATCAACCTGGAGAATCACCTGAAGACTAACTTAATGGAACTCCTAAAACTAAGAATATAAAGAGGACACATCGAGACTGGGAAGAGAGGTGAGATGCAAAGCGGACTTGTCCCATAGACATATGTGGCAGTTGAGAATCAAGAGGGATGTTGAGAATCAAGAGAGATGTCTTGGCTGTAGAGGTCCCCACCACAGAGCATATGGTCCTAACCCCATGCCAGGTCCTTGTCAACGAAAGAATGTCCAGCATAAGAAAAAGCCTGAGAAAACACTCCAGAGAATAGCAGCTTTACAGCTTTTTTTATATTCTAGAATCAAAGGAGAAGACACAGGGGGAGAGTTACATGAAACCCATTGGTGGTAGATTAGGGAGGAGGTGAAGGAAAGCAAAGTGCAGAAATATCTGAGATAGGATAAAAAGTAAAACAGTGATGCACATACTTCTTTTGCACTGGTGGGTACAAGATGGTTAACATTGATAGCCTATAGAGATGGTATTTGAACAACAAGATAAAATGAGGGATTCTGTGGTCTGGTGCTCTGGTGTGAAGTTATACCCTGAGGGGTCTGGAAGAAAGGGATTATTCTGACATTCCAAAGGTATGTTATATTGATGCAAACAGATAATACACAGACTCACTTAAAGACTGACCTTTGACAAGGAAGCTACCAGCCTAGGACAGGACTAACCGCCATGACTCACTTTTAGAAAGGATTTTTTATGTTCAGACCATCCTATGTGGTTACTTTGGTCTCTGAATTTGTAAGGCCCTCCATGCATGCGTCCCCTGAGCTTGTCAGGTTTAGCAGGTAACCTCTTTTCTGTCCACATTGCCCAGCTCAGGAATCTGGTGCCAGGAAGGGTAGTCTGCACAACAGCTGGCTGTGAGATCAGCCACAATTCCATCCTATCCTGGTAGGATGGAGAGCCACTGAGAACCCACACATCCTCTTAGAGGTATGCAGACTCACCCAATGGACAGTAGCTCAAAGACGTACAGGGAGAAATTGAGTTGTGTGGCTTCAGGGTGAGGGCTGCTACTATCACGGTGCTGAGGCCTCCCCTCACTCAGCCTGATAGGCAAGCAGTCATCAAACCTGAATCTGCATTAACCAGATAAGCACCTACTCACCCTACTCTAGCAACTCCCTGAGACATTACATCATCCAACTCACACACTGCCCTTAGCTCTTTCAGCAGCTATGCCTCACAGGCAGCCTCAGCTTATGCTGCAAGATTTCTTTAAAACTCTCCAAGGTGCAGGCTCTTGGCAGGCAGTGGCTGGCCTCAGCATGCCCTATGCCTTTTGCTGAGTAGCCCCAGGCCCAGTGCAAGTGGCAGCCAGCCTTGGGTCACAGTGTGGCATCTCCTACGTGCCTCTGGGCCCAGCATAGGGATCTTCCAAGTGAGAAACATCCCATAGCTCCTACCAGGTGGCCCTGGGCTGAGCACAGGCAGTGGCTGACTTCAGCCTGCATCTGAGCCCTTCCCAAGAGGCTTCAGAACCAACACACCTGGCAGCCAGCCTTATACCACAACAAAGCACCACCCATGAGCACCCAAAGTGTGGTTTCCATAAGCACCAGAACCCTACAGGGGCAGATTCTACTCCATGTATTCAGTTCCCATGGTAGTTGTGTCCAGTCCTCACAACCCGTCAGCCTGAGGGTCAACCCCACCCACTGACAAGCAAAGAGCAATCAAGGCTCAACCACAAAAGGAGGGCGCACATGATCTATGCAAGGGACACCTACTGGGCACACAGGATACCTACTGTATAAAGCCGCACTGTCAAGACTGGTAGATATAGCAGATCTACTAATACATAGAAACAAACACATAAAGGCAGCCAAAATAAGGAGACAAAGAAATATGTCCCAAGCAAAAGAATAGGAGAAAACTCCAGAAAAGGAACTAAACAAAATGGAGACAAGCAATTTACCAGATATAGAATTCGAAACACTGGTTATAAGGATGCTCAATGAACTTAGGGGAAGAATAAATCAGCTCAGTGAGAACTTCCAAACAATAGTGTGTGTGTATTTCTTTATATATATATATATATATATGTACATATTTACATATAATGTATATATACATAAAGAAACCATTAAAAAGCACAGTCAGAAATAAAGAATACAATAACTGAAATGAAGCATACACTAGCAGAAATTAATATCAGATTAGATGAAGCAGAGAATTGAATCAGCAACTTGGAAGACAAGTAGTGGAAAACACCTAATCAGAACAGCAAAAAGAAAAAGAATCTAAAGAAATAAGGATATTTTAAAGGGCCTATGGGACAACACCAAGCATACCAACATTCATATAATAGAAGGAGAAGAGAGAGAGTAAGGAATTAAAAACCTATGTGCTAAAATGATGACTGAAAACTTTCCTAACCTAGTGAAGGAGATAGACATGCAAGTCCAGAAAGCACAGTCCCAAACAAGATGAACCCAATGAGGCCCACACAAAGACACATCATAATTGAAATGCTAAATGTTAAGGACAAAGGGAGAATCTTAAAAGCAGCAATAGAAAAACAGTCAGTTACTTACAAGGGAGCTCCCATAGGACTATCAACTGGTTACTCCACAGAAACTGCAGGCCAGATGGGATTGGCAGGAAATATTCAAAATGATGAAAAGCAAGGACCTACATCCAAGATTATCTTACCCATAAAGGCTATTATCTAAAATTAAAGGAGAGATAAAAAGCTTCCCAGATAAGAAAAAGATAAGGAAATTTATCACCACTAAACTAGTATTACAGGAAAAGTTAAAGGAACTTCTTTAAGGAGAAGAAGGGGGAAAGGAACGTAAATATGTATAATGAAAGGAAAATAAGTAAATATTTTCAATAATCACCTTAAATGTAAATGGATTAAATGCTCCAATCAAAACACATAGAATGGCTGAATACATAAGGAAAGAATATCCATACATATGATATCTACAAGAGACTTCAGATCAAAATACATGCACAGACTGAAATAAAGGGATAGCTAAAGATATTGATATTTTATGCAAATCGAAACAAAGAAAAGCTGGGTAGCAATATTTATATCAGACAAAATAGACTTTAAAACAAAGTCTATTACAAGAAAAAAAAAGACACTACATAATGATAAGGAAGTCAATCCAAAAAGAGGATAAAACCCTTGTAAACATTTACACATCCCACAAAAGAGCACCTAAATATATAAAGCAAACCTTGGTGGACATAAAAGGAGAGATCAACACTAATACAGTAATTGCAGAGGATTTTCACACCTCATCGCACTAATGGATAGATCATCAGACAGAAAATCGACATAGAAGCAGGGGCCTTAAATGACACATTAAACCATATGGATTTAATTGATGTTTTTAGAGCATTTCATGTCAAAGCAGCAGAATATACATTCTTTTCAACCACCCATGAAACATTTTCCAGGATAGACAACAAGTGAGGACAAAAAATAAGTCTCAGTAAATTTAAGTAGATTGAAATCAGCCCTGGCTGATGTGGCACTCTAGATTGAGCACTGGCCTGCAAACGGAAAGATCGTCAGTTCAGTTCCCAGTCAGGGCACGTGCCTGGGTTGCAGGCCAGGTCCCCAGTTTGAGGCAAGCGAGAGGCAACCTATCAATGTATCTCTTGTACATTGATAATTCTCTCCCTCTTTTTCTCCCTCCTTTCCCTTTCTCTGAAAATAAATACACAAAATCTTTAAAAATTTTTTTAAACAGATTAAAATCATATCGAGCATCTTCTCCAACTACAATGGCATGAAACTGGAAATCAATTACAAAAAGAAAATTGAAAGACACACAAATGCATGGAGGCTAAATAATACGTTACTAAACAATAAGTGGGAGTCCTCACCAAGAGTTGCAGTGGCTTCCTGCTTCAACAGTGCTTGAATGGAACCCCGTGCTCAAGTCCCCCTATCCCAGCCAGCTTTCCAGAAAATAAATAACAAAAAATAAATTTAAGAATATTGAAATTATATCAAGCATCTTCTCTGACCACACTGCTGTAATCAATCACAAGAAGAACCTGAAAAATAGGCAAAGACATGGAAGTTAAACAATATTTTCTTAAACAATGAATGGGTCACCAATGAGATCAAGGAAGGAAGCAAAAGATATCTTGAAACAGGTGAAAACGAGGACACAACAATCCAAAATCTGTGGAACCCTGGGAAAGCAATCCTAAGAGGGAAATTCATAGCATTAAAGGGCTATCTCAAAAAAAAAAAAAAAGACAAAGCTCAAATAAACAATGTAACTTCACACTTAAAGGAACTTGAAAAAGACCTACAAAGCACAAAGTGAGTTGAAGGAAGGAAATAATAACAATCAGAACAGAAGTAAATGAAATAGAGCCTAAGAAATCAATAGAAAAGATCAATGAATCCAAGAGCTTCTTCTTTGAAAAGATTACCTTTAGCTGGTCTCATTAAGACAAAAAAGAGAAAGGATGCAAATAAATAAAATCAGAAATGAAGGAGGAGGAGTAACAACTGACATCAGAGAAATACAAAGGATTGTAAGAAAATATTATGAAAAACTCTATGCCAACAAACTGGACAACAGGGTTAAATGGATGAATTCCTAGAAACATACAATTTTCCAAAACTAAATCAGGAAGGATCAGAGAATCTGAATAGACAGATTACATCTAGTTAAAGTGAAGCAATAATTGAAAAACTCACAAAAAAGCTTTGTGAGGCTTTGGACCAGATGGCTTCACAGGTGAATTTTACCAAACATTCCAAGAAGAACTAATACTTCTTCTCAAACTATTTCATAAAATTCAAGAAGAGAGAAGGCTCCCCAACTTGTTTTATGAAGCCAGCATTATCCTAATCCAAAACCAATAAAGATACTACAAAGAAAGAAAATTATAGGCCAATATCCCTGAAGAATGTACATGATAAAATCCTCAAAAAAATACTAGCAAACCAAATATAGCAATGCATCAAAATGATCATACACCATGATCAAGTGGTATTTATTCTGGGAATGCAAGGTTGTTACAACATTCACCAATCAATAAATGTGATTCACCACATAAACAAAAGGAAGGACAAACTCCACATGATTATATTAAGAGATGCTAAAAAGCATTTGATAAAATTCAGCATGCGTTTATCAACTCTCAGCAAAATGGGATTAGATGGAACATACCTAAACATAATAACGGCCATTTATGGCAAACCACTGCCAGCATCATACTCAACAGACAAAAACTACAAGCATTCCCCATAAGATCAGAAACAAGACAGGGATGTCCACTTTCACCTCTTTTATTCAACAAAGTACTGGAAGTCCTAGCCATGGCAATCAGACAAGAAGAAGTAAAAGGCATCAAAGTTGGAAAGGAAGAAGTAAAACTGTCATTATTTTCAGATGACATGATACTGTACAAAGAGACTCCCAAAGATTCCAAGAAACTATTAGAACTGATAAATGAATTCAACAAAGTAGCAGGATACAAAATTAATATCCAGAAATCAGTTGCATTTTTATATTCTAATAACAATCTAACAGAAAGGAAAATTAAGAAAACAATCCCATTCACAATTGCTACAAAAAGAATAAAATACCTAGGAATAAACCTAACCAAGTATGTAACAGCACTGTACTCAACAATTTATAAGACAATGAAGAAAGAAATTGAAGAAGATATAAGTGTAAGCACATACCATGTTCACGGATAGGAAGAATGAACTTAATTAAAATTTCCTTACTACCCAAAGCAGTCTATAGATTCAACACAATTTCTATCTAGATTCCAATAACATATTTCACAGAACTAGAACAAATATTTCAAAAATTTATATGGAACCACAAAAGGCCCCACATAACAATAGTGATCCTGAAAAAGAAGAACAAAGTTGGAGGAATCATGCTACCCAATATCAACCTATACTATAAGGCCAGAGTAATCAAAACAGCATGGTGCTACCATAACAGACACACAGCTCAATGGCACAGAATAGAGAGCCCAGAAATTAACCCACACCTTTATAGTCCATTACTATTTGACAGAGAAAGCAAGCTATAAAATGGGCTAAAGATAGTTTATTCAATAAACTGTGTTTGGAAAATTTGGACAGATACATGCAAAAAAATGAAACTACCCCCACCTTCTTACATCACACACAAAAAAGTTCAAAATGGATCAAAGTCTTAAACGTTAGACCCGAAATCATAAAAATCATAGACAAAAACATAAGCAGCAAAATCTTGGACATTGCTCATAGCAATATTGTATCAGATATATCTCCCCAGGCAATGGAAACAAAAGAAAAAATAAACAAATGAGACTGCATCGAACTGAAAAGTTTTTGCATAGCAAAGAAAACCATCAACAAAATAAAAGGGCAGCCTACAGAATGGGAGAACATATTCACTAATGCATCTGTTAAGGGGCTAATATCCATAATTTATGAAGAACTTACAAAACGCAAAACCAAAAAAAAACAACAACAACAACCCCAAACAACCTAATTAACAAATGGGCAAGGGACCTGAATAGATACTTCTCCAAAGAGGATACACAGATAGCCAATAGATATATGAAAATATGCTCAACTTCATTAATCATCAGAGAAGTGCAAATTAAAATCGTGAGATATTATCTTACACCTGTCAGAATGGCTATCATCAATAAATCAATAACAAGTGCTAGCAAAGATGTGGAGAAAGGGGAGCCCTTTTGCACTGTTGGTGGAAATGAAGACTGGTAAAGCCACTATGGAAAGAAGTATGGAGATACCCTGAAAAATTAAAAATGGATCAGCCCTTTGACCCAGTGATCCCACTTCTGAGAATCTATCTGAAGGAACCCAAAACACTAATATGAAAGAACACAAGCACCCCTATGTTCATTGCAGCGTTGTTTACAACTGCCAAGATATGGCAGCAGCCCAAGTGTCCATCTACTGACAGAGATGAGTGCATAAAACAACTACGGGACATTTGCACAGTGGTATACTACTTGGCCGTAAAAAAGAAGAAAATTTTACCATTTGCAACAGTATCGATGGACCAAGAGAACATTATGCTAAGTGAAATAAGCCAATCAGAGAAAGGCAAACACTGTATGATTTCACTCATATGTGGAATCTAATGAATACACTGAACTAACAAGGAAAATGATCATAGCTGGAGAGCAGGATGACAGCTAGTGGTGGAGAGGTGAGCCCTGGAGGGATTGAGCAAAAAGGAAAATGGACTCATGGACACAGACAACAGTGTGGTGGTTGCTGAGGGGAGTGAGGGATAAAGGGACTAAACAGTAATGGAAAAAAAATACAATGAAGATTAAATAAAAAATGGACAGAGCACCTGAAAAGATACTTTTCTAAATAGGACATATAGTACTTGGGGTTTTTTTTTCCTTTTTTATTTACTGAAGAACCTGCATACTGCTTTCCATAGTGGCTACACCATTTTGCATTTTTATCAATAGGGTACATGGGTTCCAAGTTCTCTATGTTTTCGTCAAAACTTTTTTGTTTTATAATGGCCACATTGGTTTTATTAAGATATCCCTGACTCTTATTCTTTTATAACCCTGTCCATTTCAAAGCTATTTCTGCTTTATTCATTTCTTTGTTATTTGAATTTTTATAAATCTATTGTTTTTATAATTTTTAAGGCAGTGAGGATATATCTTTTAAAAAATCTGTTACAAAATATTTGGCTCAAATGTTGGGGGAAGTGGATATAAGGAGGATACATGGCAATGGAAAAAATACAATAAAAAATAAATTATAAAAGGAAAAAGAAAAGTCAGCTGCCAATGGGAATGTGAAAAAAATTTTTGGCCCAAACCAACGTTATGGAAGTGTGTGATAGTTTTAAGTATAATATATGTTACAGAGTATTACTGAGTACTGAGGAAGATGATGAAATTGAATTTTGGATATTCTGCACAGTCTGGAGATGAGATCAGGGGGTCACACTGCGGACCAGATATCCCTCACACCATCACCTCTCTTTATGCAATCAGATGAGGTTAGCATTGTTAAGAAACCTACAGTCAACTAAAGCACGTTAGAATGCCAACATTAGAGTGTTTTCCTTTGTTAAGTAGATAAATATACTGACTAATTGAAACTAAATAAAAATAAACATGCAACATCATAAATAAAATCATAGAATGTGAGGTGTAACCCAATGGCAAAATAAGAAAGTTTTTATAGAATGAGGGCTGTTCTGGGAGGAGCAAGTTAGATTTACACACGAGCAGCCTGCTCCTGCGCCCGCCCATCCCAGCCCCTCACTGACCCTGCCGCGAAGGTGATTCAGGCACAGGATGATTTCCAATGTGTTGTACACGTTATTTTAAAATAAGAACACGTAACAGTTCAGTGATTGTTTTTTAGAATTTTAAAATATAGACATGTCAAATCAACTTGTGTCAATTTATCTTATGGCACTGCCATTAACTAGCTGTGTGACTTTGACCAAGTCACAAAACCTCTCTGATACTATCTCCTCTTCCGAAAATGCAAGATTGGACGAGATAACTGTGCATTCTCTTCTCGAGCCAACATTCTAGGATTCAAAGTACAGTTTCAAAACTTCCATGGGCTCTCCGAGGACTGAGAGGATCGGCCCCAGAAGGATCACCGACACCAGACAATCTAGCGGAAGGCCCTCTGCACACAGCTCCCCCTGCACGCCATCTCGTACTGCCCCCTCGTGTGTCCTCATCCCACATTCCAGCACCTCCCTGTCCTCGGCTCATCCTTCCCCACTCTCACTCCTCTCCATACCCCAAACTTGGAACAGCTAGAAAGAATATTGAGACATGAATTTATCTTGACTCACAAAAATTAACTAATTACTTTGGAACAAAATGCCATTAACAGTGTTTGCCAAAACTAAGAAAAAGGCTCCATACCTCTGAAAATGTGTGTTTACATTATTGAGGTACCTTCAAGGTGACTAATACCTTAGAAGTATGTAACATATGGGAATAGTAAAGGCTGTCGTGTATGGTGTCTCACTTAATCCTCACAAGCCTGAGAGGCGGGTTTCATTCTCCCTCCAGTATCGGTGAGGAAAGCAACGGTGAAGAATAAAGCGGTTTGTTCAGGGACGCAGAACCTGGCAGATCCAGACCTATTGAACCAAGATCTTCCAGGGTGGGGCTTTGAAGCATAAATTTTTACCTCTAATTCTCTTCAAGCCTATATAAATCAGTTTTATGACTTAAAAAAAAAAGAAACATTCCCCCAAACTCTGCTTTGGGAGTTATAACCAGAACAATGATGTTTAGCTCCTTGGCGATGCCACTGATGTTTTATGAGGTTTTTTGTTTGTTTGTTTTTTTAATTCTCTTACAGTTCCACCTCCAGAGAAGGTGTTCAAAAAATACTTTTTGAGAAGATGGTTGGATAGAAGGATGAATAAATGGATGGATGGTCGGAAATACTAACCAAACAACAAATTAGTGAATGAATTAATAAATTAATGAATAAACTTAGAACCATTTGTCTTTTCAATTGTTAGTGAGAAAATATCACATCCTTGTTAGAGTCATTTATTTATCCATTTATTTAACTAGTGCTTTAATCCATTTATTATTTTCTCACTTTAATTAAGCATTGGTAATTGGAAATATACAATTGAAAATTACTCTATTTATATTCACCCAATCTCATTTGATAGGCCAATATTTTGGGTTGCAAATTAACAGAGATCAAAGACCTACCTCTTTAATGTACTAGAAGGTATAAAATGGCAAGTTGTTAAGCTTTTGTGCCAAAGAGCTTGGTACAAACCATTCCAAAAGCTTTTCTTGCTTTGACAAGAACAGCTATTGCTTTCAACAAAGTTTAAATTACTGTCCATTCTACCTATTTTCCTGCCAAAAAAGGAGAAAAGAAACTTATTCTAGAATTATTAACAGTAAAAATATATAGGTAAGTGCAAAAACAAGTCTTAACTGGATGTATAACAGTTTCGGGTACAGCTGAATTGAGCCAGGAAAAGATTATGGGAACGAAGGAAAACAGGCCCAACCAGCTCTTCTTGTTCAAAAGAATGGAATCTAGGATGAGTCAGGCCTGACCCTGTAAAACGATTCCTCAAAGGCCGTCTCATAAATTTACATGTATTAACCAAATTTTATCTGCATTTCAAAATTTTATCTCTGTTATGGTTAACAGAGTCATAATATAATAATTATACTTAAATAGCAACATTCTTATGGCAAAATCAAGGCTCCATTCTGAAGAAATACATACAAAAATGTAACAGGTTATCTTGGGAGGGTGAGGAAAAGGAATTTAGAAAACACAAAAAAGAACTTACTTCTGTCCTTTGCTTGTGAAACTTTTTACCTTTTTACTATAATCACATATTGCATTTTAAGTAGGAAAGTAATTCAAATTTTGTTTACGTTTGGCTCCTGGAGTTTATGTGATTAACCATTCCCAGCAGATTTCGGCTCTGTGTTATGAGGGTGCCTGCCCGTACTCACACTGATTTCTTGTAGTTCAGGGTGCATAAAGACTCAAGCACCTGCGCAAACCTGACGGCTGCAGAGATTGGAGTGTGGACCTCGGCAGATGCAGGGTCCTAACCGTGTTAGGAACATTATTGCCAGCCAAAGATTTCACAGTCACAGTTTCCTCAAACTGGAACCGAAGAAATTAAAAGTTAAAAGTCACTGTGCCCTGGCCAGGTGGCTCAGTTGGTTGGAGCTTTGTTCTGTACACCAAAAGGTAGGGGGTTTAATTTCTGGTCAGTGCACATTCCTAAGTTGCGGGTTCGATCCCCTCTCAGAGTGAGTACAGGAGGCAACTGATCATTTCTTTTGTCTCTCTCTCAAATCAATTTAAAAAACATATCCTCTGGTGAGGATAAAAAAGTCATTATTATCATTCTAAGTTAGAAAGAAATTTTGCAAACCCAGATATAAAGGCAATATACATTTATTACAGATTACTATTTAACTACATATTTCTGATCAAAGTCTACAATTACATAGTACAAAATACACATGTTGCAAATTCACAATATTCTGTAAAGCAATAGAGCATTTACCCTAATGGCTTAAACTGAAGGCACTCCTTTGTTTAAAGCACTTCCATGTTTAACTGGTTTTAGCAAAGACTTTAGAAACTATGATAATGAACTTGGGTTTATTAAGTAACTGCAGAAAGGAATAAGGTGTACATTTTCAGAAGAGTACAGAAACTAGACTTTGTAAACATGCCAATGATTTTAAACAAGTAATATCAAATCATAAGTCCTTTATCAAACAAGAATGGGGAATTAGGTGTGGCACATTAGTGATTTTTCAAATAGATCAGGTGAACCATTTTAAGTGGCTTTTTATTTTTAATGGCAGTCTTTAAAATTGAGTTATGGTCTCACCTAACGGAACAGACTATATTGAGCAGAAATCACCTTCGTCCTGCCTTCAAGGACATCAGCCACCCTGCAGCAGGAGGCTCTCCACGACCGCTAAGGTTGTTACATGCTGTTGGCTCCCTCAAGACCTTCCCTGCTGTCCCTTGCTCCCAGCACACCATGGGCCCCCTTTTCTTTTTTCCTCCCAGTATACCACACCCTAGGAACGCACTGGTAACTGAAAGTGGCCCACAAAAGCCTGATAAGCAAGCTTGTTTAATCCGTAAACTTTATCCTGCGTGCGAACCTGAGTCAACGGGCTCTATTATGACACTCTGATAACTCCTCTCTGGTGGTGGGAACATTACCTTTATGCCTCAACTGCTTTTTGCCAAGTACAGGCTGCACCTTGATCCAAGTGGGGAAGATGGTAGCGAAAATGGTGCCCAAATAATAAAAACCACACAGTTCAAGTACGTTGCATGCCTGTGACAGCTGCAGTCTCCAGGAGTGCTCCCAATAAATACTACTCATCTCCCCCATCCAGTTATACACAATTTAAGTCATAAAGTAAAAATGGAAGACATTGCCAACAGACCTTGGCTGGAAGTGTTGACCCAACTGAGCCTGCTGACTACACTACAGCGTTAGGAAGGTTGCCCACTCAATTCTAGAGAGCCCTGGGCCTAGGAAGGCCTGTGTGATGGTGACTCCCTCCCTGGGAAAAGGAAAGAACTGAGCTGTGCTCATCTAACATGTCCTTCCTGATTTACCGGTTCTGCTTACCTGATGTTTACATGAAATCGTCTCAGCTTTCGATTTCATAGACAACCAGCCAGCCTTCCATTACTTCTTTATCTCTTCCTTCTTTAATTACCTCAGGTGCAGAAACCATATGCATTCCAAGCCGCATTATAATCAATGTCAAGAGTCTACGACATCCCCCCCTTTTCTTATATATTTACATATTGTCCCTCTTTTTCCCCCCACAACAGGGGTAGTTTACGTTCTCTTGAGCTTGTAGGCAACCTTACAAAAAGTGTTGTTGTTTGAGTGTGTATTTTAAAACTTTATATGAATTTGCCCTGGTCGGTGTGGCTCAGTTGGTTGGAGCGTCATCCCTGAACTAAAGAGTTTCAGGCTCGCTCTCTGGTTAGGGCACACGCCCAGGTTGCAGGTTTGGTCTGGGCGCGTGCGGTGTACGGGAGGCAACTAATCAATGTTTCTTTCTCACATAGATGTGTCTCTCTCCCCTCCCTCCCCCATTCTTCTCTCTCTAAAAAGCAATGGAAAAAACCCCACAAAACTTTATGTAAATTTATTTCTTACTCCAATACAAGGCTTTTAAGATCTGTCTCTGCTATTATATGTTGATCAAGTTCCTTGTTTCTAAACATTGCATGGTGCTCCAAGGTGTGCAACTATCACGTTTCACTCATTCCACAGTACAGACACCCTGATTCCTTGACATCTTTGTGCGTGGCCCCTTATGGTCCTGGCCAGATCTCAGAGCTGTGGGTACCTAATTTGATTCAGCACTGACAAGTCATTGTCCATGATGGCTGCTCCAGTCTCCATTCCCTTCCACATTGCAGGTGACTTCCTGTTACCCAACATCCCCACTAAGTAGATGATTTTATATTACCTACTGCCTGGCTTCCAATAGGAGGTCTGTTAGTAAGGTGTCAAGTCTTCCGGATGCCTTATAACCTGCTTCTCAACCTCCTAACTGTATGTTCTCTATTCAAATAAAAATCCCATTAACTAAGAGAATTGTTGTCTAAATAAAGAGTTCAGAATGAAACACATAAATGGCTCTCTATTTACTTAGAAAGTTCTGTACTAACAAAGATTACCCAACTTGTTGATGTCAAGATTTTTATCTCTTTTTTGTCTGGCTTTTGGTGATCTCTTTGTGGTATGGAGCCATGAATTTTATTTAAAGTCATATGACACAAACATTAAGAGAAAATGAAAAATGTCTTCTTTGGAAAGGCAAAGCCTGTCTTTCAAACAAACTGAAATTCAATCCATCACGTATTTAACTGAATGAGAACCTTTTCTTGAGATAAAGCTTGGGAAGGTAGGAGGTAAAAGTCTTTAGAGAAGAAAAGTGGATAATAGTTTTTAATAGGAGTAGTCTCATTTCTTACTCATCATGCGGACTTTTAATTTTAAACTTCATTGAGTCTCAGCATTCGAGACATTTATCAGGATACGAGTTGATAAGCTGTTATGGAATTTACAAACCACTGTGTGTAGAAGGGCTGAAGGGACCTTAGGAAAGGCCAGACCCCACTGCCAAGATATTCTTGCTGTAGCATCTATTCTGTTACTTAAAAAAAAAAAAAATGCATCTCCTGTTTAAATGGACTGGTGGCTACAATGGTCTTTGTTTTCTTCAAACTATAAAGTCAAATCACACAGGGATGCAAGAAGAACGAAGAAGATGAAAACAGACCCTAATCTCCTAGTAGAAGTGGAGAGAAATGCACCAGGCTTTTGACGGGACAGCCGTCATTTGTCTCGGGCGTCAGGACTTTCCTCACTGAGAGTGTTCATGCATGCCTTCAGGGGTGCTCTGCTCTCACTGCATCCACACCACATACCTGTTCTTTGAAACCCTCAGGCCTCAGCCCTAATACCTGAGGGTCACATGGGGAGGCCAGAGGACGGGAGCCACCTCTACCTGAAAGTTTTTGTTTAATGTTTTAAGCTTCCAATAATGTTTCCCAGAGATGCCAGCAGATCACCTCCACTTCCCCAGTGGCTCAATTAGTATCAAGACAGCATCCTGGATGTTTAAGCCAATCCAGTCCAGTTAGCCTCCTCCCTGCAGAGAGGAGTAAACTAAGGCCCAAAGAGGGAGAGCAACTTGCACCAGGACACAGAGTTTGTGGAGCTAGGAACAGACTCAGTTCTCCTTGACTCCTTGTGCAAGAACATTCCTCCTGTCCCATATAGCACAAGAGCATAAGAGTTTGGGGACAAGGGTGGGCTGTGCTGCGCGTTGCTCCTTTCTTCTATCCTTTTTCTCAGCTTCCCCAGCTCTGAGATCCATCGGCTTGAATCTCAGTAGTCATAGCCTAAAGTTCTAAAGGTCAATTTCAGCCTTGCAGCTCTCTGCCCTTCGCCCTACGGCTTCCTCTCCCCTATGGTACTCTCTGCAGGGAGCTTATTTATTTAAGAAGGAGAGAGTTAGTTACCCGCTTGCTCCCAATCTCTCTCTCCAGCTCTTCCTCCCTGCTGGGTTTTAGGCTCAGATGGAGTAGCCAAAGGGAAACAGGGAGGCACTGGGGCCTGTTAGCTGAGCCTGAGATTCAGCTCTGGGTCTGATTCCAACACTCAGGTCAATAGTTGGTGGTTGTTATGAGTGAGGTGGAGGGCTCTCCCCCTTTACCTGGAGGTTCTGAATGACACCTATTAAGGACTCTTGGGATTCCAGGAGGATTTTCCCAGAGTGTAATAACCCTGGCTCGGCCCACTAGAAGGAAGTGAGCTTCCAAGTTCCCTCCGCTACTTCTTCCCCAGGCAAATGACCCAAGTCTCTGGGAACTCTGATGACAGCAAAGCCTGGAACTCTCCTCCAGCAGTCCACACTTGGTGTGTCCCCTTCCTCTCACTCTCACACAAAGTTAGAGGGTGGAAAGGAGCCAGGTTGTTGTAAATGGCAGTATTTCATCTTTTCTTACAACTGAGTAGCATTCCATAGTACACACATACCACATCTTTCTATCTAAACATCCATGGAAGGACACTTTTGTTGTTTCCAGACCTTGGCCACCACAAATAATACTGCAATAAATGTTTCTTTACAAATAAATGTTTTCAAAATTTTCAGGTGGATAACCAGAAGAGGGATTGCTGGGCTACATGGTAACTCTACTGTTAATTTTTCTGAAACCTCCATACTGTTTTCCATAGTGGCTGTACCAGTTTATATTCCCACCAGCAGTGAATGAGGGCTCCTTTTTCCTCTACAACTTAGAATTCTAACATTTGTTATGTCTTGTCTTGTTGATAACAGCCATTCTAACAGGTGTGAGGTGTCTATTTTGATTTTGATTTGCATTTCTCTTATAGCTAGGGAAGTTGAACATCTTTTCATGTATCAATTGGTCACTTGTATGTCTTCTTGAGAGAAGTATCTGTTCAGGTTCTCTGCTCATTTTTAATTGTATTGTTAGGGGTTTTTGGTGTTGAGTTGTATGAGTTCTTTATATATTTAGCATATTAGCCCCTTATCAGAAATATTGTTTGAAAATATCTTCTCCCATCTGGCTCGTTACCTATTTGTTTTGTTGATGGTTTCTTTTGTTGTACAGGAGTTTTTTCAGTTTGATAAAGTTCTATTCATCTAAAAATTGTCACTTTTCGCAGATAGCATGATTCTTTATATAGGAAACCCTAAAGACTCTACCAGAAAACAATTAGAAACAATAAACAAATAAAGTAAATTTGCAGGATACAAAATCAATGTATAAAAGTCCACTGTATTCCTGTGTAATGGTGATTTTCAACTTTTTAAAATCTCATGGCACACACAAACTAATTACTAGAGTTCTGTGGAACACCAAAAAATGCATTATATATATTTTTTGATCTGACAAAAATAGATATAATTTTGATTGATTTACCAAAATGGTAATTACCTACCCTTTTTGCTCCAAAGTGACTTTTTAAAAAATTAGGCGTCTATACTTGTATATAAGGATTTCTGATACCAAGAGTTAACCAATCAGATGCAATGTTATTATGTGACATAACCCAAAAGATGCAACTTTATTATGTGACCTGTATAGGGTTAGGGTTCAAGACAGGCATTCATACCAGAGGGCTATTGTTGTGTTAACCGTTGTGTTAGCTGTTGTCACTTTTTCAAATTTGACAATCTAAGGGTAAAGAAGTCAGTGTCCCTGACTAAATAGTCAAGTATTGCATGTTTAAAAATTTTTGCAGCACACAAGTTGAAAATCACTACTGTATAATGACAATAAAATTCCAAAAAAAAGAGAAATAAAAACAAAATTCCAGTTGCAATTGCAACAAAAAGTATAAAATACCTAGGAATAAACTTCACAAATGATGTAAAGGACCCATACAGTGAAAACTACAAGACATTATTAAAAAGAAATTGAAGAAGATGCAAAAGAATGGAGAGCTACTCCATGTTCATGGATTGGAAGAATCAACATAGCTAAAATGGCCATTTAACCTAGAGCAATATACAGATTTGATGCAATCCTTATCAAAATCCCAAAGGCATTTTAAAAATAAATAGAACAAAAAAATCATCAAATTTGTATGGAACCACCAAGCCCTGCAGCCAAAGCAATCCTGAGAAAAAAGAACAAAGCCAGAGGTATCACTTTCTCAGACTTCGAATCATACTATGAAGAGGCAATCAAAACAGCACGGTATTGGCAGAAAAACAGGCACACGGACAAATGGAACAGAAGTGGAAGCCAGATAGAACCCGCATGTATATGGGCAAATCATTGTTAACAAGGGAACCAAAAACAAACAATGGAGAAGAGGAAGCCTCTTCAATAAATTGTGCTCGGAAGATTGGAAAGCCACATGCAAGAGAATGAAACTAGACTGCTATTTGTCACCACACACAAAAACTAATTCAAAATGTATCAAAGACCTAAATATAAGACTTAAAACAAACAAAATACATAGAAAAAAACATAGGTACTAAACTTATGGACCTTGGTCTTATAGAGGATTTTATGAATTTGACCCCGTAGGCAAGGGAAGTAAATTCTTAGTCCAATTTTAGCAAGAACCCTGCTAAATCAGTTTAGAGAGAATACCCTACCTTTGATCAGATCACCCTTGATATCTGGTCAAGTTCCTTGTCCTTCACCTTTAATGTTTAAGTCCTTCTGTCTTCAGGAAGAATCCTCCCCACTTACTCCAACCCTTGCCTAAAAAATCCTCAGCGGTTTTTCCTGTAGTTAGAGTTAAGCCTGATCTATTTCCCCTATTGCCAGTCTTGACACCTATTGTACTGTTCCCAAATAAAGTCTTCCTTACCATTCTAATGTGTCAGAATGCATTTTTACTTTAATAGTTGTGAAGGGTGGAAAGGCTCTAGCACTCTTACTTTGTTGCCTTCAGACATTAGAACTGGCCGAATAATCCACCTTGTTTTTCTTTTTATGTTCACCTAGAATCTGATGGATTCTAGCTTCCAACATTGTTTAAAGGTTAAAGACAATATTCACCGTTTTATAGTTCTCGTTGTTAATTAATACATTGGCACTGATGCTGGTTTAAATACCTCTGTAATTAAGTTAGTCATGGAGCAGTATCCCCAACGTCAAGCGCACTGACAAACATCAAGTTTCTGGGGTCACAGAAAAGGGACCAGAAGGTGAGATCTGGCCATAATGAATGATAACATTGAAGAATTCCTGCTGGATCTTAGAAGACACAGCTAACTAATAAACAGCAGCAGCCAAAGTTTTTGAAAATTTCTTATACGTTAGGGATGGGGAAGTAACATGGGTGATATAAATTATTTTGGCTGTTGATTTCAAAAGTTAAACTTTCTTCTTTCCCACTGTCTGTACCCCAAGACCCAGTCATGTCTATGTTTTTACCCACTATCTCTCAGACCTACCGTGGCTTTACCTTGACCTAGGGATCTTATTTAAAGGCAGGTTCTGGTTCCTAGGCCCTAGCAGGGGTGGGGGACAGCAGTCTGCATTTCTAGGAAGTTCCCAGGTATTGCAGATACTGCTGGTCCAGGGACACCCCCCCCGACTTTGAGTACAGGAGGGGAGGTGCAGTATCTCCAGTTATGGAGTATTGCCACGAACTCTTAATTAGCTCCCCTGTCCCCTCTTTCCAATCCATTCCCTGCCCTACAGCCAGAGGGGTCTTTCTAAAAGGCAAATGTGAACAAGTTCCTCCACTGTCCTCACCTCCCATGACCTGGGATCCTGCCCCTGCCTCCCACTCTGCCTTCAGGCTCCCACTCCTGTCTCAAGCTCACTGTTCCTGCCCCCATGAATTAGGCTCAATTCCTACAAGCACCCTGTGATTTCTACTTCGGACCTTTCTCACAAGTTGTTCTCCTCATCTGACAAACCTTATTTCCCTCCTAATTACCATCTGCACCCTCCCACACCCTCTCAGGCTTTCGAAATCCAGTTCTCTGTCCTTCCTCTGTGACTCCATAACAACCTGGACTTTTATCATTGTTCTTATCAACCCATATTACTTTTCTCGTAATTCTATTATTAGATCACAAGTGAAGGAGAGAGAGGAGTACCTGTATTTGCTTTCGGTGTATCTCCATCACATTGTTTCACATATAGAAAATGTTTAAAATACATTTACGAGTTGAACTGGAAAAGGGAGACTATTCAGGAAGTAGACAGTGATAAGGGATTCAGACTTATACCTCATTTGGTCTTTTTCCTAGACTAACAGTCAGCATTACTAAATGTTAAAGATACAATTAATTAGGTTGTCAAACGGAACCACACAATCTAAAGATAACTACTGTAGCATAACACTAGGCTTGCAGTTCTGTTTAAATTCTGTCTTACCTAAGCAATACAGAATACATATTTTATATATGAAACAAGGCCGCCCTGAGCAACTGTTTTCTAGTTTTATAGAAGAGCTAGCAAAATATAAGCATAAATTGCAGTAAGATATGCAAAATAAGGAAAGACTGGATGATAAGTAAGGGGTGGGTTTAAATGTGAAATAGCCTTGTGAGAGACACTTCCAGAAAGATGTTCTATGTGATAAGCAGTTCTTGAATCTTAGTATGTGACATGTTGTGGATGGATCCAATTCTAATTTCTAATGAAAAATTACATAATCTCTTAATGAAAAATTTTAATTAATGTAAAGTTTTAAGGTCTCATAGGCACTGAAGCACAGAAATTAAATGAAATCTTTTCAAGAATAAAACAGGTACACAGGCTCAACATAAAAATCTATGTGGTTGAATTACAATACATCACTTCAATCTGGCTTATTTATTTTATTATATACATAATATATTGATAACTGCTATATTTTCATATCTTTCTTTTTTAATATATTTTATCAATTATGCTATTACAGTTGTCCCAATTTTTCCCCCTTTGCTCTCTCTGCCCAGTACCCCCCTGCCCTCCAGCAATCCCCCCTCTAAGTTCATGTCCATGGGTCGTGCATATAAGTTCTTTGGCTTCTCCATTTCCTATCACCATGTCTATTTTGTACCTACTATCTATGCTTCTTAATCCCTGCACCTTTTCCCCCACTCTCCCTCTTGCCCCTCCCAGTTGATTACCCACCAAATTATCTCCATATTTATGATTCTGTTCCTGTTCTGGTTGTTTCCCTTGTTTTTTGTTTGTTTGTTTAATTCAGT
This sequence comes from Desmodus rotundus, assembly GCF_022682495.2. Lineage (NCBI taxonomy): Eukaryota > Metazoa > Chordata > Mammalia > Chiroptera > Phyllostomidae > Desmodus > Desmodus rotundus. Next base: position 68,048,200 of record NC_071397.1, read on the forward strand.
TGTTGATAGTTGTGAATTTGTTGGCATTTTAATGTTCATAGGTTTGATCTTCTTTTTCTTAAATAAGTAAGTCCCTTTAACATTTCATGTAATAATGGCTTGGTGATGATAAACCCCTTTAGCTTTATCTTGTCTGGGAAGCACTTTATCTGCCCTTCCATTCTAAATAATGGCTTTGTTGGATAGAGTAATCTAGATTGTAGGTCCTTGCTTTTTCATCACTTTGAATATTTCTTGCCAGTCCCTTCTTGACTATAAAGTTTCTTTTGAGAAATTAGCTGATAGTCTTATGGGAACTCCCATAAAGTAACTCTCTGCTTTTCTTTTGCTGGTTTTAAGATTCTCTCTTTATCTATAACCTTTGGCATTTTAATTATGATGTGTCTTGGTGTGGTCCTCTTTGGGTCCAACTTATTTGGGACTCTCTGTGCTTCCTGGACTCATATGTCTATTTCCTTCACCAAATTAGGGATGTTTTCTTTCATTATCTTTTCAAGTTTCAATTTCTTGCTTTACCTCTTCTGGCATCCCTATAATTCAGATGTTGGTGTGTTTGGAGATGTCCTGAGGCTCCTTATACTGTCCTCATCTTTTTGAATTCTGTTTTCTTCTTGCCATTCTTGTTGAATGCTTGTTTCTTCCTCATGCTCCAAATTGTTGATTTGATCCCAGCTTCCTCCCTTTCACTGTTGGTTCCCTGTAGATTTTTCTTTATTTCACTTACTGTAACCTTCGTTTCTTTATGCTGTTGCCATACTCAGTGAGTTCTTTGAGCATCCTGATCTCCAGTGTTTTGAACTCTGCATCTGATGGGTTGGTTATCCCCATTTTCTTTTGTTCTTTTTCTGGGGTCTTGTTCTGTTCTTTCATTTGGGCCATGTTTCTTTGTCTCCTCAATTTGGCAGCCTCCCTGTGTTTGCTTCTTGGTATTAGGCAGAGCTGCTTTGACTCCCTGTGTTAGCATGGCCTACTGTAGAAAAGGCACCTGTAAATTGTGTGGGGTGGAGCCTAGGTAATTACCAGGGCCAGACAACCTGCTTCACTGCTTTGTGGCTCTGTGGGGGTTGGGGAGGGCTCAGAGAGAAGACAGTGCTGGTCCCTGGCTTCTGGAGGTTTGTTTGGCACTTGCCCCATTTCCAGTCATTTTACCTACTCCCCATATGCATCTGATGCCCTTCCAGCTGTTGCCCTGATGCTGACTCCCAGAGTGGGTAGGTTCACATATGTTCTAAGACTGTGCTGGCCCTTTAAGTGGAGTCTGCTGAGAATCCTGCAGTTTCTTCTGCCTCCCCAACCCCCACTGGTTTTCACAGCCAGAAGTTATGGGGATGTATCTTCCTGGCACTGGAACCCTGGGCTGTGAGGTCTGACCTGGGCCTGGGATCCTCACTCCCAAGGTATCCCTCCCAATTTTTATCCCAATTTTTATAGAATGTGGGACTGCCTGTTCTGCCACTCCATGCCACACCGCATCTCCTCGCCTCTCTGCCCGTCTCTGCGAATCTGCCTCTCCCAACTGTCCGAATGAATGTGACTTCTTTAAATCCTTGGTTGTCAGCTCCCATACAGTTTGATTTTCTGACAGTTCTGGGTGTTGTTTTGAGGTTTAGTTGTAGTTCTCTCTGTGGTTGTGCAAGGTGAAGCGTGTCTACCCACACCTCCATCTTCGCTGGAAGTCTCATAATCTTCTTTTACTATGCTTTCAACTAGAGTTTCTTTGATTTTCCAAGGGAAAAATGGCACAATAAAACCTCTAGGCTCCAGCTTACCTTTTTGTTTTCTCATAGTTACCAGATCCTAAAACTCTCCCCTGTTCTGGCTCAGGGTTCTGGTGTAGAATAGATCACTTCATCCCTATCAGGTATTATCTGAAATGGAAAAGGTCAACCCTGGGAACCCACCTGCCTTGTCCTGTGAATTCCTCACTAGGAATCAATGCTCTTATTGTCTTTCTTCATGCATAATCTACAGAGCCACACCGAGAGGCCAACAGCACCTGCCCACACTCACCTTCTTAGAAAGAATAAAGAGAATGGAGAAACAGGGAGGGCTGGAGTTAGGAAGTGATTTAATATATTGAAGTATCCTTTTATGTTTTGTATGTGAGAGTATTCAGTATTTTCATGGGTGTGAATCTACTTTCAATACAAGGATAAATCTACTATTATTGGGTACCTCTCCAAAGAAAGCGAGGCCTGGAGAGAATCAATCCCCATCAGTGGCTGATGCAGGAATCAGACTTGGATAAACCTTATTTATGAAGCCCAAGTTCTTTCCTCTAAATTTTGCTGCTTCCAAGAAAGCACAGTCCCAAAGACAATCTCATTTGGGATTTTAATAGTGTTTTTATTTAGTAAAAAAGTAGAAAAAAAAAGGAATGCATGTATGAAAGGAATCTATTCAGGCATCCAAACAGTACGTGACAGGTCAGTATTTGACCTGGGAAGGGCTATTGTTCCCCACCCCCCCTCCAATACTTCCTTCTCTCTGCACACACAGGTGTAACCTTGGCTGCATGTTAGCCAGGAAAACTGCAGGCACCCAGAGACATTGTGTTAGGTAGCAAGTGGAGAAAGCACAGGAGGATTGCAAGCTGCAGGAGACATCTGGGAGTCTTTAAAATATATATTTAGTCTCTTCTTGTTCATTTTCACTGCCACTCCCCCATTCGATAACTTTGTAATTCTCCATTTTCAAGTTGCCCTCTCCCAATAACTTTGTAATTCTCCACTTTCAAGTTGCCCTTCTCCAAACTCCTGCCCAGTCAGATCTTGTCACTCCTCTCTGTGAACCTTCTGTGGCTGCCCATTCTCTAAGGATCAAGTTAGACATCTTTGAGGTGGCCTCCCAGTCCGTCCTCGTTCTGGCCGGCCCAAGCTCTGCGCTGGGGCTTCCGCATCTGGTCTTGCACCACCTGTTGCAGCCAGCCTGGCTGGCCCTCTCCTCCCTCAGGTCCTTGGCACACCGCGTCTGTTCTTCTGTCCAAACCCCCACCCCCCGCCAAGTCCCACTCACCCTCAGGTTCTCAGCTTAGATGTCACTTTTTAAAAGGTCTTTCCTGGGTGATCCCCGCCCCCGTCTCCTCAACTGCCATCTAATCAAATCCCCTGGAATGTGCTTCACTAGCACTCTTCGCGGCACCGATTGCAAACGGCAGGGCGCCTGGCAGCACGGTGCTGGATCTTAACTTTGAATGAATGGACTTGAATTAGATCTTAATTGTCATCATTTTGATCCTTCCGTCACGTTCCGAATCCCTCAGGGGCGTGCCCACCTTTTTCTGGCGCACTCACGGTGCTCTTAGGCACTTTGGGGAGGACCCCGACACAGCGCACCTCGGGGCAGGTGTCACGGCCAGGTGACCTCCGTGCTCCCAGGTTCAAGTGCACTGGAGGAGAAGGAACAGAGGAAGAAGGGATAGTGAAAGCCCAGAGCTCCTGGAGCGCCTCCCGGCTCTCCGACGGCGGCTGCCGGGGAGCTGGACTTCCTCCTTCGGGGGCCGGCGCGCGGGGCTGAGCGGGGCGGGGCGGGGCGGGAGACGCCCCCGGCGGCCCCGGCCGGCCGCCCCAACGGGATTCGGTGCCGGGCGGCCGGTCTGCCCAGTCCCGGGCCCGCGCTCGGCCGCGGAGGAGGCGGTGCGGCCGGGGCAGCCGCGGCGCCGCGCCCGCCGAGGGGAGGCCAAGCCTGCAGAGCTGGCGACTGGCGGGGCTATGGTGGCCGGCGTCCGCGGCGGCTGCGCGCTGGCGGCGGCTGCCCGGGGCGGCCTCCTGGCCCTGCTGCTCGCGGTCTCCGCCCCGCTCCGGTTGCAGGCGGAGGAGCAGGGTGAGTGGAGCGCGCCCGTGGGCGGCGGGCTGGGCCTGGAGGGACGGAACGCGGGAGGAAGTCGGGGTCCAGTCTGCACCCCGCGGGGTCCTGCTCTATTTGGCCGGCGGCAGCTCGAGTAAAACTAAGTTGCTGCCTTCGGATCGCTGCCCGTCACCCCACCCCCAATCGCCTTTGCCCCTCAAACGAGAGAATCCACTGGCGCTTCCCCACTTCCCTCTTCGCAGCCCCACTTAGTTTGCAGACTTCCTGACCCCACCGGCGCGGTGGGAAGTGGCAGGGCTCCGGGGTCGCGAGCGGACGACCCCTGCCGCCTCGGGGGAGAGTCGTAAACGTGGACGCTGCTCTCCAGCGTCCTTTGGACCAAGCTGCTCAGCGATCGGACCGCCGGGCCCTCCCTGCTGCCTTTCCCCCGGCGCGGCTGGAATCCCCAGCCTGTACGCTTTCGGCTCGTACCGCAGAGTCGGGAAACGTTTGCGGGAGGTTGGCGGGCCGTGCCTCCTCCCCTCCCGAGTGTGCTGTCTGCACCCGAGTCGGGTTCAAGTGGCTGAGCTGCTTCCTGGGAGTAAGAGCGAGTCAACCCCCAACCAGGCTAGTCTTTCTCTGGACCTGATCCTTGGCTTCAAGTTGGACCTAATTAACCCACACTGAGTTTACGTCTGCATTTCCACCAGATTATATCAGTAAACCGTTTACCAGTTTACGCAAATCCTTGCTAATTAGTTCTTTTGATAGCAAGGGGCAGCTTTCTGCGGAGTTTTTAAAGTTCTTGGTCCCCTCCTCCTCTACTTCTGCCCTCTGCAACAGCGGTTAGTACGTAGCAGTAAATCTGTCCAGAATACTTTGACAGCTCCTCCACCCCGTGTTTTCTAATGAGTCAAGAATCAAAACTTAACCCAATGCTTTTTTTTCCATCACTGAACAATGTATCCATTTCCAACCTGAAACATTTATACTCAGGATGTTGGTGGTAGTGGTTACTAAGTTTGCTGACATACCAATTTCTATTTTTTAAGGCTCAGGTTTAGATGAGATCTGTCTTAACCACTGTAGCAGAATAGGCAATAGTATAAAATTTTGATAAATATGTGGGATTTTTTGTCATGGGCGTTTCAAGCATTAAAAATGTTTCCCAAGTTCCTGTTTGAAGATGTGCGTTTCATACTGCACGTCTGTGACCAATCCAACATTGTGTCTCTGTACTAATCCCGCCGAAACTGTTGCCCATCTTCCCTAACGAAGTGCAGGTTGGTCCAGGCTGTTGACTGCGTACTTTGTAGAGCAGTTCTCCGCCGACAAGGGTGATTGCTCAGATTCTTTCTGAGCCTCAAATTTGGACTGCTGCGGATGACTCAAGGAAAGAAGAAATTGTCATTTGAATTTCCATGAAACATCCTATATATTTAGGATGTTAAGAGAGCCAATAAAAGTGTGGGTGTTCAATCACAAAGAAAGTTAAATATAGATTTGGAGCATTTACTGGAGAAAAAAAGTCTAAGAACCCCAGTTCTGATACCTCTTGCGTGAAGAGGCATAGTCAGTGATTTTTGGAAATTTCTCACGTGTGATTTTCCTAAATAGCCCTTAGTCACTTATTTTTCAGTTTTCATAAACTGAAGTATGCACCCCCGTTTTAGGTTGTGAGACATGCTGCTGGCTATGCGGTTGGATGATGTTACCAGTGACATTAAGTGTTCTCAGTGTTTAGAAGATCAGAGAGCAGCCTCGCATAACAGTGTGTTTTTTGGCGAGAAGACACCATTTATTACGTTTTACCTTCATTGTTCTTGGAGTCAGCTTAGTCTGGCACTTCTTGCCTCCCCCAAAGATCACCACTCTCTCCCAAAGCTTTGTAAAGCCCCAGCACAATATTGTGAATCAGAATTTCCAAAGGGTGGGGCCTGGGAAAATGTGCTTTTCATAAGTTCCCCCAGGTAATTCTGATTCCAATCAGCTTTGAGATGGTAGAAACATTTTATAATGTTAGGATTATGATAAAGTGCTACCATCTGTGCTGTAGACAATTTAATATTAGAATATTAGAAGTTCTCTTCTTAAGCTGATATCTGCTGTTTTTGGTGAGCGACTTCTTAAAAAGTAAGCACAAGTTCAATCTGGCACCGTCTGTATCATTGTGTGCACTTGCCCAAACTTCTCTTCATCTCCAAGGTCTGAGATCCTATCAGCGCGTAGACTAAATTCCCAGGGGGAGCGACTAGGATTGTATTCATCTTCCTAGCACCTGACAGGGCGTGCAATCAATGTTCCTTGGGTTAAAGTGAACAATCTTTTTTTTTGGTGTGTTTAGGAGGTATTTTCAAATTTTCTAATTAAGGAAAACTAAGTAATAAAAGTTTACTGAAATTCTTTATGATCGGACATCTGGTGCTTCCACTAATTAATTTTGTTTAATAAGCCCAGCTAGCTCTCTTGGCGTGCTTTCTGTTTGCAAGGATGCCTTCTAAATGAAGTACAGCAGAAAGAAGGGAACATGCCAGAAGAACAATATGTTCCATATCGTTTGGCTCTAGTAGATATGATTTGTAACACTTGAACATTAAGTTACACCACATATTTCAGAAAAGAAAGACTTGATGTTAAAGGATTCATTAAACAAATCAAAGGATGTTATTAAAGCAGGGTTTGAACTCTGAATAGTGTCCCAAACTGTATCTATTAACTTTTCATCACATAAATTGATCCCTTTAACCTTGTGGTACTGACTTGGACTTGAAAATCATGTTTAAAAAAACCCATAGCATGAAAATAAGCAAGACATATGACATTTACAAAGAATCATGTTTATATTTATTTATTTTTAAAGACTTTATTTATTTATTTTTAGAGAGAGGGGAAGGGAGAGAAGAAGAGAGGGAGAGAAACATCAGTGTGTGGTTGCCTCTCACATACCCCCTACCAGGGACCTGGCCAGCAACCCAGGCATGTGCCCTGACTGGGAATCGAACTGACAACCCCTTGGTTCATAGGCCACATTCAATCTACTGAGCCACACCAGCCAGGGTGAATTATGTTTTTATTTTAAAGATTTATAAGGAAGTTAAATTAATTGCATCTTTTAGCAAAGGTTTTAGTCATGTTAGGGCAGAAAAACAAAAGCATTTCCAGGGAAACCTTTCTATAGAGTTTTGGACCTACTGCAGAAGAACCAACTGTTCTACATTTTTAAGGAGGTAATACACATAACCCATCTGGAATTGCATTTAGCACATAGTAAAAGCTCAGTAAACACCAAATGCCTTACAATTCACTACTGTTCATTACTAGGATTGCTATTAATGTGACAGATATGTAGGGCCCCTTTGTTCTGCCTCTCCCCACTGCCTCTTGGACCTCATTCTCCAGCATACTCACCCATACTCACAGCCATGCTGGCTTACTTGCTATTTCTCAAAGGTATCAGGCACCCTTCACACTCAGAGCCTTTGCATGTGCTGCTCCCTCTGCCCGGAAGTGTCTTGCCCAAAATATACAGTCCACTGCCTTCAGTTTTTGTTCAGACATTGCCTTCTTGGGAAGGATATCCCTGACCACCTGTAGCCCACTCGCCATCCCCAGAATTTCACATTCCCTTCTCTGCTTTCAGTTTTCTCTAGAGCATTTATCCTTTTCCAACAGTGTATAACTTGTACTTTTATTTAATTTGTTTGTATTACCCTTACAAGATCACAAGGCCCATGAAGAGCTTTTTAGTTTGAACAGTGGCCGGCACAGGATGGGCACTCTGTAGGGATGGGTGCTCAGGGGTAGGTGGTAGGGGCTCAGGGATAAGAAGGCAGTGAAAACTCAGTTGCTGCCCGGTTGTTAAAGACTTGGGGCTGACTCTAGCTAAGAATCAAAACCTGTAATGACATTATATGTCTAGTCAAACTATTGTTTGTAAATAAGAAGTCTGCAAATAAGAATTTAACATAGAGGAATATGTTAAATTCATTCTGCTATATTCAAAGACTGGCACTGAGGAAGGAAGGAAAAGTATTGCCAGACTTTCAGATTGCTTTTTTTTTCATTTGACTAGGAGTAATTTTCCCTTTTTGCAACTGAAAAGTCATATTGATATCATCTTCCAGATGTTCATTCTCTGCTTTGTATATATTTTTTAAAAAATTGTTGTTTGCCTTGGGGCGAGAGAGTGGGAGAGACTTAAATGATGCAGATGGGATGGTGTTTTCTAACCCAATATGGAAATAAATTTTAACTGTGAGCCTTAGTACGAATCTGGAACCAACTACCAACCTCGACTTTCAGGGGGAGTTGAAAAGAAGGGGTTTTATTTTGCAGGCGTGGGTTTGGGGAGGTGGGGAGTGGAATGGGAGAGAGTAGAGACAAAATGGATTCTTTTTTAGTCACCCCCTGTACCTGGTACAGTGCCTGGTAGATGACGAGCTTCAGGTAACTATTTCCTGAGGTAGCACAGGAATGCTGTGGCTGAGGTTTGAGAGAATGAGGTGAAGGGTACTATTCTATAAGTTATTTAAAGAGAAATTGCATACATGACTATTGTGATGTCTTAGGAAACACTGTGCATGTATTCAAGAAAATGACTAAATTCAACTCCGATAGAGTCGGGGAGTCTCTGGGCCTCCCCTCCAGTCTGTACCTGGAAAGCTACCCTGAGGCACGCACTGGCGTTCTTAAGAATAGAGGAGCAGGTGGTGTACTGATTTGAACCAGGTGGGCCAGTGGGTCCCTGAGATCTGCAGATGCTTGTACACTGAGGCCATCTGGGACCTCTTTCACCTTGAAGATCATTTGGGGACAGTGTTTAGACATTTGTGACATTAGCACTCTATTAAGCCATAATGTCATATATGCCTTGACTACTTCCTGCCACCATTTCTGTTTGATCTATTAACCTAGTTTTCATGAACTATGTCCTTGGCAGCTACATGCTGTATGAAAGTATATCCTATCTTTGCAGAAATTTCTTGGGTATTGTATATGAGAATTTTAAGTGAGATGGATTTTTTTGTAGGAAAGGCTGCAAAGAACATTGAAACAAGGTAAAAGCTAATTGGTCCCATGTTATCTCATGTCTCCCTTTTTATAAAGTTACATTGGAACTTTTTTAGAAAAAGAATAAATTTCTTTTCGGATGGAGATTTCTCTCCTGTCTGCTTTCCCAAAGCTCTTCCTTCATGCTTACCAGGCAGAGTAGCTGTGTAACAAGCAGGGTATTGACAAATGATATTGATCCAATGTATCAGAATCCTGCAAAGAATATGTTATACAGAGAACCACTAAGGACACATTTTTGGCACATATGTACACACACACAACTGTATATCCCCACAACAAATAAACAAATACACACACATGTATATACCATCTACTGTCTACTATTTGCTTCTAGTAAATATAGGTAGACAAATATATTTTACTAAATATTATATATATCTAATATATAGATATAGATACACCTAATATATAGGTATATAATATGTGTAAGGTATAAATACAACAACAAAAACTAATACCTGGATACTCCACTGTGTAGTGACTACATGCTTTTATATTCTGCTTTTTTTTTGAACTTAACATTTTATGAAAAGCTTTTCACCATACTAGTTGGAAAAAATTCCAAGTTTATATTTATTTTTACAGTTAGCCTTCAGATAAACCAAGAATTCATTTTCAAGTAATTTATTGAGACTGAGGAATATCCAGTATAAAAGGAGAAATTTTGTTTTGCCCAATTAGCTGTGAGTCTTACCAAGATTCTTGTCTTTTGTGTGATCCAAATAAGTCTTCCTTGCTTATGAAGTCAGAAGTAATTTGCTCATCTGTATTTTATTTGAGAAAAATATTGAGTTAACTTTAAATGCACTAAGTATTAGAAAGGTAATGTGCATTTCTTGGCCCTTCCTGGTTGAGATTTTTAATTTGCATTTAAAGGGGTCATCCTTTAGCTGATTAAACTGTTTGCAGTTTCTTTACTGAGAACTACATTTGTTTTTATATTCAGCCCCCCCCCCTTTTTTTTACACTGAGAGGGGAAGGGAGGGAAAAAGAGAAGGAGAGAAACATTGATGTGAGAGAGAAACATTGATTGGTTGTTGTCTGTATGCTGCCCAACCAGGGACCAAACCCGCAACCTAGGCTTGTGCCCTGACCTCAAATCGAACCTGCGACCTTTTGGTTTGCGGGGTGATGCCTAAACAACTGAGCCACACCAGCCAGGGCTATATTCAGCATTTTGTAACTCAAATTACAACCACTATCTGTAGCCTTTTAATTCAGTATTCAGCATATTTATATTTTACTGGAAGGGCAAAGAACAGTCTTTCTTTTCTTTCATCACAAAATTGAAATCCTTGGAAACCAGCACTATGCGGTTCCAGTTCATTACTGGGTGGGTTTGGTGGGTGTACCTAAAGTTTGTAGGTAATGATATTACCTACAAACTTTATGTAGGTAAAGTTTGGAGTGCTCTATGGAGCACTCTATTCTTGAAAAAAGGAAAACAAAACTTTATTTCACTATTATTTCTGACAAAGAACAAGGCCAACAGATATTAAAACTTATGAAGTTCAGTGATATTTGAATTACTAATGCATAAAATTTCCTTCAGGGAAAATATGTAAACAACTTCTTGGGTCCCTCTTAATTTTTAAGAGGGCTGACTAGATTTAATTCAGCCTTTTTATTGCATTTCACAAAAACAAATTTACATCAGATTGAAATGTAGTAGATTTTAGCCCAAAGAAGGACACTTTTGAGATTTATTAGCCCATGGGACCACTGGAACATGAGATCTGTTTATTGAATTGCTGCTTCTCTCAGGAGTTTAGAGAGGAGATTGCTTATTTTGAGAATTACATGGACCAAGATTTGCTTTTGTTCCTTCCTAGGAAGTCCCTGCTTTTCCAAGAGACTAAAATAGAAGATAGCTTAACTCTACAGATAGAGAAATGGCTGGAACCTGCTGTTACTCCTAGCCCAAGGGTCTAAAAATCTTTTGAGACCTTGTAGCCTTTTAGGTAGGAAATACCCTTTTCTTTCCTCTTTGTCTTCTTTCTCCTTTTTCATCCTCTTGACAACAGTTGCTGTGCTCCACTATAAAGATCTAACAGACACACAGTTTTTCTTCTCAGGTATTTAAAATACCTGGCATTTCTTCACTAAATATTTCATCCGCATCTCTCAACAGTTTCCTACCTAACCACGATGCTGTGAGCACACCTAAAAATACTAATAGTGATATCTTCATGTTTTGCCAGTTAAACCACGCGTCTTTTGACCATTGGTTTGAATAAATGAAGATCCAAACGAGGTCCACAAATTGCAGTTAGTTTTTATGTCTCTTAAGTCACTTTTCATCTAACACTGACCCCCACCCAAAAACGTTTTATTTTCCTGCAAGGAAATCTTTCAGTTGTCCTATGACACAGCTCACATCCTAAATTGGACTGACTGCTTCTGTGTGTTGTGTCTTATACTTGGTGCATCTGTATTCCTGTATAAATCTGAGTTAAACCAAAAGACTTGATTAGATTCAGGCTAAGTGTTTTTGGTGCTATGTAATGCTAAATGTATCACAAGATGCATATATTATTGTTGTTATTATTATTGCCCCACTTTTAATGATGCTAAAGATGATCAGTGACTTCAGGCTTGGTTCCCTTACCCCTCCTGCAAGTAATCTGTGGGATAATACTCTTATTAAAAATACTGTCCCTCATCAACATTTCACACAATGGTTTAAGCATCCTTCGATTATTGTTGCATGTCCAATCAGATTTTTGAATGTAAAAAAAATTTAAGAACCTATTTTCATATGTTTTGATTTACCAGGTGGGGGGTTTTTTGTATCTAATTTAATGCCAACAATTTTAAGAGCTATTGAGGGAACTGGGATTTAGAGAGATGGAATCATTGACCCCAGGCACATTCACATTGTATGTCCAAGTGGGATGCGGGTGCATGTCCTCCAGTTCTAAATGCCTTAGGGTGCTCTCCTGCTCTTCGTTTTCAAGGCAAGTTCATGTCCCGCTGAGATCACGTTAAAGAAAAGAAGCCTTGGAGAAACACATGAATTTATGCAATACATTTCTAAATTAACAGTCTGATTTCTCTTAGACGTGATCACATTCACCACTGAACTATTAAGACTTTTTCTTTCAAATTCCAATTAATAGCTAACTATGTGTTTTTATCAGATTGTGATATATTCAGCAATGCAGAATGTGGAATGTGCAAAGCCAGTGCAATTTTCAGGATTGTGGAATGTGATATGAGTTTTATAAGGTTTCTTTTTTCTTTCTCAAATCTTACACTTCATGCTTCCTTGGATGTATGATAAGATACCATGTCTCTCAACTGAGGTTTGCTAGTCAATGAACATTGATTGCTTTTTCTTTATATATGGTACATACGTGTATATTCACAAACACTCTCATCCTATTTCTTTGTATTTTCCCCTGTATGCTCGAATAATTCCTAAATTGACGCTCTTGTCCAGGTGTCAGAAATCACACCCTGGCTAAAATATATATCCTGAAACATATTGTTGCATGTCCTAGTCTTATAAATGAAATCTAATGTGAAAATAAGTGTTGGAGAATTGAAAATATTTAGGTATGTTCCAACTTTAGGAATAGATATCAAAATAAAACTATACAAAACTGCTATCCCAAGGATTTTTAATTTCAAAAAAGATTCACTGCAAGATCCCAATAAAAAATGAGGGTACTTTTAGTCTCTTTCCACTCAGAGTATATCTTAAAGGGACAAACAGAATGGTCATTACCAAGAGCTTTGGGCATGCAGAATTTCCAGGCCTTGCATGTTAACAAAATCCCCAAGTGATCAGTGTGCCCATTGAAGTTGGAGAAGCAACACTTTAATGCTTCACTCACAGAGCAGTTTTTAGGAGCCGCATCGATGCTAAGCAAAGTGAACCACCTTTGCTCTAGGTAAAATAGTCACTTCTCATTAAACTATTCCCTTAATTGTCTGGTAAAAAGTGCTTACTTTAATTAAAAAGAGAGAGATAAAATTTCTCGAAGTTTCACAAGAAACTAAATTAACCACGGCTACTTTCCCCATGCTAATTTGGAGACAAAAAGGTAGGACTGTAAATAAACTGATGTAATGGGAGTTTTAATACCAGTTGTGCTTTTCAGTAGTAGTGTGAGCTCGGGCAGTGTCTGAAATCTCTCTGCCTCGGTGTCCTCACCTCTAAGAAGGATGACTTTGACAATGGCAGCCTTAGAGCACAGTGACTGAGTTCCATGGTCTCGAGGGTCAGACCGGCTAGGTTCAGATGCCAGCCCAGACCCCTGGGCTGAGTTACGCAGCGTTTCAGACCCTCAGCTTCCTCACACACACGACAGGGAAAGCAGGAGGAATGTGTGATGAAGAAAGGGTGTTGCGGGCATCAACTGTATTTATTGGAAATATCCTATCTTATAAGCTATGGGGTATATAGTTGGATGTTTGAGATATTACTGTGTGTATATGTATATCTTATGTGTGTATGTGTGTATATACAGGGGTGGGCAAAGTAGGGTTATAGTTGTATGTGAAACACAAAGTTTATTCTTGTATTATTATTTATTAATTATTGTATTATTTATATTATGACTGTAAACCTACTTTTCCTCATCCATGCATACACATACATATGAAATATTTATAATTTTAAAAAGGAAACTAATATTAACTGTCAAATATGATCATCTTGAAGATTAAATAAGATAATGTAAAGCCCTTAGAACGCTTTGTAGTGTCTGTCACCTTTTACAAGAAATGCTTGGATAAATGTTCAGGATTAGTAAGATCTCTTTCAAAATTTTATGATTTTTTTCCTGTTTCAATAACTGTTTTGGTTCTTATTGACTTTTTGAAAACTGTATTTTGTGAAAGTGAAAACACGCTTGTGTTCGAAAGAGAGACTACTTACCGTTTTAACTTTTAGAACTCAAGTTAACTTTGTCTATACTTGGTTATATTGGATTTTTTGGACTCCAGAGAGAAAAGTCAATATTGAGTTATGTTTATCTGAGTAAGGGTGATATGCGTGTTTAACATGAAACCAAGATTAGGAAATACAGCACGTTGTAGGGACAGGAAAGACTTCTCCCATTTATCTTCAACTTCACAGTCACAGATTGGACATTACATCAACATCCTGGCATTAGGAGGAAAGGTCAGCAGCCACTTTTCTCCGACTTCCTTATCCTAAGCATCTATTCAACAGAGATAAAACAGTTGTCTTCGACCTGTTTTGCTGTACAAACAAGTTTTTTTTCCTTAAGTTTTCATCTGTGAAATTATGAAACTTCTCCCATCCAATGTGTCTAATGTGTTGCAATGATCCCAAACACTTGTGACTTAAAAACAACACTGTAAATCTTGCTTTTGAACATCAGAATCATGTAATGCAACTTCAGTATTGTTCTTAGAACTCTAAAGGCCAAAGTACACTTCTCCATGTACAGTCTTTAACCCCAGGAGCCCCTTTATGGAATCTCTGTTATGGAATCTGCTAGCCTTTTGAGAGGCTAGCCCAAGAGCCGGACAGTGTGTCCCACAGAACACAACTCCTGGGTAAGGGCCCTCTGAGGAAAGAGTTCCCTGGGAATATTGCAAACTGCATCCCCTGCTAGAGCTTCCCCGTGCTCTGCAAGGACTTTGAGATGTCCTATGGTGCAGAAAAAGGTAGGATTCTGCAACCTTACTTACCTGAAACTCAAACTCTCTTTTGGAGATGAGGACTTGACCTCCTGTAAAACTTCTTTTTGGACTTAGGTTAGGAGTCCACAATGCCCACTCTGGGAGATGCTGGCTTAGCAATGAATGTGCCCTTGGGAAATAGCAGGGCATCCATTGCAATTAGGCTTTCCGGCATTTAGAGCACTTAACACACAGACTCATTCCTCTTTGCTACACTCAGGCATCGTGGGGCATTTTAAAGATAAGGAAAACAGATACATGCTAAGTGGGTAACTTAAGCTCACAGAACCAATGGTTGATGAAATTTGGAGGAAGTTGGCTAATTCAAAGCAATATTCTTGATACTTTCATGTATAATATTTTAAAATAGAAATAGCAATTAAAATATATGGAATTATTGTTAGATTGTTATTAACTTCAATGTCTCTGGTTATATTTTGTTTGCTTTTCTCTTCTGTTGATTATGTTCCAGTTAAAGGTGAGATCATATGATATTTGTCCCTCACCATCTGGCTTATTTCACTTAGCATAATGCTCTCCAGTTCCATCCATGCAGAGACATTGAAGTTAAGAACAATCTAATAATAGCCAGGGGGGAGTGGGGAGGGGACAGTGAGGAGAGGGGATTACAGGAACTACTATAAAGGACTCAGGGACAAAATCAAGGGGGAGGGTAGAGGTGGGGGAGGGAGGTGGGATTGGCTGGGGTGGGGTGGAGGGATGTGGAGAAAAGGCATACAACTGTAACTGAATAACAATAAAAATTTTAAAGAATATATGGAATTATTACTATATGCTAAAATATATTACTATATGAATATATTTTAATTCAATAATTAAAATATGTTGAATTATTACTATGTGCTCAATACTCAACCATCATTACCTCACTGAGTGTTCATGCTAACCCTGGGAGCTGGGCACTCTCCTTGTCTCGGTATCACAGAGGATGGGTGGAAGCCTGGGGAGGTGGAGAGACTCGCCTGAGGCCATTCTTGGGTAAGGCTGTGTGGGATCCCAGTGTGAGAGCCGTCGTTGCGGTCACCTCCCAAGTACAAAAACATTTACGAAATCAGAAAAACGAGAGGTGTGCAAACTCTCTTTCCCCCATACCCACAACCCTTTCTGTGGGAATCACAAGACCTGGAGTGTCACCAAAAACTTTAGAGTTTTAACTGGTTTTACATATAGCATATTAAAGAGTAGCATTAAACCAGATTTTGAGATTCTTTCCCATTGGGTATCCATGGTCCCTTTCAATATGCTAACAGTAAAATTGTGGCTGTCTTTGCACATTGATGGATACAGCCTCACATTACATAGTGAGTTGCGGATAGGACCTCTTGAAATTTGTCCTGTGTTCATACATTCAAACTGATTGAGTTTAAGTCGTGTTTTTAGTTGATAGGAAACATTGTATGAAGGGTTTACACAGAAGGGTTTACTCTTGACAACAAGTCCCTTGTGGTTCCTCCCATTCGACCCTTCGGTGCCTTTCATTTGTTGAGGCAAAGGTATTGCTATTATCTTCACGAGATGATTAGTCATATGATTAGCATCTATTTTCTTTGTGGTGAGAAGAAGGTTTGAAGAGACTCTAAACAGTTTTTCGGAACTTGGCCATCTGTTTCAGTCTATAGCTAGAACATCTTTCAGCAGAGTTTTCATTTTCCTTTCAGGAAAACTAAAGATGTTGAGTAATTGAAGTTTTATCATTATAACTTCTGACTTTTTATTTTCACACAGTCACTCAGGCCCTCCTGCCCTTGTCTTTCCATCCCATTCCAGGGAACACACAAAGTAAGAAAGTTCAGCGCCGCTGGAGAAGAGCAAAGTCCGTAAGAGTGTCTGGCTGAGGATGAAATTAGTAATACCTTAGGAAATCTGTTCGCCTTACCCTCAGACAAAGAGCTCTGTAATAATTGCGGGCTCCTCTTCGTGGCTGAAAAGACTGTAGTCATCAAGAGCGCACTTGCTCTTAGACACGGGAAGAAATGTTCTCACACCCGCGCATGGATAATTGTGTTTGTGTTGAGACCTGTTGTAACTTGATTATTAGAAGCACAAGGATATAACTGTAATAAAAGCATGTTTCTAGAAATGGTTTTACTTCTGTTATATTTTAGAGCACTATTGCCCAAATTGCAGGCTGTGGCTTATTAGTAGGCAATAAAATCAATTCAGTTGACACACCCAGCATGCTTGCTTGTAATTAAAAAATGAAATGGAATAGAATAGGAAATGTCCCAGTGCATTAGATATAATTTAAAAAGTCAAACATTAGACTTCCGTTTGTTATCTATGCATGTGTATCTATGTGTGCTTCCTTAGGTTGGGATTTGGGATAAAAAAATCTGTGTTCTAACTATAGGTCTTAATAAAAAAAATTGAAGGCTGCTGTCTTCTTTTAGGGACTAGTTACTAATTAATCTTAAGGATATTTTCCACTGTTTATTTATCTTCACCCAGATACTTTTCAAATAGGTGTAATTCAGTGAAAAGTTTTCTTTTAATGCCTAAATCATGTTCTGTAGTATGGCAGAGCTTAGTCAGTACTGGGTATATCTTAATTTCACTTTTGTGTTAATGGAACATGATTTGTTATCGAAAGGAAATAGTCTTTTAAGGAAGTTATTGTGTCTCTTTCTTAGTGAGTGGAATTACAGTAGGCTAAATAGATCTTTGGCTTGTGTAGACAAGCACCTAGGATTTGTTTTAAGCTTATTTTAAAAACACCTCGTGTATCCATACCTCTCAAATAGCTGATGTTAAAGGCTGAGAGGTAGAATCACATCCATCAATTCACACAAGTCATTTAGAGACCAGATAATCAGCCTGTGTCTCTGTTTTTGGGCCTGTCACTCTACTCTCAGGAATGACATACCTCTCCCCTTGACTGTGAAAAACTTCAAATGGAAACGGCATTATACCAAGTCCCTAGCTGTCTCTGGCGTGAGTTTTTAATGACAACGTGGGTATATTTGTTTATAGAGAGCTCTTCCAGTCTGTACCTTAAGACTAATGCTGAAAATAGCCTTTAATGTTACAAAGAAGACTAGGTGACTTTGGCACTTTTAATTATATTATTTTATTTATGTGGAATGTTTCCCATTATAGAAAATTTAGAAAATAATTGTAAAAAAATAAAAATCACTTATAATTTCAGGCCATAGAAGTAAACACTTTAGACATTTTTTTCCTTCATATCTATGTGTATACTCTATATTTTGTTCTAAAATGAAACAGTCTTCTACAAAAGCTGCACTCCCAGATTCCTCCCTCTTCTGTTGCCTGCCGTGGCCCCATCCAGAAAGCCATGTTGCCCAGGTTCTGACCAGAGAGGACAGAGAGGCCCAGCTCCTCACCCAAGTTTGTTGCTTGGCTCACCTAGCCTTTGTACTCTGGCCAGTCCTGTGAACTCCGGAGCCTGAGTTCATACCCAGTTCCACCACTTACTGACTCTATGGCTAAAGCCATTTCATTTCTTTGAGCCCCACATAAAATAGGTTTGACTTCCAAAAGTAAATTAAATAGTCTTCTAAAACATGAGCTTAACTTTTTCTAACTATGACATTTCTTGGAGGTATCATCGTTTGACTGTTCTTTTCTAATTTAGATTGTTCCCAAATGTTTAGAATTAAAATACTTAAATAGTATATAGAGGTTACTTGAGTAATTATATGAATGAGTATTATACTTGCAGCCTTTTGCAGAATCTAAACATCATCCATCCAGTTTTATTTTTGTAAGTTGTTTTGAGGATGTGGTTGATCAGTCTCACAAACCAGCTGTGGCTCTGAGCAAACCCCAGGATTTAAGCCTGCTGTCGGAGGGACCGGCCTTCAGATTCCCCAGAGTGGAGAGCTTTCAGTCTGAGGGGAGCAGGAAATGATGCACAGTTTAGTCATCATATGCTTTGGCCATTCAATTACAGCTCCAGGGAAGAAAAAGATAAACATTGTGTGGTAGCCACTTCTGAAGAGTAGACACATTCCCTGCGGCAAAGCTTCTTCCTTCCCCCTTCTCTCCACATTCCCCCTTTGATGTTAGGTGGGTGGCAGTTTAATGTAGCTGTCACCTTGAACTACAGCACCACTGTGCTTCACCGCCCACCAGTCCTCCCAGCACCGCATGGAGCTTAATCATACAAGCTGGACTGTACTTTTTTTCCCTTAAAGATTAGCCTTTATTTGTTTTCCTTTTAATTCAAAAAAAATTTGGGAACCCTTATCATCCAACTACAGCAAGCATCAAAACTTCCCCATCCTTTCCCCCTTACTCTGCCCCCTCCCCTTTTTGCTGATGTTCATTTTTGCAGACAAATCCCAGACCTCATGTCATGCTGTCATTTCAGCCCTAGATTTATGTCAGTGGGCACGCCTAAAAGAAGACGTTTTCTTAGACAACTTCGATACCATGATTGCATCTAGTAAAGTAAATGGTACTTCCCTGATTTCATTTCATACCTCGGTTACCTTTTAAAAATGGTTTTGTAAGTTAGGTTTTTCAAATCAGAATCCAAACAAGATTCACTTGGTTGTCATGGTTCTTAAGTTTTATTTAATCTAAAATGGACACTTTTGAAAATGTCTACTCATGCAGTTCATGGTTGGAAAAGCTGAGTCACTGGCACCCAGAACGTCACAGCCCGAATTCGGCTCATGGCTTCCTCACAGCGTCCATAAACTTGTGCCTCCAGCCCCTACGTTTCCTACAGAGTGAAGATAAACTGGAAGGCTTCATGAGATTCTGAGTCAATTATTTATTCATACATTCTGCTTTTTGGCAATAGTTCTTCTTACGCGTTGGTGTGTTAGAGCACGTTTTGCCTGTGGAGACACGTACTTTCTGTTTGTCTCACCTGTAGTCATTGCGAGATCCACCTGTGGGCTTAGAGGGTGGCACACCTGCACTTCCATTTTACATTCTCCTCAACTTTACCCAGTGGGTTTCCGCCCTGGTGGACAGACCATTGCCAGAGTCGGATGTTAGGGAGCTGTTCATTTTAATAGAAAAATTTTGTGAAAATATCTAAAGGGAGATTTGATAGGGCAAGAGTTTGGGTGGTTTTCCAAGGTTAAACACAAACACGTATGTTAGAAAATCAAATAAAGAGGTGAGACACAGAGTTTTTAAAATTCTAGAGCCATTGCTAGAACTTCTGAGCACTGTAGTCTGGGATCAACCGTCAGTTCAGTAGGGTTAAGGAACGTCCACACACAGTTGTTTTTCTCATCTGTAAACTGGGGCGTGTATTATGATGTCCCTGCAGATTCAATACCCTACGCTCCTTTAGACAAATTTGAGGAACTTTGATAATGCTTTTGGAACAGAGATGTTACAATAAAAGTGGCCTCCTTGATTGATTGTTGTCATATAGATCTAACTTTCTAATGCAAGTTTGTATAAATATTCAATTAAAAATAATTTATATAGAAGACATAGAGGATAACAAAATACAAAGGGTATAGAAATGTATATCATATAGTCTCGCCTATAAGTGGAACCTAGACAACAAAACAAACAAGTGAGCAAAATAGAACCAGAGACATGGAAATAAAGGACACACTGACAGTGACCAGAGGGGAGGGGGGATGGAGATAATGGGGGAAAGAAGGGGAAGGGTCAGGTCAAGGAACACATATAAAGGACTCATGGACAAAGACAACGGGGTAGGTGGGGGGGCCAAGGAGGGGAGGATTGAATGTGGGAGATGTGGTGTGGGTAGGGCAGGGGAGAGTAATGGGGAAAAAATTGGGAGAACTGTAATTGAACAAAGATAAAAAAATTAAACATACACACACAAGAAAAAATAAAAATTATAATAATAATAAAAAATAAAATAAAATAGGAAACAAAAGCCCTTTTATTTTCACCCCCTTCATTTTACACCCTTCCAAACTTAACCAGACTGAGAGGGGTTTTTTTTATTTTTTAATTAAACTTTTTATTCTGAGATAAGGGTAGATCACATGAAGTTGTAATAGAGAGAGATGCTGTGTACTGTTTACCTAATTCTACCCAGTGATAACATCTTGTAAAACTACAGTAGGATATCACAACTGGGATATTGACATTGATATAGAAAATATGCAACATGAACTGATAGATTTTAAACACCTTGTATCTTCCTCCTTGTCCGTGATTTTCAGTTGAGGGAGGCCATGGGATGGAACTACCTGGGTGGGGAACAGTGCTTCTCCACTGGCTTTCATTTGCATGTGTCTGTCTCACTCAGCACGTGATGCCTTAGGCACTTCCTCTCCCTAGCGGTTTTCCATTTTCCCCTTTGGCATATTTCTAGTTCTTTTTTCCCTCGCACGTCATAACTGACATATAACATGGTGTAAGTTTAAGTCTACATTGTATTGATTTGATACATTTATATACTGTGAAAGTACTACCACTGTAGAGTTAGCTAACACCCCCATCACCTCACTTAATTACCATTTCTTTATTGTGGTGAGAACATTTAAAATTTATTCTTTTAGAAATGTTCAATTATATAATGCATTCTGAACTATATCTAGTTCTTCAAAATCACCAAAACTGTGGAAGAACAATAGGGTGAAAATTCCTGATGTAGTTCATACCCTTGGAATGAATTTATCATATGAGTGCTTGCCACAGAAGACCCCATAAATAATCTACTTCCATAGGCAAGAGTGAAATTACAACTTCTGTTGACAGTTTGCTTTTTAATAAATTAGGACACTGCAGCTCCTTTCAGGTTTTTTGGCAGAACGAAGACTCAGGATTTCTTTTTCATAGTGGTGGAAAGCGGGCATTTTCCAAAGAGGCACGTATCCCTCACACTTGGTGGGGACGGGAGGGGTTCGCATTAAAACTGCTCACATTCTGCCTGGATCACAGGATGAAATGAGTTTCCTCTTGGGCTTCAGAGTAGACATGAATAGAAAGAAATTTAATTACCGGGTTGAATAAAAGTGACACCCTGGGATTTTCCTTTGTCATGACATGTCACTTAAGTAAAATTTAGAGTACAGTAATCATGTGTAGGTTGATTCATGTATGATTGTTCTTCGTTTTATATTTAGCTGTGTTTCTAGTAATAGTTTTCACTTGCTCTTTTCTTATTAAAACAGAATTTCACGGTAATAAGAAAATAGGCATTTTAATGTTCACTGGGTGATATCTTGGTGGCGTAGGGGTATTTTTGAGCCTATTTACATGCACAATCATTTGTTTGTACACTAGTTACCTAGTGTTGCCCTATCAGAACGCTCAAAATTAATGCCTCCGAAGGTGTAGGGCAAGTCACAAAAAACGAGAGGCCAGGAACTGGTGGGGAGCTAGGGGGTTGGTCTCTTTTAAAGGGGCAAGCACCAGTCACGAGCCCTGTGAGAATGCCTGTTGGTATGGTTACCATGTCTTCCAGTTTTCAAAAGAAACTACAAACTGAATTTTTTTAAAAAAAATTAAAGCATTTAAAAGAAGACAAATAATTCACATCTTAAATGAAAACCCTGGGCATTATGTGCTTCTCCACCATGTGCTTCACTCTGGTATAATTTTCATTTAATTCTCAACACTCTTGTGCTTACTGCCAGGAAACCCAAGAAATATAGCTATCACCTCATTTAACAAGCAAATTGACAGGCTTTGCCCCAAACCTACTTGCTGTGCTGGCGTCCCTTTCTGTCTGTCTCGGCCTCAGTGTTCCAATCCTTTCTGGACTCGAAACGCAGTGTTTATTTCTCCTCTTGTCTTTCCCACTCTAAGCAGTGAACACCTGAGCCTGCTGATACTTTTCTTGTGCATTTTCTGGGGTTTCTTTCCTTCCTTCCTCCCCTCTTTAGCCAGCTCATTTCCAGCCCGCCCACTGCTCCTCTGACCCAGATGCTCCCAGGGTTCCAGTTCCTGTCATTACCCAACCAGGCTGACCCACTCTTTCAAATGCCTCTTTCATTATGCCTCTTCTCAAAAACCTCTGTGGGCCCCTGTTGCCTACAATACACATTCCACAACTTCCATTTAGACCTCCAGGTTGCAGAGTAGTTTTATCTTAGCTGTCCCTCTGCATTTCCCTTGTATTCTCTAACCTCATCTTCTTCAGGTCAGCTT
This sequence comes from Desmodus rotundus, assembly GCF_022682495.2. Classification (NCBI taxonomy): domain Eukaryota; kingdom Metazoa; phylum Chordata; class Mammalia; order Chiroptera; family Phyllostomidae; genus Desmodus; species Desmodus rotundus. The sequence continues at coordinate 68,070,802 of NC_071397.1, forward strand.
TCTCCAGATCCAACCTCCTGGCCACCTGCCCAGAATCACGTGGGAATTTCTGGGGAATGGGTGGACCCTTTCCCTATACCTTTTCTGCTGAAGTAAAGGCAGATTCTGGAGTTCCCTCCTCCACCCCCCAGACATTTTTTAAAACATTTTATTTATTGATTTTTAGAAAGAGGGGGAAGGAGGAAAAGAGAGAGAGAGATAAACATCAATTGGTTGCCTCTCTGACCAGGGATTGAACCCACAACTCAGGCATGTGCCCTGACCTGGAGTTGAACTGGCAACAGTTCGCTTTGCAGGACGATGTCCAACCAACTGAGCCACAAGGGTCAGGGCCAGACTTTTTTTTTTTTTTTTTTGACAAGGCCTGCATTATTTAATCTGCTAGAAGAAAGTAGATTGAGGATACCCTCAGGTGAATTCTCCTCTAGTTTAGGGAAGAAGCAGGAAAAGGAAGATGGCTGCCTTGGTCTTTAGCTTCCCAGTATGCCCTTGTTAGGTTTTCCATGAAGAGGCCTTGTTTTACCACCTGAGAGAGTTCCTTCTCCAAATGATTTCTGTTTTCTTCCCTTCCAGCTAAGGGTAGGAATTCATGACTGTTTTTTTGAAGCCATACTAACCACAGGCATTTTGCAATCTGAATGCAGTGTGTGCTCACTTGCCTTGCAGCCCCACCCACTTGTGAGTGCCATCAGATGTCTGCGTGATTAACGTGGTCACATTAATCTACTGGGCCAGGTCGTTGATCAATTGACGACATTTCCTATTCAGGGAAGTCTGAAGATATGTGTTGCTTGAGTGAAGTAGTGATAATTCAGCGAAAGAGAGTCTTTCTTGTCTGCCTCAGCACTTCGTTCGAGCCTCTGACAGGACACGTAGCACCTAGTACCGTGGTCATTCGAACATGCGACCATCTTCCATTTCACTCTGCGCTTTTGCGTGTCCCACGGGCCAGGTCTGGTGTGTGTCAGGCACTCAATACAGCAGATTCTTGACTTCCTCTAATTATCTACCCTGACTCTATCAGGAACCACCAAATCTGTGACTGCCATAAACTGAGATATGAATGTTGAATGGTTGTTAGTCCTCAGCTAATGACAGGCTCTTAAAGTCCTCTCAGCCTAGGCAGCGAGGTCGCTCTCTGAAGTAATATTATTTGCTTCATTGCAGATTTTTACATGACATTGGCTTGCTAGTAGACAAAACCACAAATGGTAAATCTGTAAATGCCAAGGGCCCATGGTGTGCAAGTTTGGATGGGTAGACAGATGATTAGAAAAAATAATATGATTAAATGGTGTGTTTGCTAATGACTTTCCATTGTAATATATGAAACTTTTTGATTGATGGTGTTCAGAAGGTTAAACTGGGAAACAAGGGAAGAAATAACCTGAAACAATACATACTGTTTAATAATTTAACCTTATGTTTTAGTTTTAATTTTTTTCAAAGAAGGAATAAAATACATGAGTTGGCAATTGTACTGGACTCTCTCAATTCTCAGTAAGAGTTAATTTCCCTTCTTAACCCCTTTCTTGCTTTAACAGGTGATGGCTGTGGGCACACAGTGACCTATCTGGACAGTGGCACCATGGCATCTAAGAATTACCCAAGGACTTACCCCAATCATACTACTTGTGAAAAGACCATCACAGTACCAAAGGGGAAGAGATTGATTCTGAAGTTAGGAGATTTAGATATTGAGTCCCAGACCTGTGCTTCTGACTACCTCCTCTTCACCAGCAATTCCAATCAGTATGGTAAGAAAAGGGACCTAGATTTCTGTGTGCATCAAAGCACTTGCTGTTTGGGGGGTGGGGGGATTGTCTGTTTCTTAGTAAAGTAGCCTGGGAACATTAGAAGAGAGACTCGCTTTTTGCAAAGTCTTGGGGTAGCTCACATGGTACATTTGCTTCATAAGCTACAACAAAGACATCCAAGGACATGTTAGTGTTAGCCTGGTGTGCATGCCTCAGGAGCTTTGTTTGAGTTTATGTCTTGCTGGGAAGAGAATTGGGGATGCATGGCATTTGGCTAAACCATCTACAGTTCATTCATTCCTGTGACAAGTATTTATTGGATAGTGATCACATGTCCAGGAGCTCTGTGAAGAACTGGTTGGGACAGAGCAGTGAAAAAACAGAGCCCTTCCTTCATGGAGCTTATATCGGCGGGGGGTGGGGGGAGGATAGGAACTAAACAAACCCATCCATAATGTGAGAGGCAGTGAGGAAGGAAAATGAGAATGGGAAAAGACAGACACCCTCGGGGAGAGGGAGCCTGCATTTGAACTGCTTGTGCTGCTTCCTGCGGGATGGTCAGGGAGGCTTCCCCACTAAGGGGCCGTCTGAGCGGAGGCACAGATGAAGGGAGGGAGTGGACCTCACTTCACACATGTCTGGGGTCAGAGTTTCCTGGGTAAGGGAACAGCAAGTGAGAAGGACAGTTTCCAAAATAACCTTTTGAAATTCAGCTTTTTGTATTTGGGAGTGTACTGTTAGCTCATTGGCGTCTGAGATCACCGTTAACAGTGACCCCACAATCCCAAAGCCAAGGAAAGAGCTTGAGTTTAGACAGTTTGAAAACAAAGACAGAATCTCATATAGAGGTTCTTTTGAGATTAGAGATTCTCTGAAATTCTCTATGCACACAACTCCACAAATATTACAGGTTTTAGGTAAAATTCGGTCCGCCTATTCATTCTATAGGCAGTTTCTCAAACACACAGCTTTCGAGGCTACATCTTCATGGTTACATCTAGCCTGTGGTTGTTTCCTCACTGCAGGTGCCTCTCCCCAGGTGGAGGTGCAGACCAGCCCTGAGATTATTCAGAGGTCTAAACTTACCTAGGCCTTTTCGGGGACAAAATTTTAAAACTTTTTTTAGCCCTGGGAATATTATGTCTATTTTGATGATGGTTGAGTTACTCTTTAACAGAATAAAGATAGTTGATTTCATATAATTGTTTGCAATTTTTGAACTCCAATTTGACCCAAACAGGAAAAATGAGAATTCCAGGGATGCAAAGGTCCCTGGCAACACTTACTGTGCAGCTGCCCCTGGGCAGCGAATCCAGTTAACTTACAGAGGCGCCCTTCAGGGAATCACTCGTTAGCCAGGGAATTTCGTTCAGGTTCAGAGAAGACTTGTGTAAAAGCTCCAGTGTAAAACAAGAGGCGAAGGGTTGCAGGGCCAGAAGCCGCTTTTCCGCGCTGGTGTGTCTAGGGGAGCATGTGCTTTCTGGAGAGATGAGGAGTTAGTTCCACTAGCTGCCAGGGCAGCCGAGGGATCCTTTGCTTACCTCTCCAGTCAGAGGCCAAGGTGAGAAGATCTAGAAAGGGGAGCAAATCTTCCCGAAGCAGGATTGTAGAACTGACGTGGCTTTTTCACACTGGGAATTGACTCCGTCATCTTTGATATATATTTGCAAATATACAGAAAGGAGGAAAAGCGTGGAATGAACTACATATTAGGAGCGAGGCTAGTCACAGTCAGCCACAGTCACAGTTACTGTTCTCTACATTTCTAGAGTCTTGAATTTTCAAGACTTAGACCCTTCACTAGGAAATGAGTAATTAATTAAAACTACCTCGTAGCAGTAAAGCCAAGTAAATTAATTCTTATCTTTAATTTTTTTCTATAGACAGTTCTGTTTGTCTCTTAAAGACAAGTATGCGCTCATTGTAGAAATAAACATAGTGTCTTTTGTATGCTAGGTACATGCTCATCCTTTAGGTAGATTTTTCTGGCATCCTTACATCCACCCTGCAAGGTAAATATTAACTCCTTTCTACAAAGCTGCGTCACAGTGACATTTAAGGAAAATTCCGAAGATCACAACATCTCGATAAGGCTGAAAGGGAGATTTATATCTGCCCCCGTGGCTCCGAGACATCTGCTCCCAGACGTCTCCTTCCCTCTCTGGGTCCCACCACCCAAAGAAAACCATAACAAATAACTACCTTTTCCAGGTGACCAGCCCAATATTACATCATATGGCAATTTTGTTTAAAACACAAGTGTAGGTAATATTTTGGGCATGTTTTTAAGATAAAAATGCTCAGAATTTCTTTTATGGCTAATTTAAAGATTTTCTGATCATTCATGCTAAGGCAAATAACAGACAAGAATAGCAGAAGTTAGCAATAAAAGGAATACATGAAAAGGAAATTAGAATATTTCAATCCTATGAGCATATTTTAAAAGGATTAAATGGCTTAAGGACATGTAGCAAGTTTACAAATGCAGATATCATCTGTGTTGCATGTATATGTTTGTGTCTTTTGTAGTTTTGAAGAGTATTCTTGGAGTAGTCACTTATCCATGTATGTGTAGTGTTCATAATATTTAATCCAGTGACTTGATTATAGGAGATATTCAGAGACAGATGATTTTAAAAGTAAATCATTAAGTTCAATAATAAGGAACTGCTAAGTAAATCAAGTTATAGTTACTTGGAATATTAAATAGCTATTTTCTTAAAAGACTATTAACCTAGAAAGCTGCTTATGCTATAGTATTAGGTAAAATACGAGTATGTAGTAATGTTATAATGATAGAAAAGACTTTGAATACAATAAGTCAGCACATAATGATAGCAAAATACTAAGTAGGACTTTAGAAGGTTTAACAGTGGGTATTATGTCTTCTGTCTACTTTCAATTCTTTAATAAACATATGTTTCTTAAGACAAAACAAATAGATTTCCTTGGACCAAAACCACTAACTAGACATACATTTTAACATAGTTAAAATAGTTCCCTGGTCAGTTTGAACTTTCCCGAGGAGAGCAGGCATCCACAGGGAAGGAGGGGGAGGAGGCAGAAGTGCTTTGTGGTCCTGCACCCGAGCTCAGGGAGTGAGCATTCCTGAGGCTGTTGCTGAGCTGGATGGGAGGGTGGGAGGCCCCCTGCAACCCTCGTGGCCACAGATGCTGGCCTGACTGTGGAGGGAGGGCCTCGTGTCAGCACAGTGTCCCAGGGACCCGGCGCACTGTTTCCTGGGCTGGTGGCAGAAGGCAGTGGCAGTGGAAATGCTGCAGAGGGGAGCTTATGTCCTGGGATACCTCCTGAGATTCTGGTATTCGACAGCTCTGCTGATTGCGATTGCATGTGTGGCTAAAACAGCTGAATAGTTTTACTTTATCCAGCTCAATTTATTTCATTAACTAAGTAATTGTTAAAACCCATGGCCAAGAGATTTGAAAACTCAACACTATCAGACTTTTGAACATGCAGTTACTGTTTTGAAAAAGAAGAATGTTTTCTGGCATTAGTGTTGGTGAGCTCTGCCAAGAGTGGGCCCGCTTGGAATGTGACTGCATCGCCCGTGGTGAGCATGCTGGAGACTCACAGTTTGAATCTTTATGCAGTTCTTTTCTAACGGTTCTCCCCCATGCCCATTGTCTGAAACCTTTGGTTCCTATACTTCGGGTGCTTTCTATCGTCCACGTTTGCAGTAGCAAAATGCACTGTAAGCAGTGTGCCCACACCAGCGTCCATGGTAATCGAGCATAATATGCACTCATTCATGTTAAAAGGCCTAATATGTACAAGGCGGGGTTATTATCATTCTGTTTGCTGTGTATTATAATTATGGCTGATACTGCAGATTCCAGCATCAGTTAGAATAATGTATTTACATGTCCATGGCTAAGTTAAGACACAGACTCTCCCTTTCAAAATACCCTTGAAACAGCCAGCAAACAGCAAAGTTGATAAAGTATATCAAGCTTACATTAGAAAATGTGTTTTTTAAGAGCAAAGTAAGTGTTTAAAGATATTTTTAAAAGCAAATTTTACTTGTAACCTTATACAACATTTTGGATATAAAATATGCATACCAACTTTCAGGGTCATGTGTGCTAATATCCTGGCCAAAAAAGTTGTTCAGTGCCTTACTTTGCTTAGTAGTGGTTGTTTTTACTGTAACTAAGGGATTGCTGAGGTTTTGTTTGAGACCAAAGTAATTGAAGTAACTGAGTCTCCCTTCAAAGGAAACACTAATGTCGCTTTTCCTGTGTCGGATCCAATTCACGATCACAAAGCATTTAGTTCTCAGGGCTCCTGAGTGTCCTGAGTCTCCTCTAATCTGAGACAAGGCCTTAATCTTTCTTTGTCTCTGGTACGCTTTTACAGAGTGCTGACCAGTTATTTGGTGGAAATGTCAGTTGATGCGGGTTGGTTTGATGTGCCCTCATGATTAAATTCAGATCGTACGTTTTTAGCAAACATAACATTATTACTTTTTAAAGTGATCCTTAAAAGTCTTGTTTACATTAATTCCCAGCCCTAGAAACTGTGAGGTCCTACATCCCGCCAGGAATAAGAACTAATTCTGCCATAAGCTTCTTCGCTTCCCTGCCCCCTGCCTTTGTCAGGCGGATGGCATTCAAACTGCTCTCATGGAGGTTATGTCAGTGACTCTCCCAAACAGCCCTCTGGTGTTCTGAGAGGTCAGTGTCATGTGAGACTTCGAAAGGACTCAGCTATAAGGGGACACCTTGTTTTCAGAGGACAGTTTTGGGAAAAAAGCTCATCTAATTTTTGGACACATGAGACCATAGATACTTGACTCAGGTAGCGAACACTCTTCTAGGGTGGAACAAATTCCCTGTGAAGCCTGGAATGTGAAGATTTAAACAAGGGGTTTGTTTAAATAACATTTCTTTAAATTTAAAATGTTGTATACTGCAGTTCAGATGGCTGCTTTGGTGCTGAGATTTGGCTTAGTTATATAAAACATGAAAATATCTTTAACTTGGGGGGAAATTGGTGCTAATCCAGGCACTGTGTCATTCCAATATACTGCATTTAAAATATGAAAAAAATAACACTTTCATTTAAGATACTAAATAGGAACGTCTCTGAATTCATACTGAAGGTCATTTTCTGAACTTTTTAGTGACCCTGTCACCTTTACTAGCCCTCTGGTTAGGTATCACTTCCAGACTTGCTGACCACAAGGACAGAGAGATTTGAATGTACTCGGGGCTTTATTTCTGCCACCACTGCTACCTGGGACTCCAGAGGAAATGTCATTTCTGTTTTCCTGATATTTCAAAAGATTTTGGATCCCAGTTTTCACCTGAAAGTTGCTCTTCCCCTGGTGGGCGGAGATTAGGGTTGTTCCCAGGTCCCCTGAACACCTGCTGGAGGAGCCTTGGTGGGAACCAGGTACCTGGTTTCTCGGGATCTCGAAAGACCTTGTTCTGATGGAGTCTTCTAGACCTCCCCATCCAGTGAACTAATAAAACCAGTCTGGCCTTCAGAATGGATTGAGATTAACAGTTGTGTTCCAGCCTAGATTTTGTTTCCTTGTGCTTAAACAGGTAGACTCTGGAACTAGACTGCCTGTTTTCAATTTCCTGCCTTAGCACTTATTTTTAAATTCTTAACCCCAAGCAAATCACTTAAATCTTTCTGTATCTCCATTTCCTCATTTTTAAAATGGGCAAAATAATAGTATAGACCACATTTGAGTGATTGCAGCATAGATGATAGATGGATGATAGATAGATGATAGATAGATAGATAGATAGATAGATAGATAGATAGATAGATAGATGATAGATAGATGACAGATAATCTAGGTCTTAAAGGAATGATGCCTGCCCGACACATACTAAGCATGCAGGATGTGTCAGCCATCACCATCAGTCCTGCCCCTCCTCTCCTCTTCCTCCTCCTCTTCCTACCTGCCTCCTGAGTTGTCTTTATCTCAGGTATCTAAGCGCAGAGAACGCCTTGGCCCCTCTCAGTACTCTGAGCAGTCTCATTCCACCCAGCCAGGGCAAGCTGCAGCAGCAAATCCTTCCCGACTCCTCCTGGTGCATCCCTAGTGGCCTAAGTTTGCCCAGATCACTCCAAGCCTGCGGGAGGAGTTCCGTAAGCCGGAACTAGCTCCAGATTTTCTCCTTTCAGCCTCAGGAGATGAGGAGAACACACAATCTCTAAGCCTATGGTATGTTCAGCCTGGCTTTTTTAAAAAAATATTTTCACTGCCACTGCCAGTCTGTCTTTGCATTTATTCCTTACTTTAAATGCCTCCTGACTTTCCCCGCTCTTTTGCCAGTGCCCATTCCCTCCAGGCCATCTGAGGTGATCTTGCTAAATATTGTTGTCATAATTTCTTTCCTTATTTTATAATTTTTGTGCCCCACTGTCCGCAGAAACTTGTTAGCCTCCTGTGCAGACTCGCTCACTCTTCCCCAGCCGCACCTCTGCTTCACCTCTGAGTCTCCTCATCTCTGCACCTTTTCCTGAGCGTGTCACACAGGGTCATGCCCCGGGACACTTGTTGATATACCTCCGTGTGTCCCTCTCTTTCTTCCTTTCCCAGCTTTTCTGCCCCTTCTAACAGACACATATGAACATGCACACATACACACCAAGTAAAGGCAAGCCCGGTCCAAGGCTGCCCAACCTAGAGAACTTTCTCTGATGTCCGTCAACTCTAGTCACTGCCTCTTTGTGGCTCATGTTGTTTTTCTAAGGCCTCAGTAGTGCACCAGTCTCAGGCCGAGATAATTATTTTAGCTTCTCTATCAGATAAGAGGTTCCTTGAGCAAGGAATCTTTTTACCATCCCCTATTGCTTAGCATAGTCTTGCAATTAAAGATGATTAATTAACTTTGAATAAACCAGATCACATGTTGCTTGATTTTGGCAGACATATTTAAAAATCTGGATTTTTTACAAAGGATAAGTTATTTTATTCATACTGTAGAGAGATTTATAGTAAGATTCCTGTATCTATAAATGTCCTGACTTCATTGAAAGGAAGACTTGATTTATATAAAATTTTAGGACTCTAATTATTATGTAGAAAAGACTATACAATAATGTAGAAGGTGCCTGCAGTTGAGCATTCAACTATATGCTACTGTATGCTGGGTTTAGTCCTTAGAGTTACTAACTCATTTATCCATACAATAGCCCTCTGAGAGAGGGCCTGTCTGTGACATCCACACATAAGGAAATTGAAGCTTAAAAGGTCAAGTAACATGCTTATGATCTCTTAACCAGATCTGGGATTCGAGTCTGGGCATTTGACTTCAGAGACCTGCTCTTAAGCACTGTGCTTCCGGGTTTGGTATGACAAAAGCCATCTGATCAGGGGCTTGAGCATGAGATGTGGGCTGTGTGGTGCTTGGTGGTTATTTGCAAAAGGAAATCGAAACTTCTGAGAGCCTTCCCCGTGGGAGTATACTGGAAATAAAATGGATTTCTGAGAAATCACTCCCATACAGAGTCAGTATAAATTTAAGCTTTAAAAATACTTAGTCAAAATGCTTAAGGAGGCATCATGGCCAGTGAAACTAATTATAGTTAGTGAAATTATTCAACAGTGTGTCCTACTAAATGATTTGCACTATAGGAAAACCAGGAAGTTCCAGAATTGTCCTCTTACATTTCCTGTACTTCCACCTCCACCCGCAATATTTTTTTAACCATTGTTCATAGGCTTAGAAGTACAGCCATATGAAGTCAACTGTTAATATTTATATTACACTAGGAAGAAGAGAAATGGGAAAAGTAGGAAATAATACTAAGTGTTTTGCCTCACAATTGCAACAAGATTTCTATTACAGTATTTTACAATAATATATCGCTGGCATACTGTAATACGATCCAACCATTATGCCTTGTCTATTGATTTTTTTTTTAATTCCAAATAGAGAAAAACACAAGATTGGCAGCTTCTAGTTTACAAGTCTCCCAGTCACATGGTAGGGAATGCAAAATTCTTGTGACTTTTAAAGAGGAAACAAAAACCTTTGAAGAAATTTCCAGCTTGTATGCAAAGTTGTTTTGGGCCTCAGACACTGTAGAATTGCATTTTTCTCTCCAACAGGGGCTACCGTGGTGGAAATTCTTGAGAAGGACTGCTCTGTTTGTTTTGTTTTGTTTTGCCTTTTGTGCCAAGATAGAATTCAGAAGAATTTTAAACTTATAGAAACCTTTATATCAGCCAGAATGTTCCACACTAGACATCTTATTAATGTAATCATAAGCCTCAAGGAGAAAAAGGTATCAGCCTCCTCCTCCTTCTTTTCCCCAAATACTCCCCTGGAGACTGCACTGTGATTTAGTTTCAGTAATCCCCCTCTTTTGTTGAGAGAGAAGTCCTGGCCTAGGTGGGCTGTGAGCTCCAGTGGTAAGGAGCTGCTCGACGTGCCTTAGCCCCAAGGAAAGCCACACCTTTGTCTAGGAATCCGCCTGGTTCATTTATCATCTGTCACTGATTTTGTCTGGGAACTGGAGACCAAAACTCTCCAGGGATACCACTTACATTCTTACGTGACTATGGTTTCAATGTCACAGTCCGGGAATATCCCTTTTTTATGTTAATTTCCTTCCTTTTCAAAGAAAATGGCCCTGAAAGTTCAGTAATTTTGTACAATGACACTATTGCAATTAGCCAGCAAGGACAAACCTTAGCACTTGACTGCAGTGAAAACAAAGTGGAAGACGGCATCTGCAGCTTCAGCATTTCTGGAGACTGTTGCCCGAGCACGCCTCCGAAAACAGATCTGGGCCGAGCTGGGCACCACTCGTCTGGCCGCTGATCGCGTGCCACGTGGCTGGCTCTGCTGTGGCCCTCCCAGGGAACGTCACTTAGTCTCATGGGCTTGTTCCATTTGTCATAAGAAATTAAACGTGTGCTTTGGAAGCTGCTCATATGGTTAATGAAGGTTTTTAGGAGGATGTTTTGTTGTTTGATTTATGACAAACCTCTCAGGAGTTAGGTTTTCATTTGGTCTCTGGGTTTTTCACCACTGAGAGAGTGGTTAAGCAGGGGGAGGCTCTCTTTCTTTTTAACAGTATGCATCCAGTTTTGAAACACATCCCTTTCACAGATGAAGCAATACCAGTAACTTAGTTTCATCAGTTTCAAGTTCAAAAGCATAGACACACCTGAAGTCACTTGGAACAGTTATTAACCAAGCTATTACTGCCCGCAATGTCCAGGGGTGTCCGACCCGCAGCCTGCCCGCAGCATGCGGCCCAACACAAAATCGTAAATTTACTTAAAACATCATGAGATTTTTTTGTGATTACGTGTTGCAATGTATTTAATGTGTGCCCCAAGACAACGCTTCTTCTTCCAGTGTGGCATAGAGATGCCAAAAGGTTGGACACCCCTGGTAGAGACTTAGGCAGACAATCCATGGAGAACTGAGAAGTGCTAGAAATTGCTGCCTGGATTTTTCAATTGCCAGAGAAGCAAGAGGGCTCGGGGCTTACCTTGGGCAAAAGGTCATTCTTCCTTGGTGGACAGTTTTCTTGTGTTCACACGTGGAAAGATAGAGGGTGTCCCCTCTCCGCTGCTCATGGGATAGTGGCCCCAAACAAGGGATGTGGAGCTGGCCTGCTGTGTTCAGAGCTGTGGTTCCTGTCCCTTTATTCCTTTTTTCCAAGAAATCAGGCCATTGTCTGGTAGGCCTTGGCCTCCTATCAGGTGCCAGATGCCACAGTGCTGTTCTGTTTGGAATCATTGGTAGCTCTTCCCACAATCCAGGCCTACAATTACATTCCACAAAATGTCGAAGTATTTGTTTTTCCTGATTGTTCTGCCTACTTGATGAAGTGCCTTTCTGCTGTGTCCCAGTCTGAGGGAATTTGGGGCCGTGGGAGTTAGGCTGCAAGTGCAAGTCCTATAGAACAGCACCGGCAGTAGTGAAGCAGAACTGTGAGTCCTACTTTGAGGTCTGCCAAAGGTCTTAAAACCCAGTCAAGAAGGGCTGGGGTTCAGCCTGACTGCGAACTGAGGCAGGTTTGCCAACCCAGGAACACCGCCCAGGATGGAGACTAGAACTGTGGTCAAAGTTAGAAGTCACCAAGCTCTCCTTTGGGTTTCCAATGATACTGTCTTTGGGAATGTTTACGTGCAGGTATAAACCCTTCTTTAAAAGTCAGGTTGGAGAGTACTGACTTTTGATACAGTGATACAGTGAACGGTATCATTTGGGCGGGAGTGGGTGTAGAAAGGCTTTGATAAGAAGAGATCGTCCTCGAGGAGTCTGGCTGAAAACTGAGAGCATTGCTTAGGACAGACTGATAGGGTCCTTCAGGGGGTTCCCCTGAACTACGTTTCCCTCTCACTGACGCTCACATTTTTCTATTTTCATCTTTTTCCCCTTTTAACTCTAGGAAGGCATTAACTTCCAGTCTGTGAAAAGGCATCTTTATCTGTCAGACTTCCAGAAAGGCAATGATTGGGATTTTGTTTTGTTTTGTTTTTGCTTTTGCCATAGGCAATAGAACAGCCAATACTTAACTTCTGTCCCTGCCCTGGACCGAAACTGCCTCCTGCTGTTGGGACGGTGGTACCGGGCTGAGCCCATCAGAATGGGTTTATCGGTGGCATTTATACAGAGAGGGCACACATATCCCATTCACTCTAGGAGGCAGGTACATTTTTGCAGCATGTTGACAAGAATGTGACAGGGATTCGTGCCCCTGGGGTAAGGGTGATTAGAAGAGTGTGTGTGTTTACATTTTCTTTCTTTTAACTTCTTCCAGAAATATGTGCGTGCCTGTCATGAATTTGGGAGGGTGCAACCAAATTATAGAGTTTTACTATATTTACGTGTTTTTTGATCTAGAAAATCATTTGTATTGTACCACAACTTAGTGTGATGACACACACCCTTACCTATTGGTATAAAATACACACGATGTTGCAGCCTTTCCTTTCAACTACCATACGACTGTAAAAACTATCTAATTATTTAGCCATGAGAAAGAAGGACATCTGCCATTCGCAAGAACGTGGATGAACCTCGAGCCTATGATACTAAGCGAGATCAGACAAAGTCCAGTGCTGTCTGATATCACATATGTGGATCTAAAAACGCCACGCTAATAAAAAGCAGTAGAAAATACTGGTCACCAGGGGATGAGGGGCTGGGGAGTGGGACGGATGTAGTTTAAGGGCGCAACTTGCTACGAATAGTAAGTCAGTCCTAGCATAGGGATGTGATGTATACTGAGTGTAGAAAACAGTGTTGTGTTGTAACCATAAAGCTTCCTAAGACACTAGAACTTAATTGTTCCAACCACACAAAGAAATGATAATTATGTAACATGGTTGAGGTGCTAATTATTCCTACAATGATGATCATATTAAAATATATAAATGTTTAATGAATGTTTTACACCTTAAATTCTACACAGTGTTATATGTCAAATAGATTTTAACTAAAAAAAAAAAATCCAAACAAGTTCTCAGTGATAATCAATTTAGACTTGTTTACCTCATTGTTTTTTGTTAGAACTTATTGGAATGCTATAGAAATTAAAGGAGAGATTAGTATCATCACCATTTGGAAAGGAGTACATATATGTTTATTTCCTTTAGGAAAAGATATGTGTGGTTAGAAAAATATTTTAATTAATAATAGCAACAATTTACTAATTACTTCATTTTTATTCTTAGCTTTGTAAAACAAGTATCTTTACTTATCTGTGCAACGAACAAAGAAATTTCAAACATAGCTAAACAAACAGAATAAGTTGCAAAAGTCAAGCGCAGTAATCCGACTCACTTTAATTTGGCAAAAATACTTATCATTCTACTTTATTATACAAAAATGGATTTAGTATAAATTGCCTACCTACACTGCTTGTGAGTGCTGTTACTGTTCATCAAAATCTGTGTATCCGTTACACTAACGATTTCATCTCTTGCTTTTCCACACTTCTCCTGACTTCTTTATGGTATTTTAAAATGACAGAGTGAAATATTTTACGTATCTTTATCATCAGGTTTGATTTTTCAGAACAGACTTTTGCAAATGGAAGAACATTTAACTTTATTTCGATTCAAAGAGTATTGGAAAGGCCACCACATGCCAGGTACTATAGGAGCTGCTGGAGATGAAGTGATAAGAGAACTTCCTAACCCCACGGGACATAGTCGAAAAAGAAAACAGACATAATTGTGTGTTTGTTTGTTTTAATGTATTCATTTACTTATTTCACAAATACTTATATAGCTCTCATTATGTGCTAGATAATCTTCTAAGTAATTTGAAGGTATTAACTCATGTAAGTAATTAAATACGATGAGTGTTTCTAAAGAGGGAAGTGATCTTTTTTATTTGGATTTTGCTGAAATTTAAAAATAGGGAACAACAGTGATTTGGGGCATGAAGGTAAACACACAGCATTTCTCGCTTGCCCTTTCTCATCTCAGAATGTGAGATCAAGACAGAACAGAAGAGAAATTCCGTCTCATATCAGGAGAGGAAATGCTCAGTTAAGTTCTGGATGCTCACCTGAATCTTTTAGCAGTTTGGTCCCTAAGTTCGTCTTAGTTAGTGTTCGGTTTCACCCACACCGAGTTAGGGTAGCCTTTTTCTTTTCCTCCTCCCTCCTTAAGCTGATACTGTTGTTGTTGTTGTTGCTGTTGACTCTTCCTGTACTGTTTTATTTTGGGAAAAGTGGAGAAAGAATACCTGTCTTCAAAGTCTGCTTGCTAATCCCTATTTTCAGAGAAATTATTGTGTCTTGCTTACATGACTCTTAAGATAACAACTTACAAACTAAACCGTAACTTGAGTAGTCTTAGGAAGGTGTTTTATTTCTTTTAGCTTCAAATCTAATTTTGTGCTTTGAAAGTTCATTGAGCACCCTATTGCTTATCAAGCAACTTATTCTGGAAACAATATGTAATACTCTTAATTACATAATTTCTACTATAGGATTTCAAAAGGCTTTAGAAATTTTTCTGCTTTTTAAATGAACTTTATTTTACAAATTAAAATAAATTGTATGGGTTAACCAAAAGCTACTGTGAGAGGGAGATAAACTGCATGAGAGTATGTTTACCACGCATTAAATAGTCCTTTAGTTCTGGAACCTCCTTTAAAAAAGGGAATTTGTCAGTTTCTTTGAGCAAATTTAAAAGGCCCCTAGACTATAATTTTTGTGGTAACATTTTCTTTACTACCTGTTTTAGTCAGTAACAAACTACCACAGACTGGATAGCTTAAAAACAACAGACATCTATTTTACTCGGTCTGGAGGCTGGGAAGTCCAAGATCACGGTGCTGGCAGATCAGTACAGTGGCTGGTCAGGGCCCACTGCCTGGTCCATAGCCTTCTCTCTGTGTCTTCACAGGGGAGAGGGGCAGGCAAGCTCTCTGGGGCCTCCTTGTAAAGGCAGTCATCTCCTGAGGGCTCCACCCTCGCCACCTGTGTGCCTCCCACAGGGCCTGCCTCCTGACACTGTCACGTGGCGGCACTGAGGGTTCAATGCATGCATTCTGAGGGGACACAAGCATTGAAATGGTACTTAAGCAAATTTAGGAGGCTCCTCAAATGTTGCTTTTGTGATAAAATTTTCTTCACTACCTAATATATTTGAGCTTTGTTGGTCTTATTTTTACAAAAACCAAAACCCGTCTCTTGGCTAGTTCACAATGAACTACTTCTAGCTGTTACTTATCCAGAGTTAGCCACTTTCCCCCCTTGGCTTGTCCGTATAATCAGGTGCACTGTCAGTCTCGGTATTAACCAAAATTCCAGTTGAGTGATGATTACGTTCTTACGTATGTGTTGTCTGGTAAATTTGACCTTTAACAGAAAAGATGCCATATACCAATTCTTTGTACTAAATTTTGAAATGTGCCCAAAATGTGCTTTGTTTGTAGGACCCTATTGTGGAAGTATGAGAGTCCCCAAAGTACTCTTGCTGAACGCAAGTGAAGTAACTGTTCGCTTTGCGAGTGGATCGCACACTTCTGGGCGGGGCTTTTTGCTGACCTATGCCAGCAGTGACCATCCAGGTATAGCAGAAGAATCAACACAAATCTGTAAACCTTTATCTGTCTAAGAATTCCTGTTGCTGCTTATCCCTGTCTCTGCACAAAGCTATGCCCTCACATACAGAATTAAGATGTGAGGGAAGAGAGGAATGCAGCGCCTCTGTAAGTAGGTCTGAACTGAACGCTTTTGTGGAACATTAGATTGAGCCGCTGACCTATGTGGAAGACAGTTGACCTCATTTTCCTAGTAAATTTGGGTGGGGGCTACTGTCCTGACCCTTCTAAGGTCTGGCTATCTTCTGTAGTCCTCCACCCACCCGTTTCTTAGCACAGGACAAGCCTTTTTTCTGGTCCCTCTCCGCCCCCGCCCCGTGTGCACCAGCATGGGCGGCATGTGAGTCTGAGCAGGATGTAGTCACTAGCACAGAGTCCCCTAACCACGCAGCTGACACCTGAGCAGGAGAAAAGGGGAGCAGGAACACTGATGAGAAGGGAAAGCATGGGCTCTGTCCAAGCTTCTTGTTCTCCGGAGGAATTACCGTGCAGTCTACTCTCTGTCTGCCCAGGGCACAGAGGTGCCCAGAGTTTCTGCTTTTATTCCCGCCTGGCAGAAGTACTCTGGGAAGGGGGGCACTGTTCATTTCCCTCTTGGCCGGTGAAATCTCACCAATCCCAACAGGCCCCAGCTCGGCCAGTGTTCACCATATGTTGCTCCCTAAGAACGATTGAAAAGATTAAGGAAAGAAAGAACTATTGCAGCAAGTGTGACATATTTTGGAAACTATACTAGGTTGATGTAAATGCATCAAAATCTATGGCATCTTAGCATCTCCATTGGTTCCATACCCAAACAGCACCCTCTTTTTGAGTCCTTGGTCCTTACTGACCAAAGTTAAGAGGCTGTTCATGTTCTTGGTAAACATGTGGTTCTTGAGTCACTCTGCTAGCTAAATTGTTCAATTACAATGTTCCTGAACCTTCTGTATGAACCACTTTGGGCTTTAAAACTGTTTGCCTTCTGCCAAGGGAGGCCATGCACATGATCTTTGTAGCCATGGAGTGGAGAGTAACTACCCATTGCTGGTTTTTCTATTGGAAACAGTTTCTGTTGTCACTCACCAGACAACCACTGAAACACTGCCGTGGGGGGCAGAAAAGAGAAGTGAAGGGAACTGTTGAATCCAGAGGACATTATGCTCAGTTTTGATTTATTTTCAAACAGAAATATGTACATAACTAGATAATGAATAAATGCTTTTTAAAACTCGTCTTTTTTATTTTAAAAGAAATCTTTCAAGCACGAGTATCCTAACTTCCATGTAGTCCGCTAATTACAACTATCTTTATGACAGATTTAATAACGTGTTTGGAGCGAGCTAACCATTACTTGACGACGGAATACAGGTAAGTACAGGTGTCCTGGCTGCGCCGCAGTCGCATGTTGTTTAACGTGTTTCCCTTCACATCAAACCAGGTATTATTTGTACTTCATTTTTTAAAGGAATGTTTGAAATGGTTTCTCATGCAACAGACGTCAGCAAACTTTTTCTGTCAAGGGCCAGATAGTAAATATTTTGGGCTTGGCAGGTCATGCAGTCTCTTTTACATCTATTCATATAGTTTTCGTTGCCAGTGTCATGCAAAAGCCACCACAGACTGTCTGTAAACAAATGAGCAGGGCTGCGTTCTGATAAGACTTCATTTACAAAAACAAGCAGCAGGCTGGATTCCGCCCTTGAGCTGCAGGTTGCTGCTCCCTGAGTCCTACTCTCGTACCAGGTGAGCTCATTTTTTACCTGGCCTGCCTTTAGGGGTGACTTTTGTTCATTCTTTGACTTTCAGAGGGTGTTGACTTTGTCCTTCCCACAAAATGGAAACCTACTGGGAATAGCAGATGAAAATTTGCATCCCAGCTTTAACCAGAAAGATCGCTTAATCTCTTTGATGTGCATTTCCTCATCTGTAAAGTAGAAGAGCCTAGAGCAGGGTTTCTCAACCTTGGCACCATTGGTATTTTGGGTGGGATGATTTTTTGCTGTGAAGAGCTGTTCTGTGCACTGTTGGATGTTCAGCCGTAGCCCTGGCTTCTACCCTCTGTGTGCCAGTGTGATGACCCAGAATGTCTCCAGACATTGCCAAGTATCTCCCCGTGGGCAAAATTCACACCCAGTTGAGAACCACTGGGCTGGAGATGGTTGCCAACAAGACTAACACCAGCTGTAACTCCTTGCAGTGCCTTCTCTGTGCCAGGTGCTTAGTGCCTGGAGTAGCATATAAGCAACTCATGTGAATGTTCCAACATGCCTGCAGGGCAGGTCCTGTTATACCTCGAAAACAGAGGCACAAAGCAGTTAAGAATCCTAACTTGCCCAGGACTCCACACTTAATAAGTGTACCCAGCGTCAGGCTGAGGAGTCCATGGTCCTAATCATCTCAGACATTCTAGTAAAAGAGATTATTTTATATGCAAAATAAACTCTAGGGTTAATTACTATTAAGTCTGCTAGAGGAAAAACAAAAGTAAAAATGACTAGTAATTAAATAGTGCCGGTGAAGTTGCCGTGCATCCGATGTAGATACTCGCCAACATTCTCTAAGGTCTTTCAGCCCTACTTGTGCAGTGCCAGTGATCACAGGGCCTCTGGGTGTCCGTGATCGTTTTCCGTCCCCTAATGAAAGGGATATACTGAGGCCATCAAAGCCAGAGACTCACATGCCACACCTGACTAGTTAGGGGTGCTGGCGCAACAATAGCCGTCCGGGGTGAATGAATCAAAATCATGCCTTTTTTTTTGTCAGATCAGCAAAAAATATATTTTTTGTCGTGCTACAGAATTTTAGTAATTAGTTCGTGTGTGTCATGAGATGAAAAGGTTGAAAGCCGCGGATTTAAGCCGTGGCCCAGTTGTTCTGTAGTGTTTAGGGGAAGATGAGGTAGGATGACTAACACAGGTTCATAGTCCCTCACTTACAACTGTGAAAGGCAGGAAGCCTTAGAAGTCAAAACACTTTTTCAACTCATTTGGTGGCAATACCTGATTCATGTGACCAAAAAAAGTATAAATTCTGAAACACATCGGGCTCTGTGGGTTAGGATAAGGAATTGTAAACCTGTAGCAGGATTCCCCGTTGTTTTCCTCTCTTAATTCCTTGATTATTGCTGCAATGCTGGACTCCATTAGGTCAATGGGGAAGAATTGTAAGTTATTTATTTGGGCAGTTTTGGTAATTAGATGTTGTTACTCATTTAATTTATTAAGTCAGCAGGAGGAAACTGAGAGGAAATGAAGTCGAAGCAACTGCTATTTTGGAATATGTTTGGGCTGGTAGACTCTTTTTAAACAAACCGACTAAACATTGCACTGTGGTATATACAGAAACGAGCACTCGGCCTTCTTCTTCAAGTTGTAATTGTTCTTATAGTATTGTGACTTTCTTTCTGCTTGTTTTTCACAGATGTATAGTTGTCATTCACAGCCTATTGGTAGGTAGACTCTTGGAGGAACTCCAGATGAAGAAACTGAATTTAAGGGGGATTATGTGCCTACTCAGGGTCAACAACTAGCTAGGTAGTACCAGGGCAAGGTTCACCCTGCCCTGGACCCCTCAACCACACCATATGCCCTGAAGGGTTTCTGGGTGGTTTCTTAAAAAATAACTGTTAACTAAATGGAATATCCTAATTTTAAAATACACCCTCTTTGGTCAAACTTGTGGCAAAGTAGTTGCTAAGGGATGGGATATAGGGGAAATAAGGAGAGGTTGGTACAAACTTCCAGCTTCCAGAAGAATGAGCTCTGAGGACCGAAGTGTAACAGGATGACTAGAGCTGATACCAGTGTATTGTATAATTGAAATTTGCTAAAAGAATTGACCTAAATGTTCTCACCTATATATTTAAAATACAATATTTATAAATAAAAACATGCGAGATGGTGGATGTGTCATTTAGATGGCTGACATAAATCATCATGATGTATACTTTAAATATGTCGCAGTTTTTTCAGCTGCACTTCAGTAAAGCTAAAAAGTACATATACCTTTTTTCTGATTACAAAAGTAATTCATAACTAATGTAGACCATCACTGTCCAGTATTAGCTATGTGTAGTTATCAAACACCCGAACAGTGGCCAGTTCAAATTGAGATGTGCTCTAAGTATAAAACATACAGCAGATTTGTAAGACTTGGTACAAAAAAAAAAAAAGGCTGAATATACCTGACTGATGATTTTTCCTATTCATCACATGTGGAAATGATAAAATTTGAATATATTGGGTTAAATAGAATATATTGTTAATATTAGTTTTTGTTTCTACTTTTTAAAAATATTTTATTTAGTTAGTTTTTTAGAGGGGGAAGGGAGGGCGAATGAGAGGGAGAGAAATATCAAATGTGTGGTTGCCTCTCATGCACCCCCTACTGGGGACCCACAACCCAGGCATGTGCCCTGACTGGGAATCAAACCAGCAACCCTTTGGTTCTTAGGCTGGTGCTCAATCCACTGGGCCACACCAGCTAAGGCTCTTTCTACTTTTTAAAATGTGGTTACTAGAATATTTAGATTTACGTATGTGGTTTTCATTATGTTTCCGTTGGATTGTGCTAGCAGAGTGAACCAAGGCATTAGAGTTAAGTACCACAGAAAGGGAAAGTTTCTTAAAATCCCACTAAGATCCAGAGATCTAATTCCTTGTCTTTTTTTTGTTCATATAAAACCTAAGTTTTTGTTTTATATGTTTTAAATATATCTTTTTATAAAAATAAGATCCTGCTATATGTAGTGTTTAGAAATTTTGCTTTTTTTTCTTGAAAGTATTTTTTGGATATCTTAGGATCAATTAAGATGCATTAGGGAAGCTCATTATTTAAAAGGGTTTATAACAAATCCTTATATAAAATAAATACAGAAATTATTGTGTAAAACTTGCTTTCAGAGTAACATTTTAATCTGCATTTTCATAAATTGGGTTTCTGGTTTGTCATCAAAGTGGTCTGTGGAAAAGAGAAAATGGTTTTAAGTATACTTTTAAATTTAAATCATTTAATAAAATATAAATTCTTTCTTTCTTCCTTTTTCTTTTTTCTTTTCTTTTCTTTTTTTTTTAGCAAATTCTGCCCAGCTGGTTGTAGAGACATAGCAGGAGACATTTTTGGGAACGTGGTGGATGGATATAGAGATGTAAGTGATTGAGGGTAATTTTATGTTAGGGAGGAAACTAAAAACAGTAAGCGCTGTTGCTCTGCCTAAATTCACTACAAAGTAAAGCCAAACAAGATATACAACTCTGTGGTTAGTTACACAGTTCTCTCTTTTCTAGGAATAAATGATATGTTAAGTATAAAAACTAAGGTTGTTCATGTATTCATTCCTATTTTTAGCATTTCCCATTTAACATATTATAAATGAAATGGTAAAACAAACAAACAAAAAAACTCTTTTTAACATCTAAGAATAGAATTCTATCCAGTTTTGATACCAGACCATCTTTTTGTTACAGTCCATTTCTTTATTTTAACGCTCCATTTGCTGCATGGAATAATAGCCCAAGGCATGAACACTCACAACACAGAATAGTGACCAAAGAAGCCTTCTGCCCTGTTCTTACATGTTATTCCCAATTTCTTATGTCTGATGAGACATTCTGGGCTGTGTACATTTTTCCCAAAGGAAAATAAGTTCACAAGATGTCATTTTTATAAAAGATATGGCTCGTCTCCAGATATACAATCTTTCTTTTCTTACTATTTACAGATTTGTGTCCAGTAAATCCTGATTTTTAAAATGTTACATTGCTGTTGAAAATAATTGGGTTTCCAGGGATTTGCTTGAGTTATTAGAAATGTGATGGTGCTTTTTTCTAAGAGCTATTGGCATGTGTCTGCAAGCACCAGGAAAACATACATGTTCCAGAAGTTTGATAATACATCTCCAGCAGGGAGGAAAAAACCTGGTTTTCGTTTGTGCTTTTAGCACATCCTGATTCTGGAAGCAGTGGCCTTTGTTATTTTGGTCTTTATTTCCTTTTTCATGTATTGTCTTTGTTTACAAGATTGACACAGGATATTCACTTGTCCTATAAATTGTTTGAACCTTAAAATGGTTTATGCTACCTCAGTTTGAGGGTATACTTGGAATAGGATATTCCTAAATGACTTCAGGAAATTAACGAAGAGAAATTAAAAAAGTATAGTTTCCCCCCAGGGAAAGAAAGTTTGTCTTTATTATTTCCGGTACCATGCAAGAAACCTAAGAGTTGTGTGCAATTAGAGAAATGGCATCATTTTTCTTTCTTAGTTGTTTATCTCGCCTCCTCGTGGCAGCTTTCTTTTTCAGTGTAACAGGTTTGCTGCGCAGGAGACCTAAGTACACGATTTGCAAGCACTACAAGCAGGCTTCCCATTTGACTCACTTGCTGGTTTTACACCATTTGCTTTTAGAATGATTTTTCTGGAGGGGAGTTTTGTATTTTGGAAACTAATCTCATCAAAGAAGTCTGATCAGTGCCTTTTTTAAAATATCATGGGCATATTAGATATCTATTGCTACATCACAACGTCACCACAAACGTAGAAGCTTAAAACAATACATGTGGTATCTCTCGTGTTCTGTGGGCCATGAGTCTGGGCATGACTTAGGTGAGTTCTCTGCTTTGGTGTCTAATGGGTGCACCCAAGGTGTCAGCCAGGACTGCAGTCTCATCTGAGACTGGACTGGGGAAGGATTTGCTTCCAAGCTACCATGGTGTTGGCAGCATTCAGTTACTTAAGGGTGGTCAGATGGAGAGGATGTTTCTCCCAGGGTTTTGCTAGACGTTGTCCACAGCTCCTTGCCTTGTGGGCCTCCCCCACATCACTACTTGCTTTTTCAAAGCCAGCCAGGAAGAGTTCTCTAACAAGGGAGTTTCCTAGCAAGATAGGTTACAATCCTATGTAATATTAGCACGGGAGTGGCAGCCATCACCTTTGCCATATTCTGTTAGCTAGCAGAAGGCCACAGCTCCTACCACACCCGAAGGGATTGCACACTAGGGGAATACCGGGAGGCAGAGATCCTAGGGATTATTTTGGAGGCTGTTTTATGGTACTTTCATCGTAGGAAATGTGTTCAGCAGTAGCAAATCTTTTTCTGGAAGCATCTTTGTAAAACCAAAGCATATCCTGTAGGGCAGGATGACAGAACTTATCAAACAAGTTACCAGAGGAGCTATTGATGGGAAACGGGTGTCTCAGGGGAGAAATATGTTGTCCTAAAAAGCAATTATGGAAAAGGAATTGATTCATTCTGTGTCGTTCCAAACAGCAGAACTAGGATCAGTGGGTGAAAGTTACAGGAGGGCCAATTTCAGCTGCATATGAGGAGTCATTGAGCAGAATGGAATTGAGCAAAATGGAATTGGATGACTCAAGAAGCGGTGAGGCTTCCAGCCCCTGCAAGTGCCAAATGGAGTTATCACAACTATTTGTCAGACATGCCAGTTCACCTTACATTCCAGGGCAGAAAGAGATAAGCAGTTCTGCGTGCACCCTGTAGTAGGTTTGTAGGGTGCCCTTTAGGGTCACAAGGTGACAGACCATTCGAAAAAATGCCAGACAATCAGCGATTTTCAACCTTTTTCATCTCATGGCACAATAAACTACTTACTAAAATTCTGTAGAACACCAAAAAATACATTGTAATTTTTGTCAAGATGACCAAAACATAGGTATAATTTTGATTCATTCGCACCAGATGGCTATTGTTGTTTTGGCTGTTGACATTTTTTTTTTTTTAATTTGACAATCTAAGGGAAAAGAGGTCAGTGCCCCTGACTGAATAGTCAGGTATTGCAAGTTTTAAAAATTCCTGAGACACACCAGTTGAAAATCGCTGCCAGGTATAATCCAGTCCAGCCTCTCCATTGTGTAGATGAACTGGGAAGCCAAACCCCGAACAATGAAATGACTTAAGCATAGCTGGTGGAGTTAGACACAGAGCCAGGATGATGAACTAAATTGCTGAGTTTAAATCCAGGACTTTCCCGTTACACCTGGCTCCTCCATGGTGTGCCCTGAGAGTCTAAAGCAGCGATAAGAGATCTTTTTAAGAAAAGAAATTTTAGGGAAAATAAAAATGCAGGCTGCCTATTTAGTTTAAAGAGCATGATGTTTTCCTTTTTTTCTAATTCTTAATATTCCTTTCAGAAACCAAGAAGGATAGCATTTGCATCTGTGTTTTAGTGTTCTCATATCCTCTGTCGTGAAATCTTTCCCCCCTTTTTTCGACTATGGCACCAGTGATTGCAAAATGATTCACTTTGCAAAGTCTAATCTATTAGATATTTGAGCTCTCTAAGTTAAAGATCACAAACATTCTCAATTTTATTGCAGCCATGTTAATTAGAAAATATGATTTGTCTCGTTGGTCCTCCTAATATTGTAACGTAAATGTGAGTGAATTTTTCTGCTGAAATAAGGTGGACAGCCTGTCATTAACACAAAGAGAAATTCCCAAGTCCAGTTACTGATATGCAATTTCATGAGCTGCTTTTCTCTTTTTGGCATTAGCCATCCTGGAGAAGTGGAGCATTGCTAAAGCTTATTTAAAAAATGATGCTTCTCAGCACCTCAGTCCTGGGCTGTCTAATCATCCTCCCACATAGGTCTGTGCTCATGGGGACCTAGGACCTGGGCAACGCTTTGAGAAGTTCCAGTCCTCCCTCCAGCCCCTTTCCAACAGGCCAATTTCAACCACAGGGCCACCTGCTACGCAGCCAGTCAGGTGCTCCTGCTTGGGTTGTCACACAAGACAGCAGCTGTTGAGTGTTTTGACATTACTATTTTGGATTTTTATACCTTCTTAAATCTCTAAATTAATCATAAAATAAACTGTGGTGTGGAAGGTTCACCTTCTCAAATGATCCTCAGTATGTACATCTGGCAAACCAAATGTAAGAAACTGATCTGTTATCTATTTCTGCTGAACAGTTATCTATTTTTGCCACTCCAAAACTCAGTGGCTTAAAATAACAACCCTTTTATTTGCTGCTGAGTTTGTGGGTCAGCAGTGTGGGCCGCTCTTCAGCTCCCTTTGCCTAGAACTGCTCCTGCAGCTGTAGTCATGTGGCAGGACACCGAGGGCCAGAGGGCCAAAGGTGGCCTCGGTGACACGTGCAGCAGCACAAGACAAGCTGCAAGGCCAGTTCGGAGTCAGTGTGGGGGGTGACGACACAAGGGCGCAGCCACCAGAAGGTGTCATTCACTAGGGAAACACTACTGCTATACATTACCTCTTACCCACCTGGTGGGTAGGCTCCCAAGTTAGCCAGCATATGCATGGTGCCTCTGATGGCATTGAGATAGTTCTATCCAAACCCTTTTCTCCTCCCCCCTTTTACCTTTTTAAAAAAATGAATTATAGTTAAGCAATGTCATGGGTCAGTTAGGGATCCTGACCACAAGTTAAAACAAGATGGAAAACTTGCACTATATTTTAAAGGTATTGTTGAGTAAGCTGTGAGTGACAGTGTTGCCTTGTTTCAGAACTCTTTATTGTGCAAAGCGGCCATCCACGCCGGAATAATTGCAGATGAACTGGGAGGTCAGATCAGCGTGCTTCAGCGCAAAGGGATAAGTCGCTACAAAGGGACCCTGGCCAATGGCGTGCTCTCCAGGGAGTAAGTACTCTGCCTGTTGTTTTGAGTGGAAGATACCTCGAAGGCACCATCGGCTCATGATTTTGAAAGAGCCCCAGCCATGTGACACAAAGGGTTTGTCAACTGAGAAGAATATGTGTGTTAGAGCAGAATTTATGGTGTCTGTATGGGAGGTAAATGCAGCACTAAAAAGAGCTCACTGGTTATGCTGACAAGTAAATTAAAAGGGCACCCGTCTGAAGTCCCCAGGCAGAGGAGTATCCCTACTTGAGTGCTCCAGTGGGAGAGAACAAAAAACGTATTCCTTTTTAGCTTCTTCAGTTTCAGTGACTTATTGGTTAATCCCCAACATTACTGAAGATACTGAAGGGAGACTATGGGACTGAAATAAATTTGTCTGAACTACAGAGCTCCCCAGAAGATCCCTAGAGATAATCTCTTAATGGTAAATAATAGTTGGGAAGCGAAGAAAGAGGACTTTTGTTAATGTTGTGAACTGCTCTCTTTGGTGTTAGTCTCTCCTCTTTTAGCTTCATAAGAAGTATGTCAATTACTTTAAATGTTTCGGCCTCAGCTTTTAAAGCTTTTGGGTTCCCTCAGCTTCTGGAGTGGAAACTGGGGCCCTTAGGACTAAATATAGGCCCGCCGATGGTCCAGATGTCCACATGTACAAACAGGCATGGTCCAGAGGGAGGCCCCCCTTGGAAGGACGCCTAGTGAGGGAAAAGTACTCCTCTAGCCACTGTGTTTATCTCTCTTCACTCTCTATGTGCCCCTGGAGATGTCTTCCCACTACAGCAACTTTGGTTTTTTGTTAAGTTGTCACATGGAATTGGTTCTGAGGATGTAGCACAAAGCAGAGGCTATCGGCAGTTCAGGGTCCCAAAGCAGGAAAAGGTAGGTCAGGGCCTATGTCTTCTACCACCAGCCAGCTTGGGCGTCACTCTCCTGTCCCCACCATTTGGCCCCAATCCCTTCTTCTATGCAAAAAGAACATGATCATATTTGACTGTTCCGTTCTCACAATGGATTGTGGACTATCTTACCTAGTAAAAAAATAAATCACAATATGGGGAGTAGATGGGTTCCCAAGTTAGTATAAATACAGTGACTCTGATGTCACTTTGAGGAAGTTATACAGTCATTTCTTTCTCTCCCTACTACTTTTAATTTGAATGTATTATAGTTTAGTAATATTGTGGGTCAATATGGATTCTGAACACAAGTGGTAACATTTTTATAAGAATATGTGTTTTATGTTTCAAAGAACCAATTTATAAACTCACAAGTAAACTTTGAGATAAAAACTAATTTCTGGGTTTGGGGATGTTGGCCTAACCTCACCAAGTTACTACCCAAAGTTGCGAGCATGATGTTTCCAAAGGCCAAAACTCAGAGTTTGGAGTAAGCAAAGGTTTATGGATCGAGAAGGTGCCAACCAAGAAGATGGGAGACCTAATCCTCAAATCCACCTTAAGAAAGTACCGAGTGCAGGCTTCTTTTATGTCAAGGGAAGGGGAAATAGGAGGGCTGTGTTTTTAAGGCTCAAGCATCAGGCAGAATTCCTCTAATGACTAGCTTGTTTATATGCAGGGCAAAGCAGGAGCTGTTAGCTTGAAGGCCATGGGAAGAAAGCAGGCTTACACACGCTGCAGTCAGAGACCGCGCATTTCACTCTGTTGCAGCCGAAGAGGGGACGCAGTGACTGACGTCAGGTGAAAAGTTTGCTAGGTATCTTCATGAAGAATGCAAGCCTTGGGTGTGATGGAAGGCAGGCCCAAGGCTTAGAGGGACATAGGTCTTGGTAGAGTCAAGACCTGGCAAGAGATGCCGGAGAGGAGCTGTGGTGCCCGTCAGCACACCATGCTCACACCCCGCTCCCCTCCAGCAGGCTGGCTGGCAGGTGGCGGAGGAGAAACGGCAGCACTCCCACTGGCAGTTCTGAGTTTGGGGGTGCGGTGGGAGTAACTGGAGAGGTGGTTCCAGTGCAGTCTTTTCATAGGCATTACAAGCAACGCAGTGTGTGACCTATAAGAGCCAGTCGTCACCAAGGACCGGGCACACTACACGCTCAGCTGTGCAGGCTCACCCCTTCATGTTTCTGTTCTCCACCTGACTGACCTTCCCATCTGCTTTCCCCTCTGGATGGGATTTCTTGCAATGAGGGGCCCCAAAGTGTTTTTTTTTGTACTATCTGAACATTCATAGACAAAGTAGTTCTAAATGAGTACCAAAGTTAATGTCTAAAAGCTTGCAGATGCCTTTAGAAACTAAAATCTTTACTCAAGTGAACATTATATACAACAAGGTCTGCCCGGAAAAAGTCCTGCCATTGTTAATGAAATGAGAATGGTTTGCATGACATTGATGTTAACTGCCAGCCAAGGAGAGTGGACTGGAATGCACATGTGTGAATAGTAATGACTTCACTGTACTAGTCAGTGGGGGCTGTAGATGCCATTGAGTGAGCATGTGTATTATGTGGCCGTCACCTTCAAAATGACTGAGTGAGTAGAGCAATGAATCTGTATCAGATTTTGAGTTAAGCTTGAGTATTCCTCTGTGGAAACTAATTGGATGATTCACAAGGTCACAGCTCTGGGCAACTGGTGATTGGCAGCTTCATCGCAACAACACCCCAGCTCATGCATTGCATCACCTCTCGTGCAGAGTATTTTGGTGAAACATCAAATCACCCAGGTGACTCAGCCCCCTGACAGCCCAGATCTGGCACCCTGCAACTTCTGGCTTGTCCCCAAACTAAAATCACCTTTGAAAGGGAAGAGATTTCAGACCATTGATAAGAATCAGGAAAATATGATGGGGCAGCTGATGGTGACTGAGAGAACTTTGTGAGGTCCCAAGGTGCCTACTTTGAAGGGGACTAAGGTGTCATTGTCCTATGTACACTGTTTCTTGTATCTTCTTCAATAAATGTCCCTATTTTTCATTACTACATGGCTGGATACCTTCTGGACAGACCTCATGTATATGTATATGCATGTGTATACATATATACAAACATGTACTATATACAAGTGAAACTTTATATATGTATTATATATGTTCATGCATAAAGTGATTGCTTGGGCACCAAAGTTTTAAATTCTAGCTTGACCCTGACTTTTGAGGATCTGTGTCTTTTTATGATTTTGATGTTTTTTCTCTATTGATACTCGCGTGCTATTTCAGGAAGGCCTCAGGCTGTGGCCTAGATTTCTTGGGTGCTGCTACTTTCAAAATGAATGAAAAAGGGGCTTTTGGCTTTAAATCTGTTTTTTGGAACCTTTTGTCTGTGTTTATATACATTTGAATGCTTCTTTTGTAAATATAGGATGGTAAAAAGGTTAACTTGGACTTTATTTTAGTTTTGAGGAAAAATTAGTAAAACTATTGAATAATAGTAAACATTATATTCTCAATAACTTCTGCAATATCAATTGAGCTTCATACATGTGAAGTGGCTTTGTATAATTTGAAATTAAACTTCAGTACCAAAAAAAAAAGAATACAGAAATCTGAACCATTAATGAATTAGGAAAATTTTGCTTCACATCCCGTACAGTTATTTGAACAGATTTTCCTATTTTTGTGTTGGTGTGAGTGGATAGAAAATCCAGAATTCTTTCAAGCTTCCTTCTTCCTTCTGGCTCTGTGATTCCGCACCGACTTTTTGTCCTGTGAGAGGAGGAAGCCGTAGGCTAATGCAGAGCCTTTCACTCATTAGGATTCCCAAATCTGCAGGGAGCAGTTGTTTTTATCTGTGTTGTTTTGCTGTTGGGGAACCAGTGTACATGCGGTCATTGAACTTCTGTTCCCACACATGATTGTTTGGTGCTCAGGAAAAAATACAGAAGGAAGCATTGCAGCTGAGGAAGAAGGAGTCCCTAAAGTAAACATCCAGGGTTCTTCTGGGGTTCATCCGGAGTCAGCTTGCTTCCTGGATCCGAGGAGACCAGAACGGAATCAGGAAGAGGCGCTGACTTCACACAGAGGATGGCGGCCCAAACCACAGGCTGGGAAGGCTTTTCTTTCTGTTTACAGCAGAGCCTTCCTGATTGCTTCTGGGGTCCTCTGGGAGGGCTGGCAGTTCCTGGAATCTGACTGAATTCATTCAGCCTAATGTGTGAAAGCCTCATCCCCAACCTCCCTGGGGCACTATTTTTTAAAGAGGACACTTACTTACCTATAGAATTCTTTACATGGCCGTGCTGAATTAGTTCAACAGAGTGAAATGGAAAAAGCCTATTTCCGCTGATAGTGGAGGAAAGCCAGGACG
Organism: Desmodus rotundus; assembly: GCF_022682495.2. Taxonomy (NCBI): domain Eukaryota; kingdom Metazoa; phylum Chordata; class Mammalia; order Chiroptera; family Phyllostomidae; genus Desmodus; species Desmodus rotundus. The sequence continues at coordinate 68,100,488 of NC_071397.1, forward strand.
GAGCTGTTAAACGCCGAGCCTTCCCTGACATCTTCTCTGTGTTGACTCCAGAGTTATCCTTCCTACCATAACTTCTCTTTTTCTACAACAACAAAAAATAAATATTTCAGTGTTTCCTGGCAGTGGGAACAAGGTTAGGCTCTTGGGGTTGCAGCAGTATTCTTTGGGTTTATTTGGGCCAAATTTCAAGTGAAATACTTAGTGCAGGAACACTAGAGATAATGGACAATTCAATCACAGAAAGGCTCTAAATATCTCTTAATAAAAATGTAAATGTTTATTTTAATTTTTTTTATTGTTTATGCTATTATAGTTTTCCTGATTTTTCCCCTTTGCCCCCTCCACACAGAACACCCCACTCCCTCAGGCACCGCCCCTCCCCACCCTCCCCACCCCCACCACCATTGTTCATGTCCATAGTCATGCGTATTAGTTCTTAGGCTACTCCACTTCCTGTACTGTACTTTACATCTCCCTGCTTATTCTGTAACTACCTTTTTGTACTTAATCCCCCACCTCTTCACCCATTCCCCCACACCCTCCTCGCATCTGGAAACCATCAAAACGCTCTCTGTATCCATGATTCTGTCTTTGTTCTTGTTTGCTTAGTTTGGTTTTTAGATTCAGTTGTTGATAGAAATGTATTTTTCCCATTTTATTGTTCACAGTTTTGATCTTCTTCTTTTTCTTAAATAAGTCCCTTTAACATTTCATGTAATAATGGTTTGGTGATGATGAGCTCCTTTAGCTTTTTCTCATCTGGGGGGCTCTTTATCTGCCCTTTGATTCTAAATAATAGCTTTGCTGGGTAGAGCAATGTTGGCTGTAGATCCCTGCTTTTCATGACTTTGAATATTTCTTGCCAATCCCTTCTAGCCTGCAAAGTTTCTTTTGAGAAATCAGCTGATAGTCATATGAGAACTCCCCTGTAGGTAACTAACTTCTTTTCTCTTGCTGCTTTTAAGATTCTCTCTTTATCTTCAACCTTTGGCATTTTAATTATGATGTGTCTTGGAGTGGGTCTCTTAGCAACCATTTTATTTGGGACTGTCTGTGCTTTCTGGACTTGCATGTCTATTTCCTTCACCAAATTAAGGAGGTTTCATTTCATTATTTTTTCAAATAAATTTCCAATTTCTTGCTCTTTCTCTTCTTCTGGTACCCCTATGGTGCGAATGTTGGACCTCTTGAAGTTGTCCCAGAGGCTGCTTATACTGTCATCATATTTTTGGATTCTTTTTACTTCTCGTTGTTCTGATCGGTTGTTTATTTCTTCCTCATGTTCCAAATCATTGATTTGATTCTCACCTTCATCCACTCTACTGTTGTTTCTCTTTAATTGTTCTTTATTTCAGTTAGTGTAAACTTTGTTTCTGACTAGAGCTTTTTTATGCTGCTGAAGTCCTTAAGCATCCTCATAACGAGTGCTTTCAACTGTGTATCTGACAGATTGCTAATCTCCACTTCATTTAGCCCTTTTTCTAGAGTTTTGATCGGTTCTTTCATTTGGTCCATATTTTTTTGTCTCCTCATTTTGGTAGCCTTCCTGTGTTTGTTTCTATTAGGTACAGCTACTTTGACTCTGTGTCTTGGTAAGGTGGCCTAATGTAGTACGTGTCCTGTAGGGTCCTGTGGCACAGCCTACACTATCACCCATCCTGGGTACTCAAGGTGTACCCTTCTTGTGGGCTGAATATACCCTCCTCTTATAGTTAGGTCTTGGCAGATCTCTAGGATGGATTTACCCAGGCTAGTCAGCTACAAGGACTGGCTATGACCACTGACCACCAACCTCCTCCCTCCATGGAGTATCAGCTGTGCAAGGGCAGGGTGGCAGTGCTCCGATGTCGTCTGTAGCTGTCCACTGGGTGCACAGGCTCTGGGGTTTCCGACGTGGTCTAGGCCAGTGTCAGTCCCCACCTATGTTTTTCCCAGAGTACGCTGTCTGAGCTATAAAGCTTTCGGAGATAGTTGCCATTTGTGCTGACTTTGGACATTTCCCAGGCAAAGCCAAGCTGTGAATCTAGGCTAGCTGCTGCTAGTGCTGGGCCTGGGGCTCACCGAAGCCAACTGTTGCTTGTTTGATAGGATTTAGGAAGTTGTGAAGCATGAGCCAAGACCAGTCATTCATTTGGAAAAGCAGCTTGGGAGGGCCCATAAGTCTCTGGGCATCTCCAAGGTGGGTCAAATAGTCTTAGCCGGATTGACGGAGTCTCAGATGTGGCACCAGCTTAATGGTTCTGCTGGGGGAGGGTTTAGCAAAGAGACAATGGCCTCTCCTTGTCTTGATGCTAGACACCTCAGTTTCTCCATGTATACCACTGGTGATTTTTAAGCTGCTACTCTGCTGCTGGAGCTCAGAGGCAGTGAGTCTGAGTAGATGAGTTCATGTGTGGGTTATTTAAGAGCAACTGCTTGGGGCTCCAGAAGTTTCTAACACTGACTCAATCCTCACTGGTTTTTACAGTTGGAAGTTGTGGTGGCTTATCTTCCTGGCACTGGAACCCTGGGCTGGGGGGCCTGGTGTGGGGCTGGGACTCTTCCTCCTGAGATGTCCCTTCTGCATAAAAATTCACTTGGATATGGGACCAGCACATTCCACATCTACACCCCTCCTACCAGTCTGAATTGATGTGGTTTCTTTAATTCCGCAGTTCACAGACTTCCATTCCACCTAATTTCTGATGGTTCTGAGTGATGGTTGTCCTATATTTTAGTTGTAATTTTGATGTGGTTGTGTGAAGAGGTGAGCCATGTCTGCCTACACTGCCATCTTGACCAGAAGTCTCAGAGCTAAACCTTTAAAATAATACTCTCAGTTTGTTAAATAATGGAACATACAGTGATATCTACCTTTTTGTGTTTACCTCTAGTATCTAGTAAGTACTATGAACAAAAGATTAATCTTGAGAATTCCAAATTTTCTGTTCATTCTATGCATTTCTATACCATTGAGTTGGTGATGGATTTTTTAAAAAGTTAAATACAGTGTTAGGCCTTACGAATATCGTTTCTTCCAAAGAAGACAACTGCAGAATAAGGCTGATTTGGCAAGTTCTCCCATAAGATTAGTACTGGCTGTAGAGCAGCAGGGCTCCCAAGGCCTAAAGATCAAGACTGATGAACTGAAGACTGTCTTACGGGGGTGAGGTCCAGTTCAGGCCAGTCATTGAAATGCTTTCAATTTTCTTTCAATGACAGCTGCATCTTGTCATCTAGAAGCTGGTGCTGGTTTAGGGCTTGGTGCTGTTGCTACACTGGGTAGGAGTAGGAGTGTGAATGGTGCTGTTGCTACACTGGGTAGGAGTGTGATTGGAGAGGGAACAGTCTGAGGCTGTTCAGAACAACATCCTGGGGCAGGACCCCTGAGAAAAGGAGTATAGAAGTCTTCAGAGAAGGCAGCTAGCAAATGACATGCTGTTGTTCTGAGTAACCAGTTTTCTTCATTTCACTCAATGGTCCTTGATTGTTGACAATGAGTGGGACGTTTATGGTGACTCTTGAAGCAAAGGAAGTATCTTCAGGGCAGTGATCCTTGCTGCCTCTATCATCTTATAATAATTAATTGGATTTAAGGTTGTTCCTGAAACTGTATACCTGTACATTTCTTTTCAATACAATGATTTTGATTCAAATTCACTGTCTCAGCGTCCTGCTCACTTGTCTCCTGTATGAATTTAGGAAAGTCGCTTACCTTCAATGGGCTTGATATTCTTGATCTACAAATTGCCAGCGATGAAGATGGTAACAGTGGCCTTGCTGGGGCACTGTGAGGATCACGTGGGGGGAGGGAAGGCTCAGAGGGCCCCGTGCCAGAGCTCTGTGTCAGTCATTAAAGTTCAGTGAAGCAACTCAGTGCCTCCTGTTTCTGCTTACTGTTTCAGTGGCTCCCTGTCAGACAGGCGATTTCTGTTCATCTCCAACGGTAAGGATCATGCTTTTCTTAAGAATTTCGTATTTTAAAATCCTCAGGGTTGGTTTATTTCTCCATATCCCTCAGATGATGTAGTTGAAAGGATTTTGTTTGTCTTTTCCTCAGGTCACACATCACCAAGTATGCTGTGACTTAAAAATATACAAGACCAGAAGCCAAATTAATATTAAGCAGAAAATATTTTTCTTTATAATCTAAGGTCTCTCAAATTTTTGCCAAAAAGAGTGAAAATTTTAAATGACATTTATTTTAAGATAAATTCCTTTATGTTAGATTTTAACATAGAAAATCTTTTAAATAGTACAATTGGATATGTGGGTTTCTTGAATGAAGCTATTGAACATGAGTATATAAAATAAAGGCTCTTGTCCCCTCCATCATGGCATGTAGTCTGTGTAAATATTCTCCCCCTCATAAAGTAGAATATTTTAAGGGGAACATTATGAGTACATCTTCTTTGCCCAGGAAGAAGAGTGTGGCCTTTATTTGGTCCCTACACATTGCCTTGGGCATGGTATATATTTAAGGTCCTGTGGGTGGGTGTCAGATACAATTTACTGTTCTTCACAGCGCCTGACATACCTGCTCTTCAAGGGCACAGAGAGTGGAGCCCCACTCTGATCAAGTGAGAAGAACTTCAGTATGTTAAACCTTTAAGACACCTTGCACTTTGTTAAAATCAGGGTGAATTTAGGTTAGAAAGGGAAATCTACAGTGGGAACACGGAGATGTCACTTATACAGGATGTGACTTCAATGAGGTCTATTGAAAAGAAAAGCAGCAACAATTTCAAGATACTGCAGTACAAATAAGTCAAGTGCAAATCTGAGTCATTAAAAAACTAATAATTAAACAGTTGATTTGCTATCACAAGGGAAATAAAACAACTGACTAATTTTGAGTGAGATGGGGTACTTTTTTTTTGCTTTCGTTTTTCCTTTGGTGTCTGAAACATTTTACTGCTCTTTACTCCTAGGCTGCAGCAGATCCTTAAGTTTGGAAGCTCACGGGCAGTGGATCGATGGGTTTGGAGAACAAGTTCTTTGGTCTCCTGGCCAAACCCAACTTCAGGACCAAGGGTCGGGGAACAGCAGCAAGAACCACAAACAGCGAGAGTGGCTGGAGATAGATTTGGGGGAGGAAAAGAAAATAACAGGTACTGACACAGGTGCAGTTTCACAAATGCAAAACGACACGGTTGAAGTTATGTTTCTGATTTACACAGAGGCCCCAAAGTGCGCCACTTCTCCATCTGCACATGGTCCGTGTGGGAGAACCTGGGTGTGGGTTGCAAATGTGAATGTATGGAGTAGAGGCCTGACCTTCTATGTGGCGTACCTCCCTGTGAACACACGCCCCTGTGACCAGGTGTCTAAATGCAGATAAGAAAAGTCGGCCTGTGAAATGATTTGAGATTTCAAATGAGGGGGGAAAATAGAAATGTGAAGTTAAAATATATGCTATATGTAACATATTTTTAAATCTACCTATAAATAATATTTTCTTATAAGGAATTAGGACCACAGAATCCACACAGCCAAATTTCAACTTTTACGTTAAGAGTTTTGTGATGAACTTCAGAAACAACAACTCCAAGTGGAGGACCTACAGAGGAATCGTCAATAACGAAAAAAAGGTAAGAGAAGCTCTGGGAGAAAGAACCGAGTAGAAGATCAAGCCTCCAAGTATTTTCATCAGCGAGTTTCCAGAAAACAGATTTGCAGCACCACCTCAGTTAGATAACTTGACCTTTCTTTGCAAAGCCTTGTACCTTCGGTATTGAGTGTCTAAAAAAATGCAACAGATGTAGAATCCTGGTGTTGGTTTCATGTAACTAGGTATGAATGGGTTGATAAAGACCTAAAAACTAACTAGTAGAAGCTTCAGGTAAAAGCTACCTGTTTCCACAGGTGTTTCGGGGCAACTTTAATTTTCACGATCCAGTGACGAACAATTTCATCCCTCCCATCGTGGCCAGATATGTGCGGGTTGTCCCGCAGACGTGGCACCAGAGGATAACCTTGAAAGTGGAGCTCATTGGTTGCCAGATTACACAAAGTAGGATTCAGGGCAAGTCAGTAAGTAATTCAATTCTGGTCATGTCCTTTCATAAATTGTTGTTACTAATGTGGTTTTCCCAATGTCTCTTCCCTCCCAGGTAATGACTCACTGGTGTGGCGCCAATCCAGTTCAAATTCTGTTGGTTCAACTAAAGGCGAAGAGGAGACAATCACGAAACTCATCCCCTTTGAAGAAATGCCCACAGGTAGAGCAGTTATTGTTTTATGATTTCCTCAAGAGTGTAACTGGTACTCCAACCACTATTCCAGTATCTTCATCAAAAGCTTTTCTTTGTCACATACACGGCTGCACGCAGATGGTTGAGAGGTATCTGCTCAAGTGTAAATGGTGTATATCTGCAACTATTCATTGCAGTATTGTAAGTACAAATGATAGTGTTTGCCCTTCAAACTCTAAGTAAATATTTTATGGAAAAATAATAGCACATCCATGCAATGGAATACTCTTTAGCCATGAAAAGGAATGTATTTGTAGCCCTGGCTGGTGTGGCTCAGTGGATTGAGCACTGGCCTGCAAACCAAAGAGTCGCCAATTCGATTCCCAGTCAGGGCACATGCCTGGGTTGCAGGCCAGTGAGGGGCGCACGAGAGGCAACCACTCATTGATATTTCTTTCTCTCTCCCATCCCCTCCCTAAAAGTAAGTAAATAATAATCGCTTCTTGGCCTTTTGGCTAAGATCAAGTGTAGTAAAAGTAAGTAGATAAAATCTTTTTTAAAAAGACTTAAAAACACAACAAAAAAAGAATGTTAGTAATTTACAAACCTCTTTGACATAAATTGACAACTTAAATAAATAAGCAAGGCATAAAACAGTCTATATAGCACTCGAATATGTGTGTGAATATATATATTTTTTCTAATATTTCTGGAACAATGTCAGGAAACATAATTTGGCTTTTTGTGGAAGAGAAACAGAGGTAGGAGACAGACATTATATTCTATTCCTTTATATACTTTTTAAATTCTGAACATGTAAATGTATAATTTATTCAAGTAATGAACATTAAAAGTACATTTATTTTTTCAGAATATAAAATAACTTGCCTATTAATTTTATAAAATTTGGAAATATTAGAGAACTATAAATAATATAAATATAAGTGCTATATATCAGCATCAATAGATGACTACCTTTTGACACAGTGATTCCACTGCTGGGAATATACTCTAAGAATCCCAGACACCAATCCAGAAGAACTCATGCACCCTACGTTCATAGCAGCACTATTTACAATAGCCAAGGGTTGGAAAGAGCCTGCATGCCTATCAGTAGATGGATTAAAAAACACAATGGAATACTACACAGCAGAAGAAAGCAGGAATTCCTACCTTTTGTGACAGCATGGTTGGAACTGGAGACTATCATGCTAAGTGAAATAAGCCAGTCAGTAAAAGACAAATGCCATATGATCTCACTTATAAGATGTGTCTAAAGAATAAAATAAACTAATGAGCAAAATAGAACCAGCGGCACAGAAACATGGAACAAATTGACAGCTGTAAAAGGGGAGGGACTATTTGAAAGAAGGGGAAGGGATTAGTCAAGGAACATGTATGAAGGACCCATGGACATGGATAATGGGGTGGGGATTGACTATGGAAGTGGGGGGCAGGCTAGGTAGAGGGGGACAATGGGGGAAATAATTAGAACATCTGTAACAGCATAAACAATAAAACATAAAAAAATCACCAAGTTGCACTATATCTAATCAATTATGGTTATATTTATAACTTTGAGACAAAGTGATAGCACACCATATATTCCATTCTGTAGCATGTATTGTTTTTCACTCACCATTGTATTATGAGCATTGTTCAATGTTATTAATAGTTGAAAAACACAATTACTATTATCTTTGTAATATTTCTTTATGGACATATGACTATTTAGTTAACCATTTTCCTATCGTTAGATGTTTAAGTTGTTAAATTTTCCCAAATTTCTGCTTTCATAAATGACACCAGGGATATTTATGTAAATTTGGTTCCTTTCTAAGTTCCTTATCCTTCCTTTCATAAACATTTCCAGTCCTGGTTGTCTCTCTGTGTTTTCTTCCCAAGGATCGCAGGTAAAGAAGGGTGAAGAACAAATTCTTCTCCTTTAGGTTGTATAGTTTCTACAGGCTTGGGGCCTGCTGAGTGCCTGGTCAAGGGCCCTTTTTTTGGAGCGGAAAGAGCTTTGGAAGACACAGGGTGCTGCTTTGCACGGCAGTGTGGAAACGCTGTTGGAGGCCATCAGGCTGCATTTCCTCTCAGTCCACAGCGCCAACGCCCTGGCAGTGAGGAGCTCCCATATCCAGGCCTCTGTATTGTCCAGGTCCAACCCTGGCCGCTGTCAGGGGGCACTGGCTGCTTGAGCCAAGCTAGAGCTCCACACCGCCAAAACTCTTCACCTGTCTGCATAGCTCCTGACTGGGTGGGCCAGCTTTCAAACTCCCCCTCAGTTCTGACTTGGGAGTCTAAGTGGCCCAAGCAACAAGCTCAGAGTAAATGTTAATCCCTGAAGAACGTTGAAAACTGCCTTTCCGAACGAAATCTTGCCATTTGTGACAACATGGATGGACCTAGAGGGTATTATGCTAAGTGAAATGTCAGACACTGAAAGACAAATACCATCTGATCTCACTTATATGTGCACTCTTAAAAAACAAATTAAGCAAACAAACAAAACTGACAGAGGCTTACAGATACAGAGAACATGTTGATGGTTGCCAGATGAGAGGGGGGCTGAGGGAGTGGGGGAAAGGGGGAAGGGATACAGGTGTACAAATTGCCAGTTATAAAAACAGAGAGATGTAAAGTACAGCATACAAAATAATAGTCAATAGTACTGTTATCACTGTGTATGGTGGTAACTCCATAAGTTACATAAATGTCTAATCACTATGTTTAATACCTGAAACTAATATAATATTATGTGTCAACTGAAAGTGAAAAAAAAATTAATGATTTAAAAAATTAAAATAAGTAAAAGAAAACTGCCATTGGAAGTAGGAGGGGGAAGTGAGGATAAATTTTATTTTCCTAAACCTTAGCCAGAAGTTCGAATTCTCTCTTTTTGCTTTCCAATGTCAGTAAGTGCCTCGACTGTATTCCTTTTCCCCCACGTGTTAACCCTTTGAAGACCTTTCAAGTCAATGTTGAGCTTTAGATCATGAAGCATGGTTGCGGTCGATTCTGCTGAAATGTGGTGCTTCCACTCGTAGGAGCGAACATCGCGATGGTTGCGACCCCACTGGTGCTCCTGCTCGCCCTGCTGGTGGCTGGAGTGGGGATCTCTACAGCCCTAAGGAAGTATGTGACTTTACATTGTTAAATCTCTTCTCTAATTATGTAAACAATCACAAAACCAAAATGTTTACTCTTCAAATGTTCACGTAGAAAAGCAATATTACTTCTTCCAAAATAAAATGCCCACTTATAGTTACAAGTTAGATAGAGGTGGAAAGTACCAAGTGTTATTTCATAAACAGTACTTACCAGTACTGAGAAACCCTTTCAGTAAAACTTTTTTTTGTCTCGATAGGAGGAAGAAGAAAGGAAATCCTTATGCATCCGCTAAAGCTCAGAAAACAGGTTGGTTGAAATCTCTGTTCACAGTTTTAATCTGTCTTTGAGGAAGGGACAGGATCTGCTGATTAAAAGCACCATTAGGTCTTCTGTGGCACACACTTGTATAGTTAAAAAGAATAAACTCTACATCCTTTGTTAGCAAATTTATAAGGAAGGAAAATATTGTATCCTTTTTAATTCAGAGTCATGGGGCATTACTTTTACTTTTGTTCAACGTCATCCCATCATTCATCAACATTCATTTTGCTTTTCTCTCTTTTTTTTTGCCATTGGAGTTTACACCAACACATTGCCTACCATAAGGAGAAGTTATAACAGCCCCAACTGTGAACTTAACATTGTCCAGCACTCAGCATCTGCAGGCTTCCATTGTATTTTGCTGAGAAAGTGGGAGAAGGACTAGGCTGGACTCACGTTCAGGTTTCAGAGAGTCCATAGGACACAGGTTGCCTAAGCAATGTGGCAGCAGCGGTCCAGAGAGAGGGCAGTGGGGCAGGACTGTTGAGAATCTCAGACACACTTTGAGATTTCACCTCCACAGGGTCTAAGCAGCCAGCTGTGTTAATTCCTCCGGGTCCCAAATGCCATGGGAAACCATGGCCAGGTGGTCTAGCACAGGGAGAATCTGGGACCTGATGGGTACACAGGTACATTTTAAAGGCACAATGGAAAGCATGGTTGGGATAGTGCTTGCTGTGGTTGTAGCCACTCCCAGCATGCTGTTTCTTCCACACACACTTGAAGCGCTGTGCCAGTGAATTTATCACAAGGTCAGCCGGCAGAAAGCAGCTTGACCTCAAGCTCAGGAGGAGCACGTCCTGGAGCCATGGAGAATGTGCATTTTACCTCTAAGATACTGCTTTTTTTCCTCTTATCTGTATTCCAGACTGTTGGAAGCAGATCAAATATCCCTTTGCCAGACATCAGTCAGCTGAGTTTACCATCAGCTATGATACTGAAAAGGAGATGACACAGAAGTTAGATCTCATCACAGGTGACGTGGCCGGTAAGTGCCAAGCCTCTGTGACAGTTGCTTGTGGGAGAGGGGAGACCAGGAGAGAAATGAGAGTAAAATCCTGGTGTTTGCACGGGGTCCTGTAAATCAGTAATGTGTGAAGTTTCCCATCTGCATCCGGTACGGAGTTACAAACGGACACTGAGTATTTCTCAGACGTCCCATTCAGCAGAGGCTCTTACACCTGCAGGGGCTACAATAACACCCAAAGCAATGACCCTGAAGTACCACTAAAAGCTGGAAGCACTTAGTTAATCTGTTTTTGTTACTAAGGTTTTCATTAAGGCACTAGGAAAAGGGGACTAGAAAGATGAATTTAGTACAGCTCCTGCCCTTGAAGAAGAGGAGATAGGAGATGAAAAATCCTGTCCAGTGTTAGAATGGCCTAGGTGTCCCTGATAAGCCATCGTCAAGAGTCAAGCTTTACTGGTGTGGCTCAGTTGGCTGAGCGTCCTCCCTCAAAATGAAAGGTTGCGGGTTAGATTCCAGGTCAGGGCACGTGCCTGGGCTATGGGTTCTGTCCCTGGCTGGGGCAACTGTGTACAAGAGGCAACACTGATCGATCTTTCCCTCCCTCTTTTTGTCCCTCCCGTCCCCTCTCTCTAAAAATAAATAAATAAAATCTTTAAAAAGAAAAAAGTCAAGCTTCTCACACTAAAATGTGGGAAAAGATGCATATTTTTGCTTTTGTTTTTTAAATTTCTAATCCATCCAGACTAATACTTTTGTAAAATACAACATAAATTAGTAGCAACGATGAAGTTTTTATAAAAATATACAAAATACAAAGCTCTAATTTTTTTTTTAATTGGACTGAAGAGACATAGAATTACTCTCTCAGATGGCTGTTAAGTTTCTAAACACTTGCTCTCAATGTGCGTACTCATTTCTTTGCAGATTTGTTACAAACAGTTTTCAGACGTGTAGGCGTCTGCAGACCACACTCGGTGGTAGCACTGCTCCAGTTTCTTGCTTCTCGGAGTGTGTTCTGAGGACCAGCAGCCTCAGCAGCATAGGGGAGCTTGCTGGAAATGCAGGCTCTCAGGCCCTGCCCCAGGCCTGCTGAGCCAGAACTTCCCCCGGTGATGCGCATCAAGTCGGAGGCTAGCCAGTAGAAAGGTTGCCTGAGGTGCCTCAGGGGCAAAGAGAGCATCTCTCCCCAAAATCCTGCTTCTTGTTCCTTTCCCTTGAAAGTTCAAGTTCTCTTTTGGGGGTGAAGCCAGGAGAGGGGCGAACCCCTTGTCTGTCCTCTCCTTTCTTTCATTCATTCTCCTTCAGCTTCCAGTGCAGTTCCTCCCTCTGCCTCACCGCATGGTCCTGCCCTCGCCCCCACTCCTCTGCCGTCTCTCCCCGAAGCAGTCTCACCCACTCCCCAGCTCCCAGTACAGCCCTAGCACATTCGTCCCCTCCTCTGCTCACATTCAGACTTCCCTCTTGGTCCCTAATGAGTCACTGATTCGCACCTGCTGGAATTGCCACCTGCCGGTGACACCAGTTCTCGGGGGTCCAAAGTCAACCCCCTTGTTCCTAGCCCTCCCACATGCGCTCCATGCACAGCTCTTCTAAGTGGCTCCCCAGCTCTGCATCCCAGTCTTCCAGGCCTCACCCCGGAGGGCCTGAGGCGCCCCTCTTTCCTCGTGTCCGGCCTGCATCATCGGAACACCTCCTTCTGATTCCCGTCTCCGTCTCTGACGTGCGGCCTTCCCAAGGCTGCTCCAGTTCCTAGTTTGTGACGTCGGCGTTTCATTTCTCTTTGCTTTTTATTTCTCATTTTCTTATCTTTCCTTCTGCAGTCCATCTCCAGACTTACCTCCACCTGTATCAGTCTCTTTTGTAGAATCCTCAGTAGGTTTCTTCAGAATTAAATCCGACTCCCTAGCGACACACTCAGTGCTTCTCAGGCTCTAGCTAATGGTCAGCAGTGTATCATCCCTGGGACACGTGCTCAAACTCTAGCTCCCCTGGCTGCCAGCTGTGTGTGGTCTTGGAAAAGCTACTTAATCTCACTCTGCATCCGTTTTCCATTTGTAAACATGGAGTAATAGTCCCTACCTCATAGTACAATTCTTCTCTCTCTCTCTCTCTCTTTTTTTTTTTTGAGATGTAATTAATTGACATCTTAATATATTAGAATGGTGCCTAATGACTCAGTAAATGTGAGGTTTATCATTATCACTAGTTCCCAACCTACTATTTTGATCTTTATATTCTACTAAACTACTCCTTGGCCCACACACTCCAGCCACATCAATAGGCCGTTTAATTAGCCTCTCCCCACCCCCGTCCCGGCGCCCGCCCCCCCCAAATTTGGCATTTCAACATCCAGTTTAAAAGCTCCATGAAGTATTTTTGCCCATCCTCCTAATTAGGGTTAAACGTAATCTCTGCGTCTCCAGGATCCGGTGACCCTGGAGGCCTCTTAGTGCAGCAGTATGGCTGTGTGAGCCCCTGCGTGCGGCATCTATGCCTTTGACTTCTTGGTCTTTCTCACTGCCTGGTGGACATTGGACACTCCGCAGAGAGTTGGCGGAGCGGAGCGCCCTCCTCTACAAACACCTGATCTGTCGGTGTGCCCCTGTATTGCACAAACGATGTGCTTCTGCTCTTTTGATTTCAGATTACCACATGATCGGCACTGGGACAGTCACCAGGAAGGGCTCCACCTTCCGGCCCATAGACACTGGGGCGCACAAGGCTGGGGGGAGTGCAGAGGCCGGCGGCCACTACCACTGCCCGCTCCCCGCAGGCAGCCACGAGTACGCGCTGCCCTTGACCAACCTGGAGCCGGAGTACGCCACGCCCATCGTGGAGCGGCACCTGGCCCGGGCACACACCTTCTCCGAGCAGAGAGGCTACCATGTGCCAGCGCACAAGCACTCCCTGTCTTCTGGCAGCTTCTCCCCGGCTGCAGCCGGGCCCTGCGCCATGAGCCAGGGCTATCAGAGGCCACCGAGCCCTGTGCTCACAGACTCAGGCTACGATCAGCCCAAAGCCAGCGGCTGCCGAACCTCTGAGTGTGCAAAGCCTGACTCGCAGCCCCAGGTGAACGATGCCTACTCAGCCCCCAGAGACTGCCTCAAACCCCTCAGCCACACAGCCGTGACTGCTCTTTTGTGAACACACTGTGAAAGAAACCTGCTGTGGTACTGAGCGCTGGGCTGTGTGCGGCACTGGAAGAAGATAGGTTCAAGTGCGTGTGTGTGCGTGTGGGCGCGTGTGTGCACACACGTACGTGTGTGTGTGTGTGTGTGTGTGATTTAATAGGATCCTGCGGTGGAGTCCTAGCGACCACCTCTCATACTGTTTACAAAGTTGTGCAGCTGGTTTTGTTCCGACCCTTCCAGCAGGAGCCCTTCGGTTTTCGTTGGGCTAGAAAAATGAAAACCTGTAGCTGGCATTTTCATTTCTCTACCTGTGATATTGAGCTGCTTGGGTGTGCAATGTGCAGTGTGTACAGAGTTGTATTTAACAAGAATTGAAGTAGCTTAAGTTTGCTTGATCAGATTTTAGTTCTGCACAGAGGTTAAGTGGGAGAATACAGCTGTGGCAAAAACGTATAGAATAATATGTTCGCTTGTTAAATATGTTTTCTCTGATACTGTGTTAGCAGCAGGTCTGTTTAAACTTAATCTTGTTGTTATTGTGGCTCATTGCCTTTGCTTCGATAACTAGAACTAAAAGCATTGTTAACATTCTTCTCCTGGAAGGAATGAAATTACTTGAAGCATGAAAAGCACACCAGGGTGGTTGCTAGCAATTACGATTGTAGATTAAAAACACACACACACACACACACAGTCACCTCAACAACGGCCTGTTCCTCAGACTCCCGTGCCGGCGGGGATGTGCAGCAGCTGGTCAGGGCATGCACGCAGCCAGCAGAAGGCCTCTGCCTGCCCGAGGGACCTGGACCCCTGAGGAACTGGCCTTCATCACACTTTGCTTCTTCCTCACGTCAGACCCCTCACATCTTGCATGGCTTTCACATGCAAATCCACCCTTTTCAAACTGTCTGCAAAGCCAAAGGCTGAGACTTCATGGTAACCAAAACTGCTCTCCCAACAAACTGAATGAAGCTGGCACAGAAATTACAGTCTGAACCACTGTGTCAGATACTTTTGTACCTCAGATTAAAAATATTGCTGAGACCAGACGCCTACACTTTTCGTGAGTTTCTTCAAAAATAGCACATTGTACTCAGACACAAAAAAAGTCATTTTGAAGTGTCTTCTTACAAGAGTGATCGAGGCCACATCGAAGTAGAGCTTTTTCTGCTGAGATGGCTGAGAACTGAACTGACTTTGTAGGAACACTTTCCCCCGAGTGTGCGTCTGCAATTGCAGATTAGCCCAGACCTCAGCTGTACCTCATGTTCAGTGGTTTGTATCCGAGTTTGCATTGTGAGTTCACTGTGGGGGGCTGAACCTCTTTTGCCAAAGAGGCAAATAGGTGTTTGTTCGTTTGTTTGTTTTAATAGAAAATGTGGACCAAAAATATCCTTTCTCTAAACAATGTATTATCATCTTTCTTGTATGACTCTAACTCTCTGTGAAAAATATAAATGCTAAAATAGTGAGGGTGCTGAAACATCACAGACTACCTGTTCGATATCGTGGAGGCTGAACTGTGCACTTTGTGGCGTTTACGTGGTTTTGTATGCACACTAATGTAATAAACGATGGCCAATCAAATGCCTCTGCCTCTCATCGGTGTCTGCTTGCGGCTCAGGCCCCCAAAACAGGCCACTGGCACAGGAGAAGCAGCAGGGACGTGGTGCCAGACCCTGATCTGCCACACAGTACCTGAAGACTGGGCCAGTCGTTGCGGGAATAAATGAAGACGGATCACACAGGAGAGCGAGCAGAGGCTATTCCAGAACTTGCTCCAGCAGTGGAATTAGCCACCCTCACCAGTATTCTGGCAGGGAGAGAGAGACTCCAAAGCAGCAGAGGAGTGGGAAAGCTCTCTAGTGGGGAAAGGGGCGGGGCCAGCTGTGCCCTGATGGGAGGCTGTGGGCCTGGGGAAGCTGTAGGCAAGATTAACTAGAAGTGGAGCCTCCTGTTCATTGGTGGTTAGGGGACATACTTGGTTTTCTCTGGTTTGTCCTAAGTTGGAAGTGGGGCAAAAATTAAGGACGCTGAGTTATTAATCAAATCCTAGAGTTTTGGGGTCAGTTATCATAGGTGTTATTGTCTGGCTTCCTGGTTTGTTACCGGAAGGATTAGCTGGACTTTCTATAGGTCTAATTTATCACAGGCTGACCTTCTGGCCTGGTTACTGAGGATAATGGCTTCATTTCTTGTGTTTATTGCTATACATTGTGAATTTAAGTTCTGTATTTATGTATGGTCTTAATCATTATCCATTTGTATACTCAGTCTGTCATTTTATAAACCTGAGCCTCAAATTGCTTATTTGTAAAAATCATGTTCCTGTGCCTTCCTGCAAGGCTTACAGATAAGAACTCACTGGGACAACACTTATCCAAGTGTTTGTTCCACAACAGGCCACTCTTTTCAGTGGGCTGTGTGCAGTACTTTACCACTAAACCAGTGGTCCATCCGCACAGACTTTTGTACAAGGGAGCTCTTTTCATCCATCCATTTCGTCCCCTTGCTGGTGATGTGATCCCGACAGAAAGGGGAGAACAGGACTTTGTTTGGGAGCAGCACTTCCTCTGGTGGCCGCGCTGTGTAGACCAGGGTGGGTGAGCAGAAAGCTCTGATAAACCCTGCACAGCCGAGCCTGAAACGAGAGGGGAAGAGCAGAAAGATACCATGTCTTTTCTTTTTCAGTGTTTTGCAACACCAGCACATACGATAAAGAGAGATTGAGATAATCCCAACTTTCCTGTTTCTTCTATGTTATCAAACCCTGTTCGGAAGCAGAGGCTGCTGTCTGTCACATCGGACAGTTGAGGTGGAAAGGCACCTACTCTGACATCCACGCTGATCGCAGAGGAGGCCGAAACTTTGGCCTGGGTTTACCACTGTTACTTAAACTTTCCTCAGTATTTATAATTAGCCTAGAAAAGGTCTAGAAAGGATGTGAGAGATTGTTCTGTGCTTATTACACTGGCTTTGGATTCTTAGAAAGTGGAGTCACATGTATGTTCTAGGCACAACTACAGGCACTATGAATAGCTTTTCATAAATGCCTCAGTTCAGCAGTCCAGGCTGGCCTCAGTATTCTCAAAATGCTTCTCTGGCGTTCACTCAGGCACCCCATGGCTGCTCAAGTTCTGGGAGCAACATCACTCTGCACTTACGATGATAAGCCGGGACCCGGGAGCAGTTGTTCCTGTAATGGGAAGCTGGCATTAATTGCGACCCTGCCCCAAACATAGCCCATCCGGTCACGCAGAACTCGCCTCCAACCCCCACCACCGCGTTCACTCCCCCTTCAGGTCTCATCTCCCACCGTGGGTCTCTTTCCCAGCCTCTCTTCCTGCTCTGGGAAAAAATTCCTCTAGAGGCTTTAAAGGTTTCGCCCTGCTTACGGTATTCCGCAATTTTATTACTATGTGTTCGGCTGTGAATTCATTTGTATTCATAGAACTTTGGACTGCGTTTCTTTGAATTTTAGCACTCGTCATGATCAACTCTGAAAAATTCTCAGTTCCCCTTTTTATTCCAATACTACTTTCCTCTTTGCTGTTTTCTTTATTCACTCCCCCTGGAAACACTATGGGATGCTCATTGGACCTTCTCATCCTATCCCTTCATGTCTCTTATTTTCCATCTTTTTATCTTTCTGTGCTGGATTCTGCATAAATTCCTGAAAGACAATATGTCATAGTGGCTCAGTGCACAGACATCTGACTTCCCGGGCAACAAACCCCCCACATCTCAGCACCTGCTTCCTTGTGTGTAACTCAGGAAAACAGTGCTGTCCACCTGCCCGTGGCACCTGTTAGGAAGCTTAAATGAAGCTTCAGAGCCGTGACTGGCCCACATGAAGCGCTGTGTATCTAAGGTTGCACATTATACCCCAGTTTACTAATGTCCCCTTCTGCTGCCTAATCTGCTGTTTAATCTAATCACTGAGGTTTTAATTTCAATTTTCCTAAAAAGATTTCTGGAAGATCTGCTGATTCTTTTTCAAATCTGTCCTTTTGTACACTATCTTGGTATTTTCACAAACAACTAAGCTTTAAGCTATGAGCAATCCAATAATTTCCTTTCTTTGCTTTTGCACTTTCAGTCTTTCCTGTATCTCCTTTTGTGGAGAGTTGCTAAGCACTTCCTATTTGAATCCATAATTGCACAAATAAACTCCTAAAATGTTTAATAAACCTCAGTTTTTCTAAACCCACTTCTTAATCCCTAAAGCAGAAATTGGTTATAAAAGGGCCGTTGTGAAGACTCCTTCATCTCAGTGCTTTGAACACAGTAGGTGATGGATACATATTCATTAACTCCTTTCCTTTCTGTCCAATCTGAAATCTCAACTGTCTTCCAACACCATGTCTTTTTCAAGAGTCCTTTTCAAGCAGAGGTTGCCTCTTCTCTTCACCATTGCACTCATTGGAGCCAGGAGGCAGTGCCCAACTTCTTCCCGACACCCACACTCTGAGCCCCATTCATCCCCACTGTCACCCCCATTCAAAGCTATGATGTTCACACCACCGAGCTCTACCACCTTCTCTTCCTGCTGTGACAATGCCTTCCAAGCTGCTTTCCCCACTCATTGAGGACTGTCATCTAGCTCCAGGTGACCTCCATTCATCCTCTGAATACATGTTGGAGAATTCAGTGTCCAACATGGTCACTTTTATGGCTTTTTGACCCCCTAGTAAACACCATTACATTCACACCAGCTCCACACTCATGTTAGCAGCAAGAGCTCCAGCTCTGACATCTTAGCAATCCTGTCTGTGCTTAAAATCTCCTATTCTTCTGATACCCCTTCTGGTGATTAAGCCCTTCATCCTACTTGTTCATTGATCTCATTAAGATATTTAATGCCTTGGTCTCATCGTTTTCCTCTGGTTGTTAAACTTCTGAAGTTCTATTTCCTTCCCCAACTATCACTTGAACTCTTTTGTATCAACACTTTCACTCCATTTTCTTTCTAGGAAACCCAAACATTGAGGCCCCAACTATTGGGTTGGCGAAAAAGTTCACTTAGTTGTTTTTTTTTCCCCCGTACGATGGATCGAGTAGTGCTTAGTTGTCTTTAACTTCATTCTTAACAATTTTGTTAGATTGTATTGTGATGGCTGTCATGTTCAGCATGCATTTAAAAAGAAAACTTATTAAAATTGGTGATTTTTTGTGTAGCCATTTAAATATTGAAGATGGAAGAAAATAAACATCATTTTCAGTGTATTATGCTTATCTTTTAAAAATATATTTATTGATTATGCTATTACAGTTGTCCCATTTCCCCCCCTTCACTCCACTCCATCCTGCCCACCCCCTCCCTCCCACATTCCCCCCCTATAGTTCATGTCCATGGGTCATACATAGTTCTTTGGCTTCTATATTTCCTATAACTGTTCTTACCCTCCCCCTGTCTATTTTCTACCTACCATTTATGCTACTTATTCCCTGTATCTTTCCCCCCCTTACCCTCCCACTCCCCTGTTGATAACCCTGCATGTGATCTCCATTTCTGTGGTTCTGTTCCTGTTCTAGTTGTTTGCTTTTGTTTTGGTTTTAGGTGTGGTTGTTAATAACTGTGAGTTTGCTGTCATTTTTACTGTTCATATTTTTTATCTTCTTTTTCTCAGATAAATCCCTTTAACATTTCATATAATAAGGGCTTCGTGATGATGAGCTCCTTTAACTTGACCTTATCTGAGAAGCATTTTATATGCCCTTCCATTCTAAATGATAGCTTTGCTGGAGAGAGTAATCTTGGATGTAGGTCCTTGCCTTTCATGACTTCAAATACTTCTTTCCAGCCCCTTCTTGCCTACAGGGTTTCTTTTGAGAAATCAGCTGACAGACTTATGGGAACTCCTTTGTAGGTAACTGTGTCCTTTTCTCTTGCTGCTTCTAAGATTCTTTCCTTCTCTTTAATCTTGGGTAGTGTAATTATGATGTGCCTTGGTGTATTCCTCCTTGGGTCCAGCTTCTTTGGGACTCTCTGAGCTTCCTGGACTTCCTGGAAGTCTATGTCCTTTGCCAGATTAGTGAAGTTCTCCTTCATTATATTTTCAAATAAATTTTCAATTTTTTGTTCTTCTTCTCCTTCTGGTACCCCTATAATTCAGACGTTGGAACGTTTCAAGATGTACTGGAGGTTCCTAAGCCTCTCCTCGTTTTTTTGAATTCTTGTTTCTTCATTCTTTTCTGGTTGGATGTTTCTTTCTTCCTTCTGGTCCACACTGTTGATGTGAGTCCCAGTTTCCTTCCCATCACTATTGGTTCCCTGTACATTTTCCTTTGTTTCTCTTAACATAGCCTTCATTTTTTCATCTAATTTGTGACCAAATTCAACCAATTCTGTGAGCTTCCTGATTACTAGTGTTTTGAACTGTGCATCTGATAGGTTGGCTATCTGTTTGCTGCTTAGTTGTATTTCTTCTGGAGCTTTGATCTGTTCTTTCATTTGGGCCATTTTTTTTTTTGTCTTGGCACACCTGTTACATAAAGGGGCAGAGCCTTAGGTGTTCACTGGGGCGGGGTCACGCTGGTCGCTGCGCTGTGACGCTGTACATGGGGGAGGGGCTGAGACAGAGCAACAGCGCCTGCTCCACTCTCTGCCCGGTTTAGGTCATTCCCTCCACTACCCACAGGCAAAGTGGGCCCTTCTGATGCTGATTCCCGGGTGGGTGGGTTTGTGCACGCTCTAGGCCCCTGTGGGTCTCTCCAACGACCTCTCCTGTGAGGCTGGGAGTTTCTCCTGCTGACACCTCAACCCCCACCGGTGTTTTCAATCAGAGGTTTGAGGCTTATTTCCCCGCGCTGGAGCCCTGGGTTGTGCGATCTGTCACCCAGTCCACCCACCGTTCGTCCCGGTTAATCAATGTGCGAATGTGGGGCCACGGGGTCTGCCAGCTGCCGTACTGCCTGCCCCGTTTGTTGCACAATCTGCCACCTCACTGGGCCCGCCAGCCCCCACCTTGCCTCGAGTCCTCTCCACCCAGCTGCCCATCTCCGCCCCTCCTACCGGACTGGGTGAGTGTGTCTTCTTTAAATCCTTCATTGTCGGACTTCCATACAGTTAGATTTTCTGTCAGTTCTGGTTGTTTTTTGTTTTGAAGTTGTTGTTGTCCTTCTTTTGGTTGTGCGAGGAGGCAGAGTGTGTCTACCTATGCCTCCATCTTGGCCGGAATTCACCAATTTTTTTTTTTAATGCACACCAGTATGACAGGTGTCACAATATAATCTAACCAAATTGTTTCAAATGAAGTTAAAGACAACTAAGCACTACTAGAATCATCATATGGAAAATATTAAATGAACTTTTTGGCCAACCTAATATACAGAGTCCAGCAGAAGTAACACCTGCTTGAGTGTAGTTGGTAGGGTAATAATATGGGTGTAATAATTTATGTTTAATTTGAACATTTTGCCTAAAATGTCACATGGTGTGCTTGAGTGTAATATTGTTATGTTACAGAATTTCATGCTTATGATGTTGTAATAAAAGATTTTGTAATAAAAAAGAGGCATTATTTGTGCTGGACCCTGTCCATACCTCATTGGGTTGTGGTGAAGATTACAAGGGTTGATACTGTAAACCCCTTGGAACAGTGCCTGGTAAGCACCATGTTGGCACTGGCTATTTTATACATTATTTAAATTAAAAAATATTAAATGTTTTTCTTCCTTGTTGATTTGTATATGTTGCTCCTTTCCTAAATTACCTTATCATTTCTAGTAGTTTTTAGTTGATTCTCTTAGATTTGGGAGAATGTGATCATAATGTCCACAAGTAGTGTTTGGCACAATCTCCTTCACGATACATATTGGCAATACCTCCAGTGCCATAATTAAATGCATCTAGTATATCTCTACTAAGCATGATGCTGCCTTTGGGACAAAGATTCTATATGTTTTTATGTTAAGAAAGCATCCATTTAGTCTTATTTTTGCTCACCAGGAACAGGTGGAGAATTTCGACCAATGCCTTTTTAGTTTCTCTGGAGTTAGAAGAAAATCATTCCCTAGGACCCTTGTCTAGACCCAGCCATATGATTAATTACAACATTAGATGTCCCGGTATTAAACATTCGGTTGTGATGTACGATCCATTGAAGTGCCGCTGAATTCGTAGTGGTAACACTTTATTTAGGGTTATTACATTGATATTCATTTGCAAGATGGGCCTTTCGTTTTCTGTGTGTCAATCTTTGTTAGGCTTTACTAGCTTGACAAAACATTTCGAAGTTTTCTTCTTCCTTTAAGTTTTTTTGTTCTAGGTATTGGAATTATCAACTTGTTAAAGGTTTGATGGCACTGGCCCACGCAGTCATATATTGTGGTAATTTGTGTGAGAGGGCAGCACTGTGACAATATTTTCTATGGAAATCTAAATTTTTAAATTTGTTTTGATTACATTTTCTTAGAAAAGTTTTACATTTATTTATATAGAATTGAACAAAAGAGCCTTAACCTTTTAGTTTCCTCTGCTTTTATGGTTAGTTCTCCCTTATTTCTTATATTTTACATGCCTCTACTGTTTTTCATAACTAGGTGAGCCAGTAGTTTATCTATTTTTGTCTTTCACCTCTGAAAAATCAGCTTTTTATTTTTTTAGTTCTATTTTCTGGCTTTGAGAAGCTGACAACCCATTTGTTACGGGTCTAGGTAGAAGTAAAGATGCCCTCTACAATGGTGAGGGTAAGCCTGGGGAGGCACCTGGCGAGAATGGCACCTTTCTCTGAGGTCGCAAATATCCTGTGGCAGCCTTGCTTCCTGAAGGTTACAGGGACCCACGATGTACACATGAAGAGGTCGTCTGTGTGTGGGGGGCAGGGGGGGACTGGAATGCTACAGTCTCCAGGACGGAAGACTCGACCGTGTAACTTCAGCTCTGGCATTCTAACATTCGCTCAAACACAGAAAAACTATTGCTAGTGATGTTTCAATCCAGCTCAGCCATCATTAGTAAAAACGAAAACTGCATCAACCTGAGGTTCCATCAAACTTTGCACCATTTAAGAAAAAATACAGTATTATTGAGGAGAAAGACTGGAAAGCCAACAATTTCATCTGTATTTCCTTTGCCCTCTTTGAAAGTAGCCTATTAAAGTAGAATCAAGGACAGAATTCCCTGGCTCTGACACTTACTACCTGTGTTACCCTGGACAAGTAATATTACTTTTCTAGTCCTCAGTTTATTCATCCTAATAAGTATTTTATTTGATAATCTTCACAAAGCCTTCCATCCAGCTCTAAGTGAAATTATCACATTTGGAATCTGCTGCCCCCTGCTGTTACTTTACCAAACTGCAAATTTTACCTTTCTAAAGCCATAGAATCCAAGTTTTAGTCTGTTTTACATTTTGTGTATCTAATTTTCTTCCTTATAGTTCATGTATCTATCTTCCTATTTATAAGCCTATTTATGTCTTTCTTTTACAACCAAATATCCTCTTAACTTGAGCTTTAAAATAAACTTGTTACTTTTGCTGTTCAAATCTCCCAATTTCTTTGAAAGTTTTGTAATCTCCTACTATTGTGATGGATGGAATTTTATGTTTTTAGTTCTATTGATTTTTGCTTTATGTATTTTGAGACTTTTAAATTGGCATATACAATATTAGAATCACTTTACCTTTGTAGTGAGTTGATTCTTTAAGAAATTAAGTAGCTTTCTCTACCCCTTATAACACTTCTTTTCTTCAAGTCCATTTTTCTTTTATCTATTTTCTCTGTATCTGAGCTGGCCTTTGGAGAACATATGCCCTGTGTATATCCTTAACTCCTTCATTTTTAAACTTTGTGTCTTTTTGTTTTAGTTGTGTTCCTTATGAACAACTTGGAACTGGATCTTTTTTTTTTTCCCCCCATTTGAATTCTTTTGTTTAGCTGGAGAAGCCTCGATCCAGCACTCTCAAAACCCAATCCCAGCAACGCTCACCTGGCTCCTGCCAGTACATTTTGGTGTCTAGTCTTCTCGCTTAACGCACCCAGCACATCCACAGCCAGGCTTTGCTAGAATTTAACCCTGTTTACAAACCTTGCAGCCAGAAGTAGGTAAGGCAGTCATTGTCTGAGGGGGCATGGGGGCTGGGATGCAGCCTCTGCAGCCCCTTCTAGCAGAACAGAGGTGACTCTTTAGGGAAGGGGTGGGCTACTTCTGCAAGACCAAAGGCAGTAGGGACTGCAGCGTCAGTATCCTCAAGGGTACCCATCCAGATGTCCCATGGCACGTTTCAAGGTTCTAGGTTTTCTCCAGCAGGGCCTTGACTTTCACAAAATAGAACATGGCTGAACATTCAGGTCTCCGAAGCTCTGTAACAATCAGGTGGCTAGACTGAGTCTCAGCTATTTCAACCCCGGCCTCCTCCTAAGCTCCCCTGAGGTCCTCCGGCTCTCATGCTTCTGCACTCACAGCTCCCTAACAGCCCTCGGTCTCTCATTATCCTTCTGTAGGTCAATACAACCCAGC
The DNA here is from genome assembly GCF_022682495.2 of Desmodus rotundus. Taxonomy (NCBI): domain Eukaryota; kingdom Metazoa; phylum Chordata; class Mammalia; order Chiroptera; family Phyllostomidae; genus Desmodus; species Desmodus rotundus. The sequence goes on from NC_071397.1 coordinate 68,124,662, forward strand.
AGTAACCAACCAACTCAGATCTCCTTGTAGGCATTGTTCTCCCCAAATTTTTCAAATGCCTGCATCACTGAACTTCTAGAGAACTCCTCGCCATGGGGACATTTACCCAAGTTAACACGTGTCTGGGTTAAACAAGACCATCTCCAGGCTGAGTGATTTGCTAGAAAAACCCACAGGACTAAGCAAAAAGTATACTTACAACTATGATTTATTAGAGAGAGAATATCAAACAAAACCAGCCAAGGAAAAAGGCACATGAGTGAACCAGAGAAAACCAGGCACAAGCTCCAGAGTCTTGTCTCAATGAAGTTTTACGGGATGAGCTTAATTCCTCCAGGGAAGCTTGCCTGAGCCTGGGTATAGGAGGCCAGGGATTTTATCTGGCTCAGTCACGTGGGTGTGCTATGCCTAGCACGTACCGAAATTTCAGATTCCCGGAAGGAAAATAGGTGTTCAACATGAACCCTATTATTTGTACAAACATTTCAGGCACAGGAGGCCACTCTCATCAGTTAGGAAATGGGGGAACATGCTCTTCAAATCCTCTTTGCTGGCCATAATCAAAGGGCAATGTTGCAAACAGGTCTCTGTAAGGACAATGCTTTTGAGCTTCCTATGGTAACTCTTTTCGGCCCCCACCTGTGAAATATTCAGTAACTGAGCCATGACTTGCACCAAGGACTACGTATATTCCACTTAGAGACCAAGATGTCATCCTCTTCACCCTTTGGGTGAAAGATGAGCCAGCCCCTAATCTTCTCCTAACCTGTTTCCTCAGATCTCACTCCTGGTCCATTTATGTTAGCCTGGGTCCTCCAAGAAGCAAACACCAAGACTGAGAAGCGATCAGCTCTGTAGTGGACTAAATAGGGGCAACGCTGGTGAGAAGAAATCGGGAGGGAGTTGGAGGCTACGTCGTGATGCAGGTACGGCCCCCAAGTGAGTGAAAGGATAAAGGAAGGTTGGGCGAAAGCAACTTAGACTGTACTGTAATCCTAAGGGAGTCTGGCAAGACTGTCAGGGCATCCTCAAGCCAAAGCCCAGATGTCCTAAAATCCCTCTCAAGATCAGTCCTTGGCTGGCAGTACCGTGTAAGAAGTGCAGCCTCTGTGTAAATGCAGCAACAGATTCAGAGTGCAGCAGCTAGGCCTGCCTTCAGCCTAGTACGCTCCCTTGTGGTGGGGTTCGGACATTTTTATTCTCAGCTGCCACAACAGTGATTACAGCTTTCAAGATACACCTAAAAAAGGATTGTTTCTCACTTCCAGGTAAGATGGAGGTGTAGGTAGATACACTTTGCCTCCTCGCAAAACCAAAAGAAGGACAACAACAAATTTAAAAACAAAAAATAACCAGAACTGCCAGACAATTGAACTGTATGGAAGCCCAACAGCCAAGGAGTTAAAGAAACATTCATTCAAACTGGTAGGAGAGGCGGAGACAGGCAGTTGGGGCAGAGAGGACGCAGAGCAAGGCGGTGGCTGGCGGAGCAGGCAGTCTCACATTTGCATGCAGATAAATCGGGAGGAACAACTAGGGAGCGAGACAGACCAAGCAGCCCAGAGTTCCAGCCAGGGAAAAGAAAGCCTCAAAAACCTCTGGCTGTAAAAACCTATGGTGGTAGGGGAAACTCCCAGCCTCACAGGAGTTTGTTGGAGAGACCCAAACCTACCCAGCCAGGAATAAGAACCAGGGGGGCCCAATTAGCTTGTGCGTAGCTGGGAAAGCCACTGAAAGCTGGCCAAGAGCTGAGCAAGCAGCACTGTTCCCTCTCAGGCCCCTCCCCGACAGACAGCCACAACTCAGCAACCTGGGTTGCCTGCCCTGGTGAACACCTAAGGCTCTGCCCCTTACAACGTAACAGGTGCACAGAGACAAAGAAGTATGGCCCAAAGGAAAAACAGATCAAAGCTTCAGAAAAAATACAACTAAGCGACGAAGAGATAGACAACCTATCAGATGCACAGTTCAAAACACTGGTAATCAGAAAGCTCACAGAATTGGCTGAATATGGTCACATTTAGAGGAAAAAAGGAAGGCTATGCTGAGTGAAATAAAGGGAAATGTACAGGCAGCCAACAGTGAAGGGAGGGAAACTGGGACTCAAATCAATGATTTGGAGCAGAAGGAAGAAATAAACATTCAACCACAACAGAATGAAGAAACAAAAATTCAAAAAAGTGAGGAGACGCTTACGAACCTCTGGGACATCTTTAAACGTTCCATCATCCAAATCATAGGGGTGCCAGAAGGAGAAGAGGAAGAGTAAGAAATTGAAAACTTATTTGAAAAAATAATGAAGGAGAACGTCCCCAATCTGGTGAAGGAAATAGACTTTCAGGAAGTCCAGGAAGCTCAGAGTCCCAAAGAAGCACACACCAAGGCACATTATAATTACATTAGCCAAGATTAAAGATAAGGAGAGAATCTTAAAAGCAGCAAGATTTTAGGAGACAGTTACCTACAAAGGAGTTCCCTTAAGACTATCAGCTGATTTCTCAAAAGAAACCCTGCAGGCAAGAACGGGCTGGAAAGAAGTATTCAAAGTTCTGAAAGGCAAGGATGCACATCCAAGATTACTCTCTCTAGCAAAGCTATCATTTAGACTGGGAGGGCAGATAAAGTGCTTCCCAGATAAGGTCAAGTTGAAGGAGTTCACCATCACCAAGCACTCACTATATAAAGTGTTAAAGGGGCTTATCTAACAAAAAGAAGATTAAAAAATATGAACAGTAAAATGACAACAGCCTCACAACTATCAACAACTGAACCTAAAACCAAAAACAAACTAAGCAAGCAACTAGAACAGGAACAGGATCACAGAAATGAAGCTCACATGGAGGGTTATCAGCAGGGAGGTGTGAGGGGAGAATGGGGGAAAAGGTACGCGGAGTAAGAAGCATAGATGGTAGGTACAAAATAGAGAGGGGGAGGTTAAGAATAGTACAGGAAATGGAGAAGCCAAAGAACTTATATGTACAACCCATGAACATGAACTAAAGGGGGGGAATGCTGGTGGGATGGGGGGTGCAGGGTGGAGGGGAATAAAGGGGAGAAAAAAAATGGGACAATTTTAATAGCATAATCAATAAAATGTACTTTAAAAAAGAGACTGTTTATCAAATAAATATTTAGCACCAACAACACAGGGTCATTTGCAATACCTTTTAGTTTAAAAAACAAAGTTATAAAACCACCTAAAATAGAACATTGATTAACAATATAAATACAAATAATCTTTTACATTTAATAAACTTAACAATTTCCTATGTGATATTGTTCTGGGGAAGAGACTTTTCCAAATTACTCGTTTAACTAGAAGGTTAAACTGACACATAGACAGCATTATTACATTAGGACTAAGTCAGGTTTAGTCCATTACAAAAAAAATATATTTCTACATGTTCATAAGAAGTAATTTTCTGAAATATGACATATTAGTACTTAGTGCAAAATACCATTTGTAAGTTTCTCTTCCTGATAACCTCAAATACTCTTAGCAAAGACAAGGCATTCCTCCTATACATTTTCTACTTAGTTCCTATGTAGGCTATACATGAGCATATGGAAAACTTCTGAGGCAAAAAACGGCAATGCTTACAGATATTTCTAAAATATACTGTACACATAATTTGGGAACTCTAAATTATATGTGCTTAGATCAGAGATTTTCAACCTTTTTCATCTCATGGCACACATAAACTAGTTACTATAATTCTGTGGCATACCAAAAAATGTATTTTTTGCCAATCTAACAAAAAAAAAATAGGTGTACTTTTGACTCATTCATACGGGACAACTATTGTAGTGTTGGCTGCTGTCATTTCTGACTTGACAGTCTAGGGGAAGAGAGGTCAGGGCCCCTGACTCAACAGTCAGGGGTCACACGTTTTACAAGTTCTGGTAGCACACGAGTGTGCTGGAGCACACCACTTGAAAATCGCTGGGTGAGGTGATGATATGGAAGAAGGTCCTCTTACATAGTATCTAATAGGATTGGTTTTCTCATTTTCGTCAATGTTATCATCACGGATAACACTGGCTATCAATATGTGCAATACAAAACCGATCCAAGGAGACTAGAGTTTTTGCCATCTGCTAAGTTTCAACAGAAGCTGGTCCTACAGTTGCTCTGGCAGCTCCTTCCAGTCAACGTGCTTTTTTAACTAACTCAGATTAAACAGTTCCTAAAACCAAAGAGTTAACTCCTACCCCCAAAAAATGGTTCTACCACAGTAACAAGTTCAGCCTTTGCATATACATTATGACTTGGTACAAATAACAAAAGCTACTAGAAATAAATAATAAACTAAAATATTTAATTTGAAAGAAACAAAATATTTTTAAAAATGAGATCAATACCATTTTTAATGTAGAAGATGCCATCTTTATTTACAGGCTAATAAAAAAATATTCAACTCAACTAGATATATTTGTCATAAATCCTTCTGATTTGAGGCCAACCCTAAGTGGAAGAACAGATAGGTGGAATAGGGTGTCGATTATAATTACAATAGGAATGTCAAATAATGTGCAACTTAGGCAAGAATTAATATATTTTGTTTCTAAACATAAAAACAAACTAGGTTCACTGTGGAGGGGAATAAAACCAGCAAAGACAAACTGCTAACTTTTGACAACTCTTCAGTTATAATTACCAAGACTTACAAATTTTCATCTCTCTTAAATCTATTTTAACAAGTCTAATGACCTAAATGGTGTTTTTCCATTATTCACAACAGATCGTGCAGAAGAGAGTCTAGAGGTTAAAACGTAACTGGATACACACACACACACACACACACACGGCTCTTGTACTCTATTGAAAATTTTTTCTCAGCTATTCTCTGTGTGCATTTGTGTACTTTTCTTTTTCCTTTTCAACTGCAATAACTTCGCAACAGTTCTCTCCTCATGCATTTGGTTTTGCCCTAGAAACCTGAGTGAGTTCCTTTCCTATACAGGTGAAAATTTAAAAAATTTTTTTTAAAACTGCTTCTCATTCAGTCCTTTGGAAAATAGCCTACAATCCTTAGTTCATTCCCCAAAGGCCATATATATCTGAAATGAACTTTCAAAGGGGTCATTACAAAATATCTGTCAGGAGCTCACAGTAGCCTCTGAGCAACGGTCCTCTCAAGAAGGCTCGCAAAGCAAGGTGAAACAAGAATCAAAAGGGAGCTGACCCGTGCAATTTTAAATTCTAAACTACCCAGAACATTTTTCATTCTGCTCATCAGCCCTTGAAAGGAGTCATATCATAACCATCTCACACAATCCTTTTTGTTACACAGCATCCTCAAAAACATGCCAATGGAAGGCTGGAAAAAACTCTTCATCGGCTTATTAGATGGTCCCTTAGTTCTAAAAACCAAAAGGTTTTAGCTCGTATTTCCTAAGAATTCAGTCATAGGTATTCTCTGGAAAAATGCCATGGTTGTCCCATTCGACTGTTTAAAGAAAAATAACATGGTTTCAAGTCACAACAAAAACATTTTCAGACATGTTACAATGTAATTTTTTTGACTGAATACACTGGCTAAAATCCTGTTTGCAGATCTCATGTCATTCATCGGGCGTATGTGTTTGGAGGAAGGGAATGCATAAGGAAAAAGCATTTGTTTTCTATTAAGAGGCCTCGCCTAGCATGTTAGAAGCAAACAAGAGCATGTAGCTTGCTTATTCAGTTGTGCAATTAAATACCAGCTTTTGCTTAGGGGTGACTTTATGCTACAAGGTATCTTAATATCAGTAACAATATATACTATGAAGTGCATTTCTATTACAAATTAACACAGACATATTCAGATGATTAAAACCATCCAAAACAAACCATAAATGAGCAATAGTTAAAACATAAAATTTATAAATAGCAAAACCACCAAATAAAGTATATACATTTTATAGATTTACCTATGAACAAATATATAGTGCATCTAGGAAAGACAGGAAAATGTGTATTATATCTCATGACATCTGAGTATCAGAAATAAAGAACTGATGATACTCTAAAAGCCTTGCAGGCTTTCCCCTCACTTAACAGTCCATTATATGTATATCCTTTAAAACAGTAATACTGGCAAAAGTATCACCTCTTTAAATGCAGTATTTTCATTTTCCCCAACAAGGTACACTGAGTGGCCTTCACAATAGGAAATAAGAGCAGGTACTCCATGCTTAATCCTGGGATAATAGAACTAGAAAAATCTTAGTTTGCATCTGAAAAGCACTTTAGTCAAACATATACTGATGTGAAAAGTCGACCAAAACAATTCCTGTATCCAAATATCTTCACCTTATCTTTCCCACCAGTGCTTTAGCTTTATAAATGATTGGCAAATCAGTTACTTTGAGAGAAAACTGCTGTTTGAATGCAATGTATTTCATTGACACAGTAATACATTTGAGCTTTTAGTGCCAGAAAAAACATGTATCTTTAAGTGACAAGACTATCGCAACAAGACAAAACTCAAAATGTATAAACTGCCTTTTGTAGATCCCAGAAGAAAAGCACCGGAGACTGATCAGTAACGACGTAATGCTCCAATGTCATGCGCAGAGGATCAACATAATTGAGGACAGGTATTTTACACTCATCTGCATTTTGTTTAAAAACCAGAGAAGTACAATGTACAGTGACTTTACAGGAACTGCTTCTAGTGCAGCGCTGATTGGTAAAGGATTGCTTAAAGAAAACTATTTTGTACTGCACTGCATAAAGCTGAACAGCAAACTCATCACAATAAATGATCATTAAGAACTGATTTAGATATCAGGATGCAAAATAAATTAAAAAAAACCTATAATCATTCTTTCAGTTAAAAAATATTAAGTCAAGCCTACATTTCTGCAATTCATTAAATTTTGTCCTTTGAAACACCACGCTTGACATTCTGGAATATACGATATGAATTCATTTATTCTCTTGTATTTAAAGACTATTTCTTATAAAATACTGGTCAGCACTATCCTCCTAAGTGGGAAAGGAACCAAATAAAACAGTAGTGCTTCATGTGGTGCTTAAGAGCCTAATAATACCCCTTTGGAAAACACATGCTTTGGTACTTCACAGTTTTTTCTAAGAAAATCAAAGCTGCTTTACATGCAATAGCCAATTATGATATACCACAGAAACAGGGAGTTCAGTGTTCAGAGTAGTTCACATGAAGCCCTGAGGTACCCGCCTTTCATTTAGGCAACACACAGCCGCTCTTGATTGGTACAGTCTTTGTCACCGTCTTCCCTAGTGCCCCAAATTCAGAAGAGTCTGATTTTACAATCTGGTCTGGGGATAGGGTCAGTTTAATAGGACTTTTTATGATACAGACTGTGCAGGTCATCTAACTTAGAAGCACTGTCTTCCAGCGGAGTCTCACCCGAAGTTCCCAGGTCTCCATTCTCATGTCCGTCAGCTACTGCCTTCTTGTTAAATCCTAAAAGAGAGAATCAAAGGAATGAACGCCCACTGTAATTTATAACTGTAATTCGAGGCAAACAATGGGCCCTAGACTAACCAAGTTAGTAATTTCTGAAAAAAGGAATTCTTCTTTCTTATAGCAGGTATCAAACATTGTAGAGATTTTAAAAAATATTATCTATTAGACCTATCTAAAAATTGTATAAAAGTTCCTACCAAATTTCACATTAAACAGAGTTGATAAGTGTAATTGTAAAATTCAGTCATTTTTAATTACACAAATATCTATTGGACTGTAAGTTATATTTTTTCTTTTACATTTTGCTTTAAGATTATTTAACTTCAGTTCACTAAGGTACATACTACTTTATTGCTAAAACTCTTGTTTATTGGCAAGACAAACTAGATAAAATATAAAATTAATTTTGGTTAATCTATAAAATAGATAATGGGCTTTCAAATCAATAAGAGTGACTGACTGTCATCTATGTAGTGAGCTATGAAATAAGCACACATGGTAACCAATAACCAATGGATATATTTTTTTGTGATCTGGGCAGTTAATTGCAATGTATCCTAAGAGCACGCATTTTTAGTGGAATCACAACTGAAGCAGTCTGCAATTTACGTAGGGGACAGTCCTCTTTTAGCCTCAGCTGCCAGAAAAGGAAGCAACAAGCCTTCCAATCCTGACAGAAAACAGGAGAAAGAATGACAGACAATGAAATCATGGGGCAAGCAGCCCGAAGTGCAAGGTTCTGGCATCCTGCCCCAACAGTTACCACTGCTGTCTGCGTGGATAGCTCATATGTCCAAGTTTAGCAGAAGGGCAACACTTCACCGAGTCACTGTAAGTTCTCAAACTTTGGGATGCCCTTATACTCTTAAACAGTACTCCAGACAGCTTTTGTTTATGTGCGTAATTAATGTCATGTGGGTTACTGATGTTTACCATATTAGTAACTAAAACTGAGAAATCTAAAAAAAATGACTACATTGTTAAAAATGACAAAAAATACAGTAAATGTTAACATAAATAACATATTTATTTAGTGAAAATAACTGTTTTCCTGAAAAAATTTTGTCGGGCACTGGTTGGGTGGCTCAGTTGGTTAGAGCCCCATCCTGATATGCCAAGGTTGCAGGTTCAATCCCCAGGCAGGGGACATACAAGAATCAACCGATGAATGCATAACTAAGTGGAACAACAATCGATATTTCCCTTTCTCCTTTCCCCCGTCTCTCTAAAACCAATCAATAAAATTTTTTTTAAAAGATTAAGTCAGAAGAGCAGCACTATTTTACAATTTTGTAAATACACTTAATGTTTGGCTTTATAGCAGATAGCTGGATTCTCACATTTGCTTCTATTCAATCTGTTACAGTATATAAAGTTAGTTCACCCTCACACAGATATGTAGTTGGAAGACAGGAGAGTAGTTTAATAGCCTTTCCAGATAACTATCAATATTCTCCTTTGATACTACACCACAATTTGACAATATGGAATTTGAAAACTTTTTGCACTCCGTTCTGTTAAAATCCATTTGTCTATCTTGTATTTTGAATGGCTCTTCTGCCCACGCAGGATTTTGTAACATCGTACACACTGGTCATTTTAAAAATATTAGGACACTGAGTTATGTAGCATTTCTAAAAGCTGACACATATCATTTTACTATATGAAAAAATAAAACACATTCACTAATATCACCACCAATCTTATTAGAAAATGTTCTTAAGTGTCGGGAAGCTGTCAGCTCTTTGTGGTTGACGCATGTTTTACAACATCGTAATTTTCACTTGAAAGCTCACATTTGTTCACTGGTAATAAATACTGTCAGTTGTTTTTCTTGAAGTGATGGACTCATTTTGTTCATTTTAAAGACAGTGACTGTGAAGTCGTCTGAACAACCATGATTTGTCAGTCATTCTCTCAAGTAAAAACTGTCTTCCATGACAAAAAGGAATAGTTCAGCTAGCAACTTAATCATTTAAGTACTTTTCTTCGAGACTAGCATCTTAACTCAGCACACCACTAAGTGCATATGCATACTTTCTATCTCGTTCCAAAGAATATTTTTAAAAATGTACTCAAGGGTCCAAATTTAATAAAATGAAGCTTTCTAGTACTATTTCATCAAGGATATTCATAAGCGAGACAAACATTTTCTTCTACTTCTTTTTTTTTTTTACTCTGAGTGGATGGCAAGGGAGAACACAGTTAATTACTGGTGCACTGGTGCACGGGCTTGATTCACACTAAGGCACCAGCAGTTTTATCCCCATTCTATCAGTACAAACACTAGTACAAAATGACAGCAAAACAAGACAAATAATGTCTTAGAATTATTGGGAAAAATGTTGATATCATGAACCCCCTAAAAGGTCTCAGGGACCCCCAGAGATCCATGGATCATAATTTAAGAACCACTGTATTATGGAAAAGAAACTGGTAGAATTTTTCTTTAAAATGACTAAATGACAGCAAAGGAACTAAATCAAAAATCCTCAAGATCACATATCCTGATTCTAATAGCAATAATAAGGCAACAGTCCACACACTTATTTCATTGTATTATGAGAGGAATTTACATTAAGACAGATGACATTAAGATACACTTAATCTAACAGGCGTTTTTGTCTTTGCTTTAAAGTTAGAAAACTTAAATTATATGTAATTTTTAAGGAACACTTGTAGTTTAGTAACTAGTAATGTTCTTGTCTTAAGGTCCAAGAAGAATCTAGAAGAACTTCTACGTAAATAAAATGTTAGCATGGTTACTGGTTACGATAGAACTATAAGCAAGGGAGAGCTATCCATTCAGTTAACGATGGTTTCCCCATTATTAAAAGTGTTACTGAGGAACAGCTTCAGCTTTCAGATTTTAAAATTTTGTTAATAATAAATACATTAATAAATTTTAGAGTGAGTTTTACCTTGTAACACTTTGATTTCCCCACTTGGGCCTTTGCAGCTAGCACCAGGATTACTAGCCCCCTCTAACTCATCAAGGTACAAACGGTAACGATGTCCACTCTCATCCTCATACTCTACATTTTCATCATCAGAATCCACTTCTGGAGCCACATAAACAACTTCAAATTCAATCTCTCCTCTCTAAAATGGGGGGAGAAAATGAGGAGGTCAAGTTATTATAAATATAATTTAAGAAGGATTTCTAAATTATTTGGGGTGGGGGATAAGATGAACCTCAGATGCAGCTTCCTTTCAAGACAACACAGTGGTATATGCTAGAACCTCAAAGGGCAGAAGGCAACTCAGAGGCCACAGTGAGCAGACCGACGCCCTGAAACGTCTCTGTAATTTCTTTTTAATATTACAGTAGTTCTGTCTACTCATGACAATATTTTTGCTAATAAACCTCAAAAAGGATGTTTAACTATTTAATGTATAGAATTCTGGAACAAATGTTCACTTGCAGTTATTTTGCCATTTTGTGCTTTACATAGCAATTCAGCAAATTCATCTAAATAGTCAGATATTAAATAAAATTGCACCTAAAAGCAAACTTTTCACACAAACTTTTCCTTGACCAATTCAAGAAACCACTATACAATGATTTCTTGTTTCTTACTCACTAGGTCTTGAACCTTTTCTTAACTTTCACTGAGTACGAGACACAGTGTTTAATCAAGGTATTCTGTTCAGTAATAACAGTAATCACTGTATTTATTGGGCAAAATGATATCCTTAATCCTCAGAATAACACTACTGTAGTCTCTTTTACATGAATGAGGAACTTGAGAAAATCCTAGAGAAAGCAGATAATTTCCAATATGATGAACAAGTAAAACAGAATAATAGAAATACGACTCCCAGGTCCTCGCTCTTTCTACCATAGCAGACTAAATGTATAATTCTACAATTACTTTTTAATAACAACCTTATGTTCAAGTAAAAAGTTACAGATTATTTTATGTTAAACAAATTCCAAGCTATAATTGTCATTTAATTAGAGACTACAATCAATACACATGAGTATGGGATCTGCAACTCTCTGAAAATTATGGCCTGCCTTTGCTCAAAAGAAAGCATGTCATTTTTTTACTGCTGCTCACTAAATTAAGTCTCTTTGATGCTCCTCTTTTCCCAGCAGTTTAAGGTGGTTTCAGAATTGTAATACATGCTTAGTGTTTCCTTAAAACTTTATGAGTGCCTATCTGTATCTCCTTCAGCACAGCAGCCATGCACCCCACCCTCATGCTACTGGATGGCAGCCAAGCTGGGCTGCGAGAACCCTAACTTGAAGAGACTGAAGTTGCATCCTTAGCTCTCCCTTATGAGAATATGCTCTACAAGTACCACTTTGGGGAGACAGGTGGATAGTACGGTGGATGGTAAAGTTTGGGAAGACAGAATTAGGTCTGTGGGCAGCTGTCACAGACACACAGGTTTAGGGCTTACTATGAGAAACAGCTTTCTGAAAACCATCAGTGCACCACAATGGAATGGACCGCTTTACCAAGTCCTTTCATGCAGTTAAGTTAGTAATATTGTCGAGCTTTATACATCGTGTGGAGGTGAACCAAATGAGCTGTAAATTCACTTTCAATTCTGAGATTCAATGCTACATTCGCACACCACACTTACGATACAACAAACATCTCAATATACTACCAATACCTCTTTAACTCCCTCAACCCTACTCTTAAACAAAAAATAGATCTTAAGTACATGGAATAATAAATATGACTTCTGTATATAAATCCCAAACCTATCATTTATTTGCCTGAAATTTTGAACAAATAATATATTTCTCTATGCACCTTAGTTTACTTGTTTTAAATAAGAGGGCTGGGTTAAATGACTTTTAAGGATCCTTTTAATTTTAACATTTATGACTATAAAATAAATCCACTTTCTAGCATCATTTTTTTATAACACCTTATATTTACACAGTGTTTTAGTCAATGACGGTGCTGTGCTCTCTAATGTCAGGTCCTGCTCTGAGCACTTTATAATGTGCTAACATCCTCCATCCTTACAGCTCTCCGATGGGGACACGGCAGCACCGCAGCACGGAAGACTTGACCTGCTCAAAGTTGCACAGCTGTGGAAAGGGCAAATTAACCTCCTTTTCCAGTAAACCTGGCTGAACGTCTTCTATAAAAGCCCCAAATCAAAAACAAACGAACAAAAACTAGTATCTATACAGAAACACTTTACTACTTTACTACTTCCCTCCTAGGGAAGTATAAAATATTCAATAGATTCAAAAAGAACCAGTGGATAGATCTAATTTTAATTTCATAAAGGCAAGTTACCTGCTGGGAAAGAATGGTTACAGCTTCTTTATGCTTTGTATCCCTTAGGTTAACTCCATTAACAGCCAAAATAGCATCTCCAACGTGCAGCCCTCCACACCTATCAGCAGGTTGCCCTGGGTGGATCTCAGAAATGAGGATTGGAACACCATGTTCTTTCCCCCCCTAACAAAAAACACACCAAAACAAAGGCAATAAATCAGTTTACTCTTTGTATAATCACAGGCTATTCTAACAACAAATCTTTTTAAAAATATATTTCATAAACACCTATACACACTGTCTCTAGATGCTGAGTGAAATCTTCTTTGATGCTTAAGTAATGATAAGTAAATTATTATGAATATCAGAGGGTTACTTCTTAGTAAAAGTGAATGATATACATGTGCTTTTCTAAAAAGCATTTTAGAGTCAAAACAACTACAACCGCTACTCTTTTAAACACAAATGTTTTATGTATTGGCAGTCTATAGCAGTATTAGATTTTATCAAATCTATATCACTATAAATGGTAAAAAAAGAACCCTTTCTTCCATGTACCACAAAAATAATTGTAAGATCATAAGATGAATCTTAGTTTCAGATGTATTAAATGTAAAAAAACATGCAACACAGAATTAATGAAATGCAGTATTTGGCACATGTCACTTTCCAGCTTGTATCATAGTTATTTGTGTGTGTGTCTGTGTATCTGATTTCTCCATCATATAAACTTTTCATTATAAGAAACACTTTTACATTAAGCAATACCAGAAATAAAATGAGCTTATACAGTGCTTAAGAATTACCAAGTGGAAATTAGTGTAAAACCGCCTTATTTATTCATCTGGAACAAAGCACTGAATAACAGCAAAAGAACTCCAAATATATGTATTTCATAACAGACTGCTGTCCGGAACGTCTGCCCAAGAGAACTCTCTGTAAAGGCATCTCATGGTCCTAAAAAGGAGGATTATGTAGACCCAAGAGCCAGTCAAATCTGACAACAAAGAAATGAAACAAGAAAAGATAACACATACTCTAGAGAAAAAACAATACAACCTGGAGCCGTTTAACACAGAAGAAAATGGTTATATCCATTCCCAAAGGCCATTAAAAGCATCACAGAATATAGAACAGAACTATGACCTGAGCCATAATAAAAATGTTTAACTCTGTTTACTAAAGGTGTACTTAACAGTTATTAGGAAGATTTACATACCAAAACACAAACGCAAAGAACTTTACACAAAAAGGGTGCCCATGGGGATAAGTTTAGTTATTTAGAAAATGTACCATATTTTTCAGACCATAAGACACACCTACCTATGTTTTAGGGGAGAATAGGAGAAAAAAATTTGAAGCAAAGAAGGTGGTAAAATATTTAATAACATCCTTTAAAGCTGAAATCCTGCAGTGAGCCAGGTAAGCTGCATTCAGACTATAAGACGCACCCCCATATTTGGGGGGGGGGCGCGCAAAGAATGTGTCTTATAGTCTGAAAAATGCGGTATCTAAAGTACTGTTTCTCGATCATGTCCAGTGAAGGAGTACAATCATACCAGATAACTGTAGGAAAGGACACTGAAAATACTACTTCTTACTGTGATTGAAATGCCAAGGCCTTCATGGTCTTCCTTAAGGAGGAGAACTTTTCTAATTGGACCAACACCTTGGCTTTTCTTTAAAGAGTCTTGATCCTTATTGGGGGAAAAAAGAAAAAAAATTAGTATTACATAAATAATACAACAAATAGAGTAAACCCTTGCCATACGACCTGCTTTTATTAAATAAAGAAATCTTTATTAATTTCCTGTAATGCAGGGGTGTCAAACTCATGTTCGCCAGGGGCCACATCAGCCTCGTGGTTGCCTTCAAAGGGCCAAAATAATATTAGGACTGTATAAATGTAACTACTCCTTAACTGTTAAGGAGTTGAAATTACATTCAGCCCTTTGAAGGCCACCATGAGGCTGATGTGGCCCCTGGTGAACATGAGTTTGACGCCCCTGCTGTAATGGATACATAGTATAGTGTTAAGAAAGTAATTATAGATAAATGAAAATAGTTGTTTTGTTAATGTAACAGACTGTACAGTTGATTTTCTCACCCATTTATCAAATTCTGTAACACTGATAAATAATCTCTTTTTACATTGTAGGACATTACAAAAGAAATTATTGCCAGGAATTAATTGATGAACAAATATCTTCAAGAAATAAAAGTGGGTAATTGTTTATCTTCACTGGAAAAAACCATAAACATCTATATCCATTTTGACTGATTTGTAGAACTGGAAAACAAATTACTAATGGGATCATTCATTAATTTTTCACTCCTTTGAGCTCTAGAGTCCACCTTTTAAATAAAAAACCTTGCTCCACTAATAATTCCTTCTCTGATACCTTTTCTCTTTTCCTCTCTACTCCAAGCCTCTTCCAGATTTAAAATACTGACCACGTACAAACACAAAACAAAACGAAACCCTTCAAACACTTACTATCATCTTTAGCTACCATCCCCCTCCATCTTTCCTTAACCTTCACAGCATTAATCCTCACCTATCTCCCTGCTTGCCTCCCACATTCACTACTCCACCCACTGTAATTAGGGTTTTGCCCCAACTTGCTCAACTAAGTTGTCTTCTCTACAGTAACTAGTAACCAAAATGGCTACATCCAACAAACACTTTGAATTCAGTCACTATGCAATTTAAACCTTCAGAAAGTTGATACTGTTTCTGTTTATTAACTGCTCCTTGAAACCCTCTTTCCTTTGGTTTCTACTACACCACTTTCCTAGATGGCCTGTATCTGCAGCTCCATCTCAGGCTCCTTCCTTTGGTAACCCGTTTCCATTTCCTTCCCTCATTCCATAAACGTTTCTTTCCATCCTTGCCCTCTTACTCGTTTTACCTTAAATATACGTTCCCTGTGTGACCTAATCAATTGCATAGTTTCAATTATAAACAGATGAATGATCTGCCTAATATTTCTTTAACTGAGACATCTCTCCTGAATTCCAGAGTCATTTATCCAACTGGATATAGCTTGCCTATCCACTGGCACCTTGTACACTACATGTCTAAAACTGATCTCATCTTTCCCCCCAAACCCTCCTGTTCCTGTATTTGCTTTGTAACTGAATGCCATCAACTCACTTAGTTGCCCAAATCAAACACCTATTGTCTCCCTTCTCACTCACCCACTTAACCACAAGCAAGTCCCCTCGACTCTCATTCTGGCGAACCTGCCCTTCCTCTCAAATGCACTTGCCAGGCTCTCGTTCACCTTCTCCTCAGGACAGTATGGTATCTTTCTAATGAATCTCCTCACCTGCAATTAGACCCTCTTCCAATACATCCTCTCCACTAGATCACGCTGTCAAAAAAATGTTAAATCTTATTAAATCCACTATTCTATTTTACAATCCCATGATTACCAGGTTAATGTTCAAACTCCTTTATTTAGCATAAAATAACTTTTCTCATTTGGCCACTGCTTAAAAGTTAATGGGGACCACCAATGTCCCAGAGAAGACAATGGTGTAAGTGTTTACTGCTATCCCCACTCCTCTCCCACCAAATCCATGTCCATATCAATTCTTCTTATAATACCCTTTGCATTACTAAAGCCAACACATAATTTTACCTAGGCCATGCTTTCTCTGCTGCTAAGATATGTGACCCACTAGGCAGGAGTCTGACGTGTTCTTATTACAGTAAGGTCTGTATTATCAGACAGCTGTTGTAATGAACTCTGATAAAGATTTACCCGGATAAAAAGAAATACACCTGTACATGGTGGCTAAGAAAGGAGAAAATTAGACACAGACTCAGATGTCAACTTCCATTTTAATTCAAGAACAAACAGGTGTAAGCATTAGTTCACAGCCTAGATTTTTAAAAAATGATTTTATTTACTTTTAGAGAGAGGAGGAGCGAGGAAGAAAGAGAAGAGAAACACTGATGTGAGAGACAAACATCGACCAGCTGGTTCTCGCATGCACCCCAACTGGGGACCACATCTGCAACCCAGACATGTGCCCTGACCAGGCATTGAACCGGAAACCTTTTGCGTTGCAGGACAACACCCAACTGAGCCACGCCAGAACTGACATTGAATCAAGTTACCCAAAATTGCCTTAACCAACTACCTAAAAAATTTTGCAACTTAGCAATATGACTACACACTGCCTGCTAAGCTTAAAACAAATTTAAAACAAATTCATGCCTAATCATGATCCAGGAAAATTTTGAAATATGAGCCAAAGTACTAGCAATATATATTTACGAGCAATAGTTTGCTATCTTCAGAAATATCACTTTCAGGTCATTACCAAGTACGTAAAGAGCTATGGGTTATTAGAACTTTAAATATGTATCTGTTTTAAATAAGTCTGATCCCACTTTCACTTTCTAAATTAAGGTCTTAAATACTAATAGAATAAAAACATGAAAAGAACTTCCGATTAAAGAAAGAAGGAAGCGGCTGAGTGGGAAACAGAGGCAAAGCAAACGTACGTGGCCCGGTGGTGCCTGCATCGGTCGTTTCAGGTCATTCCGTCCTCTACAGGCTCTGATGACAGTTTTGTGACGATGCAAATGTATTTCAGCTTCCAACTGGTTCCAAAGCTTATCGTGAGCAGGTCCCTTCATATCTCGTCCTAATAATTGTATTTGTTGGACCCTTCATATGGTGAAAAGAATTAATTGTTAGTTTTTCCTTAAGGGCAGTACAGAGAGAGTTCAGAAGAATTACTGAACATAAGTAGCTTTTGCAAAGATATAAGCTGGTAATAAAAATAATACTCAGGAAACTCCCAATGTTCCTCAGACTTACAAAGATATGAAAATTCTGAAAAGAACAGATGTCTTCAAGGGGAAACCAGTTTAAAGTACATAAATGAGACCGTTTTTTAGTCATATGCTTAATTCAAATGCATCAATGAAACAATTTAAGAGACCAATGTCAATTAACATGTGTTTAATTTCTTGCATACAGTCAAGGTGGGTCATCAAACTCAGATACTGTTTTTGTTTTAAATCCTTACCTGAGGTTATGTTTATTGATTTTGGAGAAAAAGGAAAGGGGAGAGAGGAGTGTGGGGAGTGGGAGGAAAGGAAGGGGGAAGGGAAGACAGAGAAGGGGAGGAGAGATAGAGAGAGAGAGAGAGACAGACAGACAGACAGACAGACAGACATTGATCATTTGCCTCTCATACATGCCCTGACCAGGGATCAAACCTGTAACCTAGGTACATGCCCTGATTGGGAATTGAACCCACAACCTTTTGGTGTACACGATGATGCTCTAACCAACTGAGCTACTCAGCCAGGGTGAATTCAGATGCTATTTAATACTAGTCTTCAGATGAGGCTAACTGTACATAAACATTTCTTCTAACAACATTTTCTTTTTATAAAACGATTACTTTAAATGTGCTAAGTTATTAGAAAATGTGTACTTTAAGGTGATATAAATTATTTTTAGTAGCGCCACATCAGTTCTAATGTGACATTAAGACAATGAGCAGAAAATTATTTAGTACCAATAACAAATCACCGAAGTTTGTGAATGATTGTGAAAATTTAATACAAGCAAAACTCTGTCTTATTGTGGTATCACTGTTATTCCAACATATTTCTGAGGGGCAAGAAAGATCGGATTTCAGTGACCACAGAGGGAACTCTATGGAAACTGTGCTGTACGTGTGAACGTGATCTGTTACACTATCAGGGCAGAAACTGGCTGAAACGTGCAGCTGTAGAGTGTTTGCATTTCAAGTAAATTACTGTCGGTGTGTGTGTGTCTGTCTCTGTGCATGTAAACCAGAAATATTTCTCTAGTATGCCTAAAGAAATCTGCAGTATATAAGGCTATCGAATTAAGTTAACAACAGTAAGCTGTAACCACCCATAAAATAACTCTTAGGGCAAAGATTAACATTTCATTTACCATAGAGGTAAAAGTCAACCTCGTTACATACCCACTTGTCACCCGAGAGAACAAGGGTACCCATGTTTACGCACCTTCCCGCCAGCTCCTTGTCTAAGTACTTGGCAGCCAGTCTTGCCCCATACACCTCTGCCTGGAGAACAGCGATGTGTCTCCGAAGCGCTTCGTTCTCTTTTCTCAGCAACTTCACTTCAGCTTCAAGTTGAGCTTCTTTCATTTTTTCTTTTTTGTTTGCTTCAAGCTCTCTCTCCTATTGTAATGTTTTTAAAAAAAACATAATGTAATAAAAATACTTTCAAGACTCTGCAATAAACCATGTTCCTTAAAATACACAAAAGCACAGTGTAAATATTAACAAGGAAAGCATATGATAAAAATTACTTTATTCCTACAAAATAAGAAAACAAAGATTTGGATCAAGTTCTTTTAAACTAGTACCAGGAGGTGGTGGAGCCACTTCTAGTGGGAGTACTGAGGGAAGCAGTCTTCTTTACGCCTGTGTTATCATGTACTAATAAAAGTGGCTTCAATGGACAACTGAGTCCGCTCTCAATTTCCTAAAAATGACTCAAGAAACTAGACTAAAATAAAAGTCTTTCTGGTGGTTGTGCCCAAATGTTTAATTAATTTTAATGCAATAATTCTGTAAAGCCAGTCAAAGCAAAACCAGTCAGCTACATAGGGATATGTTCTACAGCTCATCTATCTGAGGACTACAAGAAACTTACAATGCTTAAATTAAAGCATATTCTAGCTAAAAGAAATGTTATGGTCATGGGGAAATGCTGGTAACAGCTGCATTAAGACCTTTACGCATTAAAATGTTATACAGATAAGAATATCTATGGTGTGGATTATCACTGAATTCTGGGGTCTGGCTCATTTATCTGTCCATATGTTAAAGTAACTGAAGAACTGTTTTCTGAGGAAAATACTTGCCTGCTAATGGAAGGGTGCATATCCATTTTTAGCTCTCATAAAAAGATGTCATCCTATGTTCCACTTGGTTGATAGTTCGTATGTGTGAATTTACAGGTGTTAGCCAGAGAATATAACCTCAAGGTCTTTGCCATCAAATGTTTATCAAAACATGTTTCTCATATGTGAGAAACAATGTTCAATTTATCTTAAAAGTGTGGAGTACAGTATGTTCAAATGAAAATGCCTTCAGGGTCCAAGCACAGAGCAGACAGGCAGGCACAAGGCAAAGCAGGGCGGAAAACCGAGGGCACACAACCCTGCCTGAAGGCAGTCAAATTCAAAGTCACGCACGCGCAAACTGGGTGGCCAAACAAACCCTTCTGAGAGTTGATGAGGACTCTGATAGATATTTTAAGTGTTATTTTTCCATCAGAAAATAAATTCCAAACAATAAAAACTTTCACCTATCCTAAGTAGAACAGCTTTTACTGATTTACAGAATGGACTCTATAAAGCCTGTGAAAACACGGTTATATTTGTTGATAAGATGTGGAAGATATAACTCACTATACTGCCACGCCCCTTTATGAGATTTGAAGACCTATCACAGCATCAGGAAAAACTTTATCTTCAGCAAATGGCAAATGATATTTTCTACTGTATGGGTTCTGATTATTATAATTATTTCTTTTTTATTCTGGATATTAACAAGTTGAGATATTTAAGCAAATTTTTAGCAATTCATGGAATATAATACGGTGCTAACTTAACTGTCCACTTTCGTCTACTACAGTGATAGTTTTAACTGTAGTTTTGACTATAGTACATCAACATGTACCATATTTAAACACCAATATGTAATATATTCAAATACAAGACAGTGAGTTACACCATCTTAAAAATAAAATTATGTACAAATTAAAATGAATGACAACTTCTTTGATTAAAAGTATTTGTTATTATGTATGTGATAAACAGAAGGAAGATTAATGATTAATCAGCAGCAGGCTTTTTCAACTTCTGTTAAAAAATAACTAGTAAAACAATTTCAAGATATTGCTTTTAAAGAAGTTGTAGAACTAGTAATCTAGAACCCTCCTTTTTTAACAACTTTGGAATTATGAATATGTCAGTTTATTTCGGGACCTATTCTTAAAAGGCCAGGGATCGGCTCTAAGAGAAGCCACAGTGTAGATAACACGAACAACTTTTTATATGGCATTTATTGAGATCAATGATATTTGTTTCAGAAAAAGAGTTCCTAGAAGACCAAAAATTATTTGGTTTGCTGGCTAATTAAACTTTATGTTGAGAATTATCTACTTGTAATGACTTTAATGAGCTATTTATACAAAACCTACAAAATCTGAGACACAGATCAAGTCACCGCTCTGCTGTAATGATCACCCCCTAATGAACCTAACAAACTTTCAGGCCTGAAATTAACAGATGAAAGTTAAAAAAAGGGACTAAAAAAATTGAAGTTGATCACTTTTACATTTAATGAAAAAACAAAACCAATTTTTTTTAGTTAAACTATTTGTTATTATTAGGTAATAACCAAGTTCATTTTGTATTTAGAGAGCCAAACTGTGGATTTTCAAAAAAAGTGAAGCCACATGACAAACTGGAACCTGATTAGGTTGGGAAAGTGGGAAAAATATTAAGAATTTATATATTGTGCCCTGGCTGATGTGGCTCAGTGGACTGAGTGCCGGCCTGCGAACCAAAGGGTCACTGGATCAATTCCCAGTCAAGGCACATGCCTGGGTTGCCGTCCAGGTCCCCAGTAGGGGGCGCGTTGAGAGGCAACCGCACATTGATGTTTCCCTCCCTCCCTTTCCCTCTCTCTAAATATAAATAAATAAAATCTTTAAAAGAAAGAATTTATGTATTGTTATTTTTAAAAATAATTTCTAGTAAGGGTTTTAAAATTCAGCAAAGGCCACTCAATTATTTTCAAGACTCCTAAAGTTACAGCACATGCAGTAGATCAGTAGATGAGTAAGAAACCAACATGCACATTCTTCTTCTGGGAGTGAACTCAAATAGCAAAGGAGGAAGCTGGTCCTCCTTAATATATCTTCAAAACACTCCAGTGAGAAAACCAATTGCTCTTTTGGGCAAGTTACCAGGCTCAGAAAATGTCAAAAGTTGATGAGCTCTGGAAATAATGGCTACAAATCACACAGGCAAGAAAAATCTTTTCCTTTTTCTCTGACAACAGAAAATCAAGTGTAATGTAATGTGCACAGGAACCTCACACATGAGAGAGTAAGAGACTCTGCACGCATGACAGCTACACGAATCCCTAACAACAGGTAGTGAGGGGAGAACAATGGGCCATCTGCTTAACTTTTCAGGCACTGGCACATTGAAAAGCTGCCATCATTAACATCATTTTCAAATGCAATGTGACAACATGTAATATGCAAATAAAACACCAAGAACACTTCAGCATGACATATTAAAGCAAAAGAGAAACAACATACTTACCAGCTCCTCCACAGAGGGGACAGACTTAAGATACAAGAAAAAAGTTTTATAATTAGAAAAACATCAAACAAATGAATTTATCTAGTGGTACAATCACTACAGGGAAAATTTCCATATGCTGAGTATCATTTGGGTAACATTAATTAGAACAAATATATGTGCAAATCCATAAGCAATAAATAGGAACTGTACAAGAGGGCACCTAAAAAGACCCTGGAATTATCTTCTAGAGGACAAGCCCCTTGTAGTACAGGCTTCCTCTACTACGTGAGTGTTCTAGGAACCCATCTGTACCAGTGTACCAGCTGGTGGTGGTGTGAGGCTGCATGTGGCCTCAGTAAATTTTTTTTGAAGATTCAACACATTTGCCCACTTCATGATGGATGGTTTACAAGTACACCTGCCCACACCACACTGAGTGTTCAGCAGTTTTTGATCAAAAATGGTATGACTCCTATGCCCTACCCTCCCTATTCACCCAATCTCACCCCAAGTGACTGTTTTTTTTGTTGTTTTCCTGATGAAAAAGGTCCTCAAAGGGAAACATTTTGCCAATGTGGAAGAGATGAAAAAACACGGCAGAAGCACTCAAAAGGTATCAAAATCAAGGAGTCCAAAAACTGTTTCCTATTCTCAGTACCCGTTGATTATTGATATCATCCCTGATCACTTCTGGGAGATGAGATTTGGGATGCTCATGTTGATCTTTACACTTCCTGTATTTTCTAAAATTCCCACAATGTGCACACACTGCCTTGTATAATTAAAAAGGCTTCCTAAAAATTGTCCCCTCCATCCTCTAAAATGCATGTAAGTATATGTTACCCTCTGAACTACTTACCAATTTTGCTTTAATGGTGCCAGAGTCGACACTTTGCCCAGTTTTAGCATGGAGCTGCAGCTGAATCGAGTGCAACTGTAAGAGCTGATCGTGCACTTCTTTCTCCAACACAGCTTTCTCGGCCTGGGTCTCTGTCAGCTCAGATTTCAGATCCACCAACTGTGCCTTGTACAGCAACAATACAGAACATTAAGTAGGCTTCCTTTTCTTTATTTCGACCCTAATAATTACTACTTAAGAGTGACAAGGAGAGACTGCCTTTGAAGTGAACAGATGAACGCTAGAAGACCAGTGTCTGACGGAGCTATGACATCCATGTAAACTGACATAAAAGCAACAGTAGGAGGCATCCGAGTGACGAGAGAGCTCTGCCACAAGCAGTATCTTCTAACACAGAATGCCACTTCATTCTACTTTGCTTACTTTAAGGTGTTCACTGTTTCACCTTCATCTACAAGGTTATTGAAAAGATACAGGAAGGGGATGGTCCATCATCCTGTAGAGACAGTATGTGCTACAGTGGTCAGCTCACATTAACAGTTTCTTAGAAGAGAGGCCAATCAGTGGTACCTTGTCTTCACCCAGAAAAACACTGGCCCAATTCAGCCTTCTATCTAGTAGTTACTTTTGGTGCTAAAGTGTGAGTTTCTAAGGCTACCGTAGGTCTAAAGGTCAGAATTAACTTTAAGCTACAGTTAACTGTTACAACATAACAGAACACCTCATCAGAACCACTTACCCATTTAATTTGAAGTTTCTCATTTTCCACAACCAATTCATTGCTTTGTAACAGTGCACAGGATATGTCCTTAGTGTGTGTTTGGTCCTCCCCACTAGCCAGTAAATTAAAGATCAAGGCAAGGTCTTAGTTTTATATTCAACATAATTTTACTAAGCATCTAGGAATCCAGAACTGTGTTGGCACAATGAGAAAAAAATTGTGAAAAATACTTTAAAAATTATAATTATTTATGCCCTTGAGACGCTTTCTTATCAATGATGTGATAAATATGCATGCAAATCAAATAAGAAAAATGTGGCAAGTAACATATATTTAGAATGGGTCTAGTCCCAAGGAAAGTCAAAGCAAAGGAAGGTTTAAAGAAGGTTTGTGAGGACAGAGTTTAGAAGGGCTTTGAAGGAAAACAACAAGGACAAAGTAGAAGTAATACAACAGTCTAGAGAGGAGAAGAAGACTAGCAGAGGCAGAGACAGGTTAGAAGCATCTCAGGTACATTCTCTAAGCACCAGAAGAACATGTATCTATATCCCAACTATACCAACCAGTGCCTCGTACCTAAAAGCTGCTCAGTAAGTATCTTAAAGTTGAAATGACTTCTAATAGTAGCCCTGTGATTCCAGATAAATCATTCTGTCTCCCCAATTTTAACATAGGAGTAACATCTATGGCCTTGACTATTCTCATAAGATTGCTAAGCTTATGTACAAAAGCATGTAGGAATACGGAGGCGTACTATCAATGAGATGAGACTACCGAGAGGGGCTGTATACTGACAGACTGGGTGAGGCTCAGTAGGAGGAATAGGAGAGTGAGGCTGGATACAATGAATGGCTTTGGATATCACACCAACACTGAGATTTAGTGTGACAGGAAGTAACTCCAGGCTCTCAAAGACATTTTTGTTTTTAATAACAGCTTTATCGAGATATAATTCACCATAAAATTCATTCTTTTAAAGTGCACAATTAATTCACTGGTTTTTAGTATATTCACAGAGCTGTTCAACCATCATCACTATATAACTTTGCGAACATTTTCTCTCAATGTCATTTTAGTAACATTATTATTTAGTGACAATATTTGCAGGTGAGGTGAAGACAGGGACACTAACAACACCCTATTGTAGCTTTCTGAATGATGTTACCGTGGTAAGTTTATAGATGAGAATAAAGCATTTTACAATGCTGAAAGGAAACTGTCGGCAACAGGAACAGACTGGCTGTCCAGTGCAAGATTGGGTCAACAAAAACTCAAAGATTTTAAGTTCAGAGAACAGTGCAATCGTTGATGGAAATAGTAAGATTATTAAGATGGTAGCTTATTTAGACATACTGATTTTTGTGATTTTTGTGTCTGCCATGACATAATCAAAAGAAGCTATTCTACTGAATGTTGGAAATAAATAATTGATAAATTGGGGCTAGGGGGTGGAACTAGATGCACAGAGATATGAATTAATATCCTAAGACTGCTTCAAAAGAAGAACAGATGGCCAAGGACTGGGGCTTGGGGAATAATAATTAGGGCGGCCGGGGAGGCAGAAGAGGTGGCATGCTATGAACCAAACCAAATTGCTTGATAATATACACACTGTGCTGCATCTTGTTTTGTATTTTTTGTTTGCTTTTTACTTCCTGGAGATCACTCTCTATCAGCGGAACTTCTTCATTCCTTTTTTATAACCTTTATTGTTTATGTATATCTTAATCAGAGAAGTACACAAATAATGAATTATGGAAAGTAAGCACACCAGTTTAACTACCACAGATGTAAACAGCAGGACTACCACTCCAGGACTCTCCCTGTGGCCCCTTCCCAATCCCGACCTCTCCTTCTCCACAAAGGAAACCATCAGAGTAATACACTGAATTTTCAACACCATGAAACGTTTCTCTGTTTTGTTTGTTTTTTTAAATCCTCGCCAAAGGATATATACTTATTGATTTTAGAGGGAGAGAAAGGGAGGGACAGCGGGAGGGACAGGGATGGGGGGGAGAGAGAGAGAGAGAAAGAGAGAGAGAGGGAGAGAGAGGGAGAGTGAGGGAGAGATAGAGAGGAAACATCAACATGAGAGAGAAAGAAGAGAGACTATCTCTCCTACATGCCTCAGCCAGGGATCAAATCCACAGCCAAGGCACGTGCCCTGACTGGGGACAGAAATCACAACCTTTTGTTGTACAGGACGATGTTCCAACCAACTGAGCCACCCAGCCATGGCCTGCCAGTTTCCAAATGTTAAATAAATGAAATCATACAGTATGCACTCACTTCTGTCTGGCTTGTGCCTTGAGAGTATGTTTGTGAGATTCACTCATATTGTTTTGTGGAGCTGTCTCATTCGCCTTCATCCCTCTGTGGTATTCACTAAATAAACACACCGACCCGGAATCTGGAGTTAGTGAGGGTACCTCCACGTCTGATCTTGCTAAAGACGCTATCAATGTTTTGTTTCTTTTGTGATTGTAGTTTTTCTGTTTTAAAAAAGATCTTTTTTTAATTTAAAACTACGCATTCATTGTGATCTTTCTCAGACCAGAAATACTCAGCGTACGTGTGCTCATCACAGCAGGAAAGCTGTGACGTTCTAGCCCAGCACTGCCCAATAGAGTATAGTATGAGCCACATATGTAATTTTACATTTTCTAGTGGCCACGTTAAAAAAAGAAACAGGTGAAATTTATTTTTATAGTGTTATATTCTATTTAAATCAACGTATCTAAAATATCATCTTTCAAACCACAGTAATCTAAAACAATTATAAAAATATTACTTTATTTTTTCATACTAAGTCTTCCAAACGCACTGTGCATATTACACTTTTAACACATCTCATTTTGGATCAGTCACATTTCAAGTTCTCGAAAGCCTCTATTAGGGTAGCTACCCTATTGGACAGTAAAAGTCTAGCCCTTTTATTACGAATCTGAAGCAGGAACAAATTTCATTAAGATTTCCATACTGAAATAAATAGCAATACAAGTAGTGACTCTGTTCTTTAAATGTAGTAAACATATATACAAGATTAAGTAAAGCAGAACTTCATGTTTCCATTGCCTCATAGAAGAGTATATAGGTTAACAGTGTTACACAGTATCTTTCACAAATACTCCTAATCTAATAAACTTAGAGAAGAAAAACTTGCATGTATGACAAAGATGTCTTACAAACTTTCATCCATTTAACAAACTTCAATACAAAAATAAATTATAAACATGTAAAATCACCTATTACTAGACAATATTCAGTATACTTTACTCCTTTAAAGTACATAGAAGCCTGGTCTAGGAAGTACCTTCTTAGTCAAAAAAAAAACACCTGCAGGGTTGTATGGTCTTTGAAACAAAATAATCACAAAAGGAAAAATAAGCATTTGAATTAACTATGTACTTTTTGAGCAATATGTAGCTTATTCTAAATACACCCAGAAATAGTTCAAAATAAGCCATTTAATTTAAACAATTCTTATCTCTTTTTTTCACCCCACTGTCTTTCACTCTTCTATACTTGTCTAACTGTTTCTTTGTGGTGTTGTCTAATATATGCCTCTCCCTTGTATTTCCTATAAACTGGAAGTTAGATCAAAAGGCTTAATTTAATTAGACTTAAATCTTTGCGGTAAGAGGTATACTATATATTTCAACAAGCATATATTGTTTGTTTGTCCCACTATTTTTTTTCAAACCAAAAATCTCATGATTAATTACTGAGTAACACTTCTAGAGTGAAGAAAGAAGCTAAAGAGACGTTCATTAATTAATCTGGCAGGCCCATATTCAAATCAGAAATAACTGTGTTCTAAAAGGGCAAGAGAAACAGGGAAGTATGCAGGTCTTTCAAAAGCAGCCTATTATAGACACAGACAGTAAGTACACAAACTTCTCAACAGGTTGCTTAACTTTAAAATAATTTTTTAAATCCTTTACAAAGAGAGGATGTAGGTATCACAATTCAGGGCCCAATTTTATTTTTTTGGAACAAGGGAAGTGTTTAGAATTTACTCTAAACTTAGTGATATTTAAGTAACTCTTATCTATGATTTTAGCACTTTAGTTGCTAAGAAAAGTTAGTCATTGGTAAATATGTCAAGATTAAAAAGTTCCTTATTTTACTTAATGGTTACCCTCCTAATATCACAGAATTTTAGAATTCAAAGAGATCTTAAGAGAAAATGAAGGCTATTATTGTGACAATTATATTGACACAAAAAAGCCAAGGCCCATCAAGGCTGCTTTTATTTTTAGGTCTACCCAGTCTGTCAGTGGCAAAACAGCACCCTGGACCCAAGTCTGATTCCCGGGACAAGGCAGTGCAAGTGTTATTAAGCAATCAATCGGCCATGAGGAAAAGTGTGTTTCTGAAGCTACTAATACGTATGTTTAATTACAATATTCACAGCTACCACAAAGCAAACATCTACTTACCACGTGGCAGATATACACATCGTACATTATCTATAATTCCTCTTGTACTCCCTAACTTTTTATAATAGTTAAGGAAACTGGAAATCAGAATTTAACCAACTGCCTCAGATCACACAGCGAATAACTAAGAAGACTCAAAACCAGCTTGACCATGAAAATGCAAGAACACCTTTCACCTCACTGTCTTGCCTTGCTCCTTGGCCACACTGGAACTAGCAAAGAGTGAAAATTAAAAAGAAACAGCTGCTTTCAACCTTCAACTCTTAAATTTTCGAGTGGTATAAAAAATGTTTTAAAACACAAAACCAAAAACAGTTAAAAACTTTATTACACGCAGACTTTATTGAGATACAATCTTGTCACTTTTATACATTTGATCTTGAAGATTCATTTACAGAAAAAATAAAACTAACCATCAAGCCATTCTTTCCCTAGAGCTCATTAAAAATAAAATGATCTCATTCTAAGAGGTTCTCGGAGCCTTAAGACCATGGCCTTCACTTCACCTAAGCCATTAAACCAACACTAGTGAGTAATGATTCTCAAAATATGGTCCCTGGATCACCACTCTCAACTGGAATGGAGTTGGGAGACTGATGAAAATTCAGGACATAGTGTGCATGTCCTGAATAACGAAATATTCCCAGGAGTACAAAAGACAGAGAGGCATTTTATCTAAATAATATTATAGGGTTATCATCACAATTTATTTGTATTTAACGTAGTCATTACTATTCTATTTCTCATCTCATACTTTCAAAATGTCCAAACTTTCCAACTGGTAATTCCTTTCTAATGTAATTCTTAACTACTGGATTCCACTCTGTGGCACAAAAATCAAAGTAATTTTTTATTCAATTTCCTATTATTCCACTTTGCTAGATCTTAAACCTCTGTCTAGATAATCTTCGAAAAATACACAAGAGCTGTACTGTTTTCTTTCTAATCATAAGCTAGTTCTTACTTCTTTAACGCTCTTATGGATAGCACTGCCAATTACTGGCAAAACATCTTTATTTTGCATATGAAGAAAAGTGATGGGGATATGAAGAAACTGAGGCCCAAAGAGATTGAGTGAGTTGCCCCAATGGGATCAAAACCCAAACCTCCAGACATGTAATTCTGAAAGTAGTAGGGTAAGGAAGCAGTCCACGTGAGAGAACATTACCCAATCTCAGAACGAGACAGGGCTCTCAGGAAGAGCCCCACGCATGCACGCACACCCTACTCCACACCAGCACTCGTGCACCGGCATGGAGACCCACGCGCGTGGGCACGGACATACATGCACATAAAAGCTC
This sequence comes from Desmodus rotundus, assembly GCF_022682495.2. Taxonomy (NCBI): domain Eukaryota; kingdom Metazoa; phylum Chordata; class Mammalia; order Chiroptera; family Phyllostomidae; genus Desmodus; species Desmodus rotundus. The sequence goes on from NC_071397.1 coordinate 68,154,026, forward strand.
ATGTGCCCCCAACTTGCTGAAGAACTACAAAGACAACAGTTGACTCCAAACAGCAGTTTAACTGTAATGAACCACAGCATAGAAGGCTGTTGATAAAGATGTAAATATGATCTCCTTCCACATATCTTGTTTTATAGTACGTGTACAAAAAGTTATCAAAAGAAACAATTATGCTTTAGAATGTCTATATGCTTTTATGTTTGAAGTACAATTTAGGATGACGAGTACAGGAATTTAAATCTCTAGCAATTACACGATTTCTAAAATTTATCATCTACACCCACCTACTTCCCAAAAGGCTTTAAAGCTTATAAGGCAAGTAAAAGAAATGTAAAAAATAAAAATCTGATAGAGATGGCAGGGTATCACTATAAAAAAATACCACCAAAGTCCTGGCCTGGTGGTTCAGTCGGTTGGAGTGTCATCCCGTGCACCAAAGGGCAGGGGGTTCGAGCCCCAGTCGGGACACATATGGAAGGCAACCGATTGATGTTTCTCTCTCACATTGATGCTTCTCTCTCAAATCCATGTCTCTCTCACTCTGTCTCTCTCTCTCTAAAATCAATAAATATATTCTCAGGTGAGGATTAAAAAAACACCATCTTATTACAGTTTATTATTGAATATTAAATTTCATACTGAGTTTCCTATTAATAGGAAAACCTTGCAGACTATATAATTCTCTTTTTCTCATTAAAAGGGCCAATGACATCTTATCTGGTGAAACTGTCTTTTTTCCCTGGAACTAGACTTTTAAAAGGAGGTATCATAGAGACTCTTATATAAAGGATCCAAAACTACCCGACAGACAGAAAAGGCAGAACCATTCTTCACAGGGCCTTTGCTCTAGTGACAAAAGTTATGGGGATAATGTAACCAATGGAAGCATTTTGATCCCTTTCTTTTCATCTACTCCTTCAAAACAGCAGAACAAAGCCTTAGAGCTCATCTAATTTAACCCACTCCTTTTATAAAGAATCTTCCTCTATTTTCTCCCTCCGTCTGAGGTGGCTAGCATTTCTCCTGCTATCCAAGATTATAGGAAGCCAATGAGTCCTATTCTAAAACAAAGACTGTGACCAAACTGAAAATATATTCCAAGGTCAAACGTGAAAACCTCTGCCATTCCTCAAGATAGGAAATGATATTCCTCTTCATTACAAGTCGGCTCTTGAAACAATCTGCTCACTTACCCTATGAAAGTTCTGTGAGAAAACTCCACCTATTTGCTCCAATTTCCTCTGTCCAAGCATAACGATCGCGATCTCCATCTGTCACTAATTCTTCCCAAACCATTCCACAGTTCAAGACAAGCAAACCTATCTTTCCTTTCACTGTCCCAGACCATCACACATTCATTCAACAAGAACTTACTACGCACCAAATACATGCCAAGCACTGGGCTGGTTTCTGGGGCACACTGGCAGAAAAAACAAATGTGGATCCTGCCCTGCAAAGTTTAGAGTGGCCTGGTGCAGGAGGCAGCTCATAAAAATAATAAATGGCATATAAAATAACCGCATTGCATGTGCCAGGCACTGTTTTGAATATATTCAAATTTTAATTGTCTCACTCCTCACAATAATCCTCTGAGAGACATAATTTTTGTATAGAGAAGTACAGAGAGGTCAGGTAACTTGTCCAAGGTCATTACAAAGCCAGCAATATATAACTACAAACTATAACAAGTCGTATGAAAGAAACTAAAAGAAGAGAATTAGTGGGGTGGGGTGTGTGGTTACTCACCTGGGAAGTGTTTCAGTTATTATGGGAGCAACAGTGCTCACAGGTCTATGGGATCTTTTCAGAGGATGCACAAGGTCAAAACTATTCTCAGAATAATCAAACATTATGCGCCTGTTTCACTGTGTTAGCATTTGTACTGAAGGAGCAAAAGCAGCGGTAAGTAACATGCTGCTGTTTTGTACAAGCCAGGGCAGTGGCACCACCGTGCCAGCAGTCCCTGCACTCGTCTCTACTATGCACTTGCAGTTAAAGAAAAAGCCCACGTAAGAATGTCCCTGATGAAGCAGTAAAAATTATTACTTTTTAAAAATCTTGGCCTTGAGTACCTGTGTTTTTAATATTCGCTGTGAAGAAACAGGAAGTATGCATAAAGTGTACCCACAGCATACAAAACTATGTTATCTCCAGGACATTATACAATCGCTGGAGTTGCAAAGCTGAACATTTTTTTGTGGAAAACTATTTTTATTTGAAAAAAGAACAAACTATGGTTCTTAAAATTAATAATACACTTGGCAGATATGTTTGTCTTGAGAATAAACAAATTTGTTATTTCAAGAAAACAACTGACACTTGTTGCCAAAAAAAAAAAAAAAAATTTGTGCTTTTGAGTGAAAAGTAGAATTTTGGAAAACATGAATCCATCACCAGCACTTAAGACTTTTCTGATGAGAAAGACATTAATAAATGTGATCTCTTGATATTGCATAATGAGATGTACTAACATTTGAAAGATCTGCATAACTCAGTGAACCAATATTTTCAAAGTAGCCAATGCACAATACTAAAATCATGCCTGGGTAGAAGACCCATTAAAAGACTACATAGATAAACCAATGTAACTTAATGCAACGGTGTATGGAAAGTTCATGGATAGAGTTTCAGGCCCCACATTGTAACTAACCTTTAAGAAGCTATCTTTTACTATCAAAGAAGAAAATGCACAATAATCTGAAAGGCTATTAAAATATTCCTTTCTTATCCAACTACATAACTCTGTGAGGTCAAATTTTCCTCCTATACTATACCAAAGCCACATACCACAACTATTTGAACATAGAAGCAGATGTGAGAATCTAGCTGTATTCTATTAAACCTGATATTTAAAAAAAAAAATTTTTAACTGTAAAACAGTGCTACTCAAATTTTTGACTATATAGTTATTTTTCATTACAAATGATATCTATATTAATATGTAATGGCTTATTGTTGTTTTTACTGCTATAGCAAATATTTTAAGTTTTCTCAGTTTTAATTTCTAAGATCGTAAATAGTAGTACATATAACTCACATTGTTTAGAAAAGCTGTTTGGGGACCTCATAAATTGTAGAGTAAAGGGGCCCTGAGACCACACAGTCTGATAACTGCTGTGTCAGAGTTTCTGAAGGACACCTATCTGACTCGGTCACACAGAATAAGAGGAAAGAATGGTTAAGATAGGTCATTGGAGGTTTATCCAGGTCAGATCGTACCGAGTTTGTCAGCTATAATAAGGAGTTTCATTTTATTCAAAGTACAATCAAAAATGTTTAAGCTGAATGACATGATCAAATATATGTTTTAAAAGAGGCAGCTGGGTTAATATAAGAGACAACATCAATGAACCAGGGTTGAGGGTCTAAGATGGAGGCATATAGACAAATCGGTGATGAATTTTTGAAAGTACTTTGATATCAACCTCAAAACGAAGTTCCAAACAATATAAAATGCTTCCCATTTCCATCTTAATGTTAAAGAATTCAGCTGCCCTATGGTTAAACTGATGGTGGAGTGAAAAACATCAACCTACCCAGTAGTCTTAGAAATGTCATAAATACACAAATACACTAAATCCATACTCAATATTCTTATATAATGATGTTTAAAATTGTTTTTAGTCACAGTCTCAAATTTTTCATAAAATGGAATCCATGAAATATTAACTCACAAGTCGTATCCTTGCAAATCAGAGATCAGGGGAGTCGAGGGACCTGCAGATGCAACCACTCACTCACGGCAGACACTGCTGAGACACTACAGACACGGAGTCAGCGAGACAGACGCTGCCCCAGCTCTCTCGGCACTTGCACTGCAGAATGACTACCGGTACCTGGAGGACTCGCGGCAGAACACTAGACGTGTTTCAGATAATTTATTCATTCAAAGAAACACTGAGTATACAAAGTGTGCCAGGATCTGGAGACAAAAAGTTTGAGTAAGACGGGGATTCTGCCCTAAGACTTTCACTGTCTGGTAGAAAGAATTAAAAACAAATATTTCCAATTATGATGCAGGGTGTTGTAAGCACTTTTATAGAGCTGCCAATTCAAAAAGAAGTGAAGGGGGTCAGTCACGAAGGAGAAAAAGTTGACTTGAGTGTTACACAGGAATCAGCTAATACATGGAGTAGAGAAAGGTCTGAGATATGAAAACCCCTAGCAGGTGAGACAAGGATAAGTAGGTAAGAAACATTGGTATTTAATATGTGTTTCAAATCTTTAATTTTATAAAGGGGCAGAACACCAATTCTGTAATCTACATATAAATCAACCTCAACCACCTCAAACACTCAATATGGTTTGGGAGCACTATGAAACAAAATGCGTTCATAAGGAGATATCATTACCCCCTAAAGTCATCTTCACAAAATACTTGATAGTTATTTCACCTAAACATAGTCCCGACCCTCAAAGAGCCTGCCCTCCAGAACCAGAGAGATGTGGTAATCATTAACTACAATACCCGCAATGTGACAAACCTAACAGTCCAGGAGGGTTCAAGATGTTATGACGGCCTCTTCCTATAGAGAGCAGAGAGGAGCAGGGTGTGGAAAGCCGTCACAGAGATGGTGATGTAAGTGGTATCTTGAAAGATGAGTGGGTGTGCACTACTGTAGACAAAGGGGACAGAGAAGTCATTATGCACAGAAGCCTAAGCCAAAGCAGAGATGCCACGACAGGGCAAGGCTGATTTACAGGACTGCAAATAGACCGGTTTGACTGAGGCGAGAGTAGCTAAGAAGGGGTGACAAAAAATAAGGACAGACAGAACGGGCACTGGTCACCATGCTACAGAGTCTGAATTTTAGCCAGTAAGAAATAGGGAGGTATAAAAAGAAGAGTGACAGAATCAGAGTTACCTTTTTTGACATGAACCAGTACAATGAAACATTTTAGAACAATTTTGACAACTAAAGCATGGTTTGAAGGGGGTAAGAAGCAGTAAGGAGACTGTCAGGAATATACAAGAAAAGACAGGGACTATTAGGAAGTTACAATAAGGAATAAGGACCTGACAATCTCCTAAATTCAACTCATGATCTTTCCTGCCAGACCTGCTCCTCCTGGTAAATAGCATATAATACCATTACTCAGCGAACTGTCTAAGTCTCCTAGGGCTGTCCAAACAAGTAATCACTAACTTGGTGGCTTAACAGAACAAAAATTCCTCACAGTTCAGGATGCCAAGAGCCCAAGACCAAGGTTATGTCAGGGTTGGCTCCTTCTGGAGACCCTGAAGGAGAAACTGTCCCACGCCTACCTCCTAGCTTTTGGTGGCTGCCAGCAATCACTGACATCTCTTGGCTTGTAGACCTGTCACTCCAAGTTCCGAGTCCTTCTTCACATAGCCTTCTTCTCTGTGTCTCTGTGTGTCCTCTGAGTGTCTCTTTATCAGGACACTCTCTTTGGATTTAGGGCCCACTCTAATCTGCCATGACCTTATCTCCATCCTTACATTAATCACAGCTGCAATGACCCTAGTTCCAAATGAGGACCCATTCTGTGGGTCCGGGTGGACGTGAATCTGGGGAGGCAATATTGAACCTACTATAGGCATCAACTAATACATTTCCCAAATAGAAATGTGGTATCATCCCTAACCCCTAACCCTTCCTCTTCCTCATCCTCTGCAACTACAATACATTATCAAATCCTGGTTCTACTTTTTTAATTGAAGATCGTCTCCTTTTCTTCATCCCCATTACCATTTTCATTTCCAGGACAATCTTGTCTCTATAGCAAACTCCTCGATACAGCACTGGATGAACTCAATGATTCCTCTCATTACTGTGCCAGTTAATAAATAAGTAAGTACTGCTGGAGAAAGTCACGTAACAAGGCAGACTGGTTGTACCATGAATTCATGATAACTAACTCAATATAAGTCCTCGACATTGCCTGGTAGTCTTTCTGTTTTTCTGGCCAACTGGCTTTCCCACTCTTCCGTGAGTATTTCAAATATTTTTCACTCTCCTTAAGCTTTTACTTTCACCCACTTTCAGGAGTTGTCCTGGGCTTCTACTTTATAGAGAATAAAGAAACCATCACACAAAAACCTGCTCAACCTCCCACCTTATGCCCTCATCATCTCTCCTTTCCAAGTATAATAGCTGTCCTTTCAATATAAGGCCACTCTCTGTACAAGTATTTTGGATCTCATCTTCATTCACAAATCTTACTAATGCCAATTATCCCCCCTTTTCTCTACAATATTCAGCTCTCCTCTGAACTAGATGGTTCTTATTGACTTATAAATATATTTATTTTTTCATTTAAAAACAAAATAAAAACAATACCTCCCTTGAACACCACTCTCCCTTCCAGCTCTTGATCCAGCCACACTCACTTTCTACCTGCCTTTCTCACTATCTTCTCCGTCTCCCACCAGACATAAATAAATGTGTTTTTGAAGACTTATCTAGTTCTCTAGTCTCAGGCCCCTCACTTAATAATCTCTGTAAAATGGGAATAGCAATACTAAACCTGCCCCACAGGGCTGTTGTGAGAATTAGATGAATCAATATATGTAAAAGACTTGGGGCTGTAAATCAAGAAGGACACTGATACCATCGTGTTTAACCCACTAAATTTTCCTAAGAACTTCGATCAAATTCCCCCAAATAGTTCATGCATGCAAGAAATACTATGTCTGTGTGCAGCAACAGCCATTGATCCGAAATTGTTAAAAACGATCAGGGCTCTAACTGTCTGATATACAAACCTAGTTTATCAGTGTGAAGGTAGATCTAAAAACTCAAATGTTAAAAGGGGGTTTAAGGTATTCTGATGACAGAATCTTTGAGCTTAGTCTTAGGCTAACACTGTAAGCAGCTTGGTGTAGTTTCTCATGTAGTAGGAAGGTGGAAGTCTGGACCCCTGGTGGCCCACACGTCGATCAACACCCTTTTTTCTACTCCTGCCTCACCTCACTCCTTTCCTCCATACATACACACCCACTCTTCGTCACATTTGAGGCCCAGGTGCCCCAGTGGGCAGTTTTCTAGTCGTTGCACTGATGCGTTCAATGGGATCTGATGGTTGGAGTTGAGTGCCACCCTCTCTAGCGCCCGAAGCTCACCTCCAGCTTGTGGTTGATTTGGGACACAGTCTGGACTTTGTGGCAAAGCTGCGCAAAGCAGGAGCTCAGGCTGGTCATCTTCTGTCGCCCCTCGTAAGTGATGTCTGCCTGGTCCGGATCGATCTCGCCCAGGAGCAGATCCACATCCACGAAAGCCTTGTCGAACTCCTTCTCCAGCACCTCCAGCCACCGGAACATGGAAACCCCACCGGGTGAGACCCCCATGGCGCAAGAGGCGCCCCCTGGTCCCCCTCCGGCAGGAGCCGGGCACGGGCCGCCCGCTGACATGGCGCCGTCTAGGGCCTCCCCCGACTGCTGCTGACCCCCACAGCCCACCCCACGCGAGAGGAACTGCTGGGACTGCGGGGATCCCCGCGAACGCACGCTCGTCCCTCCCCTCCCTTCCCCTCGCGCAGCTAACACAGGCAATGCTGTCCCGGAGTGGCAGGAGCCGCGAGCAGAGGCAGCGACGGAGGTACGAGGAAGAACCCGCCGGCCCACCTCCCCGCCAGCCCAGGCCGCGCAGGCGTAGCGAGGACTGAAGCGGACGCAGCCGGGGGGACGAAGTGGGCGGGGCTAGGATGCGACCTTGGCCTATGAAAAGCGTCTGCTGCGGACCGGCCCGTCAGTGGCCATATTGACAACTGGCAAGCGCCTGCTTGAACGCCCGAGGAGCAGAGGCTCATGGTGTTGGCTTCCAAATTGGGAAGGCCCGAGGGAGGGAAGGGTGGCCACGTCTTAGAGGGAAACCGCTTCCGCTCGTTTGACTTCACAGTGGGCGGGAGCCGTTCTAAAGTCGTCCGGGAAAGTTGTGGCAGTGACGTCCAGGGGCTGGGAAGGGAAGAGTGGGCTAGGCGGTGTGAGCATGCGCAATGGCCACGTTTTACCTCCAACATCCCTGTTCCTGTTTAGGGTGCGGTGGGTGGATGCACTGGCTCTTCTTGGTAAACCAGGCCCTTAATTCCGGGTGGAAACTGAACGTTCAAGGGCAGCGGCCGACCGGGTTTTGCCAAATTAATACAAGACGTCGTGTGATTAAGAGTCAGGCAGGCTTGGGTTCAAATCTTAAACCCTGGCACATACTAGGTGTGCCATCTTACTTGTATTCTCTATCCTCAAAACTTCAGTTTCCCAAAATCACTCAGTTATAAGGTAAAATGCTTATTTCAGTGCTTGGCACTTGGTATTCCTTATCATCACACCACAGGTCATACATTTCCAAAACAACTACTTTAAAAGGTGTATTTATTTCAAAAATTGAGCCAGTGTTCCCATACATGACATTTTAGAAAAATTTTGACGACCCATCTATTCATAAATATATTGAATGCAGACCCATTTTGAGGCATTGGGAACACGAAAATAAATGAGACATGATTCTCACTCAAGCAGAGCTCACAGTGAGTCTAACCTTCAGAGCTACAACTTTGAATTTTTCAGTACCTTTGGGAGTGTTTAACAACTGTTCTTTACCATAACGCTTACTCACTTTCAACCAACCCCCTTCCACTTCCAGAGCCGCCCAGTCTTGGACACCAAAGGAACACCTAGTCTCAACAGAGTAGGCTGGTAGGAACTGTCTCTCCTGAATTGCCTAGGAGAAAATTTTACTGGCTGACTACAGACTCTTCTGTGTTATCTTCATGGTACAAGATGCTTCTGGTTAATCACCACTGAAGCCGGCACTGTGTTCCCCTTGCCAACGCAATGCCAATGAGGAATGTGAAGTCATAGCTTGAGTTTGCTTTCTGGCTACTGCATGAGAGTCTGGTTAGCTTCAGTCGATAAAGGCCTTTGGCTTCAGCAGACTTAGCTAAGCAAACTAACCGCGATATTCTTCCCTAGACCCTTCACACAGGTTTTAATACACAGAAATAGTATAAAACTAAAATTTGTATCTTTCTCCATTACCCTCCAAGTTAACTTTATTTGCATCTTCAGTATTTGCAGGAACATCATTACTACAGCTACCAATTTCCCAACCACTTTTTCTCTACGTAATAGGGTTAGCAGTGAGTTTTCAGGAATTTGGGGTGGGGAGACACATAACCTAGAATCACAGTAATAGCTTTCGGTTATGGAGTGCATACTGTGGTTAAATGTGTGCTATTTGCGTTACATCTTTGACCCTCACAAAATCCTGAAAGGTAGCTAACACCATTTTTTTATAGATGAGTTATAGAGAGCCTACGTAGACCTTGGTAAGGTCATACAGCTGAAAATTAACTGAGGTAAGATTTCAATCTACGTGTCTTTTTCTCCAGTGGTTAACATGGGTTACAGAAGAATGAGGGAAATAATTTTTTCTCGTATAAGTTACCAATAGAATAAATCAGCAAACAGCCTTTTCAAAAAAACAATTTCTTCTCAGTTATAGCCATATGCAAATATATTAATATATAAGAAATATTACAAAAGTGTAATTGTAATGCTCATTTGCTATTATCATGCTCTTTAGTTATATGGACTACACTTAAAAATACATTTTACTTCTTTAAAAAATTCAGCTTCCTGCTATATTGTGGGTACTACTGAAATGCATTTTTCAGTGTCTATATGTTTCCAGGGCTCTGATTCTTGGTGCATACCCCCATTTTCAGGATTGTAGCACCCAGCCGCATTTGTTTACAATCTTTGCATCTTCAACAAGTCACACCCTCTGGGTCTCAGAATACTTTCATCACATATTGTTCCTTCTAATTACCATGCAGGGTAGCAGCTGCCACATCCCTGTGTGCTTGGTATCTTGCTGTTGCGTGGCAATTTCAATTATTCATGAGGTGCCCTCACTGTAGACATTATCTTTTGCCAACAGTGGTTGGGATTTCGAATTTTTGCAAGTCACAATCTACTAGGAAGTGAAAAGCAGGGTTTGATGTTCAGGTGCTGCCATCTGTTGGCAGTGTGCTCTGTCTACATTTATTGCTTTATCTTGATCTGCTCTGGAATTTGGAATTGTATGTGATCTCAATACTTATGGGATTTATTTACCAAGAGATAATAAAATCTTGATATTTACATTTACAATAGTATTGGCTCAAACTTCCAATAACTGTTTTATGAATCATGCTTACGTGATCACACATTTCTAACATAACTTAAATGTGACAGTCTTGTTTTAAGAACTTACCCTGACAGAATTTTACCACAAGGTACTAAGAATAAATAGGGTAGGGACTGAGGAAACTGAGGTAGAAGGGAAGATGCTGAATATTTGTTTGGGAGGTATTAGTAATTAGCTATAAGGTTAAGAGTTCAAATATTTATTAGAACATCATTAATAACAAAGGCACTGTGGTGATGGACATGGGAGATCTACCTTGGATTGGAGAGGGAGGCTACTATTTATTGAACTCTGCGGTGTGCCAGGCCCTATACTAAGCTTCGCATGTATCATTTTATCTCCAGCATCCCTACCAGGAAGAAGAAAATGTATTAAGTAAGAGCTGTTGATCACGATAAATAGTTCTTTGATGAATAAAGAAAGCTAAGGAAAACTCATTGCTATTTGACATGAGCTATGTGGGGAAAGTCCCCAAATATACCATATTCATGTATATTATGTATGTTATATTTACTCCTTTAGTAGCAATTTGAAATTTTGTGATAGAGGTGCTCACGAAGTAAGTTTGGGCATTCCCAAGTGATTTATTAGCCTCATTCTCCTGATCATTTCTTGTATACACACCAGTAAGACAACTGTTTGTTCTCTTGTTCCTACAACTTGAGAACTTTGATACAGTGATTTAGGGTTAGCTCAGACTTCTCTTTCAGGAAGCCTTTTTCTCCTCACATGAAGCTATAGATTCCGTCGCCGTTCAGTGTCCTGCAAATGCCTGCTGTAGCATTTACCTTACCTTTTTTTAGAGCCCCTTAGACTGCGAGACCCTCGGCGCCAATAGCTGTATCTTATTTATCTTCAAATCCTAGGTCCTAACACAGGACCTGGAATATAGTAGGAATGCGGGAAATATTTGTGTGATCAGTTGAATAATTAAGATAGTACCATAGTCTACCTAGGAAATTCTTAAAACAAGTCACTTTTCAAGACATACTTTGATGACTGCTAGAGAGCACAAGTAAACATATTGTCGTATTGGCTCAGGAGTTAGGAATATCTATAAAATACATGTTAAGTGTCTGTAAGATACATATTTTCTTAAAATGGAAGAAGTATTTTCCCGACCTAAAGAGAAAAGTTTATTTAACAATTATCTTGTTGATTTGACTGATAAGTCGAGTATAATTGAGGCTTTGAACGTCATTTTACCTACTCCATAGTTGAAATATGTGAGATACTACATTCTATATGGTGTACCCAAATGTGCAAACAAAGCACAAAAAAATGTTTTAAATCTCTGACTCTATTTTTATTCCCTTACATTCTCAAACTCTGACTATAGCCACTTTCCACAGTTAGTCTGATCGACATTCTTAGTTTATCCTTTCCCACAGCTCCGGTTTGGTTCAGCATTATCTAAAACCACCCTTTATCAACAATGGTATCAGAGTTTCCTAATATTGATTCTTCCTCTTTCATCCACTGTCAAGTCCCTGCCTGTTTCTCAGAGGGCCAGGCTGCACAGATCAAACAGACTCCCCCGCATCGGCCTCTGTCATTTATGTTTCTTCTAGATTAGTTCTATCAGGCGCCCCCAGTTATTGCATTCTGAACATCTTTAACATTTAGCCTTGCACCTACCTAAAAAAGTACAAGAATCCCATAAATCACCTCATTAGAAAGTTCGTAGTCTTCTAAAAGAACAAGTCAGGAAAGTGCAAGGAGCAAGTGCACAAAAGCCATGTCACAGAACAGGACAGTACTCGGAATAGAATCTGTTGGCCCTCAGTTTACTGTAACTAACTCAAAACTCGACTGGTTTTTACGGTCATGCTGGGCCAAAACTGTGAGGGTGAGATTTCTAGAGTGCCCTTTGTTGCTACAAATGGAGGACGATCCATATTTGTTTAGGGAATTCCCTACCTTATGTGACTTGAATATTAGAAATAGAGGCCTCTTTCCATAAGGAACTGAAAATGTCAGATAATCACTTTACCAGCTCTTGAGCACAGGCACATGGCTTAGTCTCACCTCAACAAAACAACCCACCTGAAAATTTTAACGTGGAACTGTCAAGGCAAGGATCAGGTGTGGAGCTAGCCGTGTCCTTTTCAGTAGCAGCCGCGCCACCAGTGGTATCCAATTTTCCATTCAGGGCCGGGGCCAGGACATGCATGTTCTGTGGTGACTCTAGACTGAAGTGGGATTTTGCCTGTGGTTCGGGCTATGTAGCCTTCCTTTATTCTTGTCCATCTCCAAATCTGATTCTCCAGGCTTCCCTGCATCCCTGTGTGCCACCCCATTAGCTTTCCATAAATCCTCTTCTGCCGGGATTTGTCTGTGTTGCTTGTAACTAATAACCCAAGCTGATACCGCAATCGTTTATTGAGACCCTTTCTTTGCCCATGAACATGACATGCTTTAGTTCATTTCATCTCTTCTTTTCTGTAAAATGGAAAGTATTTTCCACGTTTTAACTTCATTTTATAGAAGAAAAAATTGAGATGTAAAAAGGTTAAGTGGTAGAAAAAATTATTGTTTTGTTTTACTTTTGACTTACGCTCTTTTTGCAACATTCTCCAGAAGCAAACAACTTAAAAAAGAATCGTATTCACAATCACTTTATTCTTTTAAATTTCTTTTATCTCAGAAAGAAATTTTCATAAGTTAGAGTCTTCTATTTAGCTCTTGGTTGATCAATTTTACAATAGAAACCGTAAGTCAATGCTTCTATATCTAAGTCAGGGAGAATTTGAGGTTTCTTCTCTGGAATTCATTTTCCTCCCTGTAACGGAAACATGCCCTTCGCTTTTAATAACACAGAAAGGACAGTATCCATTGCATAGAAGCACACTCTGTGTTTATTGCAAGGTTTCCTAACATGGCCCCATTGACATTGGACCTCACAATTTTCTGTTGTGGGGGCTGTCCTATGCATTGCAGGGTATTCAGTAGCACCCTGGCCATTACCCTCTAGATGCCAGTAGTACTACCTACCCAACCACCCTTAACCTTTTATTGTCATCAACAAATGTCTCCAGATATTGCCAAACTGACCCTGGTTGAGAATCACTGGGTTATAGAAATAAAGATAAGAAAGTAAGTCAGGAAGGATCCTGGCTTGAAAATGTGAACAAAGACATAAATTTAATTCAATTTAAGTTCAAATGCAGAGCACATTTTTAAAAAGATTTTATTTATTTATATTTTTTTTTTATGGAGAGGGGAAGGGAGGGAGAAAGAGAGGGAGAGAAACATCAATGTGTGGTTGCCTCTCACACACCCCCTACTGGGAACTTGACCTGCAACCCAGGCATGTGCCCTGACTGGGAATCAAACTGGCGATCTTTTGTTCCCAGGCTGGTGCTCAATCCACTGAGCCACACTAGCCAAGGTCAGAGCATATCTTTTGAGATTGCAATCTCTCTTGTGTTGAAAGACTAAACCTAGATTCTGAGCTGTTTTTTGAAGAGAGTTTTTGGCTGAGTCATTGAGGTTTCCATACTTGAGCAGGCACGCATGTTCCTTTACTCAGTTTTTCATCACCCACAGAAGCCAAGTAATAACAATCAGATTAGTTCTTGTTAAGTCCTTTTTAAAGAAAAGAGCAGTATACCTCACATTCAGCATCAGAGACTAAGCTCAAGAGCTAAAAACCCAAGCTAAAGGTAGGGGATTTGATACCCATGACCCTTAGTAAACATGCAAAAATTCAAAAAGTCAGCAGAAGGTAAACTAAGAAGCTGAGCAATTGTAGCAGTTTTTATGGCTGTTTCCTAGCACAACATAACTCCAGAACAGGTACAACCAAACATGCATGTCCTTCAAGCATTCAGATTCTACGTTTGTGTTATACTTTTTCTGCAGTTTATAGTATCAACAAGACGTCACCTTCTACCTGACAACAGAAAGTTGACTTCTCAGCCTAACCCTAAGTAAATACGTGTGGTCTGGGGAGCAGATGGATCTTTTATTCTTCAAAACATTCTCAATCTTTTTGTGGTCAAAATTATTTATACTTATAATGGTAAAATCAGGAAACAAACCTAAAAATCTAACACTTAGAAAGTAGTTAATCAAATTGAGCCAATATTCTTGATGGACCATTACATTTAAAGTTATATTTATGGAGACTATAAAATAATGTGGAAAAATCTTATAGTAGTGACAATTGAAGAATATAAAGTTGCGTGTGTTTACAACCTGATAAAATAAAACTAGACACAGTGTCAAATAGTTGTATATTACAGATAAAGCCAAAATTGCTGGGAAACTTTACAAATACTGTGGAAAAGAAGGGAAAGAGAAACATAGTGTACAGTGTAATTTCAAGGCGTGATCAAAGCAGAGAGGGTCCGGTGGCCACGAGCAGAGGACTGAAGAGAGCTCATAGCTATGCTGAGTAACAAAACCATTAGCTGTCATTGATGGCACATGAGAGGTAAGGATTTTGCAGGCATTTTGTTTCAAGTGACAAAATATGAATTTACCTTTTTAGCAACACAGGAATAAAAAAATGTTCAATAAGTATTTCTCTTTGTTGTTTCAAAGACTAGGCAGAGAAAAGAAACTGGGAAAATGTTTGATTTTGGATTTTTTCCCCTCGTCATTCTTCCAGATTTCTTTTAATTGAGCATTACTTTGCGATTTGAAAATTCTAAAAATTAAAAAGATAATTTTATTACTAGGCAAGAGAAATAAATAATAAAGTTTGTCGAAAATCAGAATATTCACAGAAAAGAAATCTCTTATCACTCCTTATCTCTGATAGTAAAAGAAAATAAGCCAGAGGGAAAGCAATCAGAAGAGAAAACCAAAAAAGTCTTTTGGGAAAACCAGACAAAAATCCCTACTCCGGAAATAGAATAAACTGGATATTACATTAAAGAAACTTTTGGCTTCAAAATGAAAACGTAGCAAAGAGAGGTAAGGGTTGAAGAGGAGGTCAGAGAGCTTTTACATATTAGAAAGGACTCCTTTAGAGCAAGCTCCTGTGGTCGATCAGCATGGGGAGTCTTAGGTCTTCTACTTGGGAGGACAGAGCTTTTCTATATTATCTTTTGCTTAAAATGCTTTTAAATCCCGTAGCAGGGACAACTAAGGCAAGACAGAAAGCCACCACAAAGGAGTGCCCAGGAGCAGGGAAGTTCTCCCTCTCCTGTCTGACTTTACAACCAACAAGTTCCTCTGAAGAAACGAGAGGCATTTTCTTTTATTATTAAAAATAGATGAAGACCCATTTTGATGTTTAATTTTCATTTGCGTCAACAATGGTTTTGATTAACAGAATATTTTCCAAATACAATATTTGGAAATCAAGCGGATCCAGAGGTGGATATACTGAACATGTTATCTGTAGCTCCAAACATCTCTCCATTGCACCCCATTGTTTCACCTAGCAATAAAATGTTACCGGAACAATATCAAACCGAAACCTGCCAATTTTCCCATCCTAGTTAATGTGAGAAGCAAACACCTGCCTGTTGCAGTCCTGCAAAAATGGTTTTAATATAGGGTCACAGAAAATTCAAAGGTTTTATAACCCCCTATAAAACAGCCCTTTGTCTTTTCCCACTAATTCCCTCATGTCACATTTAACAAAACAAGGAAACTACAGATAATAGAGGTGTTTGCAGATTAGCCTTCCAAGCCATAAATAACATAAGGTTTTGCTCACCTACAAATATTAAGGCAGCTTATCAATGTTTAAACCCCTTCCTCTTTGTAATGGTCGCTAACATTTTAACCCAGGCAAATTGAAAATTTTTCTTTCCTGTCTCCCTACATTGACAGAGTACACATTCATGAGATTCTATCATCAGATTTCATGGTATAAAGAGCGAGGCATCACCTAAACACTCGCCTGCTTTCCAAGAGGCCCTGTTTTGGAAGATGCATCTGCTTTATGCACTCCTTGTTTTGCTCTCTTTTAGCGATGGCTTGGATCCCAACTGTCCCGCAAGATGCAGCTGTGACTCTGTGCTGTCGGTGCAGTGCTACAGGCTGACGGAGGCACCGTCAGGCATCCCCTCCACCACCAAGCAGCTGTACATCAGCCACAGCAAAATTCAGCATCTTCAGGTAACTGCTCTTTTTACACTGAAGTTGGTGCAATTTATTTTGTACGGCAGGGTAAAGGGTGAGTGTGGGATTGTTCACTTAATTTAAATAATCAGAACTTAAAAGTTAAAATGCAAAACTTGAAGGTTAACACTTAAAAACAAACAAACAAAAAGAGTAAAAACGTATCAAGTTTGGGTAGTTACACTAGTTACCAGCTTGCTCTGTACTACTGAGATGGGCATATGCCTCTGGATATTTCCAGGGAAGCAGTCAAAAAAAAAATTTTAAACCCAGAATCGATAGTTAGTGATATTTTATTTTAGTTTTTATTCAAATTTTTTTCTAATTATGTTGTTGTAAAAGTACAGAACTGGCTCTTTCTTAACAAAAAGAATTTGGGAGCATATGGCCATTTTATATCCCCAGGATTAAGAGTAAGTCCTTTTGGGGGAAACATAGTTTTCTTTATGCTATAGAAAGCAGGCGATACTAAGAGCATTATAAGACTATCAAGGTGAACCCAGCATATGAGAATCATTCTTACAAACCTTACATCCAACCAATCATTAGCATCTTTGAGAAACCTGCACCCGTTTTTGGTTTGCCATGTCTCTGCAATTCCCATTCTATGAGCTTTCAGTTATGACTGCTACTTTGATGTGTACCTATTCAAAGTCACCTTTGGTTTTGGCCGTTAGTGTTTGAAAGGGATCAAGAGACCAGGATTCTCTCCCTAAATTGGCTCCCTCCCTAGAGAGACAACTGTCTCAGCAGGCAGTTAAAAGTCTCTGGGCCTCACTTTTTACCTTTATGAAGTGAGCATACTAGATTAGATGGGTGATCCCAGGTCCTTCTAGATGGAAACTTCTGTGGCTCTCTGACTGTGCCTTTACTGCTCACTGCTCCTCCCCCACAATCCAAATCCTAAGACAAGGAAAGGCCTCTCTGTGAACCAGGGGCAGAGTCAGCAGGTGAACATACTTTCTCTTCAAATAGAACCCCCTCCTTTCATTTCTTAAGAAATGTTCACGTAGGCGCACAGAAACACGGAGGGCTTAGACCCTGTGTGGTATTTATGTCAAGCCTCACTAAGCACGACTGCCCAGTCGTCATCTGTGCACTTTCCTCTGCTAAGCCAGTGGTGCCTAACGCCAGAGAGCAGGTCTGACCTGGTCAGCTCGCAGCATCCAAGCAAGACAGCTGGTTAAAGGGCCAGATGCTTAAATATTTGTTCTGAGGACTTGAGATGCAGAGAGCTAAAGGGTCAACTAGGCCTGGTAATGATCCTCCACTGCTGCTTTGAAGCCAATAAGATGAAATTATACCTCTCCTCAAATTCAACTTTTGAATCAATCCATTTGTCACTGGTTTCAGTTCATTGAACAGCAATATTGCGGCTTCACTGACTTTAGCCCAATTAACTGTCTCTTGGAAGGGCAGTTCCCAGGAGAAATGTTGGTGAAACACAGAATTGTTTTGTGAAGGACATAAAAGGCTCTGAGCAATAATATTTCCCTTTATTCTGTTGAAAACACTTAGGTTTTGAATGACCATATTTCACTTGTGTTTGGTGAATACAATGTATATTCAGTTTATTGGTTTGAATTACACAACAGGATGCCTATATTCAAAGAAAAAATACCTTAAAATGGATCTTCAGATTAGTTGCAATAGAAATTATATATACACATATAAATACATGCACACATATCACGCATTTATATGCATGTGTACACATATATACACGAGTGTATATATACAACACACACACATGTGTGACATATATATCACAATTTAAAATATTTCTATTACTTGTTTATATAATTCAATCATGTTTGAGACTGGGAATAAAAGATGAAAAAGTCAAGTTCCTGCCCCCAAGAAAAGAGGGATTTGTGCTCGCTTCGGCAGCACAAATACTAAAGTTGGAACGATACAGAGCAGATTAGCGTGGCGCCTGCACAAGGGGGACACGCAAATTCATGAAACATTCCATATTTTTAAAAAAAGAAAAAGAAAAGAAGGATTTTATTTATCTGCTCACCCGTAACAATCCCTCCGTCTTTGAGGGTGCACGCCATCAGGCTATAAACCTCTGGGTTCTGCTGTGCGTCCTACACTGTGCTGCCGGCCCCTCCCTCCTGTCTGGTCTTCCTCAGCACCTTCAGCCCTGCACTGCTGGGTGCCTTCAGTGTCCAATATCCTACTTTCACCCTTCCTTGAACTCATAAAAAATATCTGTCTGCATTTTTACTTGACCACGGCCATCTGCTGTCTTAGTTATATCACAATCCTGTTTACGCCCGAAACTTTACTCAGCAATCTTGAATTCCCATACCCACTCTCTGGCCCTTATCCCCTTTCCATTCAGCTCTCATACCCTGCACTTACCTTTCCACCTCATGGAGAATCCTAACCCTAGATCTACCCATGTTTCTCAGATAACCAGTTTACTATATTTCTTATCTTTTTTAAATACCCCTTTCCTTTTTGCATCCCACAATGAATTATTTCAACAGCAATCCAGCAAAGCCTCAGTCTTAAATTAGGATGACCATTTTCCTTTGTTTCTCCTGTACTTGAACACCTGAGTGCTGCTGGAGGGGATCATTCAACCTCTCTGCATGTGTGTGTGTGTGTGTGTATTCAAGGTCTCTAACTTCATCTGGGTCTTCAATGTCATCCATCTATTCTTTCAATTCTCTGTCTGTTTCTCCCTATATTCCTTCAACATCTTCCAAGACTTCAGTATGGTTTTGGATTCTCAATCCCTGCCCTCCTCATTCTCACCTCTCATTCTGACCTCCCATTTTATTGACAAATCATGACAAAATGAAGGCCAGCTGTCTTGATCTCCCTCAGTTCCTGCTGACCGTACACTAACTTGTCACCATCCAATTCTGCAAACTCTTTCCTCTGGAGAGGAGGTGTCCCTCCCCGTCAAAGCCACCTCGCTCTCCTGCCCTCGAGTCCATCTTTCCCACCTCTCCCAAAGCTGGCTCCATCACTCTCCCCACTCCCATATCTTCGGTTGCTCTTTCTTTACTAGCTCCCTGTCCCAGCCTAGAAATATGCTCCTTTCATTACAATAAGAATAAAAATTAAAACCTTTTCATTTCATGTCTCCTCTTGCAACTATCTTTATTTGCTGAACTGTGACAGGGCAGTCTGTACTTATGTCCCCACTTCTTCATCTTCTACTTATCCTTCAGTTCACCTCTGATTGGTTCCTTCCTACTCCACATTACTGAAACTGTTCTCTCTCAGACGTTGGCTCACTCCTATTTCTCGAAATTCTCATTTTCTTGCCTTCCATGACTCTACTCTTTTCAGTCACCGTTATTTCTCCCTGATATTTTTTCTGCCATTTTTACAGGTTTCTTTTCCTCCACTGCCCTTTAGTCTGTGGCCTTTCCAGGGAGCCTCAATCCTCAGCCATCCCTTTTCTTACTATGCACACCCTCCTTAGATGACTTCACTTTGTGTGAGTGGTCATGGTTCGCGTAACTGAGTTTCTGTCGTAACTTTCCTCCATGTTTGAGACTTGTCCAGCTGCCTACTAGACCTCTGATTAAAATAACGGCCTCGAGGTTTATCTGTGTTGTAGCATATGTCGGAATTTCCTTCCTTTAAAGGCTGAATAATATTTATGTATAACCGATATTGTATGTACCACTTTTTGTTTAGCCATTCATCAGTTGATGGACATTTGGGTTCTTTCCTATTTTCAGCTATTATCTAATGCTGCTATGAACATGCATGTCCATGTTTGTGGGTGGACATATGTTTTCATTTCTCTTGGGTTTATACCTAGGAATGAAATTTCTGGGTAATATCATTCAGTAAGTCTATGTTTAACATTTTAAGAAACTGCATCATTTCACCTTCCCACAGCAATGTAGAACAGTTTCAGTTTCTCCCCATCTTTGCTGACATTTGTTGCCTTTCTTTACCTTTCTTTTTTGTTTGTTTTTTAGATTGTAGCCATGCTAGTGAGTGTCGGGTAGTATCTCGTCATGTTTTGACCTTTATATGATTAATGGATAATGATGTTGAGCATCTTTTCATGTGCTTATTGGCCATTGGTAAATATTTTTTGGAGAAGTACCTATATGAATCCTTTGCTCATTTTTAATTGGGTTATTTGTCTTTTTACTACTGAGTTGTAACAGTTCTTTATATATGCTAAATACATCTATCAAATACAGTATTTGTGAAAAATTTCACCCATTCTGTGGGTTGTTATTTCATTTTCTTGATGATGTCCTTTGAAGCACAAAAGATTCCAATTCTTATTAAGTCCAGTTTATCTACTTTTTTTCTTGTTCACTTTTGCTTTTGGCGTCATATCTAGAATAGCTTTTACCAAACCCCAGGTCACAAAAATTTATGCCCATATTTTCTTCCGAGAGTTTTATATTTTTAGCTTTTACATTTAGAGGCCAAATAGGAATGTCTTTATGATGGCGGTCGATGAAAATTATTGCACTTTACATCTTCTGTGGAAGACGTTACTTAAAATTCCTCCTGGGTAAGAAATACATAAATAGGGTTTATCACTGAGTGAGGGAATTACGGAAAATCTCTATACTCTACCCATACTTTCTAGAATTTTTAAATAGTCTACAAGGAACAAGTGTTGCTTTGATGATCAAAAAACAAATTCCAGCACTGTTTCAAAAATTTCTTGCTGGCTTGGTTCACACATGTCTGAGGCAGACACGGTGGAGGTGGACGTGTGGCAGTTTTGCATGTACACTGGGCCTATGAGAAGCCCAAGAAAGGCACGTGGCCCTCTAATGCTTGGAGCAAAGCCAGCCCAGAATTTAAACCAGAGACAAAGCCTTTTACAGGGAAGCCAGCAGGAGGTGCCTTTCTGCTCTACTTCATTCTACTTGCCTTGCTTATTTTTTTAAAACTTTGCACATACTTTATTGTAACTTTTCTCTTCATGTATACTGAGATGACTAAACTGTAAAACTGGGATGGCAGGAATTACACTTAGCAAAGATTCCTGTGCCTGATTGTTAACATCAAGCCACACAGGCCTTGCTTTCTAAGCAACATTGGAGAAACTACCTGCAGTGCCGCGTTTCGCTCTACGGCAAAGGCACCTCTCTCCGTACCTCCTGGCACAGCCGTGCTTGGGTCAGGGAAGTGGGAGGACAGGTGCGGCAGAGTTATTTCTTTCCCCTTGTCAGCTCTGCAAACCCACTGAAAAGGTGAAAATCAGTGGGTATCTGCCTCACTGGTTGTGCCACCAGAACTGTATATCCTTGAACTAAATGCATGTTATAGCGATAAGGTTAAAGCTATATTTGCTTGGGGTAAGATAAATTTGGTTTGAAAGCCCAACTTTTCCACTTGCTAGCTAGACATACCTGAACAGGTTATTTCACCTCCTTGAGCTTTCGTTTCCCTCTCTGAGAAGAGAATGATCATGCTTACACATAGGGCTTTGCAAAGATAAACAGAGTAAATAGTTAAATAATGGTAGCCACTTAATTCATAATCAAAAGTAATATGCATTGACTCTGACAAAAAGAAAAAGGTTCTTTATGCTTAATAAAAGAACACAACTGTCCACTGGGTTCGGTTCAGGACGTGGACTGTATCACCTGGTTAAACCTGGCCATATACTTACAAAGAGGAATCAAGACAAACTGACAGACTGCAGCCCCGATGCCTCGCTGCTCTGGCAGCAATGTTTCAGGGTCAGGGGTCACTCAGAAGTGGAAGTACTAGTAACATCAAGTTCGTCTTTTGGGAGATCAACAGTCCAAGAAGTGAAGATCTGTGTCTAGTCATTTCTGACTTTATATGAAAGAAAAGCTTCAAAAAGAGTCCTTCAGAATGGAAAGCAGATTAAAGAATGCTTTGGGGAAGGTCACTTAATTTTTTTTTGGCCTGAAATTCTTCTCATATCTCTCTCCCTCTCTCTCTCTCTTGTAAAATAAACTTTATTTCTTTTTAAATTTATTTTTATTGTGTTTCCCCATTACCATTTATCCCCCTTATAGCCCTCCCCCACCCCTGCAAGCACCATACCCTTGTCCACACATGAGTCCTTTTCTTTTTTGCTCAAACCCTCCACTCCCTAACAGCCCTCCACCCCAGCCCATAGCTGTCATCCTGCTCTCTCTCTATGAGCCTGTCTCAGTTTTGCCTGTTAGTCCAGTGTGTTCACTAGATCTACATATGAGTGAAATCATATGGTATTTGTCTTTCTCTGACCAGCTTATTTCAGTTAGCATAATGTTCTCCAGGCCCATCCGTACTGTCACAAATGGTAAAATTTTCTTCTTTTTTATGGCTGAGCAGTATTCTATTGTGTAAATGTCCCATAGTTGTTATATCCACTTATCTACTGATGAGCACTTGGGCTGCTCCCATATATTGGCAATTGTAAATAACTGTAATGAACATAGGGGTGCTTATGTTCTTTTGAATTAGTATTTTGGATTTCTGGTGCAGCCACTGTGGAAAGCACTAAGGAGTCACCTCAAAAAATTAAAAATGAAATTGCCTTATGATCCAGGTATTCCACTTCTGGGAATTTATCTGAATTCTTCATCTTTTACATGGAAGATTTGGACTAGATAATCTATAAGATTTCTGCTTCTCTAAAACTCCATGGTTTGTGTTCAGATCTCGTTGTCCACACACGAGTCCTTTCTCAACAGGAGTTGTTTTCTGAAAACAGGTGTAGACCAGATGCAACAGAAAATGCATTAGAAAATGGTGAGCTGAGGAAGACAGGTCTTTGGAGCCCACAGAGCTTGTTGAAATTCTCAGCTCTTTTACTCACTAACGTTTTAGTTTCCTCATATAAAAGCCAGCGTTGATAATAGCAAACTTGCAGGGTTATTAGGAGAATTAATAGTAACATTAAAAAAAGCACTTCAGACTTGCAGATATTCAACAAATACAAGAACAAATTTGCTATTACTATTGAGATTAGGACTACTCAATACAACCAGTTAAACTGTAAAAAAAAAAAAAATCAAATGTTAGCAGCAAAATGTTAGCTGCCTCACACCAAAGGCAGCTGTGAAAACTATTAAGATTAAAAACATCTGTTCATGGAAATTTTAACATGAGATTCTTCTAATAGAATATCGTATGAGGAAATGCTTGAACATAATTCACATCACATGTCCTCCCAGAATTTAAGTACCTATAATAGATCTGAGATGCAAAATGAACCCACTCTGAAGATATTAATTGTGCATTGGTATTATAAAAGGACTCCACTACATAATGAAATCAAACATTCAGAAACTGTAGGTAAGTCAGTCATGTAAAATTTGCATTGAAAGTTCCATCTTAACTGAATTCTAAAGCAGGCTGAACATTTTGTGAAATTCATCAAGCTGTCTACAGGACAGCTTCCTGGAAGAAAACCTGGAACAATTCTTTCTACCTAAACCTGACCTTACTCAGAGAACCAAATACCGAGGATTCCATAATCCCACAGAAAAGATAGATGGCAAGGTAGGAAGTTGGTGGACTTGTAGAGAGAAAGAAGTACTTGAATATGCAAATCGTGGACAAAGTACATCAGAGTTTGTACTTCCTACAATAGGACAGGAGTAGCGTTAGGTCTGGGACACGCACACAGTGTACTTCTTGCTCTACAGAGATGGAGACACACGTGTCCTGTGTGTTTCTTCATGGACCTTATTTGTCGGTGGAGTGCAAACTGGGAGTGCAAACTGGGGGCAATGGGGGCAGAGAGCGGGAAGCTGGTTTCCCAAATATAATACAGTTGAAAACATTTCTTTGATAGGCCCATCCCCTTGTTGATAATATTTAGGACATTTAAAACTCTTACTTGGAATGCTTTAAAAAAATCAGAGGTAATTTATAATTTCAAAAATCCAAACAATGCAAGATGCAAATAGTTAGTGAAGATCCCATGTAATCTCACACCCTAGAGTGAATAGTTTGGTGAAAGATTGTTTTTATTTTTGGCTATTATAAGATGATGCAACAAAGAACATCGTATCCCATAAATCGTTAATGTGTAAGGACTTCTGCCTTGAAGTAAACCTGCTGGGTCAGGGAACGTACGGCGAAAGTTGGCCAGTCCTGCATTCTAACAACTGTGTGAAAGTGCATGAGATACTTTTGATGCCTTGCAGTATTAGCAATCATAAATAAAAATAGTCAGGCCCCGAGTTTCCATCCCTTTCCAAGAGATAATTTAAAATAGGTCCTGAAAGGAAATTCGAAGCATCAGAATTGAAAGCTAATACATGTTTTTTTTTCCTTACAATAATCTTAGTTTACTGTTTTTGTCTCCCCTACCTGCCCCTGCTATTTTTTGTTTGTTTGTTTGTTTGTTTTTGTAGCTATCTAACTTCACCAAGAAGTTGGCTCTAGAAGATTTTATTCTTCTGGCCAGTGGAACAGAATCGGTAGAAAATGATACTTTCAAAACTCTGAGTACCTTGAAGACCTTGGAACTCTGGAAGAATAAGCTCAGACGAGTCCCCGGGGCTCTCCCAGCCAGTCTTGAAGTGTTAAAACTAAATGATAATTCAATCTATGTCCTACACGGATCTGATTTTGAAGGACTGGAGAAATTAAAAACCCTTGAACTTAAAAACAACCTGATCTCTTCTCTCTCTCCCAGCATGCTCTCCTCCCTTGGCAGTCTGCAAAGTTTGATGTTGGATGGCAACAATATCGAGTCTGTAGCTGGACCACTGGCACTGCCCCACCTGAAACGTATGAGTATGGAGAATAATAAACTACATTTTATACCAGCTAGCTTCTTTACTTCTCTTCAGTCTTTGCAGTTCCTCAGTTTCAGTGGTAACTTTCTGACTAAAATTCCCATTAATCTGCCCAGATCCTTGCTCTCTTTAAAGATGGAGAGAAACCAGCTCAAAGTGGTAAGGTTTCGAGATATGAAACACTTGGAGAACCTATCGCATCTTTACCTGTCAGAAAACTCACTCTCTTCCATCGAAGGGGCACAGCTCCTTGCCAATTTAACCACTCTCGAACTGTCCCAAAACCAGCTCCAAATGTTGCCCCTCAGACTACCAGCAAGGCTACAAAAGCTTGATATTAGTAATAATCTGATTCAGAGAGTTACAGTGCAAGACTTCCAGGACCTCCGAGACTTGAAACATTTGTTTCTGGACAATAACTTTGTCAGCTTGTTCGAAGCCGGAGCCCTGCAGAGGTGCTCCCAGCTCTCCAACCTGGCGCTGGAGCAGAACCTGCTGCTGTCCATACCACTAAGGTAAGGGAGCGTTACGATTTATGATTCTACTATAAAAGTTCCGGAAGGACTGGGGCAGTTAGCACCACATACAGGCGAGAACTCTGGTTAGAGCAAACATAACTGACCTGACTAAGGCCATCCAAGGGTTTAGGGGGAGAAGTTTTAAACAAGGGTTTGGCATCTCCAGGCCGCAGGCTGAATACTGCACTAACTTACTTTGCCTATGTGTCTGTCTGTGAGTGTTTGAGCCCATTTGTGTTTTCCTTGCGCTCTGGTTCTGGTCGTGTCTTCAATCTCTCCTCTCTCTCTCTCTCTCTCTCTCTCTCTCTCTCTCCCCCCACCTCACATACACGTACACCTTCATACTCTAACATTTAATGTCGGTTTCCAAATATTTCTCCCTGTGTACCCAACCCACTGTACATGTTTCACTAAACCAGTCGTAATTTATAATTAATGTACATGTTTACATTAATTACTCTATTTGTTTTGTGTGTGTGTGTAATTTATTTATTTATATTGTTATTCAGTTACAGTTGTCTGCATTTTCTCCCCATCCCTCCACCCCACCCCAGCCAAACCCACCTCCCTCCCCCACCTCCACCCTCCCCCTTGATTTTGTCCATGTGTCCTTTATAGTAGCTCCTGTATACCCTTCTCCCCACTATCCCCTCCCCATCTACATTTTAAAGTAGATAGCTAAAAAAACAGTAGAAGAATACAGTACTATTATTTTCTATAAAATGATATTATGATGTTTATTATATGTGCCTCCCAGTGGATTCTTTTTCTTTTTAGCACTTTATAGAAAAAAAGCTTCTTGCCCTGCTTTTATTATTATCAAATTTCTCATAATATAACAGCTTCTGGCCTCTATAGAATCCCATGACACTCTATTTACTTATTTTCATTGTTAGTTACAATAATTTTTCTTACCAATGACAAAAGGAAAAACTATCTTTGTTATGTGCAAAAGTTAATTTTTTCTAGTTAAAAAATTGCTTTTTCTTATGATACACTGTGGTAACCATACCCAAAACAAAGCCTCAAAAAGTGATTTTTCCAACTGAAATCCATCCATACTTTAAAATATATATTGATGTTCAGACCTCACTTCAAATCAATTAAATCAGATATTCAGGGTTGGGACCCAGACATTGGTGTTTTTAAACAGTTCCGCAGACGCATTTAATGTGCAGCCCGGGTTGAGAACTCGTGGGCAAGGACAGTGGGGCAAGTAACCTGAAATGGGAATATACTTTTCCTGAAGCTTAAATTAAGCAACATAACTGTCTGCTCTGTCACAGAACTTGGCCAGCTATGAGAGCAAGTTCTTGTAGAGAGTGATCTTTAAATTCTCCATCACCACCGCACCCTCACTCCTTGCCTTTTCTTTGAATTGAAGTGGGAATGACTCAGAAAAGTTTCTCTGTGGTTTTCCCCCCAAGAAGAATTAAAACCACGATAAGATCCCTTCCTTATATTTAAATTAAAAATTTTTTATTTATAAGCTTTAAAAACACACACTCTTTTTTATTTGTATGCTTCTTATTTATACACGGTTACACTTTAAAATTCAGTTTTCTATAAATAACGGTAAACACATGCAACCTACTTCTATCACAAACTATTTCCACACGTTCCTTCTTCCGCCTACCATCTTCCTTCTACGTTTCACGAGAATAAGGGTTTATGGTTTTAGGTACACATATATTAAAGTATCCACCCCATTTGCCTCAATATGCTAATTGATAGAAAAATCATACCTGACACTTAATAACTGCTGGTAAAATCAGCAATGAATTTATATACATTTATTGTTTCTTACAGCAATCCTGTGAAGGAAGGGACATTGTTTTACTTCTATAAATTATTGATTCATGTCCCTTTCCAACTAAAATACTGGGAACTTAGTATTTTTTCTTACCAATTTATTTATGTGATTCCATTTGATAAGAAAAATATTGAGGGGTTTTATGATGAGGAACCAGAAAAACAGCAGAGAGTTATAAAATAAGGCTTATGAGGAAGGGTTAAAGACCAATGGCAAAGACTGAGGTTTGCACTTAAAATTACTTTTTAAAAATATTTTTTTCTAGCTTCAGAAGGGGCTGAACTGTAGAAAAGGCGGGTGTTGCTCAGTCTGAGTGTCTTTACAGATTGGTCATGACCTTCCCTCCATCCTGTGTCTGTGCTTCTGCAGGCTCCCCGGGACATTAGCCAGGCTGGACCTAAAAGGCAACGCCATCCAGGATATTGCCGAGAGGGAGCTCAAGGATCTAAAGCAGCTTCAGGTTCTAAACCTCAGGAACAACAAGATCTCTGCCCTAGACTTCAAAGCCTTGGAGGGGCTGCCTCGCCTCCGGCACCTGTATCTGGACGGAAATCCATGGAATTGCACCTGCAGCCTCCTAAGAGCCAGGGAGGTCCTGAAGGCCAAGGGAACGGACGTGAGGGGAGGACAATGCGCAGCCCCAGCTGAAAGACAAGGGGAGAGCTGGATGTCTTCCAAGAAGATCATGAGGCAATGTGAGCAACACCTACACCTGACCGAGAAAAGCAAAGAGGCCAAAAAGAAGTCAAAACCTGAGGAGCACTCCAGCATCAGAATCAACATAGATGATGATGATTATGATTATGAAATCGATTAAGTGTAGGCTTAGTTTACAGTTTAGAAAAAGGTTTTGTTTCTTATTTTTAAATAGGTTTCATTTTTAGAGCATTTTTAGGTCTGCAACAAAATTGAGAGGAAGGTACTGCGATCTCCCCCACATGCCCTGTTCCCCACACAGGCACAGCCCCCCCCCTTACAACAGCCCCCACCAGAGAGGCACATTTATTACAGTCAACGCGCCTGCACCGACACATCATGGTCTCCTAAAATCCACAGTTTACATTAGGGTTGGCGCTTAGTGTTGTACATTCTGTGGGCTTTGACAAATACGTAATGACAGGTGTCCGTCATTATGGGATCATGCAGAGTAGTTTTGCTGCCCTAAATATTCTCCGTGCTCCAGAAACGGTTTAATGCTCAATGTTGTAAGTAGAAATATACTACATATTTAGATATATGAAAGATTCTTTTTTGTAAGTCTTTTTCTTTATTAGAATGAAATGAGTGTTAAGATAAGGTGGGGGGAGGAAAGTAGAAAGGAACAATGGAAGGAAGATATAAGATTCCTCCCATGTTAAAAGTAATTTCTTTGTGTTTTATACTGAAACCTAAACAAATAACAACATCAAATAAAATTGCCATCTGGCCAACTTCCTGCAAATGGAGCAGTTCATTTTATCAAATTAAAAGGGATGATTTTGTATGTGAAGCTGGTATAAATGTATAGGTATGTAGACCTACACTACAGGCTTTCAGTTGCAAGCAATAAAAACCAAGTGTGACTGACTTAAGCAAGAAGTCAGCTTTCTGCTAATTCTTTGCAAAGGAGCTCACAAGTCTTCTCAAATCTCTGCTCGGCTGCATCTGCTCCTCCCTTACTCCAGAGGGAAGAGGTTCACGGATGTCCTGGTTTCAGCTGGGAAAGATACCGTCAATGCTGATGCTCAGAAAAATCTCCCTACTCCGAAGGAGTCGCCCGTCTCTCCATCAAGTGACTCTCTGGTTTCAAGGCTGTAGCCCAAAATTCTGGTTCCCTCAGTATAAAAGGGCGGTGGTGGAGGGAAAGGTAGGGAAGGCTGGAAGGGAGTCTGTTGATGTTTAACTCACGTCTTTTATATAGGTTGTATAGATTCCACTGGCCCTGAGAAACTGAATTTTTTTAAAAAGCTCTATTTTGCCAGGGGTCATGGCTCACTTACATCACTTATCATTTAGTTAATTAATAGTTTGCTCTTAGCTAATTTTGTTTAAATAGATATAGACACACCTGAAATAACTACCATCTTTACACGTCAACCAGGAACTCAGTATTTTTCCAGCATATAATTGTCTAGCGAATGTTAAAAATTAGATTCTTGCCAGATTATCAGTCTGAAACCTCGAGGAATGGCAAAGGGGCCCCCAAGCACAGTTTTGTGACAATAAGCTATGTGGACCTGGTGCCATACTAGTAATAGTAGAGGAGCACCTTAACATGTTGATTTAGGAACATTACCGGCACCGCCCCTGAGCCCTCGGACTGCCTTTATTCTAGTCGGTGTCTGTTTCTGACAGGGAAGAGCTGGTACGATGGATTTCCCTCCCTTTTTCTCTCTAAAGCAAGATATTGTTCTAATATTCTCTATAGGTTTTCACAAAGCACTGTTTCTAGGAACGCAGTGTAAAGGATTGGATTTAATAGTCATTATTCAACTTCCAAATAGTCGCTGACAATTGCCCTTCCAGTATTCTTATCCCAATCTATCTTGGTTTCCGAAAAATACTGAGTGTGTAGTGGCTTCTTCTCACCTGCTCTCTCCCCACAACACACCCCCACACTCTCCTGCCCAGTGTCGGGTCGTTGTCTTTCAGGCTCACGGTGCTCGCTTCTGCTTTATGGTTCATCATCGCTTTTTAAAGAAGAATCACAAATGCACTGAAAATAATACTGTCTGAATACACACAAAAAAATGTCCATGTGTTAAAGGAGAAGTCCCTCGTGATAATTATTCACTTGAAAACGTAATACAGTTCCAAGATGGGATCCACATGGTGAAGACTATGTACCCAGACTATTGATCCCACCAGATCACTTCCCCCAAATGTGGAATAAACTCATTAGTCATGTTTGTAGACGCCTGTTTCAAAATGGTCATCAGCATTTACCCTCAGTCTTTATGATTTTGCCAGTCTGATGGGGGAAAAAACAGTCTCTCATTGTTTGCTTCTCACTTTCCTGACTACTAGTGAGGTTGAGCATGTTTTCTCTATATTTTAATCCTTTGCATTTCCTCTTCTGTTTTCGACCTATTCATATCCTTTGGTCATTTTTTAAAATGCAGTTCTTTGTCTTTTCTAAACATCAATTTATAGGGTTTCTTTGTATAGGAGGGATTATCGCTATTTTGTCAGCTGTATTACTAATATTTCCCCCCAGACCTTCCTTTTCCTTTATCTTGGTGTATGATGGTTTTGCCTTACAGAAAATGTTAACCTTTAGACAGTCAAATCAGTCAATCTTTCATACATAAAGCATACATTATGCACATATAGTCTGTGTATACACTAAGATATATTTTAGTGTGTATATTATGTGTGTATTTATATATGTATACATAAGATATGTCTATCTCTATGGATATATAGATATACATCTTAGTAACCTATGTTTCAGTATTCTATGTTACTTAGAAGTTATCTATGTAACTCATATCAATTAATTAATTAACCTGATTTAATATTATCTCCAATTGTTAAAGTTAAATAAGAATCTTGGCAATTCTATTTAAAATGACATCACAGATTATAATTAATATTTACATAAAAAGTTCATCAGAATTTATAGAGTTCTAAATTGTTGAATGTATAATTTTACCTTTTTTCCTAATTTTAAACATTATGTGGAAGTAAATGTAATCTGATCAACAGCCCAGAACAAGAAGTTCAAGAAGTTCAGATTAACTAGTCTCTGTATGAGAAGACACAACCAGGGAATGAATTTCCAGATTTATTAAAAACCGAAGCTGTCAAACACTATGATTCACCCAAGGACTTTGGATTCCTATATAAAAATGCTTATGACCTAAAAGTTTCTGTAAGAAAGTGATTTGCTTTTCCTTAAAAAGCCAGTACACAGCTTAGTTTCTTTACTTTCTTCAAATTCTAGAAATATTAGACATATAAGTCTATATATGTACTTTTCTGCCTCTATAAAACCATCAGAATAAAGCTTCTTTTAGTTAAGAGATTTTGCAGTCAAAGTCAAATGTCGGCCAACTTTTTACGTAAGTGGCCAGACAGTATATATTTTAGTCTTTGTGGGCCTTGTGATCTCTGTTGCAAATACTCGACGCTACGGTAGACAATTCACGAATGAATGGATGTAGCTATGCTCAAATAAAAGTTCAAAGAAAAACTGGTGGGAGCCTTCTGCTTTATGATCCAGCCTGCAAGGAGCTTGGAAGTTGCCCGTCCATCATAACAACAAGTAAAGCGTTGGAGAAACTAAACAATCGACAACTCTTCTTGCATCCATTAGAGAAGTGAGGTCATAGGCAAACTGCTGCCCCTGCAATGGAGAGGCAGACAGGATGTAACATACAGAGAATTACAACTTACGGGGCAGAAACTGCCACGGGACCCAGTGCTGTGGAAGGAAACCCTGAGCTGTGATGTAGCTCATGAATTGCTGGAAGCTCGGAGTGGACAAGTCTGAGAATTAAAAAATCTGAGAGTCCCAGCCACAGCAAGGCTCACCCACTTTTGTGAGTTTTGCCTCAAGTGAATATTGGAGAAAAATCCCCTCATGCTTCTGGCAACAGGGGAAGGAAAGGGGCCATTGTGAAATATAGCAGAGTACTCTGTTTTTCTCAACAAGGCCTGCCATCAAAAGGAATTATTCTACCAGCCCCAAAACTACTGTGGTTTTATCAGATCCAAATGACCTAGGGGAAGGAAAACACCCAACTGCAGCCTACTCTATAAGCTTGTCCTATAAAAGGGGGTGAATGGAGTGAATAAAAAGCCCTTGTTCAGTTCACAGGTCAGAGGCAAGCATCACTAAAAAACTGAGACTTTATCATAAGAATAATTCCCATCAATGAACAAGCAAAATTTGAAATTAAAAACACAACACCATTACATTTAATTCCACGGACCCTCAGGCTTGCAGGAAGTAGACTCATACATAGGTGACATGGTCAATAACAAGAAATGTTGGGAGCAAGAAACTGTTATGAGAAGGAGGGAAAGAGATTCTGAATGGGGGAAGTGAATGGGAAGAGATGGGATTTAAGGGGGACATGGAAGAGTGAGTAGGAGGTAAGGTTGAGGAATGCTCTAATTGTTAGGTTTGGGTTTCAATTAACTCCTGAAAGCAATGGAACTTTCTTAAAGATTAAGTTGTGGCAAAAAGAATGGTTTAGGAGTATTGGCATGAAGGACAGAAACTAATGTTTTATTTTCTGTTCAATAACTCAAATGAGAAACATTGATCATTTGCCTCCATTACGTGCCCTAACCCAGGAATCAAACCCACAACTTATGTATGTGCCCTGACTAGGAATCAAATCCACAACCTTTTTGGTATACAGGATGATGCTCCTACCAACTGAGCTACCTGGCCAGGGCTAGGGGTGGTTTTTTTAAAGCAAGGTCCTTTACATTCCAGTGGGAGAAGAAAAAGTATAGCTAAGTAGTTTGATTGTTCACACTTCCTTGTTCTGATAATTCCTGTTATTAAATTGCTGTGATTCAGAAATATCCATTGTCTTATTCTTTAAAAGAAAGGAAGAAGAAAGAAGAAAGAAAGAAAAAGAAAGAAAGAAAGAAAGAAAGAAAAAGAAAGAAAGAAAGAAAGAAAGAAAGAAAGAAAGAAAGAAAGAAAGAGAAAGATCAGTTTGTCTAACCACTATGCTGTACACCTGAAATTGATACAAAACAATATTGAATGTGAATTCAGTAACTGAAAAATAACACTTAAAAAGGACAGACAGAGCCACCCTGCTCTCAGAGGTTTTATGTAGTATTCCAGCAAGAGAAAATTAAGCCAGTAGATTTTTGAGTCGGTCTGTGTCTTTTCCCCTCTACTGTGCTCTGACCAACCTTGGCCCAGGGCTCTGACATCCCAGGGATACAGGGAAGGAGCATGTATGATGACAAGAATGTGGCCTCTGAACTCATGAGTTTTAAATAATACACACAATTAAAAAGAGATTGATAATGAAATTAAAGAAATCAAGCTGATCGAGTATTGACTGACAACAGAAAGGAGTTTTAAAGAACATTTTCAGTGGGTGGATTTAGAGCACTTTATGTTCTACTGTAAAAGAGGTTTCAATTATTTTTTGAGGGTTAAGAGCTAATTTAATTGTAAGAGGTAAGAGACTTGATTTATCTATTTTTGTTTTTACTGACTGATTGATTGCTTCATTCATTCATTCATTCATTTATTGGGTGAAAACTGCTTGTCTATGCAGTACAAACACTGTTCCATGCCTGAAGGTGCCTCAGTGAACAAAGCAGACAAAAATCCCGATGATTGTGAGACTTCCATTTTATGGCATTCTGACAAATATTGTAAATAATTAAATATACTGTATATTAGATCATAATTGCAATAAAGAAAGTGAGATAAGATGTTACAAGTAAATAGTGGACAAAGGGGAGGAGTTTTAAATAGGGTAGCTAAAAATAGCCACCCTATTTATACTTAGTCACTTTTGAGTATACTCTTGAGGAGTTTTTGCTCTGCCAGCTGATTCTTTTACTTTCATCTGCCTGCAATATTACTTCTTGTAATAGTTTCTGCCAGCAATTCTTTCACCCGTCAGAAATTGGAGTCGTTCTCTCAGGAATTTCTTGAGCTCAGAAATCTAGTATGGAGGGAGATGTGGCTATGTTTTTTCTATGATTATAATTCAAGAAATGACTGCAACTGGGATGGTACAAAAATTGGAGTTTGGGGCTTGTGGTGGTACAGTCAGAAGGGCGCTTAGACCTGCCTAGGCCTCACTGCAAGTGTGCCCAGGTCCGAGGTGCTGACACGCATTACTGTCTTCAGTGATAGGACCTGTTCGTACTGCCCAGCTAGGCCATGCTGGAACCTTGCTGTAGGGCAGTGTTTTCAAGACCCGGTCTGTGGACCCTCTCTGAGTGAGCCCCTGGGGATGCTTGTAAGAAATACAGATTCAGCGCAATTATTGATCAGACCGAATGAGGGAATGGGACCTGAGCATCTCTATTGTTATCAAAACGATACATTTGTACCCTAAAGTGTGGCCCTAACACAGATCTCCTTGCCTTACATCAGATTTTTCATCTTCTATGTTCCTTTTTATGAGTGAGGACAGTCTGGGGTGAGTCTTAATATTACTTAGGATAGGTTTGAGTGATCCAGAGTATGGCATTGACTTCTATGTGAGAATTGGGTAAAAGACAAAAGAAATCTATCTTGTAGCTCATTTTATTGTGAATTTCACAGTTGTAAATCTGCATGAGGTGTCTTGTAAAATGGTTTTTGGGTACGGATTTCTCACACTCAGTCTCAAAAGATCTCCCCAGTGTACTGCCAGCCTTCCCAACCTATTTCTCACCATTCTGTTTGCCTTTTGCTGCATCCACAATCAGGGTACTAGATGTCTCCTCCTCCTAAAGTGCCCTCTTCTCCATTCCCTGGCAAATCCCTATCTACCTGTCAAAAGGCTAACACACTAAGACACATCGTAATTAAATTACCCAAGATAAAACATAAGGAGAGAATCTTAAAAGCAGCAAGACAAATGAGGCAGTTACCTACAAAGGAGTTCCCATAAGACTATCAACTGATTTCTCAAAAGAAACCTTACAGGCAAGAAGGGGCTGGAAAGAAGTATTCAAAGTCATAAAAGGCAAGGACCTCCATTCAAGATTACTGTACCCAGCAAAGCTATCATTTAGAATGGAAGGGCAGATAAAGTGCTTCCCAGATAAGGTCAAGTTAAAGGAGTTCATCCTCACCCAGCCCTTATTATATGAAATGTTAAAGGGACTTATCTAAGAAAAAGAAGATCAAAACTATGAACAGTAAAATGACAAACTCACAACTATCAACAACTGAACCTAAAAAACAAAAACAAAAACAAACTAAGCAAACAACTAGAACAGGAACAAAATCACAAAAATGGAGATCACATGGAGGAGGGGAGGGGAAGGGGGGAGTAGGGGAAAAGGTACAGGGAATAAGAAGTGTAAATGGTAGGTACAAAATACACAGGGGGATGTTGAGAATAGTGTAGGAAATGGAGAAGCCAAAGAACATGTATTTAGGACCCATGGGCATGAACTAAGGGTGGGGGGAATGCTAGAGGGAAGGGGGTAAAAGGGGATAAAGGGGGAAAATGAGACAACTGTAATAGCATAATCAATAAAACATACTTAAACAAGGGCTATCATCGATCCTTATAAATCCCTCCTGTCACTTCATAGGTATTCTCTCTCTTGACTATTTTATTCCTAGTCTTCCTTTATCCATAAATCTCCTTAGAACTATGTATGTCTCTAAAGGTAGTTCTGTTTTGTGAAGTATTCATTATAAATACCTGTTCCTGAATTTCCTTCCAAGATTGTATTTGCTCATATGCTACCAATCCTTCTCATTTTTGCTTCTTTACACAGTATAGCTAAGATATCACGTGTGTAATGGGTACTCAGTATATATTCCTTGAATTGAAAGAGGGGCTGCATTTTCTGTAGATAAGAATAGTGAACTGAGTTATATTTTATTTCCCAACTCGAGAACTAGAAGCCTAAAATTAATGAAGTTAAATAAACAAGAATTTCCCTTGTTTGCCTATTTGGAACACTCACACACTGACTATTGAGAACTGTGAGTATATTAAGTATTGTTCTGGTTGTGTGGAAAATACAGAGTTATCAGAAATGTTGAAAGTCCAAATATAAATGTGATTTCAGCTTGATATACTGACCTCGTGCCCCTGGCTTCCCTTGCTTGGTAAGTCACGTAAAGGAGCATTCTACGGTCAACCTTCCCCTTTGTGCGGTTCACGTGGAGCCCAGGTCAGTCTCGCTGTCATCTCTGCACTGGGGAATGTGCTCTCACCCTTTCTGCCAAAGGGCTAGCTACCTGTCAGGACCGTTGCTGCACACTGGTTGAAAATCGCGGATATTAGCTACTAGACAAGTGCTAGGGAATGTTAGAGTCTTTATTTAAGAAGAAAAATCCTGAGGAGCTGGGTTACCCCACATAGCCACGGTGAGAAAGGAGGTGACACCTGAGCTGGGCCTTACACAAATAGGTAGACTTTGTATTAACATAAACAATACCATGTTCCCTGCTCAAATGCTCTCTGTCCGCCCCCCGTGTGTGCATTTGTGCGTGTCTGTGTATTTCCCCATGGCAGCATTTCCATGAAATTAGCTTCAACAACAGCATTAAATACGAGTGTCTGGAGTAGTAAATATAATAGGTAAATTTATGTAATGAAAAATTGAGAAGTGAAGTAGGATGAAGGTCTGGGCAACTGCTCTTGTTATGTATTACTTTGTAATCTACCCCAAATCACAATGTTTTTTTTTAACGTTTTTTTATTGTTGTTCAAGTAGAGTTTCCTCCCTTTTCCCCTCCCCACTACCCAGCCCTCCCCACCTCCCTCCCCTGTTTCCACACCCCCTTGTTATTGTCCATGTGTCCTTTATAGTAGTTCCTGCAAATCCTTCACCCTTTTCTCCTATAATCCCCTCCCCTCTCCCCTCTGGTCACTCTCAGCCTGTTCTCAATTTCAGTGTCTTTGGTTATGCTTTGCTTGCTTGTTTGTTTTGTTGATTAGGTTCCTGTTAAAGGTGCAATCATATAGTATCTTTGACCGCCTGGCTTATTTCACTTAGCATAATGATCTCCAGTTCCATCCATGCTGTTGCAAAGGGTAGGAGCTCCTTCTTTCTTTCTGCTGCATAGCATTCCATTGTGTAAATGTACCATAGTTTTTGGATCCATTCACTTACTGATGGGCACTTAGGTTGCTTCCAGCACTTGGCTATTGTAAATTGTGCTGCTGTGAACATTGGGGTGAGTAGGTTCTTTTGGTGTTTCAGAGTTCTTAGGATATAATCCTAGCAGTGGAATTGCTGGGTCAAAAGGAAGTTCCATTTTTAGTTTTCTGAGGAAATTCCATACTGTTTTCCATAGTGGTTGCACCAGTCTGCAATCCCACCAACAGTGCACTAGGGTTCCCTTTTCTCCACAACCTCTCCAACACTTGTTGTTTCTTGCTTTGTTTGTTTATGTTGGCCATTCTGACCAGTGTGAAGTGGTATCTCATTGTGGTTTTAATTTGCATCTCTCTGATAGCTAGTGATGCTGAGCATCTTTTCATATGTCTCTGGACCCTCTGTATGTCTTCCTTGGAGAAGTGTCTGTTCAAGTCCTTTGCCCATTTTTTAATTGGGTTACTTGTCTTCTTAGGGTGAAGTAGTGTGAGTTCTTTATATATTTTGGAGATCAAACCCTTGTCTGAGGTATCATTGGCAAACACTTTTTCCCATACCATTGTTTCTTTTTTCATTTTAATGCTATTTTCTTTAGCCATGCAGAAGGTTTTTATTTTGATGGGACCCCATTTGTTTATTCTTTCCTTTATGTCCCTTGCTCTAGGGGACATATCAGTGAAAATATTGCTGTGTGGAATATCTGAGATTTTCCTGCCTACATTCTCCTCTAGGACTTTAATGGTGTCACAACTTATATTTAAGTCTTTTATCCACCTTGAATTTATTTTTGTGTATGGAGTAAGTTGGTGCCCGAGTTTCCTTTTTTTTGCATGTAGCTGTCCAGATCTCCCAACACCATTTGTTGAAGAGGCTATTTTTACTCCATTTTATGCTGCTGCCCCCTTTGTCAAATATTAATTGACCATAGAGACTTGGGTTTATTTCTGGGCTCTCTATTCTGTTCCATTGGTCTGTGTGTCTGTTATTATGCCAGTACCAGGCTGTTTTGATTACAGTGGTCTTGTAATACAGTTTGATATCAGATATTGTGATCCCTCCTACTTTGCTCTTCTTTCTCAAAATTGCTGCAGCTATTCGGAGTTGTTTATGGTTCCATACAAATTTTTGAAGTGCTTGTTCTATATCTGTGAAATATGCCATTGGTACTTTAACAGGGATTGCATTGAATCTATGAATTGCTTTGGGTAGTATGGCCACTTTGATGATGTTAATTCTCCCAATCCATGAACACGGTATATGTTTCCATTTGTTTGTGTCTTCCTTAATTTTTTCTTCAGTGTTGTGTAGTTTTCTGAGTACAGGTTTTTTACCTCCTTGGTTAGGTTTATTCCTAGGTATTTTATTTTTCTTGCTGCTATATCAAACGGGATTTTTTTTTTCCTGATTTCTGTGTCTGATATTTCATTGTTGGTATACAAAAATGCTTTTGATTTCTGAATATTGACTTTGTATCCCACTGTTTTGCCAAATTCATTTATTAGGTCGAGCAGTTTTTGGGTGGAGTCTATAGGATTTTCTATGTACACTATCATGTCATCTGCAAACAATGACAGTTTTGTTTCCTCCTTTCCAATTTGGATGCTTTTAATTTCTTTTCTTGTCTGATTGCTGTGGCTAGGACTTCCAATACTATGTTGAATAGAAGTGGTGAAAGTGGACACCTTTGTCTTGCTCCTGATCTTAATAGGAAAGATTTTAGTTTTTGTCCATTGAGTATGATGTTGGCTGTAGGTCTCTCATATATGGCCTTTATTATATTGAGGAATGCTCCCTCTGAGCTGGGCCTTACAAAAATAGGTAGACTTACATAAACAGTACCATGTTCCCTGCTCATGAGCTCTCTCTCTTTCTCTCTCTCTCTCCCCACTCCATGTGTGTGCATTTGTGTGTCTGTGTTTCCCCATGGCAGCATTTCCATGAAATTAGCTTGAACAACAGCATTAAGTAAGAGTGTCTGGAGTAGTAAACAGAACAGGTAAGTTTATGTAATGAAAAATTGAGAAATGAAGTAGGATGAAGGTCTGGGTAACTGTTCTCATTATCTATTAATTTGTAATCTACCCCAAATCACAATGTTTAAAACATTTAATGTCTTGACTCAGTTTAGTTGGGCAATTCTTTCTTGGTGTCAGTCCCCCTAACGAGGTTGCTGTTGGACCATGGCTGGGACACAAAGGTTTCTTGTTATATATCTGGTGCCTTATTTGTGATGGCTTGAATAGATAAGGGCACCTGGGTCCTGTGTCTTCACATGGTCTTTCCACATTCCTGGCGTGGGATTCCTCATTTCATAGTCTCCTTAGGATAGAGTACAACTAGAGTACAGGTAGCTCATTTTCCCCCGAATGTGTTCCCAGAGACCTAGCCAAGGCCAAAGCTGCAAGGTTTCTTATGACTTAACTTCGGGGATTATGCAATGTTACTTTTGCTGTATTGTCTTGGTCTGTGAAGACACAGGTTGGCCTGAAGTCAAGAAAATGGAGAAACAGACTCTACCTCTCAATGAGAAAATGTCCTGTGCACAAGTGGTGTGGGCTGAGGGTGCTCGATGGTAATATCCTTGGGGACAAGCTCCTGTGCATCCTTACATTTTTCCCCAGCCCTATACCCCTTTACCGCAAATTTGTATTAAAATAAGTATGCATTCTAATTATAGTTGGATCTAGATTTTATTTCATTCTTAGACTAAGAAACCCTATTGATATTTACCTTGGTTTGACTCTGCCAGCAAGCTGGCCTTTTATTTTCTCTTATATAATAGATATCTATGATAATCATTTCTGACACTACTTTTTTTCATATGTTAGAAATTGGCTCTGTTTCCTCAGGGATTTCTTGTGCTCAGAATTTTAGTGGGGAGATTTGGCTATTTTTATTTACATGATTATAACTTAAGAAATGACCATAATTGGGGTGGTACAAAAACTGGAGTTTGGGCGGGGGTTGGTGCTATAAACATTATACCTGCTATAATTAACCTGTTTCTGAGGCTGTGGAATTCTTCCTGCATTTTGTGTCCTAGTATAAT
Organism: Desmodus rotundus; assembly: GCF_022682495.2. Lineage (NCBI taxonomy): Eukaryota > Metazoa > Chordata > Mammalia > Chiroptera > Phyllostomidae > Desmodus > Desmodus rotundus. The sequence goes on from NC_071397.1 coordinate 68,194,099, forward strand.
TTGAGGGGTGGTGTTAGGGGGAGTTTAGATATGTTTAAGAAGTTCAAAGTTTTTATTCCGAACCAGTATAGTTTTAAAAGTGCTATCTTTAGTCCTTTGTTTTGAAAATTACAAAATAAATTATTTAGAAAAGAAAGAATGTCATAAACTTTGGATTGACTCTATATACATAACAGAATATACAGTGTAGTTTTCTCGTTATTCCAGAATTGTGGCTGAGAACAAAAGGCATTGAACCTACCTCCTTCTAGTTGCAGAGAAGCAACCAGTAATAGGAGCGACTACCCGGCACCAGCATTCCTAGTCTACTGAAAGATGCTAAAGAAGAAAAGTGGGCCTCTTCTCTCCCGATCTTCTTTTAGGAGGAGGAACACCATTAAGTAAGGATACCTGTCAACTTACCACTGGATACTCTAGGAGAAACAAAATCAAACAACTGGGGAGAGCTGCCAGGATATGCCTGTGGTTGGAACTGCCTGTTGGAAATGGGGCCAGAACCCCTTTGCTTAAATTTACAAATTCAAAAATGTACAAAAGTTGCAGCCAGCATTTGCCTGCACACCTGACAGTTGGCCATGCAGAGGTGAGACTGACGGCTCCTAACTTGTCAGGAGTGGCAAACTTTGGGACAGAGCGGTGAATACATCAGGGGAATGTGGCAGGGTGTCAGTAATGGAGCGAGGGTGGGCTCCTGTGGTCCATACAGGCCTGGAGGAGCATTCTGCAGTCCAGATTGGCTGGACATTAGGCTGTGTGAAGAGGGCGTTGAGGCTGGACAGGCAGTGTATTTCGAATAGTAGTGGTGACTGAGGTTAGTGGTGCTGCTAGTCAGTAATGGCTTGCTGCTGAATGAGTGAATAAAAGAATGAAGTGATTGGATTGCCGAGGGTGGATCCTTCTCTTATGTACTAAGCAATGGACAGCCAGTAAGGATTCCCTTTAGAGGGGAATGATATGGGCTGAATTATGTCTCAGGAACATTACTAAGGATTCTCATCCCCACTCTTAGAAGAATTAGCTTAGCTAGAAGGTTTGACCAAAGAACAGTAGCAGGACCTCTCTAAGGGCCACGCTCCTGCCTCTGCACACACTTCCATTAAGGGACCCTGGTTGACTCCAGCATCAACACTTACTGAGGGATACTTTCCACCCCTAGGTTCTTCTGGCATTTGTAATTCCCAATTCCCTGGACGACTTTAACTGCTTGAAAACCTTTTCTGGCAGGACCGTGGGATAGTATAAGACGTCCAGGACCCAAGGGACGTTGCGTCGTTGCAATCACCCCTCCTACCTCGAGGACCTGCACCTTTCTGGGTCTTGCGCCTGTGTCAGTGGCAAACGCTTCTAAACCTCCAGGCCACCAGGGGGCGAACGGGGTCACTGACCCATCTAGCTCCCAGGCGCGCTTTCTCTCTCGCCGCGCCGGGCTAGGCCACATCTTCGAGGGCAGAGCCACGTCAGAGTTCTCCGCCGACCAATCAGAGCCGTCTCTGTGCTAGCGGGGGTGGGGCTGCCGAAGCCGGAGGAAGATGGCGGTGTGGGCGAGGTGAGGTGTAGACAGTAGGAAGGGGTTCTGACGTGGGGCACAGGGGAACGCGGAGCGATGGCTCGCGGGGGCCGCAGGGGTAGATAAAAAGCCCTCGCGCCGCGGGTGTGGGAGGGAGGGAGGGTAGGACAGCCTGGCGCCACGAGAGTATGACGGGGCTGTACGAGCTCGTGTGGCGGGTGCTGCACGCTTTGCTCTGCCTGCACCGCACGCTCACCTACTGGCTCCGCGTTCGGTTCGGCACCTGGAACTGGCTCTGGCGGCGCTGCTGCCGCGCTGCCACCGCCGCGGTCCTAGCGCCGCTCGTCTTCACGCTCCGCAAGCCCCCGGCTGTAGGCAGGAACCGTCGTCAGCACCGGCACCCGCGAGGGGGGCCGGGCCTGGGCGCCCCCCACCCCCGGCTGCGCTGGCGGGCGGACGGCCGTTCCCTGAAGAAGCTCCCGGTGCACATGGGCCTGGTGATCACCGAGGAGGAGCAGGAGACCAGCTTCTCGGACATCGCGAGCCTCGTGGTGTGGTGCATGGCCGTGGGCATCTCCTACATTAGCGTCTACGACCACCAAGGTGAGGCCTGGCGCGGGGAGGGGAACCGGGGCGCCTCCGATCGCGGGGACCTCACATCCGGCAGGTGTACCCGGGGCTCACCGCAGACCTCCCGGCTCCGGCCCCTTAAGTGCATGTTACGGTGTTAACGCTTTCGAGGGAGGGAAGCTTTATTGGACACCTACTAAGCCCCTGAATTCGATGTAGTCGCTGTCTGTACGTTTTAAAAATATTTATTCTTCATAACTCCTAAGTAAGGCAAGTGGTATCTGTATACCTTTGTTTGACAAGTGAGGAAGCTCGGTCAGCAGCAGTCACTGATTTGTCCACAGTCAAAAGGTAGCGATAGAGATAGTGAGTTGTAGCCAGTCTGTGCTGCTCTGCGGATGTGCCCTTTTATCGCACTTCCGAGTTGCTTCGGGAAGGCTCGAGGCACTGATCTGAAGTCGCGGTCGGGCTGCGGAGGATTCGCGCCCAAGCCGCGTGGTTGGGGCCGGGTGGCGTTTGCTCGGAGTTCATGCAAATTATCTGAGAGACCGGAAGGGGGGTAAAGAAAACGCACACCTGTTCTGGGGTGACCGGGGTGGGTCCGCGGTCCTCGCTGGCCACCGTGTACTTGACACAGTAATTGTCCTCTAATAATTTTGATTGAGGGCATTTTCACCATAGGGAATTCTTGTAAATACTCATCAGGTGGCTACGAACCTAAAGGATTGTGCTAATCAGCATTATTATTCTTGAAATCTTACACTTAATTCCATGGACTCTCAGGCCTGCAGGGAGTAGCCACATACTCACGGAAATGACACGGTCAGTAACAAGAAATGTCGGGAGTGAGAAACTGCTGTGGGAGGCGGAGAGCGCTCTGAATGGGGGAGCTTGAGAAGGTCCCGCAGAGAGATGGGGTTTAGGGACGAGTGAGTAGGAGGTAAGGGAGGGGAAGGCTGTAGCTGCCAGGGTTGGGTTTCAGTCAGACCCTGAAAGCAGTGGAACTTCCTTAATGATGTGGCGAACAGAGGACTTAGGAGTATTGGTGTGAAGGACACAAACTAATGTTTTATTCTCTGTTCAGTAGCTCAAATTACTGGTCTGCTCCGTAGACACTGTATTGAGTCTTCATCAGACAGGTGGTTTGAGTGGGTTTTTTTCAGAAGGGTGGGCAGAGGCCCGGCTGACTCTCAGAGGGTATTAGAGTAAACTCTGATTGCCCTGGGACCTGCCGTGGTGATGTGATGTCTGGGGAGCCTGCCGTCGTCAACGGTGATCTGCCCTGTCGGGTAAAGTTTAATATACTCCGGCTGACATTTCGCGGAACTTGCCAGAGAGCTCGGCAGAATGGAAATCATGTAGCAGATAAACACATTGCCTGGGAAACAGTAAGTGAAGCAGAAATGACAGCTAGGTAAGCCTTTAAGCTGTGTGGTGAATTAACTTAAAAGTCGATCCCTGCGTCCAGGTGAGTCTTGTGAAGCAAGGGCCTTGTACCTTCTAGTGGGAAGGAAAATGGAGAGCTAGGGGGTTGAACGCGGGACCGCCTGCTCGCACGGATGGTAGTGTTGCCACACTCACTTCCTTGCTCAGCAGTTCCGGTTGAATTGCTGGTGGAATTCAGAAGAGTCCTGTGCCATATTCACTGTAAGAAAACAATTGATAGTGAAGAGGAAGAACTCCAGCTGACCAAACACTGACTGACAGCCGAAAGGAATTTCACACAGCATTTTCAGTGAAGTAACTGAGAGCTCTTGTGTCCTAATAGAAATCTGTTTTAATTATTTCCTAAGGGACATTGTCTAAAGTAAGAGACTCTCCATTTACCGATTCTTGGTTTTGATCGATTGAGTCATTCATTTATTCATTTACCAGGTGACAGTTGGGCTTCTGTTAAGTACCAGATACTATTCCAGACAAGTGGGTGCAGCAGTGAACAAAATAGACAAAAATCCCTCTGTTCATGGAACTTAAATTTTAGTGGAAGTCTACAAATATTATAAGTTGGTGAAATATGTAGTGTATTAGATCTAAGTGTAATGAGGAAAACTAAAACAGGGAAGGGGATAAAATGTTGAAAGTGAGTGCTGGCGGTGGGGCGGAGTTTTACATGGAATGGCTTAGGAAAGCCTCAGTGACTTTTTACTTATAAAGCTTTGTTGAAATGATTTTAACTGTTTCCATATGGCAACATAATAAAGACAATCAGTGACAGATTAATTTTATTTTGGAGAACTGGCTTCTCCACCACTCTGCAGTAATCTCTGCTAAACATTTGTTGCATGTGCTCTGAAGCCGCCTGCTCTGACACGGGAATACTCTATATTCTTGGAATTCTCCAGCCAGCAGTCTTCCACCCGCAATGAGTACAGTCCCGATCCGTGTGAGGGAGCAAGCCCTGTGGGTGTGCGTGAGAAGTTCTTCTTTGCAGAGGAAGTATAGATTCCCCAGCTTTACTCAGTTTTCCCTAGCAAACTTCCATTTTAGCTATTTCTCTATAGATATTTAACTTAGAAAAAAATTCTAATCTCAGGTTTATTGAGTACCTTCTGTGATATAAAGTACTGGGGAACGATGAAGTACCAGAAATGGTGTCTCTGAAGGAGTCTACACTCAAATTAGGGATAGCTGCTAGAGATTATTACAAGCAAATATGTATATACACATGCTAGTGAGTGGAAGTTTTAGAATGAATATTCATTCTGTTTATAATTGGCTCTAAATTATATTTAATCCTTAGACTGAAAAAAATCCATTGATATTGCCCATGGTTTCACTCCTGCCAACAAACCGATTCTTTTATTTTCCATCTGCCTGCAATATTACTTGTTGTAATAATTTCTGACAGCAATTCTTTCATCCTTCAGAAATTGGAGTTGTTCTCCCAGGAATTTCTTGAGCTCAGAAATCTAGTATGGAGGGAGACGTGGCTGTTTTTTTCTTATGATTATAATTCAAGAATGACTGTAACTGGGATGGTACACAAATTGGAGTTTGGGGCTTTTGGTGGTACAGTCAGAAGGGCGCTTACACCTGCCTAGGCCTCACTGCAAGTGTGCCCAGGTCCGAGGTGCTGACACCCATTACTGTCTTCAGAGATAGGACCTGTTCGTACTGCCCAGCTAGGCCATGCTGGAACCTTGCTGTAGGGCAGTGTTTCCAAGACCCGGTCTGTGGACCCTCTCTGAGTGAGCCCCTGGGGATGCTTGTAAGAAATACAGATTCAGCGCAATTATTGATCAGACCGAATGAGGGAATGGGACCTGAGCATCTCTATTGTTATCAAAACGATACATTTGTACTCTAAAGTGTGGCCCTAATACAGGTCTTCTTGCCTTACATCAATTTTTTCATCTTCTATGTTCCTTTTTATAAGTGAGGACAAACTGGGTTGAGTCTTTTTTTGGGCGGGGGTGGTGAGTCTCAATATTACTTAGGATAGGTTTGAGTGATCCAGAGTATGGCATTGACTTCTATGTGAGAACTGGATAAAAGACAAAGGAAATCTATTTTGTAGCTCTCTTTATTGTGAATTTCACAGTTGTAAATCTGCAGAAGGTGGCTTATGAAATGGTTTTGGGGTATAGATTTCTCACACTCAGTCTCAAAAGATCTGCCCAGTGTACTGCCAGCCTTCCCAACCTATTTCTTACTATTCTGTTTGCTGTTTGCTGCATCCACAATTAGGTTCCTTGATGTTCCCTTGTCCCAAAGTGCTGCCTTCTTTTCCTGGTGAAAGCTCATCTACTTGTCAAAAGGCTGTCATGGATCCTAATGAGTCCCTCCTAATTGTCACGTCATAGGGGTTCTCTCTCTTGACTATTTCCTTCTTAGTCTTCCTCCAGCCTTGAATCTCCTAGAATTTTGTACATCTCTAAAGGTAGTTCTGTTTTGTAAAGTATTAGTCATGAGTATATGTTCCCGGATTTCCTTCCAAGATTGTAATTTCCTCAGACACCTCTCATCCTCATTTTTGTTTCTTTTATAGAATATAGCTTGGTGTTATGCATGTGGTCAGTATGTATTCCTTAAGTGGAAAGGAAGACTGCATTTTCTGTAACAAGAATAATTAACTGAGTTATAAGTTGTTTCTCAACACAAATACTACCCCGAAGCCTTAAAAAAATGGAGGAAAATGAACATAGTTTTTCCTAGTTTACTTATTTGGCACACTGACTCATGCTATCACACTTATGATTTTATTAAGTAGCATTTTCCTTATTTTGAAATAAAGAGTTGCCAGAAGTGTTGAATATTGAAATAACAGTGTGATTACACTTTAGTGTAGCAAACAAGGGAAACTAGTATACCTGGTTTTCCTTATTTGGTAACTCATTTAAAGGAGCATTCTGTGCCTAACCTTCACCTTTTTATGATTCACTTCTAGCTCAGAATTTCACAGTTGTCATAGCATTCTGGAATGTCCTCTTCTCCTTTTTCTGCCAAGGGCTAGCAGCTACCTGTCAGGAGGCTATGATAGATCCCTGTAGTCCATCGGACTGTCACCTCCTAGATAGCCTCTCTTGACTGTTCCTCCCCCACTTGTGCTGTCTTTGGAGAGTTCTGTCCTGCTTTTGTTAACTTTTGAAAGGACCTCATTGTCTGTGTGCCCTTCTATTTAACCATACTACTTGATCAATGTATAAAATAAACCTTTACTTAGTAGCCATAATTATTCTGTTGAACCCTTACTGTATACCAGATACAGTGCAAAGAGGTACATGAAATCATCAGCAGTTTTATACATCAAGAAACCGAGACTTAGAAAGCAGGAACCCACACCTAGCAAGGAGAAGATCTAGAATTTGAATCAGATTTTATTCCCAAGATTTTGTACTTAACTATTGTGCTATACTGACTTCTCTACTGGTGGGAGAATGTGACCACAGTACAATCACTTTTGGTACTATTCCTGATTGCTATGGTCATCGTAGAGCCTTGGTAAAGTGGTCCTTCTCTGCAGAGGATGGACATAATTGGCAAAAGGTATTTAAAGGGAGATAGAATTTTGTTCATACCACTATTATAAATGTTCATCCTGTAAGTCATAGGCCTCACTTTCCTTTTTTAAACAGATAAATTTAACTTTATGGGGTTCCTGCTTTGTATGGAACTATTTATTTGTTAGGTGAGCAGAGTCTGTAAAGATAATTGCATTTTTTAAGTATTTAATAAGAAGCTGAGAAACTCTGAGGCCTGTTCATTTTACACATTTCTTTAGCTGAAGAGCTGGGACTTAAAACCCAGCACTCATTCTGTTAGACAGTGCCACCGTCACGCGTATCTGCTCCCTTTGCTACAACATGCTCATTCCAGTATAATTGTTTTTGATGAGGTTTCCTGGGGCTTTCTCGTGAAGTAAAACTGTTTAGTGGGTTATAAGATTTATTTTATGACTACTTCATTCATCTAAAATTTTAGTGGCAGTTTTTTTTAAATTTTAAATAATTGCTTTATAAGTGTATGTTTTCCTGTCTGAAGTTTGCCTTTAGTAGTGTTATAATTTGATTGTTAGAGGATTAAATGAGGGTAGCCATTAGGTAACTTACATAGATGTTTAGTTTAAAAAGAAAAAAGGTAAGGTACTTTAATGACTGCAGTTATTCCTAAAGAGGTGTTACTTTAATTCCATCATTGGAGAGATGCTTCTCAACTAAGAGGTATTTTTTCAGTGTTTACCTCACTTTTCTCCCCTTTGCTTCCCTTGTCCTTATAAATACTTGATGTTGGATTTTTTTTTTTTTAAATCTGCCTCTATAGAAGGAACGAATAAACACAGTAAAAATTTGAATATCAGATTAGAAAATATATTAAATGAGACTTTTAAAAGTCTCATTTTATAGAATTGTTTATTTCTCATAAATTTTAAAGGAGGCTAGTATTTAAGGGATACAGATAAGATTTGCTGGTTGAAGACTTGTCTAATTAAACTCCTTGTTTAAGTTGAAAAAAGTATTTCATCGTGGCTTTATGACCCAGTGAATGTGTCATGCTTGAGTGTGGTATAGGTAGTCTAAATATTGAAACCTGTGATTCTAAAATGTTGTTTTAACTAGTATAGTAGACATTTTTGAAGACTCCAGTGAGGCACTGGAAAACGGTATATAATCTGTTGGGAGGTGGGTAGGGTGTACATACCCAATTCTGGAAAACGGTGTATAAGCTATTAGTAGGTGGGTAGGGCATACATACCCAATTCCCTTTCTTTGAAATACTTTTTCTCCAGGCCCCTGTGACACACATGGTTGGATTTACTCCTTTCTCACTGCCTTTTCCCTCTTAGCCTTATGTCTGCTTCTCCTCGTTTGTCCCACTTCCAGATGCTTGAGTGCCCTAGAGTTTTGTGCTGTATGTATGCCCTTGTCTCTCTGTTGTTCATTGTTCCCTCTGTCTTCTAGATCAGGGCTCCACAAAACTTTTTCTTAAAGGGACAGCTAGTAAATACTTTAGGTTGAGTGTGCTATATGGTCCCTACGTCAACTACTCAACTCTGCTGATGTAGCCAGAAAGCAGCCATGTGGCTGTGTTCCAGTAGCAGCAGTTTGCTGATCTCTGCCTTGCTCTCAGTTTTTCCTGTCTCAGAACGTACTATTGCCTTCCAGCCAATTGCTAAACTAAAACTTAGATGTCACTTATAGGTCTTTTCCTACACCATGTTCCACCTGTAGTCTGTCAACAGGTATCCTTGGTTTTACTGCTAGAATATATCCCAAACTTTTCACTTGTTTGGATTCTCCATTGCAGCTCCCCGAGGTTGTTACTTTCTTTTGCCTGGATTATTGCTATAGTCTCCTGATTGGTCTTCATTTTTATTCTGGCCCCTGTACGGTAGCCCCTCCCCCTTATCACGGAGATGGATCCATTCCAATACCCCCTGAAACTGCAGACTGTACCAAATCCTATGTATACATTATAGTTTTTCCTATTCGTACAGTCATGTGTCACTTGATGATGGGGATGGGAATATGTTATGAGAAGTGTGTCTTGCTGTTAAGTGATTATGTTGTTGTGCAAACATAGAGTGTAGTTACACAAACCTTGATTGTATAGTCTGCTACACACCTGGTCTATATGGTACAGCCTGTAAATATACCCGAGCATAGAAAAGGTGCAGTAAAAATCCAGTGTCAAAGAGAAAGTGTGTGTGTGTGCATGCTGGTGGGGCAGGAAGAGGCCTGGAGGAAGGCTCCCTAGGAGGGGGAGTGGGCGTCAGTAGTGGGGAGAGGGAAGAAAAACAAAGGGAGAAAGAGATGAAGGAGACCCAGAGACATAAAGCTCGAGATTCAGAAAAAAAATATATGTATATATGTACATATATATATTTTTTATATATAATGAAAGGGAGTGAAGAAGGCGGGGAGAAAGGAGAGAGCGAGGAACTGGACAAGGTGGAAAGAGATAAAGACAGAAGGAAGGGAAGGGAGTTTGTGTCTAGGAAGAAGAGTGTGTGCTTGTGTCTTTGTGCAGGGAGTGGCAGGGCAGGCTTCTGGGCTCCCCACCTGGCCAACTCCTGGCCCCTAGCCATGGGTAGGCACAAGGGATTAGACAGAATGCGGAGTCTTTTTTAAAAATTTAAATTACCCAGAGCAGCTGAATTCAAAACCTTAGGTCCACCTTTCTCTTTCAGCATTGCAATTAAACTTTTTGTTTACAATCCATTGTAATCTTATGGGATCACCATCTTATATGTGACCTGTCTGTCACTGAACATTGTTATGCAGTACATGAGTGTACATACCTGTGACTCAGTTTAATTTATAAGTTGGGCACGGTAAGAGATTAATAATAACTGACAATAAAATAGAGTAACTCTACACTGAAATGAAAGTTATGTCAATGTGGTCTCTCTCTCTGATAACCTATCTGATAACCTGGACCACTGCTAGGTGACTAGTGGGCGGGAAGCCTGTACAGTGTGGATAGGCGGGACAAAGGGATGATTAACAGTCCTGGGCAGGATGGAATGGGATGGCATGAGATTGCATCAGGCTACTCAGAAAGGTAGCAATTTAAGATTGATGAGTTGTTCATGTCTGGAATTTTTCGTTGAATATTTTCAGACCATGGTTGACCTCGAATAACTGAAACCTTGGAAAGCAGGGAGGCTACTGTATAATCAATCCATTCTTCCCCCACCAGCAAAGTGATCTTTTTGATCATTCAAACTATGAATAAAACCTTCTGACAGCTTTTTATTGTACTTGGAATGTTTCTGAGCTCGTGACCAAGGCCTACAGACCTCTTCGGGATAAGACCTTTGCCTACATCTCTGATAATTCCCCTCTTTGCACTTAATTTCTGTGTTCATTGGTAATACCGTCATGTTTTTCTCCTTGAATATGGTGAAAACCTAAATGCCAAGGGCATTTGCAGTACCTATAATGGTAATGATTTTAGCTGGGGAAGTATTGATTTTTGTATTTTAGGAGCTAAACAACATCAGCAGACCTTTTTTGTTAAATAGTGTAATTATTTAATTAATCATGAAATTAGCGCCAAGGAGAAGGACACATGTCATACAGGTGAAAGCAGGGTACAGAATTGCATGATCACATGTTCCAGGGTTACACACGCATGTGGGCAAAGGCTAGGAAATAATAAAAACTGGAAGTAGTTGTGTTATAATGGCAAGGTGGATGGATGGGTAGGGACAGTCCTTTATTGTCTCAACTTTGAACATCTTACATAGTTTTTAGCATTAGAATGTGAAACAAGTATTTCTTGGAATATAAAAAGAAGTAGATTTGGCTTTCAAAGTACATAGTTAATGTTTATTAAGAAACACCAAAAACATTATAGTCTTTCTGAGGTCCAGCTTTCCTAGCCTAATGTTTTATTCTTGGAAATTGTAAAATTTTTTTGTTCTTCCATATATCTTTTATGTACACACATATATATGTACACACACATATATTTAATGCAGTTTATACTTGGAAAATTGAGAGATAGCACATGAGATATACTTGTAGAACAAGAAAACTATGTCAAATTCTTTAAATAATTATTGCAAAAACTTATTTTATATTCCAAGTCATTCTTAAGGAATTTAAACAAACTCTAGTCCTAGCTTTTTTCCAAAGATAATGTTCATTTGTAAAAAAGTCGGTTCTATTTTGTGGAGTTTAACTTTTTTGAGAGAAGAATTTGAAATTTAATAGTAAAGTGGATTTATCATTCCATATCAGTGTCAGGAATAGTTACTGAACTGAATAATTAGAAACCTGGAGACCTGGATTTCATGCCAAATTATTAGATTCCTGGCCAAGGACAATTGCTTGACCTTTCTGGGTCTTAGTTCCTCATCTGTAAAAGAATGGGATGAAATAATTCTTGCCTCTTATTACTACTATGTAATTCTGTAAAATACAGTTTTTTCAAAACTTTGAGTATTTGCAAATGTTTATCTCTTAGATCTGTTATTCCTGAATGAATGTAGTCTCGACCACCTTTTACATAAAATGATTTTGTGATAGTTTCTTTACTTTTATTATATCATTTTGGCTTTATTTTAGATTCTATGAAAGCAAACAAGGTAGATTTTGATATGAGAGAAAGAATCTCCATATAAACTAGGATATTGCTAGAGGAATTGCCTCTCTTAATCAGAGAGGCATACTTATATCTTGTTGCATTTCTTGTGTATCATGTGAAGTGGACATGTAGCCTTGAATCTGAAGAATATCGTAAGCTGATAATCTTGTCCATGTGTAACTGAGATCAGTACCATAGAGTAAAATCAGATTTCTTGATGGGGGTCAGTCTGTGAGGCATCAGGAGCCTTGCTGTTAGCTGTCTTATCTGTGCATTTAGCATATCTCAGAAACTACTTTTTAACAATTTCATTTCTTTATCCAAATCAGCTAGGACAGAGGTTCTGTTTAAAATAACGTTATGAAAGAAAGTCTTTGTAACTACATCTCTGTGTAATATTATTCTTATTTGACAGAATTTCTGCCTGTGTGCAATAAGGAAGTATCTACTTTTATTGTGACAGGTTCCTGGAAACTAAAAATTCCATTCAGTGACATGTTCGTTTAGGTTTTCCTGTTCTTAGGTGACATTTTGTGTACAGATAATTCAGTTTATTAAATCACATTGAACTCCTGCTATGTGGAAGGTGCCCTAGGGGAAAAGAAATGAGTAAGATACCAGTTCACAACTAAGTACAGTTTAGTAGGGGAAGGCTAAGCTATAATTATAATAAAAAGTAGAATATTGGTCTGTTAAAGAGTTTGAGCAAGATGTGTGTATTTGGAGGCTGTGAAAGTCTGTCAGGAGGACAGGCACATCTGGCTGGGGTTGAGGATATGTGACATTTCAGCTGGCCTGTGAAGAATTAGGAGAATGTTACAATGTGGTAACATTGTGGTAATGTTACAGTGTGGCTGCGTAGGTAACATAATAATCGAGAGGTTGGCATCTCTCCCTGTGTTTTTGGAGGAATATAAGGCAATCTAATTTGCTGGCAATATGGCACTGTAGAGAAATAGAAAGATTCATTTATTTCATAAATATAAATTATTTCCACCTGCCAAGTGTGGAAGCATAGGCTGGAATGTTAATGCTGATCTGAGCAGCTTGTTCTTCAGTTCTTCATATATGTTCAGTATGTGGGGAGCCATTGAAGATATTAAAGTTGGAGAGTGCGGGATGGAAGATGTATCCAGGGAAGATTAATCTTGGAGTCAGTCTAGTGATAAATGAGAAGAGGCAGGAAAGACACATTAGATGGTGGTTGTAATATTATAAGGAAGACTATTGCTCGAAACAGTAGCAACAGTGGACAAAAGGAAATGGGTACAGGAAACATTGCTGTAGAAGAGTGAATGGGTTCTGTGTATTAATGGGACACTGGTGGAGCGGTGCTGATCTCTCCGGAGAGTAGGGTACATGCCCGGGGTGACTGGGCATGTGGGGATGCCTTTATTAGAAATAGAACAGAAGAAGGGCTGTGGTTTTTATTTGTTTATTAATTAATAAAAGCTTTACAGCAGTTATGATTTTAAATCACCTATTGTCCCATCGTTTACTCTTACATTGCCTATTCTCTTCCAGACCTTATCCCTAAATGCATGTTTCACATTCCACCCCACCCCACCCTTTTTTAAACTTGATGTAATATAAATGCTTGAGAGCTAGCTTTAAAAGGTAGGCTGCCGTGTTTAGATATGTTCATTTTCAGGTGCTTACAGAACTTTTGGGTAGGATTAGATGTTTGAATGAACTGGAAATGAAAGAACCCAAATGCTGATCCTGTTTTTACTTAAAATGTTAAGGTTTTGTTCATCGTGGATGTTTTGCATTAATGTTAAGTTTTTAAAGATAATGTATTGTTATTACTTGTCTTCATTACTGAGTTTTGGGCACCCTCTTAAAATTTGCTTCACTCATCTTACCCTGTCCTGGTCGGGATTGGATTTAACATCCTTTGAGGAAGTAGGATCAGAGAAGGGGGAGTGCGGGAACAAAGAGAGATGGCTGAAGGACAGCCTGCGGTGGGGGTGGGGTCTTGCTCTGGGTGTGGGTGTTACGAAATGTAATCTTTTATCTTTCCAGTTTAGAGTCTTCAGGATTGCAAGCTTTTATAAGGAGCCACATCCTTAGCCCCTCTGCTCTTTTCCATGTAAATGTCTTTACCTTTGGGAATTTTATTTATCGTTTCTTGTGTGTGTGGCTCTCACCTTACTGAGAATGAGACGCAAATGTCATCTCCTTACCTACATCTCCTTCCTCCATTTTTTTTTTATTTCACCTTCCCAGCCCCACACCAAGAAAATTCTCCTAGTTCTTTAGGGGCCAGCTGACAAGTCACTTAACCCTAAAGAGGCTTTCCCAACCCCCCCCCCCCCCCTCCCCGCCAGTCTCTGTCCTGTTCTTTCAGTAGGTGGTGTTTGTTGTCTGTTCTGTACCAGGCACTATGTGAGCCCTAGTAAACAAAACAGGTAAGATTTCTACCCATGGGGTACTTACGTGACGACCTCTTCTGAACATCCTCTCCTCATGTCCCTTAATCACTTTTATGATAAATTCTTACCTAAATATTCTGTAATGACCTATGTAAAACTACACTTAATCTTTTCCTTCAAACCAGTTCTCTGTAGAATTTCCCTACTTTAAAAAAAAAGAAAAAAAGTATGTTCACATTTTCTGTTACCAAGGATTAAAGTCATGGAATTTTCTGTGTTCACTTCTGATTAAAGCATGCTCTTCATTCTGTCAATTTTTCCTTTGTAATGAATCCTTTTCCATTGCTCCATCAACTTGTGTATGGACCACTGCTGTAGTCTGCTGACTGGCCTTCACTGCACTGTTACCGGGTTAATTTTCCAGAAGACATACATTTCCACACATTCCACATTGCTCAGAAATTGCCGGTTAGCCATTGAGCAAAGTGGAATAAAAATTGGGACTATCCCCTTGCCCCCTTCCTCAGATTCCTCGTGCCAGCAGCATTTGTCTGTCTTCTGAGCACTCCATGTTTTTTCTTAAGCATTTTCTCCCTCTAAATATCCTCCCCATTTCCCTCTCTCAAGTCTTGCTTATTTTACAGAGCCTTTCCCCTACCAAAGGAGACTGCTTTTATCTTTGACCTGCTATTACACGTTTTCTACCAAGTTGGCATTTATGTACAGCATATTCAGCAGCTTCTGTGCTATTTTATTACGTATTTACGATGTTCTCTTCCCCAGTTAATCTTTGAATTGTTTTCAAATCATATGTGACTTGGCAAAGGCCAAAAAGGCTATGGACATTAGAAAGTTGGCTTCTCTGAAAATAGCCAAAATACTGCTATTTGTTTTTAGTTAGAGCTCTTTATATTTTTATGTTAAATGTATGTCACATAGTTCCCTCATCCTTCTTGATGATGTGATAGTTCAAGTTTTAACTTTCTGTGTATGGTTGGAGGATCAAAAGCAATTTTACAGTGTATATTTCCATATTAGATTGAATTCACTACATTTCGTTAGTATGGGTTCTGGGCCATCGAGGCAGTTTAGAAATTGTTGGACCAAACCTTTAAGGACATCACATCTCTGTTTCTTAACTTGTAAATAAAGTTGTCAAATAAATGATCTCTTAAAATTTCTTTCTAGTTCTAAATTTCTGTCATATATATATTGACAGTAAGTATTTACCCCTGTTTTGTTTTTTGTTTAGCCTGAAGCCGAGCTCTTGTATTAACAAAGTTTTGTTATAGTTTCCTTTCAGATTCTAGTTTAGAATTAGTCATCACTACTTCATTTGGAATATGTTCTGGATCCAGCATTTTTTTGTAGCAAACATACAGTAATTATTAAAGAGGATAAATTACTCATGTTGGGATTTACTTGTTGTTGTTGTTTTTTAAGGTATTTTCAAAAGAAATAACTCCAGATTGATGGATGAAATTTTAAAACAACAGCAGGAACTTCTGGGCTTAGATTGTTCAAAATACTCAACAGAGTTTGCAAATAGTAATGACAAAGATGATCAAGGTAAGCTTAATAGCAACTTGAATATCTAACTGGCAGACGTGTTTTGTGTCCAAGGCAAATTCTGTCACTCACTGATTTATTCATTTTGCCCTGTTAGTCTTTGTTGTCACCATCTTTAATCATCAGGGTTAGTCTTTTCTTTATTTTGTTAATAATTTTCAGGAAAAGATAAAATCATGACTTCCGCCCAGGCCAGTGTGGCTCAGTTGGTTGGGCATTGTCCCGCAAACCGACAGGTCACAGGTTTGATTCCCAGTCAGGGCCCATGCCTGGATTTTGGGTTTGATCCCAGTTAGGGAGCGTGCAAGAGGCAACTGGTCAGTGTTCCTCTCTCACATCGATGTTTCTCTCCCTGTCTTTCTCTCTTGAATCAATAAAAAGAAAAAATAAATAATTAATGACTTTCATAGATATTAAAAAATGCACACATGTTAAAGATTTTCTTTAACTCATAAGCCACCAGAAACCAAACAGATTTTATAATCAGTTCAAAAGAGAATCCAAAGAACAGACACATTGCTAGATCTAGAATATTGAAATGGTTTTTCTGTGGGGCTGGCAGGAACCTCTATGGATAGGAATTTGGCATTGCTATCACTTACCTAGATTCCTGTCAGTTGTAAAATAGCTTTGATAGAGTCATAAATTTGATAAGGTGCTATGTGCTGTAGACTGCATGTTACACTAAAATATATTTTTTGTCTTTAGTCTTTTTTTTTTTGTCTTCAATCTTGTGTTATCCTAACTGTACTATGATTGTAGATGCTGTTTTAGACTTACAGAAATTGTAATATACCCTATATTTAAAATTCCTGTTTGCTAGAGGATTTATTCACAGATACAAGGTCATTCTGAGTACTTTAAAAAGAAGGTGGGATATAAATACCTACACAAATGTGATGTGTGGGTTCCTTCAGAGGAAAGTAGTTTAAGTATGTTTTGATATGGAAATTGAAGGGCTTAAATTATTCCAATTTACAGTAAGAATGATACATTTATTTTGGCCTGAACTTAAGTATCTTGAAACCGATTTTGAAGTATATCTGGAAGAAGGTGTTTTTTAATATCTTGTTTGTGTTTTCCTCCAGTGTTAAATTGCCAATCAGCAGTGAAGGTCCTGTCCCCAGAAGATGGAAAAGCAGATATCGTGCGAGCTGCTCAGGAATTTTGCCAGTTAGTAGCCCGGCAGCAACAGAAACCCACAGATTTGGATGTACATATGTTAGACCGTTTACTTAGTAAGTCGTATATATTTGTTTTTAGTTTTCTCCCACAGATATACAGTGTAAAGAAGAATATCTAGGTTCCTTTCACATTCTCAAGCCTGATTTTGTTGTTGTTATACATGTTATGTTTCTGAAGTTTAAAAATCCTATGTGATAATGGTTTTGAAATAATGAAGTTTGTAGTCAGCTTGTTAATGGCAGAAAAATGGCACCAGGTGTTAACTTTGGTTCAGCAGCCTCAGTTCTTAAGTTCTGCTTGAAAAGAATTCAGAGCCAAGGAACTCAAACTATGAGGTTTGTCCAGAAGGTATCTAGCTGTGTAATATGAAAACGAGAGACATTTATTGAAGAAGATACCAGAAACTTGTACATAGGACAATGACACCTCAGTTCCCTCAAAGGAAGCACCTTGGGACCTCACACAAATCTCCCAATCACCATCAGCTGCCCCATCATATTTTCCTGAATGTCATCAATGGTCTGAAATCTCTTCCCTTTCAAAGATGATTTTAGTTTTGGGAAAAGCCAGAAGTCACAGGGTGCCAAGTCTTGGGCTCTATGGGGGGCTGAGTTACCTGGGTGATTTGATATTTTGCAAAAAAATTACATGAGGTGTGATGCGTAAACTGCATGTTCTTGTGATGAAGCTGCAAATTACCAGATGCCCATAGTTTCCGTGGAGGAATGTTCAAGCTTAACCAAAATTTGATGCAGATTCATTGCTCTACTCAGTCATTTTGAATGCTCTAGCCACACAGCACACATGCTCACCCAATGGCGTCTACCCCCCACAGGCTAGTACAGTGAAGTCCCATTGCTCACGCATGCACATTCCAGTCCATTCTCCTTGGCTGCCAGGTTACATGGATGTCGCGCAAACTGTTCTTAGATTAACAATGGCTGGACTTTTTCCGGACAGACTTGTATAAAGAAAAGTTTATTTACAAAGTTGCAGTGGTAGTAGAAGGGCCCTTGGAGCTTAGACGGGAGGGAGAGAGATGTGTGCCTGTAGGGACAAAAGTGTCAGAAGAAGAGTGGGCATGCTAGGGGTTGGGAGCACACCCTTGGGGAAAGAAGGGGGTGGGGAAAGGCAAAGGTATGTTTCTTAGAGTTGTGCTGGGTCCTCCCTCTTGAGTGTCTCAGGGGAGGATCTTAACATTCATCAGCTTTCTAGGTGCGCCCCTTTGTGGTCTCCACTGATTGTTGGCACCAGAGGGTCATTAGTGCAGCTGGTCCTGGTGTTAGCCATGGTGTCACTCCCTCTGATTTTGCTGTTTCTCTGGTCCTGGAGCTGAAACAAAGCTGAAGCTTAGATGTCATCTTACAGGGGTTAATGCTTAAGGGAATGGACATTCAAGGGCTTACAGTTTTGCCCAGTTGCTAGGCCCCTGGGGCTCTCTGCCCTGGTGACCCTCTACCTGGCCCGTCGTTTCTGCTCTCATGCCTCTCTGACTGCCTACTACAAACTCACTTGCATAAGGACTTACTGGGAACGAAGGCAGACCTGAGAAGATTTTTGTGGGGAATGGTGAATATTCTTAAAAAGAGGACTTCTGCTTGTTGGCCTTCCTTCCCGTGGGAGGTTTTCCTACACCAATAATGGATTTTTCTAATTTTCCAGACACCCTCTTGTTGTCCACCAATTCAGTTTAATTCCAATACTAGCCACCCAGAGTTAGTGTCGGATTCTTCCAGGTTTAAGGGCTCAGTCTTACAAGACTGCTCCCACTTTTGACGCCAGTTGCAATTCTCCGGCCACCCGTATGTACTTCAGATCAGCTGGCTATAAATAAGGGGTTCCCAGGACTCCCTCCTAAGGTTTGATAATTTGCTAGAATGGCTCACAGAACTCTAGGAAGGCACTCATGTTTATCGGTTTGTTACAAAGGATACAACTCAGGAAGAGCCAAATAGAAAGGTGTGCGGGGCAAAGGTGTGGTGGGGGGTGGTGGTAATGCTTCCTCTGGTGTTGGTATCTGGTAACCATGCCCTCTTCAGGTACACCGCACTCATTGTGTTTACCAACCAGGACGCTCTCCGAATCCTGTCCTCTAGGCGGGGCTTATGGAGGCTGTATTTCCGGGGCACCATTGATGAAGTCGTGGGCCATTATTGATTGAGCTCAATCTCCAGCCCCTCTCTCCTACCTGAAGGTGGCTGAAAGTTACAACCCTCTAATCACATGGTTAATTCCTTTGGCAATGGCCCCAGTCCTCAAGCTCTCTAGGGGCCTACCAAGAGTTAGCTTGTTAGCATAAACTCTGCTGTGGCTGAAAGGGGCTTATGAATAACAGAAGATTTTCTTCTTACCTCTATTACCCTGGAAATTTGTGGGGTTTTAGAAGCTCTGTGGGAAACTGGGACAAGACCAAATATGTATTTTTTATTATACTATAATATCACTCCCCTCGCCTCCCTGTTTCTGGTTGGAACTCTCTATTAAGTTTGAACTTAATAGCTATTTAGGAAGCGATCCCAAGAATGTAACCTTACTGTTATCTATGACTCCTTTTTTAGTGTTCCTTATTTTGCGGTATATCAAATATACCACTGTCACTGTATTTGTCAGGTTATACCAGATGTAACATTTTACCTCTTTTTCCTCAACTGTTTATATAAAAGCCTTTAGTTTGTTTATTCCCTCCGCAGCGCCCTAGGAACTTTTTGCCTTAACTTTGCGGTCCTCCTGTTCATAGCGTTGCACCTTGATCCTTTTGAAGAAAGGCAGTACTTCTAACAAATTTGTGTCCATTGATAACTTCGATAGACATACGGTTTTTGTTCATTCACATAGTCTTCGCTAACCTTAGTTATTAGTCATGCATTTTCTGCCTTACGTATTTTGGAGAAGTGCCTCAGTACTGAGCCCGGGTGTTGCCTTCGGGGGTTGTGGGCGATGATAAGTGAAAATGTGTGTGGGCTGTAAGTTAACTCATTAACCTGGCAGAAGCAGACACTCTGAATATTGTCACTCCCAAAGGTTCCCTTGTGACTTCAGGTGATCGCTCCCTTCCTACCCCCTACTTGAGGCAACTGCTGATCTGTTTTGTGACTATAGTTTAGCTTTTTCTAGAAATCTTATATAAATAGAATAATGTGTAGTCTTTTATGGCTTGCTGTGTTTACTCAGCATACTTTTGTGGTTCATTCATATCACATGTATTAGTAATTCATTGCTTTTTATTGGTGAATAGTGCTTTGTTTGATGACTACACCACATTTTGTCGATACCATTTGGTTTGTTTGAGTCCTGCTCTTGCGACCATTCACATACAGGTGTCTCTGTGGCCATGTTTTCCTTTCTCTCGGGTAGATGACTTACAATGAAATTGCTGGCTTAGGTGGTGAGTGAATATTTAAGTTTTAAGAAACTTACAAACTGTTTTCCAAAGAAGGTCTACAATTTTACATCTCACCAGCAAAATAAAAAATAAAGGAACCTAGATTCCCCACATACTGCCCAAGATACAGCATTGTCAGTTTGGGGTTTTTTGTTTTGTTTGTTTTAGTTTTAGCCATTCTAGTGGCTGTGTAATAGTATCTTGTGGTTTTAATTTATATTTTCCTAGTGATTAATGATATTGAACACTTTTCACATGCTCTTTGTCATTTGTTTAAATCTTTTGCCTATTTTTAATGGGTTATTTGGCTTATTGATTTTTAAGAGGTCTTTATATATTCTGGGTATAAATCTTTTCAGTGACAAGGTATATGATTTGCAAATACTTCCAGTTCTTGGCTTACCTTTTTCTTAATGGTTTTATTAAAGAATTTAATTTTTTATAAAATCCAGTTTATCAATTTTTTCCTCTGTGGATCATGCATTTGGGGTCATATCTAAGAAATTTTTCCCTAATTCAATGTCACAATTATTTTCTCCTGTATTTTCTTCTAAAGTTTTTATAGCTTTAGCTATTGTATTTTAGTCTCTAATCCATTTTGACCCAATTTTTGTGAATGGTGTGAGGTACCGGATACCAGTTTTTCTCCCACCACCATTTATTGAAAAGACTAATCTTTCCCCGTCGTATTACTATGGCTCCTTTATTGAAAATCAGTGCATCATAAATCTGCAAGTTTATTTCTAGGCGTTCCATTCTGTTCCATTGGTCTGTATTCTGTTCTTGTAATGCTACACTGTGTTGATTACTGTAACCTACCATGGTAAGCTTTGAAATCAGGTAGTAAGTCCTTCAACTTTGATATTCTTTTTCAAAGGTTTGTTTTGTACTTGGGGTCGTTTGCATTTTCATATGCGTTTTAGGGTCAGCTTGTCAATTCCTCATCCCTCCTCCCCAAATGAAAAAAAAAAACAAACACCTCTTTTGATAGGGACTGAATTGAATCTAAAGCTCAGTTTGGGGACAATTGCCAACAGTATTGAGTCTTCCAATTTTTAACATAATATGTCTCTCAATCTATTTGGGCCCTAATTTTTCTTTTAACAGTGTCTTGTAATTTTAGGCCCTGATTGGTGTGGCTCAGTGGGTTGGGTGTTGTACCACAAAGCAAAAGGTTGTCTGGTTCGATTCCCAGTCAGGGCACAGGCGTAGGTTGTGAGTTCCGTCCCTAGTTGTATATGAAATGCAGCAAATTGATGTTACTCTCTCACATCAATGTTTCTCTCCCTCTCTCTCTCTCTCCCTTCATATGTCTCTAAGAAATAAATAAATAAAATCTTTAATGTTTTATAATTTTAGGATACAGGGTTTCCACTTCTTTTGTTAAATTTATTCCTATGTGTTTCATTCTTTTTGATACTGTGTGTTGGTTAATGGGATTATTTTCTTTATTTTCGGATTGTTGGTACTATATGGAAATACAATTGGCTTTTTTATTACTGATTTTGTGTCTTTCAACCTTGCTAAAATATATTAATGGTTCTTGTAGTTCCTTTTGTTGAGTTTTACGATTTTCTAAGTATAAGATTGTGTTTCTGTAAATACAGATTACCACTGCTGTCTCTGCTTTTCTATTTTTAATTTTATTTTTTAGTCTGACTTTCTGTGTCCACATAGTTTAACGTGTCAGGCAGTAATCTGCACACTGGTTGTGCTCAACACCCTGAGTTTGTAAGGTTTCTAAGTCTTTGTGTGATGTTGGAGAGTACATTCAAATCAGTTCGCATGTCTCCTTGGCTTTTATATTTCACTGGCCTTTCTTGTCACTCCGCATTAGTTACCTTTCCTCCCCCGTCCCATCCTCCTCCCTCTGTGTGTGTAGTTTCCCCATCAGCCATGAATCTGTGAGAGCTTATCCGAGCCCTTATTTCCAGGATCTCCCTGTTAAATTTCTGGCCCTTATACTGCTTGCCCTAACTGGGGCTACATCCTCAGAGGAACAACGCTGTGGGTTTTCCTCATTCGTTCCCTTTCGAGTTTGTCACTTTTAGCTAGCAAAACCATAGTTTGTCCCTGCCCCCCTGCTCATAGCAGCCAGTTCCAAGTTGGGTCCCTGTCTTTTGGCTGCAAGCAGCAAACCTGATTACCTTTTGCTGTCAGCCTGTGCTGGTGAACTGCAGTTCTCTCCCGTGGGTTGGGAGTAAAGATGTGAGCGTTGGGAGCATTCCTAGGCAGGAAAGCCCAACCAAGGTGCTTATTATTCTGAACTTGAAGCTCTAGCTGCTATTTTTCATTTTGTTTTGTTTTTGTAAAGAATAAAAGTCTTCTGCTGCTTAGTGTCCAGTTCCCCTAAGTAATTGGTTTTGTCTAGTTTAATACTTTTTTTTTTTTGGGAGAGTATTTATCACATCCTTCATACCACATCAGCAGGAAGTCCCTTCTTGTTATTATTATTACTATATTTTTAATAAAGAAGATTTGCTTTTCAGCAGGCAGAGGAATATGTGTTCTACTTAATCCATTCACTCTACCAACATGGACTTTTAAAGGGACTTTGTTATGAAAATAATTCTTTATTACTACTGGATGGACCTGCCTAATGTAGTCTCCTTATTTTATAATTGAAGGAACTGAGCCCTGGGGGGGGCTGTGTGACAGGAAAGTTAGTGACAGACTTAGGTTACAAGGTCATTGTTGGAACCTGTGTGTCTCGGACTGTAGCCTCTTTTAGACCCGTGACTTATTTTAAGATTTATTTTACAGGAGTTCAAATATCTTTATCTCCCCCTGCCCCGGCATTTTTTTTTTTTTAAGTGAGGTTGTAAAGCAAAAAATGGCCATGGCTTTGTCTTCTTTTCCCCTTCTAGGGGGCTTAGGCTCTGGGGAGCACTGAGAATATTTGTACTATGTAGTTGGGAGTTAGTCATTCTGGGTCCTTAGCTATAAAGATGAGGGGCATGGTAGAAGGAAGGAGAGTAGATAGGTACTTTTAAAGTTTCTTTTCTTCTGAAGTTGTTTGCCTCTGACCAGAATAAGCATTTGTGCCCTTAAAGCAATGTGGTCCCCAGGACGTCATGAGAACACTTAGAGTCTCACAAGATGAGTCTTCAAAGCGATGAAATCTGGCGGAGGGAGGCTGGGTGCTACCTGTAGGGTTCAGGATGGGAGTTGGGTTATCCCTCTTTATCAGGTAATCAGTCCAGTTGAATGAACTTACAGAGAAAACGTCACATTTGGAAATGACATAGATATGAAAGTGTACATTGGGCAGTGGGATGAGGGTATGGACACATACAAGTAAAGCATCCGAAGAGGACTGGTACTCACGCCATAAGAAGCTGATGTGATGAACAGACTTTGCTCGGGTCATCTAATTTGTGAGCAGTGCATGTTAAGTTTGTGTGTGTTTCTTCCCAAGGTTCAAGTGGCTTTCCTGATCCTGATGTAGTACTGAAGTTTGGGCCTGTGGAGAGCACGTTAGGCTTTCTTCCCTGGCACATCAGGTTGACTGAGATTATGTAAGTACTTAAAATTGTACTGATGCTGGTTCGGTCCAGCAAGAGTTTCCTGAGCCCCACGCTGTGCTAAGGTTTGGTGGGAATGCCCAGAGAATTAGAATCCCGGACCCTCTGGTTGTATGTTCACTTTGCTTTAAAGTCCTTCTCTTCACACGGTGACTGCCCCTTGAGCAGCTGGAAGTGGTGGGGAAAACACGGTTCATTCTCTGGTTCCCCACCGCACGGCGGCGGCACAGCAGCGTGCAGGGGTGCAGTGCGGCTCTGCCAGGGGCGTTTCATAAACTGTTCAGGGGGCGCCAGCTTTACTCCCTGAAACTCGGACAGAGACCAGTTTCTGAAGTAAATTTGAGTGGAATTCTTTATTAATGTACCTCCAGTTTCATTAATCCAAACTTACGCTTTAAGAGGTTCTGAATCTCTGTCTCACTACATGTTGCTTTTCTCTTCCTGTGGAAAAAGAGTGTTTTTAACTTGAACTGTTTCACTTTGAGTTTAACAGTCATTTAGGAGAAATGGTTCGCATTCTCCATGCCTGTAGTTTACTTTCTTCTCTCCTTAACCTCTCTTCTGGTCGTTACCCTTCTGGTTCCCGCTCCGAATCATAGTGTGTCATCTAATTGCCTTTTCTCCCCTGTGCTTTCTTTTCAGTTCTTTGCCTTCCCACCTAAACATCAGATATGAGGACTTTTTCTCAGCACTTCGTCAGTATGCAGCGTGTGAGCAGCGTCTGGGAAAGTAGCAATCCCTGGTTGCATAATACGACTTCAGGCTTTGGAGAAAAGGACCCAAGTGACTCTGATGTTTACAAAGCACCTATGAAACCCAGTATACACCTAGTTCATAATCCTCATAATTTATCAACAAACACAAAGAAGTGTCTTACTTGAGAGTATGTGTGGGTGTGTGTGTGCGCGTATGCATGTGTGTGTGTGTGGAAATAAACTTACAAATGGGAAGTAGTGGAGAAGGGAGTACATGGACTTGCACCTTTGAGCAAATAGCAGTAATGTTATAGGAGCTGAAATTTCAGCTTTAAAGGCTTCGGCCCCAACTACTTCCTTGTTTTTCTAGGGAGAGGAGTGGGTGTTTAGAGCCGTTAGATTATTATTATTTTGGGGGAGGGGAGGGGAATCACTTTTTTTTTTTTTTTAGTCTTTCCTGGTGACCAAACTTTAATTTTTAAGAATAATATATTGACTTATTAAATGGAAGCTTTCTACGTTTGAGGGATTTCCGGAGGAATGGAGTTCTGCGTTGTTCACATGTTAAAAACTTGCTCACCTGTGGAGCGGAGGGAACACCTGTTTTCAGATATCCGTCCATTTTCATCTCATCGTTGTGAGCCCTGTGACTCCAGAGTATTCATCTGCTGTCTTTGTTCTGGGGTGTGGGGATCATTTGAAAAAGAACTCTTACAACACTGAAATGCAGAATTAAAAAAAATAAGTATTAACGCAGTTCAAAAAAGGTGAAGTTGTAATCTTAAAAGTAAAGGTGGAAAGTTTCCTAAAAAGGAAAGAAGGTTTGGATTTTCTTTTGTTTGGTGGGCAGTGTGCTACATAGTATCCAAAGTTGGTTAAAAAATGTTGCCATTAACTATGTTTATTTAAAATAAACATTTGAGGGAAGTTACAAGGCAGCTCATTTCTCGAAAGTAACCCGCTCCTCTCTGGGATAGCACATTCAGGACCACGGCAGTGCCCGGGACTTGGCGCAGGAAATCCTGATGGCGCCTGTGGAACAGACCTCTGAGTGAGGCTGACGCCTGCGTAGGTAATAAAACATCACCAAAGTCTACAAAAGTAAATTAATTTTACATGTTCTCTCTCATGACAGAGAACAGCACTGGTTCTGTTGTTTTTTAAATGAATAATTTTTTGATAGATGTTTCATATTTCTTTCTTCACTGATGATCCTTGGACAGAAATCATTCTTTATATTTGGACTGTTTTCAGAAAAGTCTTAACAAGTGTGTAGTAGTTACATGAAATTGTACATTTAGAATGGGGGCGTTTAAATACCAGGTCTCAGAAGTCGGAAAAGTAGAGGAGAGGACTGGATTTGTAAAGCGAGTTCTGGAATTCCTTGTCAGATTCTGAAGATAGGAAGAGTAAATGTTTCAATTTTAGATTACAAAACCCCATTTATGATTTTAAAAATATACTTGAAATAAAAGGATTAAACTAAATCTTGGTTTAGTGACATTACTTGGCACTTCATAGTTCTTCGTACATTGTAAGACTTTTTTTTTAAGTCAGCCTATTGCTAAAAGTTTTGTGTGAAGCTACAACGCATCTCTAAGCTTTACCAGAGAATTTTTGATTTCTGTCCCCCTCTACTGTGATCCATACTCTGTTGAGGTTTTTTTTTTTTTTTGGCCTTAGTTTAAGACTGGATTTATGCCTTTTATAAATATGTGTCTTTTTTAAACATTCTGGAATATGTATAGCTTTAATGAATCACATTTAATGGGCCCAACTGAAGTGATTTAATATTTGTAAAATGAAATTAGTAAAACAAAATACCCAGTGGAATATAGCCAAAGTCGCTAAAGGTTTAATAGTTGTCTTTGTACTTCATTTTCTTCCATTTTATAGGTGTGTAGCGTCACACATCGGAGTAAATCTATAACCTGTGACCTGAGTCTGTTATAGTCCTAGGAAGAGTCCCTTAAAAGAAGTCACTAAAGATTCCGAATTCAGGTGTAGGCATTCCAGATACTTCTCAGGAGCTCAGTTACTAGTGCGATCTCCACAACTTGAATGGCATTGGTCATTCCCTAATTCCTGCCGCAGTTATCACTAGTTATGCGTTATTGGGGCTCCCTTAGCACTCCCAAGAAGGAATGAAACTTTTAAAGTGTTTCCTGTTTTTATGTCTATTGGGGGATATTATTTTTAAATTGTTTCTACTTGACACCCCCCCACAATGGAAAAGTTATCAGATTAGACCCACATTATAAGCAGCAGCTTAGAGCATAGCAGGAAGTCAGGGGGTTTGAATTGCAGCCCCAATTCCGGTTTGGCTTTGTTTCTTAAAAAGGATTACTGTATAGAGTTTGACAGCTGGTTTTGATGTGAATAGCAAGTTGTGGTACATTGTTACTAAGACTTAATAATGCCTGTTAAAAGAGAGACTTGTCGGTCAGTGCCAAACACACTGTGCATATCTACAGTTACTCTTTGAATGTATGATACTTGACAGCTCCCTCCTGTTGCGTGATGGCACCATGTAGAGTCAGGTCCTTGTGATGTTTCGTGTGGCTGTAGACTTCGGTGACATGTAAATAATGTGTAAAGCAAGTTTTTATGATTAAGGAATCAAATTTATTGAATTTTATGATTGAAATTTGAAATTTAACGTGTATGAACAAAAACAATAAAAGAATATACTCTTTTCATGGACTATGTATAGTATTATCTGAATGCTACATTTATTCTAAACGTTTAGGACTTGCAGAAATGTGGTTAGAGACTCCTAGGACTGGATAACAATAACTATTTTTTTAGATGCTATGTTCTCAATGAAATATTCTCATTTCGCCCAGGTTAAACATTTGGAATCTTACAATGTTACTTGATTTTTGCTATATAACAGCAGTATACAATTTATCTTCGCCATTGCTGGAATTATCAGAATTCCACAGTAGTTAAGACCCGAATTGACTTTTGCCGAACAGGGACTGCCGCATTTAGAATGTATACGTGCCCCCTTTGGAAAGAAACTGGGCAGCTGCGGTCGAACCAGAAAATGAGAGGGTGAGCGCTCCCATCCATCCTGCGGTGCGAAGCGCTTCATTTTCGGACTCGACTGTCTAATTATACGCATATCTTACGGCTTTATGCATAATTTTAATCTGAAATCAAATGTTTCAAAGATCACATTTTAACTTTGGTTAATAGGAAATGCCTTTAACAAAAATTAGTGTAGGAAAAGTTCAGGATAGTTTGAAATAATCCCAGGAAACACATTAATATCCACAGTTGTCCAAGAATCCTAGCTGATAAAATTGGTGGAAAGGGGAGTGCAAAACCAATTTGCTTAAGGTTTAGAAACCCTAATTTATTGTAGAATAAAAAAAGAATTTGGGGACCTGAAGATAAATAACTTACAATACCATCGCTCATCAATACATTTTGGGTGACAATCCTAGAATTCTTTTGTACTTATATTTTAAAAAAATGGATCCTACTGTAACAGGTTTAATAAAGAGATTCTTTTTAAACTATGAAATGGGAGTTTTGCATTCTGTGTTGTATTTTGTTACTGTGTTTGGATATAAACAATTAAGTTATATTAGCATGTGATAAAATGTTTAGAAAGAATTGTAGTTCGCATTCAGTTATCCTGAATGAATGTTTAACCTTGGTCCGAATGCTGCAGCTGATTCAGTATGCACTGCCCTTCTACCTTCTAGAGATTCAGTGACTATAATTCTGGCATCTGGATTCACATCCAGATGATGGCAAAAAATCAAAATTAGATACACTCTCAGATCAAACTATCTGCTGTTGACCATAGTTATATTCTCCTTCATTCGCACTAGTAATTCTAATTTGCTTTTATGCAGATAAGGAAAGATCTGTTTGGAGAAGAAAGGCTTGAGCGAAATGAAAAAATCAGAGTGTAGGCAACTGCTAGCAGCACAGTTAATATGCATCTCATATTTCGGTTCTGATAAAGATTGATTTTAACGGCTATATCTTCTATGGTTTTGATAAATGTATATTTTGCAATGTTATTCCTCAGGAACAACTACATAGCAACTGCCTGAAATGTCTTATTTTTATGAACTTGAATAGAGTAGATGGGCAGTGGTAATAGTAAACAACTGTTTGCTCCAGAGAGGAACCTGTATTTTAACTAGATTTTAGGTAATTGGAAAGAAAATGGGACATAAAAATGTGGAAGTTACCTAAACTGGAGAAGTTTGACAAAGCATTTGTCTGGTGCGGTGGTTCCCAAGTGGAGCGATTCTGCCCCCAAGTGGACATTCGGCAATGTAGACGCTTCTCTTTCACAATGGGGGGCATGGGTGGGGGATACAGCAATACTAGTATCTCGAGCCAAGGGCCAAGACAGACTTCAAAACAGAATTATTGGGCCTCCAATGTCAGTAGTGCTGAGCCTGAGAAGTCTTGATTTATTTTATTTGGGGAGGGGTGGTGATGGATATTGCCTAAAATATGCTATAGGGCAATTATAAAAATACAACTTTGTTTAGAGTTGAGTATATAGATCTTAGTTTTGAGATGAAATAAACATGCATACTTTAATTATATGAAACACTATTAACTGTTTTCCACTCATGAGGTCTATTCATTATTTTCACATTTATCTTTGACATTTTGAGATACCTGTTTTTCAAAGCTTATCAGCTTATTGCTTAAGATTATTTGAAAGAAAGTCCTGCATTTTGCTGTGTATAATGTGCTCCTGTGTATAGTGCACACCCACATTTTGGGCCCAAACTTTCAGGAAAAAAATCTTTAGTTTTAAATATTTTAATTCAATTTTTATTTGTATTTGGAAACAAAACCAATGATCATATTCCAGGGTATTATTTTGCATACAGATATTGTTATTGCTTTCTAAAGTTACACTTTTGACGCATATGCATCAATAAAAATTAAAAACAATATGGATACAGAATTAGTACTACACATGTATAATGCACACCCTTATTTTTTCCTCAAAAATTTGTGCAAAAAGGTGTGTATTATACCTGTCAAGATAATGTTTCTTAGAGATTGTAGTGTTTTACACATGTATGTTATAAGAAATCCCATGCTTCAAGTTACCTATTCTATGTACATCAAGTTAAGAATTTCATTCTGTAGGTAACTGATTTCATGTTCTTAAAACATGATCTTTAAAGCTCTTGCTACAATGCATCCTGTGCTTGGCTTTGAGGTCGTATCTCCAAGAACAATGTATCATTGGTGAATTTCTTTGCCTCTTGTTTTTAAATAATTCATCTAGTGGTCATTTCTTAGCTCTCTGAAACTAACATTGGTTGAAGTCTAATATGATTTCCCCAGATACTACCTGCAACTCAAATAAGTAATGTTAAGAGAGTTTCTTTAGCCTGGAGAAAGATGACTTATGAGGGATAGTCATAGAGAAATAAATGTGCATGCTCAGCCGTACATAGGATATGTGATAGTCCTGGTAAGTCTGTAATTGACCTTGGAGTGTGAGGTGCAACACCAAATATGAAGGATTCAGGGGGTTAACAGGAAGGCACAAGAAATATCCAGGCAAATGATTTCCGTAAATATTAATTTAGGAGTTACTTGGAAGCTGAGGCTCATCTCTGCATAAACGTGCAGAGGATCAAGTTTTACAAAACCAGATCCTCTGTCAGATACACTCTGAGGTCCTCAGAGTATAAGATGGGATGTAAGGTCAGCCATGATGCTGCTTGCATATCAATTCATGGTGCCTTTCATTCATTTAAAAGAAACTCCCAGCTTCCCACTGCCTGTGCTGGTGGGTGCCAAAAAAGAAAAGTGGAGGTATTAAAGTGAGCATGTACATATGTATCCTATTCATGGAGGTGGAAATAGGACTATGATTGCTGTGTGAAAGGATGATATCGCCAAATTCCCCTTCATCGGCCCTGTGCCATACTCCCACTTGGCAATATCTGAGAGTACCTATTTCCTTTGAGTGTGTTGTCAACCTTTAGATGTTTGTGAATTTAGTGAGTGAGAAATATTTATTGTTTCAATTTGCATTTTATGGTAGGTAGATTATATTTCCAAGGATGGCTGTAACAATAGTTCCCATCCCACATGCTTTATTTTGCAATGTTACATCACCAGTTTTCTATAACCGAGTAGAGTCTATTTCCTCTTTCCTTGAATCTGGGCTGGTCCTGCGGCTGATTCACAGTATGTGTGAGACGTGACATTGGGCAGCTTGCAAGGCTGTTATCTTAAAAGATATTTCTTCCTCTTCTTTAATTTTGGGGAGAGAGAAAGAAGTGAGGCTGAAGGCCTTTTTGATATTTATAAACCATTTCCTCTCATTCTGTGAATGTACATGTCTTTGCCCATTTTTCTTCTGTTTTCTGGTATATATTCTTTTCACAAACTCTTTATGAAGTATTGTTAATTGTCCTTTGTGATATAAGTTGCAAACATTTTCATCTCAGCTTATTTACCTTTGATTTTAATTTTTTTTTACATGTGAACAGTTTTAATTTTCATGGCTAAATTTACCAATATTTTATTGGTTCTAGATTTTTATTCATAGTTAGAAAATCTTTCCCCAATTACAGATTATAGAGGAATTTATCCATGTTTTTTCTAGTATTCCTGTAGTTTCTCACTCTCCCCATTCACCTTCTCCTCCCTTCCCCTCCCCTCTCCTGAAATGACAGATGTGATTAAATTGAGGGTCCTGAGATGAGGACATTATGTGGGTGGGCCCTAACTGGCATCACAAGCGCCCTTAAAAGAGAGGGCAGAGGGAGAAACCGGGGACACAGAGGAGAGGACATGTACTTGGAGGCTGCGATGAGACCACAGAGGCAGGGCCTGGAGAGTGGCACCCCAGGCCAAGGAAGGTCTCAGTGTGTCCTCCCCTAGACCCTTCCGAGGGATTCAGCCCTGCGGACACCTTGATGCTGAGCGCAGGCCTCCAGAACTGTGTGAGAGTGCACTTCCGTTGTTTCAACCTCCCCAGTTTATACAGCTGCAGGAGACTGTAGATGGCAAGTCACTAAAGTGATCACTAGCTCGGCTTTTGGGGGAGAAGATAGCCTGATGGTTAGTGTGTGTGTCACAGTTGTAAGTGACCAGTTTGTCTTACCATACTAGTAATTATTTAAAATCTTTGGACAATGTGTTACTATTTGTCTATATAATCTCTGAATTGATTCAAGCTATTGTGCTACTGAAGACAAAGTTTTAAGGCTAATTACTTAAAAGGCAGAGTTTATTTAAGGCTGAGGGAATGTGAAATTGGCTTTCTAAGGTATGAGGTCCACTGAACTGGCCACCACCTGGTGAAACCTAATATTTGAACAACTCCTTATAAGGTGGCCTCCCGTCTCATGTTGCTATGACTTTTCAAAGGTGAAGTTGTTCAAAGGTGTTCATGTTGTTCATGTCGTTCAAAGGGGAAGTAGAAAGTCAGCATTTTTTTATGACTGTCATCTTCCAAACTTTCCCTCTCTTTGGCGTAACCCACCGTCGGTCTCCATGGAGCACAGGGTACTAGCTCCGATTATAGTAACAGCATGCCAGTTCTTCCTGCTCTTCTCATTGGAGCCAGGCCTTGGTCATGTGACCAGGGCTTAGTTCATACAGTAGTCCCACCCAGGACTCTGGATCTTTGGTGACTGACATGCACATAGGGACAGTTAGACAGGATTCACAGCGGCAGGGGCGGCTGTTTCTGCCAAGTGCGCCCTGTTCCCTCCCTGCAGCGCAGTCTTGGTGTTGGCCTATGTCCCAGGTTGGGTCCTCCAGCAGCCCACCAACAGTGTGAACTCCCAGCACCCTCCCTGTGAATTCTCTCTAGTGGAAAGAACTCGTGTCCAATTTGCTGACTTTCAGATTGAAGGTTTCTAGATGTAATGGTTCTTCTTAGTATCTCAGTATCTATCACTACCTTAATATTTTCTTAGGAGTTCAGGGTTCATTAATCCCATTGGGTTCTGATTCAGAGACAGTGAAAGTGAGCCATCATGTACAGCCTTAAAATTATTAGTGTTGATTTATCAGTAATTGAAACATCTAAACAAATCTAGCAAGTGTTTGAGCATCCTCGTTATCCCCCAGGATAATGAGAATTCTACCTGACACTTTCAGATAAAAATGACAAGGTATTTTTTGTTGATTGATTAATATGCTGCATATAGGAAAAATAGAGTAGATAAAATGTATTATTGACTGCTTACTTCATGCCAGTCATTGTTTTATGCATTTCATACGTATTATTTAATCCTCATAACAATCTTATGTGGCAGGTACCATTAAAATTCTCAGAAAAGGCCCCTGCTGGTGTGGCTCAGTAGGTTGAGCGTGGGCCTGTGAACCAAAAGGTGGCCAGTTCAGTTCCCAGTCGGGGCACATGCCTAGGTTGTGGGCCAGATCCCGGGCACGGGGCATGCAAGAGACAACCACACATCAATGTTTTTCTTCCTCTTTCTCTTTCCCTGCCCCTCTCTCTAAAAAAAAAATTAAATAAATAAATAAAAATTCCCAGAAAAGACATTGGCAAAAGAAAAAGGGGCAGGGAGAGGGAGGGGAACTGATAGTTGTGTTAGTCTCAAAATAAGTTCAGCTGTTATTATTAGTAAGTCAGTCCTGTCAGGTTTTCTGGTTTCTCAGGTGCAGCTAGATCCAGACAATTCAGTCACTGTGAGACATAATGTGTCCTTTATCCGTGGCCCTCAAAACAGTCCCGCGTACAGATAGGTGGTGTAGCTAGCCTGCCCATGTAGACTGAAGCCATCTGCAGAATTTCACAAGTGAGTCTGAGCTTAATTTGGGGACACATAATAATACTGTGGTCTCTTAATGTTTAATTATTTTTTAAAGGAACACCTTCCTCACCTAGAATATCATTTGTGATTATTTAAGGCAATCTCAATTTCATAGCTCAGCTGAAAAACACAGAGAATCTTGGTACAGAGGTGTAGGCTAAAAATAACATTTAAAGAAGTCAGTATGGCTTAGGTTTCACGATCAAACTGGCAGAAATAGCTAACTTTTTTTGGCTGTTCTGTCCTAGTACCATACTTCAACCCAGTGGTATTTTAGCTTCTTGTGGTGGGCCGGCCTGGCACTGGTGTCAGGCCTGTCTCTCTGGCCACAGGGACAGGCCTGGTTCTGAATCTGAGGGTGCCGGCATGGTACTGGGGCCCACAGAGGCGGGCCTGGCATGTAGAACTGTGGTGTTGGGCCTGAAGACTGGGTCTGTGGGAGCGGCCTGAATCTTGGGTTTGTGAGGGCCAGCCTGGTGCTGGGGTGAGTCTGGAACCTGAGTTCAAAGGCGTAGTCCCGGAGTCTGGATCCGTGGGGGCCCGCACAGCATCGAGATCTACCGGGCCAGGCCTGGACCCTAGTTCTGTTGGGGTGGCTCTGGGACCACAGGGGCAGGTCTGGAGCCTGGACCCATGGGGGCTATCCTGGAGGCTGGGTCCCCAGAAGCTGACGTGGCACGTGGGCAGGCCTGTAGTTCGGGACTCAGGAACCAGTCTGGAGTTTTGGGCAATGGGGTAGGCCTTGCACAGTAACTGGCCTGGAGCCTGGGTCCGTGGGGGTTGGGGGTGGCCCAGCCTCAGGGTTCTTGGGGTGGGCCTGGTGCTGAGGTCTACAGTGAAGTTGGGTGTCAGTTCACTCCTCCCCCATGGGGAGGGTGTCTCTCTGCTGGGCTGCCTGGGCTTGGGGAGGGGCATTGGGGGAAAATGTGAAACTGTCCTTCCTCCCCTCTTCAATGCCTCTTACTTCTGTGCTTCATCTAGATGCTGCAATCTCTCACCTGGAATCCTTAGCTCATGTGAGTGGAGAGTTGTTCAAATTGATGTTTCTGTGAGGGGACAAGTGCTAGAAACTCCTATCTCATCATCTTGCTGATGTTACTCCACACTATTTGAAAATGAGATGAGATAAGGGCCATGTCTTTTCTGGTGCAGCTATCGCGTTGCTATCCATGGCTTGTTAAGTCACATTTCCCAAAAGGAGCTGCAGCATCAACAGCGTTCAGCGAAGTGGTTAATAAGCACCCTTGGCTGGGATGTAGGTAGGTTCACTTACTAGTGATCTTTATCGCACCAAAAATAGCAAGTGTTGAATATGCTAGTCTTTGTGCAGTCGAATATGAATGTTTTCT
Organism: Desmodus rotundus; assembly: GCF_022682495.2. NCBI lineage: Eukaryota > Metazoa > Chordata > Mammalia > Chiroptera > Phyllostomidae > Desmodus > Desmodus rotundus. Next base: position 68,228,584 of record NC_071397.1, read on the forward strand.
TTATTTTTCCCAGTGATAGTGTATCAAAATGGCATTTGAAAAATCACTCAACTAAACCAAAATTCTGAGGTCACCTTTGTGTCTATTCATTTCATCAGAGGTAGAGTCATATACATTGTGTTCATTTTTCTTGATTTATTTTCATAGCTAGACACAATTTAAGGGCAATTTACTTGAATAAATCACATTTCAATGACATATGCTACACAAAATGGGAAGGACCGAATTCTTCTGTCAGAGTATAGGCCTTGATTAGACATATATACCCTTACCTCATAGAAGAAAAAAAACAACAACTTTATTGGTGTCTCTTGAGAATGGAGAATATTCAAGTGTGGGGCTTCTGGAACAAAGAATCGTACTTCTGAGTTACTAGCTGATGTTTCTCCTGTTGACACTGTACGTCTTCATGCAACAAGTTGTATTTCTCTCTTTGCTTTGACTACTAGGATGCTCAGAGCCAAAAGGTTGTTCTAATTCTATTGAGTAGTATTATCAACACCTCTCCTCTGTCTACAGTAAATCAAAGAGTATTGGGGTGGGGTAGAGTTGTTACCCAGGCTCCGGCAGCTTGAGAAGTTATTCCCATCGGCGAGAATAACCCTTCTTGTTGGCTCTTAGCCTTGCACTTCTCTCCACTGGGCCCTGAAGTCTGTGCTCTCCCTCCCTCTCCTTTCTCCTGCACCAGCACAAGCTTGTGTAGGCAAATATTCCCCACCCGCTCCCTCTCTCAATCAAATCTACTCCTGCAAATAGATAGCACAGGCTTGCAAATGCACTACTTCATTAAAATTCCTGAAATCCCTTTGGCTCAACCCAGATCCACACTACTGGTTAATCCGACCTGGGAAGCCTGAAAAGGTACCACAGAGCATGGATGAGTGACCTACCTTGCTCTATTTTCTCCGCCTCTGTTTTTTTCTCTGCAGTATTTGCTCTGCAGCCCCAGGGCTGTGTTTCCATTGCAGGTACTCCAAACACTTACTGCTCTCTGCTACTGTTACTCGGTCACAGTGTCTGCCAAGGTGCACCCACACTGGGCGTGCCCTCTTCTCTGGTCTTCCCGTGCATGACTCGCTTGCCTCTGATGCACATGCCATTTGTGGGATGTAGATGGAAATGGCTCAGCCAGCTTCCTGACACTTGGGTGAATATGTGCTTCTTGAGAAAAAACCATGTGCCAATAATTTGTTGGAAAACGTACAAGGGTCCTATGCCCTTTATAGAGTCAACAAAAAGAACATTAATTAAGGAAATTATTTTCCTCTTTCATTTGAGCCATTCTAAGTTACATAATCAAAATAAGGTTTTATAATTTTTCCCATTGATGAATTAACTCCTTTAGCTTTTTGATTCAAGTTAGTTTAGTTCAGTATCAAAGTACATGTAAGGCAGAGTTATAAGACATAAAATTAAGACATTGCTCCTAACTCATGAGAAATTTTAAAGGAATACATTTGTTCTAACCTGGCTGCATAGAAGAATCGCAGGGAAGGACTTAAAAACCACGAACTGTATTCCCAGGAACCCTGAATTAAATATTTTGGGATAGGGTCCAGAGGGTTTTTTTAGAGGTGGTTGACTAACGTGCAGCCAGAGCTGAGGACCACTAAGGTAGGTACGTGGGTCGTGCACAAAATAGCTGTCCTGCAAAGCGGAACAGAATGCAACTGTTACAAGGCAGATACCATCGCTAAGATAAGGTCCCCATTCCCCACAGCTTCCTCATTACCACCTGCTCCTCTCCCCGTCTGTGTTCTGGGCTACTTGCCCCACCTCCCTCGTAACTCCAGACTGTTACTGCAGACATAGCTTTTATGACTAACACTTACTTTTATTTATCAACCAGTATTTCTGCTACTGGCCTAGGTTCCCGTAGGTCAGAGACCAAGAGCTGCAGTTGGATTACTGTTATTTGACATTTGGACAGCCCATGATATACGGAGGTTATTCGGCCTCTATGTGTCTCAATTATTTATCTGTAAGATGTAGAATATAATAAGACCAGCGTGAGGATGTAATCAAATAATGCCCGTAAGGCACTTAGTTCAGTGCCTGGAACTCACACCACAGACAAGGGTCTTAAGTGGTTTTGTTTTGTTTTGTAATTTTTTAAAACTAGTAGAAAATCGAAAAACTTGTAGTGTTTTAATAAGGTTTTTGGTATAAAGAATATGTGAAAATTTATACCAGAGCATAAGCAAAATGCCATAATAAAAATGAAGTTATTGCCTTTAAGAGAAATTAATGTGAGGAGCAAAAACTGAAGTCACCTCTAATATACTCTGATTTCTGGCTTTTGTTTTCCAAAAAGTCTGACCTCACTGAAGTGCTTACCTTGAGGCACAGAGGAGAATAGAAGGGATATCCTTTTTAAATTAAGGAGAGGAAGCTAAGGAGATTTCCTCAGGAGTAAAGAAGCTGGAAGTCAAGGAGCCTGTTGAGAGCTAGTGCCCCAGGGCTGAGTGGGATGAAGGATCAGAGTTGATTTTAAATGGATTAAAAGACAATAAATGGATATTTCTTACACAGCTGTGTAAATTTGTGGATTAATAATCATAGCCACTTATGATATTTGTTATAGTTTATTTACTTTAAGATATGTGATTGAGAGGTGACTAACACCGATGTTTTAAACTAATTGCATAGTTATTTTATGGATTTAGATCTCAGTGTGCCTAATTTAAATTACCTGTTTTATAGAATTCTGTAAAGTCTGTTAAATCATATTAGGTAGATTTAGTTACAGAACAATTATTGATGCTTTCACCAGACTTAATATTCCTTTTCATAATTATTTTCCAATACAGGAAATGCTGTAAAAAGACCAGAACAAATAAGTTTTGCTCATTTAACTTGCTATTTCTACTTATCAGAATATGATGTTTATTGGACTTGGGAGAAAAAAATATTACAAATATTTCCAAGTTTAAGATAAAAATCGTAGTAAAATAAACAAAAATAATGATACATCCTATGCTTCATTCTTTTTTAAAAATCTTCACCCAATGATATGTTCTTATTGATTTTATTTTTTATTGTATTTGTTTACATTACTATTTAGTCCCCTTATACCCCCTTTCTCCCAGCAATCACCATACTGTTGTCTGTGTCCATGAGTCCTTTTTCCTTTTTGCCCCATCCCCTCACCCCCCCCCACCATAGCTGTCATCCTGCTCTCCATCTATGAGTCTGTCCCCATTTTCCTGTTAGTTCAGTTTGTTCGTTAGATTCCACATATGAGTGAAATCATATGGCATTTGTCTTTCTCTGACTGGCATATTTCACTTAGCATGTTCTCCAGGTCCATCCATACTGGGGCAGAGGGTAACTAAAACTTGCTTCTTTTTTATGGCCAAGTAGTATTCCATTGTGTAAATGTCCCATAGTTGTTTCATCCACTCATCTGCTGATGGACACTTAGGCTGTTTCCATAGCTTAGCAATTATAAATAAAGCTGCAATGAACATAGGGGTGCTTATGTTATTTCAAATTAGTGTTTTGTGTTCTTTGGATATATTCCCAGAAGTGGGAGTGCTGGGTTGAAAGGCAGATCCATTTTTAATTTTTTGAGGTATCTCTATACTGCTTTCCACAGTGGCTGCACCAGTCTGCATTCCCACCAACAGTGCAAAAGTGTTCCCCTTTATCCACATTCTCACCAATACTTGTTTGTTGATTTATTGATGATAGCCATTCTGACAGGTGTGAGATGATATCACAATGTGGCTTTAATTTGCATTTGTCTGATAATTGGTGATGTTGACCATCTTTTCATGTGTCTGTTGGCCATCTGTATGTCCTCTTTGGAGAAGTGTCCATTCAGGTCATTTGCCCATTTTTTAATTGGGTTGTTTGCTTTTTGGTGTTGTTTTGTAAGTTTTTCATAAATTTTGAATATTAACTCTTTATCAGTTGTATCGGCAAATATATTCTCACATTCTGTGATTTGTCTTTATTTTGTTGCTGATTTCCTTTGATCTGCAAAAACTTGTTATTTTGATGTAGTCTCATTTGTTTATTTTATTCTCTTGTTTCTCTTTCTTGGAGAGATATATCCCATAAAATAGTGATTTTAGAGAGAGAGGAAGGGGGAGGAGAGAAGCATTGATCGGTTGCCTCCCCGACAAGGATCAAACCTGCAAGCTAGGTATGTGCACTGACTGGGAATGAGACCCACAGGGTGATGCTTCAAGCAACTGAACCCCTAGGCCAGGGCCCTATGCTTCATTCTTAACTCTATTGCTCCTTTCATTTGCAAACATTTGAACATTTAGTATTGTCTCTCTTTCCTCTTGATATCTTGGTTGGAGCTTCCCAAGAGCCCCCCATTGCTACTTCTTCCCCTCAAACCCCTATAAACAGCTGGAGAGTGATTTAAAACAAACAAACAAAAAAGTTAGGTCACGCCACTTTCTTCTCAATATCTACCCAAAGCTTCTCATTTAACTTCGAATAAAGCAGAAACCCCTTAGGTCTCCCCAGACAATCTCTCCAATGTCAACTCCACTTTCCCCTCCCTCTATTCCACCAGTTGTTCTGATCCTCGTACTTATGAAACTCTAGAGCCTACTTTAAATGAGTCAAGCACATTAAAACGCAAACAAATGAATACACACAAAGCAAATATGCCCCAGGTAGTCAAAGTGCTTATATTCAACAGATAAATTTCACATTAACTTTTGCCTGGATCCATTCAGGTTCTGTCTCATGTATTAGTTTCTAGTTCATTCTGTTAAATGACAATGTAGTCAAGGACGTTGCATCAGAAGCAGATTAACGCAGCCTTCTCTGCCATTACTCTCCAAGGTGAATGAAGATGACCTGTTTGGCTGTTCAGTTCATCTTTAGCTGAGAGTTAAAAGATTCATAATGTATTGGTTTGATGAAGTTTAGCAGTAATATCTGTGGGCCAGATATTTTGTGGCATTTAAAGACTGGGCAGTGGATTGTGAACCTCGGGCACATTTATTTGTTATTAAGTTTTCTTTCCCTCAGCTCAGCAGTCCTCATGAGTGGAGATCTTCTAGTTTTCAAAAATGACCTGTTAACAACTCTGAAAGCTCCTCATTGGCCATGTCCTTAAAAAGGAGGTACACCTTCTTGATTAAACAATATACCATCACACTGGCCAGTCTCGGGAGGGATGGAGAAATTGAAATTATTAATCATTCTCAATGCTTTTCAGGCAGTGCAATATCTATTTCAGCAGAGCAAGTCATTTCTCTTTTGGTTGAATAAAAAAAGCATACTCTGAACTCTCCTCACCTTGGATATGCTTGGGAGTCGAAGATTCCAGAGGGCCACTTCCTTCTCTGTAGAATTCTTTCTCCCAGTTGTCTCTGCACAGTGGACAGAGTTGAGACCAATCTTAGATAACCTTTCCTGGAGATTTTATGTAATGATTCTTATCATTCTCCCAGAGCACCTCCTGCGTAAATAGGCTTCAGGTTCTCAGAAGTAAAATAAGACTGTGTGTAAGGCACAAAAATATGTACTAAGAGGTGATGAAAACAAACACAAAATGATACATTAAAGGCTTTCATATCTGCCTCCAGAGAGTCACAGAAATGCTTATTAGGCACCTACAGGCTGCTTAGTACTTGGCTGGGATAAACAAACCATTTATGTAGGCACTCAGTAAATAATGCCAATAATATAGGGCACTCAGTATATGCCATATATACAACAGTAAATAATATGAGTCATATATGGCATGATGAAGACACAACCAGACATTGCAGGAACAAAAAGGGTGATGATCGAGAAGACTGGGGTAACCAGCAAAGCTTTCAATAGTCTTTAGTGATGAGAATAATTTGCCTAGGAGCCAAAGCCTTCATTGTTTTATTTATGAAGGCTATATGCTAACTCAGTTAGCTGGAGTGTCATCCTGTACACTGAAAGGTTATGGGTTTGAGCCCCAGTGGGGGATGTATGAGAGGCAACTAATTGTTGTTTCTCTCCCACTCTTTTCCCATTCCTCTCTTCTAAAATCAATAAACATATCCTCAGGTGAGAATTATGAGAGAGAGAGACAGATAGAGAAGGGAGGAAGGAAGGAAGGGAGAGAGAGAGAGAGAAAAAGAGGGAGGGGGGGAGAGGAGAGAGGAAAGAAAGAAAGAAAGAAAGAAAGAAAGGAAGAAAGAAAGAAAGAAAGAAAGAAAAGAAAAGAAGGAAGGAAAGAAGGAAAAAAGAAAGAAAAAGAAAGACTAACACTAGGTCTGCTCATTGTTGGCATATGAGTTTTGTTTATCATTTCAGAGTACTTGGAATTGATGATGCAGATAACACTGCCTGGCCTTTGTTCAGTGTTTGGAGAAGCTGTGAAGGCACACAAAGTGTCCCTTGGGAGTTGCTGAGACTCTAAAACCCAGTGGAGGGCTCTGTGAGCACCTGCTGCCTCTCCCTGGGCACCCATGGTGCTTAATGGGTCTTGACTGGCTGGTTCTACCTTTCTCTGTCACTTTGCCGAAACAAGCCCACATGCTTTAAGTTAGTTTCATTTGCCACTGCCCTTTTATCTGGATTTTGCTTTCACAGAGTAGAAATAGCAGCAAGATGCACATAAGAACATCATCAAATCATCTTGTTTTATATCTTGGGTGCTTTCTCAAATTCCACTTTTACTTTAATCATTTCAGAAAAACTACATAATTTATCTTTTTATGTTTATCTGCTGCCCTGTAATTTTGTTATATCAAAAGTGTGTTCCAGACATAAACTGTGACTTAGCTGTTGTTCCGGATCTCATGTTGCCTGCAGCCGTATGATTTAAAATGCCAGGCAGGGTGCTGCACTCACTACAGGGTAGCCCACCAGGTCTCTGGAGGCTGTGGGGTGGGGGTGGTGGTAACCTTCCGGGGAGAACACAGGCCTGTGAGCGGTACAAGTTGAAGCCGCCCTTCGCCGTCAGGGGAGGCAAAGTCATTTGGGGCAGATTCACTACACAGTAGTAAAGGATCCTTTTTCAGAATCATCTTTTAAATTATTGCCCAGATTGTGGTTAAAACATTCTCTCACTTGCTCTTCCCATTCTCATCTCTCACTGTCCCCAAAGAAGATGAACAAAAAGTAAAAAAAAATTAATTTCTCAAATTCTTAAGAAGATAGAAGTTTAACCTATTATATGAGAGCATTTTATGTTTCTTGTGCAAATACTGTCGATGGCAATGTGAATGCTGCTTGTGATTGAAATGCAAAGCACTTCTTTCATCACGTGATCTATCTTATTATGTTCCTCAGACCATTCTCATTTCATTTCTTCTCAAGGCTGACCACCACTAGGCTTTGCGTTATGTTGTAACTGTCCAATCAGCAAGGCTAGAGTTTGTTAATTTCATGTCAAGGTCGATGAACTATCAAGGGATGTGAATTAACATTTATTGATCACACATGATGTGCTAGAACAGTGCTAGGTGCTTATATATGCTATTTTGTTTAATTCTTACCATAACCCAGTGATGAAAAGATTGTTTTCCTCCTGTTAGATAAGTATGCTGGGGTTCAGAGAGCTTATGTAATTTGATTTGACTGACAGAGCCCAGAATGTGAGGGAGCCTGGATTTGAATCCAGTTATGGTTGATTCAGGAAGCTCATTACATTTTTAATATATGATGCGACATCCTATTTTGACTAGTGAGCATCATAAAATTTACTATTTAATTTCTTTTTTATTCTTATTTATTTTTCTCTTACAAATTTTAGTGTGGTTCCTAATAAGTTCTCCATGTCTTTTGTTAGCTGCTTTGGAGGGCGCTGTGGCTGCACGTGTACGTACACGGATATGCGTTAGAAATTATAGTTTTATTTAGACATTTGGATATTTAGCCAATAGCATTTTTTACTGAGAATGTTTCGCTTTTCTATAATTCCCAACTTGAGAGTTTTATAGAATGGTCTATAACTTACAAAATCGAAATGCGCACCAAGTGGCCCCTTTGCACACACTTTAGAGCAGTAAACGTGGTGCACACTCTCCCGCTCCTCTTTGTCCACCCCCTTCTCCTTCCACCCCGTTTCCTCTGCTCTCCACAGTGTGCGCCTACAGCTTGGTCTTCATACCAGTTCCTAGCAGCTGACTTCACCCCCTTTGCCCTTTCTCCTTTCCTGGGCCAGCTTGTTCCCTTTTCCATGAAACCTTCCGCTCTCTGCTCTCATCTTCCACCTCCTTTTAGTCAGAGCAGCACAGTCGTAGCAGTGAAATAACGAGTAAGCGATCGTTAGCAGTATTTTGACAACTCAATTAAAAAAGCAAGGACATTGGTTTGCTGTTTTTTTCTTCTTAAAACTTACCCACAGCGGTTGGATAGTGCTGGTGTGTGGTGAGCCCTCCACAAATCTATTCCGTGTTGCTGGGCAGGGCTCCCTAGGAAGCTATGCAAATAGGAGGGCTACAGTGCAACTGTTGTTGGTTCCCGAGTGGGGCCCTTTGAAAGTGACCAGCACAGTGAATAGGGTGTGGCTGCCACCTCCAGGCACATGTAGAGTAGGAGTCTTTAGTGAGGAAAGGCTTCTTAATACAAGGAATACTTTGGCATTATTTAGTGCCAAGTTAATTAAATGATGTCATGTAAATCATAAGCAGGGATTCATATTTACTCAATGAACTTTTTAGCCTTGTTGTTCCTCTGTCCCGAACAAACCCAGTGCTTTGGCCTCCTAACACCTGCTCTGTGCCGTCCACCCAGTCACCGGTTTTTCTCCATTTCCACTCACTGAAGTTCTTGAAGTCCTGTGTGTGTTTCCAGAGCATCCCACACTTGTGCCAGCTGAGCGCTTACAACATTTTAAATTGCGTGTGTGCCTGGGTGATGTATCTGTCTCCCTGCGAGGCTATTATATGCTCCTTACTTAAGAGGAGCAATGTGAAGAGCAGAAAACAAAAAGCTTCTCCAACATTTTGCAAGGAGAAAGGCTTCTCCACTGTAGCAAAATTTACTAAAGGGCTCATTTTCTCTGTTTTTGGACCCACAGCTAGATGACATATTCCAGACTCCCTTATAGTCAGGTGAAACCATGATGAAGTCTGATGTATAGAGTGCTGCCAAAGAGATGCTGCCCCTTACATACCCGGCCCACGGGAACCTCCCAAAGTTATCTTCCGCTCTCCGTCTTTCCTCCCATGCTGGCTGCATGAAGACAACTGTAAGGACTTAGGACACAGTGGAGCCACAAGACGGAAAGAAAGTAGGGCCCTAAATCACTGTATGGAACGTTTTCAGCTAAACACTGCTTAAAAGAGGATCAGACTTCTTTAGCTGTTCACTACAATGTGAAGCCCCGGATGGCACCCTGGATTAATGCTTGGCACACAGTAGGAGCTTAACATGAGTTTATGGATGGAAGGGTTTAGTGCACCTAGCAGAAAGATTATAAATGTTGAACACCAAGACAACTGGGTCTGCTCACTTTTGGTGTATGGAATTTCATCTTAGTCATTGGAAAACACTTGAAATTAGTCAAGCAGATAGCACCACCAGGCCTTGTTCAGTGTTTGGGGATGCTATCAAGACAACATATCCCTCAGGAGTTCTTGAGAATCTGCAACAAGGTGATGGCGTGGGAGGCACAACGAAGTGACACAGACAGGCTTGTGGAATCTGAAAACAGGCATGGAGCCCCAGGTTGGTAGCAGAACTCTGCCAAAGGAGCAGGCATGTAGTGAACCATGCAGCAGAATAATTCCCAGCCCCACAAGCACAGCCTAGGCGCGGTATAAAAACCGTCATGAAGTCCTGTGTGGATGAGTCAGGGACGAGTCAGTGGTGAGGGCAGGGGCTGACATCAAGCCTCAGACTGACTGTTGGCTGTCTCTGCAAGAGGGCAGGTAGCCTCAAGCAGGCTCAAGAGACAACTGAATTTGCAGAATTCATCACCAAAATTATATGCAACCCACAGAAAGAGAAGGTTATGAATAGGCTGAGATGAAGTTTCCGCTACACTGGGGGAGCGGCATCTTGTACTAAAAAGTAGGTTGAATGATAGACAAATTAAGAAACATATTTTTCATCACTGAATATGAAGCTCAAGATTCAGCCCCACTCCCTCGTTTGCTTCCCTGTGTTTCGTGTTACACCGTGAATGCTGTGAGTCAGGGTCTGTCTGGTTCACCAGGGCCCCCAGTTCCCAGCACATGGCAGGCACTAATGGCTATTTATGACCTGTGAACAAATGACTAGTCTGTGGGTGAGTGTGGCCCCATTTCTGTCGATCTATGGTGGCTGTGGGAAATAACTTCAAGTGAGCGAGAGCAGAGAATCAGGTTGGGAGAGCCTTCTGTTGGGGATTTTGTTCTTTTCCCCCAGAGGTCAAATAGCTGAATATCACTGAATCTATTTCCTAGGAGACAACGTTAACCACTGGGTCTTAAACTAAAACTTCCCAAGGGGAGAACACGGCCACCTGTGTGGGAGACGTCCTCTCGCCCACCTCTCACGTTCAGGGCACTCAGCTCAGAGGACAATAGGCAGACGTCCAGTGGCTTCCACTCTGATGTTTGCTTTTATAAGGACAAGCTTATACGTTTTACCCGCTGCGTATCCATAACATTGATTTCAATCGCGATGTGCACGAGGAAGTACCAGTAGCGTTTGCACATAGCTGCAAGTGCTACATTTGTTCGTGACTTGTGATTTTTGATGTATGATAATATCAGATAATTTCATCATCAGGTTTTCATATTATATGTAATTATAATCACAACAATAGTTATTAATTTTGTCATGGTGGAGACCATTTATTGAATGCTTATTTGGAGTATTAGTTGTTTTATTAATTACTCTGAACGTATGGTTTAACTGGCTTTGAGCCCATGCCTGAAGGCGAAGGTCTCCTGCCCCTATCAATCTGAGGGTCCCATCCTGAGAGGCACACGTATGGGGTAGCAGAAACTCACAGAACAATCTAGAGCAGTGGCCTTCAGCTGGTACACCACAAGAGTTTTTAAAACATTCCACAACTATTTAGTCAGGGGCGCTGACCTCTTTTCCCTTAAACTGTCAAATAAAAAATGACAACAGCCAACACAATAGCAGTCCAGTGGGAATGAATCAAAATTGTACCTATTTTTGGGTCAGATCAGCAAAAAATATAGTATATTTTTGGGTCAGATCAGCAAAAAATATAGCATATTTTTTGGTGTGCCACAGAATTTTTGTCATTAGTTGAGGTGTGCCGTGCGATGATGACAAAAGACTGAAAATTTCTAGAGAATCAGAGTAGAGCCGGCCGCAGCCTCGCTCTCCTGAACACAGCCCAGGCGAGGTGCCAAGACTGGGAGAGGTTTGAATTGTGTCCTTATTTGGAATAAGGGTCTTTGCAGATGTAGTTAAGGTAAGGATCTTGAGAATAGATCATCCTGGATTAGGCTGGGCCCTAAACCCAATGGCAAGTGTCTTTGTAAGTGACAGAAAAGAAGAGGTGCAGAGAGAGGAGGGCTGTATGAAGACAGAGGCAGTCATTGGAGTTACGTAGTGTTAAGCCAAGGAACACCAACGCCTGGGGAGAAGCACGGGGCAGATTTTCCCTTAGGTCGTCTAAAAGGAACCAACCCTGCCACCCCTTGATTTCAGATTTCTAGCCACAAGGACTATGAGAAGTTAAACTTCTTACTGTTGTTTTAAGCCACCCAGTTGTGGCAGCCCTAGGAAACTAACACAAGAATGGAGCCAGACAAGAGCAACAGTGGCCGGGCAAGGGGCCCCAAGGGCAGATGTACATTGTTTATCCTGCAGTTAGGTGCATCAACAGCAGCTGAGCATCCTGGCCCATGGGGAGACAGCTGGAGGAGCCCTTTGATCCTCCCTCAGACCATTGCGAGGGAGGATCAAAGTGTGGAAAACTTGGGCCCAGGGGCAACCGCTTGGACTCACCATTCTCGGTGAAAGATACCAGCATGGTGCAAGAGTGGGCCAGCCACTCCACAGGGAGACTGGTAAGGCCCTAGGATAGCAGGTGGATAGCCAGTGGCCAGGAAGAACGAGGTACATCACGGAGGAAATCTGGGTGGGAGTTTGTAACCCAAGAGCTTCTCTGTCCACTGCCAAGGGACGGCATGAGCTGCCTGTGATGTTTTGTTACCCAAGAAGAGAAGAGATGGTGAGAGGAAGGAAAGCTTGAGAACAATATTTACTCAAAAAGAGACCAAGAGTTTACCTGAAAGACATTATTTTATACTGGAAAGGCAAGTTACCGGTACTTTGAATCAACATGTTCAAGCTTTTTCCCTGGCATTTGTCACATAGGAGGCTAAAGGAAAAGGTAAGCCATGCAAAAATAATCTATTTCTCTGCACATCTGAGCTGTTTGTGCAAATTCAGGGCTTCTATCCTTCTCTGTCTGATCTGGAGTGTGGAGACGTGGTGCCTCTCATGGCTTCTAGACGGCTCAGGTAGACTGGGATCCTAGCAGGAACCCAGCGCAAACTCCTGCGGAGACTCAGCCAGATGTGTGGAGGGCTCAGCAGTTGTGAGTTTCTTTCTTTTCTTTTTCCTTCCCCTCCCCAACTTTCTACCGTGAAAACTTTCAGATATGCAAATAGTTGAGATTAGTTCGATGATCCTTCTCATACTTCTCACTCACATAGAATCAACAAGGTCTGAATTTTGCTACTCTCTCTCTCTCTCTCTCTATATATATATATATATAATATATGCCTTATAGAAAATATATATATTCTATATATAGGGAGAATATATAGAGAGAGGGAGAGTGCCTATAATATGCCTTATTGAAGTATAATTGATAAACAGTAAACAGCGTTTATTGAAATCGCACAATTTAATGAATTTTGACATAGTATACACTCGTGAAATCATCATCATAATCAATATAGCAAACATGACCATAACTTTTACCCCAAAGTTTCTTTCTGCCCTTTTATAATACCTCCCTCTCCCATCCTCCTTGCTCACCATTTATTGCCAGGCCGCCTCTGATCTGTTTCTGTCACTATAGGCTAACTGTCATCTTCTAGAATTTTATATGAATGAAGGCGTACAATATATACTCTTTATTAGAGAAGCTTCTTTCACTCAGCATAATTAGTTTAAGATTCATCCAGGTTGCTGTATGTATTAGTAGTTCTTTTTTTTATTTCCGAGCAAACTATAAACCATTTATCCATTCACTGGTTGATGACAATTTAGGTTGTTTCTTACAAATAAAGCTACTGCGAACGTTTCTGTAGAAGTCTTTCTTTGGACACACACTTTCATTTTTTGGGGGAAATATGTGGTGGCGGGGTGACTATGTCATATTACCATATGTGTGCATCTAACATTTTAAGAAACTACCAAGTTGTTTTCCAAAATGGTTATATTTCCACCAGTACTGTGTGAGAGTTCCTGTTGCTTCAAATTCTTGCCAACACTTTTTATCTTCAATTTTAGTATTTTTAGCCATGCTAGCAGGTGTATAGAGGATCCTCCCTATGGGTTTTATTTGAATTTCTCTAACGTCCAGTCATGGTGCACATTCTCCATGTACTTGTTTACCTTTTCTATGTATCTTCTTTGGGGAAGTGTCTGTTCAAATCTTACGTCCCCTTTAAAAACTGGGTTTGTGGGTGTAAGAATCTTCTAAACCTGTAAAGAATTTTTATGAGTTTATTTGAGCCAATCTGCTGACATATGCCAGAAAGCAAGATCTGAAATGCTCTAGAGAATGGCACTTTTGCAGTTTGTTTTTTAATGTACCAGGAAACATAAAGAAGATTACATGAAGGAGGAGAAGGCAAGGTGGGGATTGGATTACAGGATAGTAAACGAGATTATGTGCTCCCCTGAGGGTGATTATGCTTCCAAGAGGTCTAAAAAAATGGGCATTTCAAAGGTGTGTTAACCTAGATGCAGGAAAACAATGGACAGGGCTGGCTCAAGGTAAAGATAAATCTCTTACTTTAAACATTGCCTGCCTGGGGTGTGACTACCCACCAGGACCTGCTCAGTTAGGAATTTATAATTTGATCACTTTGTGAGGTTGCTTTTAGTCACTGGACTTGTCAGATTTATTATAGAGCCCCATTTTTTATCCAGAGGCTGATTGTCTTACTATTGAGTTGTTTATATATTTGTATATTCTAGAAAAATGTCTATCGGGTATATGTTTTGAAAATATTTTTTCAAGTGTGTGGCTTGCCTTTTAGTTTTTCATAACAAGTATCTTCTGAAGAACAAAGCATGTAATTTCGATGACGGTGAAGCGAGCAGTTTTGCCTGCATAGACTGAGGGGCGCACCATGGCCCTGGAGCCAATGGTTGTAGAAGCAGTGGCTTCTCCATCCCTGCACTGGACGGAGCCAGGGCCTTGCTCGAGTTTACAGCTGCAGCAGCTGTTTTCTGATCCCCTCAGGGATTGGCCATTTGCCTGTTTGTTCCCAGTACTCCCGGTCCTCTGCTCTATGTTGTAAGGCAGGGAGACCACGAAAACTGCAGTTTGCAGGTTTCCTCCTAACTGGTGCCTAGTTAGGCTTGGCCAATGGGTGGCGATGTCAGGAGACTGGCAAGTCAGGAATAGGGGAGAAATGAATTTCTTCATCCTTCCAGGGTCGAGAGACGGAGCAGCAGTAGCAGTGACCAAGGTGGCTGTGGCTGGACTACCGGAAACAGTGACCAGTGTGCAGGCTCCCAGTTTCTGCAAGGGAGCTTACAAGGGCCAGCAGGGTCTCAGCAGCACAGGGGTCTGGGCTTCGGACAATGCCGCCATTTCCCTGCTGCTCCTCCACTGTGGCAGGTCGTGGTTTCCTGCACTTACGGAGCTTTGGGGAAACTTGTTTTTCTTTTGTCCTTCTAGCCCTTCTAGCACCCTTGCAACTGGTGCTTGTATTAAACTTTCTCTGATAGGTGGAGAGAAGTTTCTTTTTTTCCCCTGATTGAGCCTCACTGCTACATCTTCCAATTGCAGCAGAGAATGCTGTCCCCACGCAGGCCGGTTCTAGGGAGCATTCCTGGAGGCTCCACCTAAACCAGTCTCCCACCTGTCTCCCGGTCCTTCTTCTCAATTCCTCAGAAAGCACCACATTCTACACACACACACACACACACACACACACAAACCCTTTCTGCTTAAAATAGCCAGAGTGATTTCCATTCTCTTTAACTGAGCCCTGCCTGCAACAATATTCTGGAATTCAAAGGTCACCTCTCTAATACTGTCCCTAAAACATTTGTGTACCCATCTCTCCAGCCTCACACGGGGCTGTGGCCCGTGATCCACACAGACATTCTGGTGACCAGACACCCAGAACCTCTGAGTGTCCTAGGAGGGACTGCTGGTATTTGGCAAGGACACAGAGCAGACAGGTGAGGGGAGGTTGTGGGTTCATTTTGTTCTGTGTTTGTGACCACAGTGATCAGTTAGGTACATGATGTCATTTGGAGGTGGCTTATTTTATCTATTTTGCCTGCATTGTCAATAAAAGGCAGTAGGGCAGATGTGCCCACAAGTCTTAGACCCGAGGGAATTTGGCTCCTCCTCTGCGGCCTGCGGGTTGACTTTGCACAATCTCTGCCTCCTCATGTGAATGAAGGTCAAATGTCAGTAACAGCCTCATAAGATTCGTTCACAGGATTGAGTGAGATTTTATATGTGTGTATTTATATATAAAATATATAATATATGTAACATATTTTATATATACACACATTCAGGGGTGGGCAAAAATAGGTTTACAGTTGTTTGCATGGAAGATAATACAATAATTAATAAATCATAATATGAGAAAGAGCACTTATACTACTCCTTTTTTAAAAAATAGCTATTATGTTCCTGAATTTGCAACATGGTTTTGCCGGTAGGCATACCTGTAAGAACATGGAGGTGCAGATGAGCAATTTAACCAAGTCTACCAAACTGCAGTGAGGCTGCCTGGGCCAGGGCCAGTCTGCGTCACCTAGTGCCTTCCCCTGAGGCTCGAGCCCAGGCCTGCTTTCAGGACTAGTGGAGAAAAGGGCTCCTTACTCCCGCCAGCTGCAGTGTCGGTGGGTGTGTCGGGAGAGAGCATGAGAAGAGCACCTTAAGGGATCTCAGGTGTACTGGCAGCTGGTTCCATCCACAGACCCGTCACAATAGGCACCACCGTTTTCCTGGTGAAGACTGTGAAAGGCTGGTGACAAATGGATTCCACTTTCTCAGTAGGGTGCAAGTTTTTAGTTTGGGGACTATTTGGGAGCAAATTTCCCTGAAACTGGGGCTGTTTCTGGGGTACATGCCTACAGACTCCCAGAAACGATTCTTAGGAGGGAAAGTATAGAGAAAATTTTGAACACCAGCACAGTCAAAGGCCTGCCTGGTTCCTCACTCTGGGAATCTCATCCTCTGTGGAAAACACTGCTAGTACTGCCTATGGCCTATTCAATGGGGTTTGTCTCCTCCTTGCTAATAGAATCTAATTTTATTTTAACAACCTAACTCAGCCTCAGGAGATAAATCATGACTAAAATAAGTCAATCATAACAATCCTGTTTTTCTTTACAAATGTTTGGTGTGGGGGCCTAGCCAATGGCATAAGAAGTCAGCTGACGGATTCTAGGAAAGATCCACCTTCTTGTTGCAGGAGAGTCAGCCCATCCTTCCTGCTATGGAACTATTCATGAAAGCTTCATGTGAGGCTTGGAGCTACTGCAGCCGTCCTGCCACCATAAGGTCAAGAGACTCACAGAGTCTCACATCACATGGAGCTCTTACATCATTAATCCACTAACCCCACCCTGGAAGTGCCTACCTCCAGACCTCTTGTTAAGTAAGATTGTAGCCAAGAGGCAAGTCTGTTATGCTGCTTTGACCCTGATTTAGTTTGGATACATGATCTCTTAGTCAGAGTTTGAGAAGATAATTTAGTACAATGTCTGGTTGGTAATTTCTGCTTAAGTGTTACTGTCAAATTCTCATTATACTCTCTGTACTGGAGTATGTAATATATGATAAAGCAGTCTGACTCCACTGATAGATATTTTCTGTCTCTGAATCAACCTGGTACAGAGGAATAATGTGCAGGGTGTGGCCGCTCCAGATCCTATGGTGTCTCTGATAAAGAAGCTCCTTCACATGGTCACGATGGGGCAGCAGAGATTTCCACGCTGAGAGGTCTTCGGTTATATTATCACTAGTTGGTGGTACACAGGGTCTTGCTTTCTGTCGAAGACTCAATAATTGAATCTACAGAAAAATACATGCAAATAAAAACCCAACTAGCGATACTAAAAACCCAAACAATATCTTTTTGATGATTATATTTCTTTATTCTTTACATTGGTTCTTCATAGTATTCTTTGCCACCTTGTTTTTGAAAAAAAATTTTGAAATCTGCTGCCTGCTTTCCATACACACACACACACACACACACACACACAATGTGTTTTGCTTGTCCTAATGGCTGACTGCTTGAAATGGGAAAAAAAAATCTCAAATACAGATTGATTGACAACATAAGCTTGGAAGTCACCACCCACATGTGAAACCATACTTCTTCAATGCAAATATTTCACAGAATTTCATGAATTCACAAAGAAGCTTAAACCACATGTTTTGGGAGAAGAGGAAGCAGGCTTCTTGCAGGAAGACACTACTGATGTTTATTTTAATCACAATGAAGACCCTTTCTATGTTTCTAGGCTTGACGTATTTTAGCGTAAGAATGAGAAATGAAACTGCTGGAATTTTTGCTCAAATAACTTGACTAGATGTATATACTTAAAGAAAAAGTTATTATAAGTCAGAAATATTACATGAAATATAATATTTATAAATACTACCATTTCAATAACATCCTATAAACTTATAAAGAGAGATACCAGGGTTTAATTACAAAAGTAACATGTGCCCGTCAGAAAAAGTCAAGCTACACATTCAAATGTTCAAATTCTAGTGTGGAAGTTCCCCTGTACACCCATCCCCCCAGAGGTAGTCACAGCTAACTGTTCAGTGCACACACTTCCAGTCTTACACATACATAATGTGTTTATAAAAATGGGATCTTAACCTACTATTTTATAAGCTGCTTTTATCTCTTAAAATATATAGCTTGACCATCTTTCCAAGTCAGGAGTTACATACTTCATCATTCAAAACATATGCATAATATTCCAATGGGTGGATACAACTGCATTTTATTGAACCAAATAAAAACTTTAAAACTTTTTTTACTGCTTTAAATAAGTTTACAGGGACTATCTATGTACTTGCATCCTACATACTTGCCTGATTATTTTTTGAGGATATATTCTAAGAAGTGGAATGGTGTATTAAAGGATAGGCATTTATAATTTTCATATATATTGGCACATTTCTTAGAAAATTTATATTGATGTACGCTTGTGTACACAATGAATGAGAGGACCCCATTCCTAATATTCTTGCCATTGCAAAGTAATAACACTTGTTTGAATGTTTGTCAATCTGAAAATATCACTGTTGTTTTGCTCTGTATTTAATTACTGGTGCATGAGGTTGAACATCTTTTCGTTGGCTTTTTGGCCACCTGAGGTTATCCTTTACCTATCGTCAATAGGATGGTCAATCTTTTACATGTAAGAGCTTTTATATATTAAAGGGATCAGTTGTTCATTTTCATATAACTTTCATAGATGTTATTTGCACATTGAAGATTATTTATCCAGTTTATCAAGGGTTAGCTACTCACTTAGCTCCAGTCTTCCTGGGAAAACAAGCTGGGTGAGGTGGTGCCTCCTCTGTTTCTGTGACACCTGGAGATTCAATTACTAGAAACATGTCACTCGGTACCAGGCGCTTTGGCAGCTGACCTTCCTTAGACCTGCAGTTTGTAGAAGGTAAGGAGGATCCCTGATCTTCTTTGTACCCTACCAACTAACATGACACTCCTAGGAAGAAGTCATTGAAAGTGGTAACACAAGTACAGTCATTCGGCTTCCTTTCTTCTCTTGCTTCCACAGTGCAGCTCAGGCTGAATCTGCATAATAGTAGGACTTGCAGCTTGGTTCTTTTCAGTCCAGTTTTGAGCATTTACAGTTTGCCAGCATTGTACCAAAGACAGGTGAGGCCCAGAAGGAAGGATTAGATTCCCCTAGTCATTTGCCTATTTTTCAGTTCAAAGGAAAGAAGTCTTTTCCCCAAATTTGGAAAGTAATTTCCAAAATGTTGAAGCCACTGGCTGCATATATGGTGCTGTATATGAAGGGGGAAAATTAAAACAAAATAACTGATGTTAGGAAGGTTTAGCCGTGCAATGAATGAGTGCTAAGGAAAAGACAAGGGTCATATTTTGAAATACAATTAGATATTTATTGCTACAGGCAAAC